>NC_139681.1:82150875-82750875 GCF_964106915.1 Podarcis gaigeae | reverse complement strand
AGAGAGGAAGGATTTATACCAGCCTTCCCCTAACTGGTGCGCCCCACAGGCTTTAGGACTACAACTTCCAACAGCCTAGGTTAAGGTAAAGGGACCCCTGACCATTAGGTCCAGTCGTGACTGACTCTGGGGTTGCGGCGCTCATCTCACTTTATTGGCCGAGGGAGCCGGCATACAGCTTCTAGGTCATGTGGCCAGCAGGACTAAGCTGCTTCTGGCGAACCAGAGCAGCGCACAAAAACGCCATTTACCTTCCTGCCAGAGTGGTACCTATTTATCTACTTGCACTTTGACGTGCTTTTGAACTGCTAGGTTGGCAGGAACAGGGACCAAGCAACGGGAGCTCACCCCGTCATGGGGATTCGAACCACTGACCTTCTGATCGGCAATCCTAGGCTCTGTGGTTTAACCCACAGCGCTACCCATGTCCCACCTCCAACAGCCTAATGGTCAGTAATTATGAGAGCTGTAGTCCAAAACATCTAGATGTTATTAGGTTGAGGAAAGCTGATTTAAAAACACATTGTTTCAAGCACAGATTCTTTAGCCAGTATTTTTCTTTTTCAAATATGGGTGAAGACATTTGCATAAAGCTCAGTAAATCATCTGGGTTTTGCAGAATACTTCAAAGGAATGATGGTAAGTCCCAGATGGGACTCCCTTCCCTTTGTAAATAGCCTTTCCCCCCCCCCTTACCTTGTGTAGCATGTGCTGGAGGTGGAGGTAGCCAGCATCTGAAGGAACTCCAGATCCTAGAGATACAGGCTACCTGCCTTAGTGTTCCCCAAACCTTAATTTCATGTTCCAAGCATCTTCTTTCAATAGAACCTCCTACCTCCCCCCCAAAAAACCTATAACTAATGAAGGAAGTAATAATTCTGAGCATGCTCACCCTATCCTGAGTAGGCGTGGAGAAGAAATTTTGTTCAGTTTGCATTTAAAGGTGAACCAACCTAATTCACACTTTCATAAACAAAATGGGAACTAAAACATAGCTATTCTTCAAAATCTGCACATGTCCGAATTTTGCAAGGGACTTCTGCAGCCACGTAATGTGCACAATGTGTATACTGAGGGAAAGTGTGCAGAAAAACATATTTTCATGAAAATAACTTGCAAAGGTGTTCTATATTAGGGGAAATTGCATTGCATTTTTTTTGTATATTGAACAAAATTGCCTACAGAAATGTATATAGTAGAAGAACAGGACACAAAATGGTGATGGATTTTCATGTGGACATTAAAAAAAAAGACCCTCAGCAAACTGAATCCTCTCTCATTCCTACCTTGAACTGGTCTCCCCACACCTTACCCCCAGACTGGGACTTTCCTTCCATTTCTTTTTTAAGAAAAGAGAAAGCTCAGAAAAACCACACCTATTCTGAGTCAAGCTGGAGGGAGGTTTCTACCAACCTTTAAGATCCTTCACAACTTTGACCTTTTCAGTATTCATTACTTGACTGAGAGCTGCCCTCTCAATTTCTCTGATTAGAATAGCCTTATTAAAATGGCACATGTGAAGGCAACTCCAGCCAATTAAATGAGAGAATACTGAAAAGGTCATTGAAAGGAAGGCATGCGAAATCGACACTGTGCCCCCACCCAACATGATTGGCTCACAACATGGAGACACAATTTCCAGAAGGCGTGTTGATACTGCAAATGGAATGCCACCCAAACAACATATTCTTAGATCCAACATTTAAATAAGGGAAGTAATAGCACAGGTCTAAATCATTTCCATTAAACTCATAGTATGCAATTATACAATTCTTCTTCAGAAGATGCTGCCTTGATGATATTAGCAAATGTCACTCAAAGACACCCTGACATTTTACCTCCATATCTTGATTGCTGTCAGAAAAAAAGGTGTTTTAATAGATAATAAAGTGTTGGCAATTCATTAGATTTTCATTATCGGTTGTGGTCTTCCTGTAATTAGATATCAACAGGGGTCCTTTAAGAACCTACCACTAAGCTTCACATTGCAAGGATATTCTCAGCAGGGGTTGCCTTTCATTCAACTGGTTTGGTACATTTATATGTATAACTTCTTCCAATTCTCTTCACTATTTCTTACCTTATGTTGTGGTGTAACATGGTGTGTTCAGTTGGCTCTTCGGGAATCTGCATCTTCTTTTCTAGGAAACATTTCTAAGGTTTTGCCTCTGTTTCTGAAGGTAGCTTTTCTAGTTGTTCAGGAACCAGCCATCAGGTTTGAGGAAACGGAGAACTTTTCACACCCACATTGCAGCTAAAAGTGTAAGCACGTCCCGCAGTTTCATCCCAAGTGGAAAGAGCTTGCCTAGGCTCTTAAAATGAGTAGGGGAGAAATCTCGAGCCTTTTGTAAGTGCTTGATGTGCGTTCCAAAGACCCGAAGGCACTCCTGCTGAGAAACCTCACTGCTGGCTTTCCTTCCCCAGCTGCAGTAGAGAACAGTGGGGTAGTGTGCAGCATCCCAACAATTGAGTCGTTGCTGCTTACCAAGAGGGAAAGTTGGAGGGCTGAGGCAGCAGGGAAGTCAGCACAGTGCAAATGCACCAGCTGAGCCAATCCAGTGATCCTGCTTGTGTGTTTGCACCATGCTGCCTTCTCCACCAACTTACTTATTCCCCTCTCCTGCTACGTACCATATTTTTCCATGTATAACATGTATAAGATGCCTCCTATTTTGGGGGATTCCAATTGAAGAAAATGGGGGGGGGGAGATGGCACAGAGTTGTTGAGCTTTTCTTGGGGAGGATTGACCAAAGTGGTTGAGCTTTTTGGGGGAGGATCGCCCAGATTTGTTGAGCTTTTGGGGGGGGCAGTGCCAACAGTTTTTCAGCTTTTGGGGGGGATTGCCCAAAGTGCTTCAGCTTCTTTTTGGGAGAATGCCAGCAATCACTCACCGGACTGACAAACGCTGCAAAACGCACACGGCGGCGAAACCACAAAGCATCTGCCCGATCGCCACCGGGTGGCCAGCAATCGCACACCCAATTGCCACAGCAGCAGCCAATCCAAAGCAGCCCTTGCCACGGCTACCAATCCAACACACAATCACTGCTGACGGCTGCAACCAATCCCCCATCTGCACTATCCATGTACAAGACGGCCCCTGATTTTAAACATTAATTTAAAATTTAAAAAGCTTCATCATACATGGAAAAGTACAGTAAGTAACATACATGATTCATATATGGAATGTCATTTAGAGTGCAATTCTGAACATACTTGCATTAGAGTAAGTCTCATTGAACTCAATGGAACAAACTTCGGAGAAGGGTGTGCACTGTAAACCTTTGCTCCACCGCACCCTCCTAAATCTCTCCCACTGAAATCAACAGAGGGATGGGAGAGAAATTAATTCAGTTCACATTTTAATGTGCTCCTGCACATAATCTGCACCCCTCAGAACAATATATGAAACAAAACATGGGTGTTCTTTGAAATTCCCCCTTTTCCTATTTCGGCAGTGAAGTTCTCCAAGCAAAATCTGCATACAAAATGGAGCACGCTGTTAAAATATGCACAAAGAAATGCTTCTATTATTGAAAATAATGTTCAAAAATACATCATATCAGGTAAAACGACACATCAAATGTGTATAGAAGAGGTGGAATGCAATGTAGGTGAAAGCTCATAGAAATTTTAATGCAGACTTCTTTTTAAATGCAAACTGTGGTAGAAATTAGATAATTGAAATTAAGAGTTGGAAAATGAAAAAACTCAAAGCAAACTCAAAGCAAATACATTTGTCCATACCTACAAAAGTGTCAGCTTGTCATGGATCGTGACCATGATGTTTATTTCAACAAATCATCATCATCATCGTTTTAAAAAGAGTTAATATTTCAACATTGGCAAGAGAACCCGCCTTACATTTTCTTCCTTGGATAAGGCATTTTTGTGTCGTCACCCCCCCCCCCAACATTATTCACACAAAGTTCAGAAAAGGGAAGTACTTCTATAATAGCTACATTATACAAACCACAGCTCAGCTATTTTTGCCAGAGAATATATTGGCAATATTAGAAGCAGATAAGAAGCGACCAGCTGAGTGGCAAGTGTTGTCAGCAAGTGGCATTTCCCCCTATGGACAGAAAATGAGTAAAAGGGCTAAAATCTGTAGGGTGCTGTGAAGCATGGCTGACCAAAATCCTTAGTGTCATGATTGCTGGAAGCCTTCAGCTCCAGGATCTGCTTCTGCACAGCACGATTCAGGAATGAACCTGTAAGGAGTGTGTGTGTGTGTGTATTTGAAGTTCGACTCCCTCTACCCCCTGATAAATGAGAGAGAGCAGTGATACACCCTTCATCGACTTCTCACATTTGGTCAGGTGTCGATAGATTTGTGCGCTATGAAACGCAAGCAGAATTGTCTAAAATAAGCAATTAAACTGACTTGGAACTTGAAAGACAGGTATGTTGCTGATGGCACTTGTTAAGAGTTGCAAATAAGCAGCACATAATTACCCTGTTAAATTGGCATGAAGCTGAACTACAATTTGCATACTGCCTAAATAGGCAGTAGTGATTCATTCCTGGCAATGGAAGCTTCACAAAGCACATCAGATCATTTTCTGACTTCAGAATGGAGCAGGATCAATTTGAGGCCCCAATATTTTATTTTGTGTGTGTTTGTGTGTGTGTTATATTCTGCTCCAATGCTCAGTCTACCATATATAAACATCTGCTTCTAATATATAATGATATATGATGAAATATCCAAATGTTAACAGTATTCCAAGCAAAATGAAGATTTGCAAATGTATTGTGCATCTTGCAGGCAGTAACTGGCAAATAAAAACCAACCAAGAGTTGTGTTTTGTTTATAACAATTTTGATAAGGGCAGAGACAAAAAAACTAATGGCTCAAAACAGTTTAGTGTGCAAAGGAAGAAAATCCATGGTGGTAATAATATAACAATAAACCAAGTAATTGACAAACTGCTATTTTTTTTATAGCTGACACTAGGCATAATTGCTTGAAAAGAAGTTCTGCTTTCTTCAATGGAGCTTGTTCTCAAGTTAAGGTTCATCCGGACTTGTGCTTGTCTCATGCCTAGAAAACATGAGTCCAAGTGGATTTCTGCTTGTTCCACACTTTCTAGGTACGTGTCTAAGCAATTTTGCCCTAAAGGTAAAGGGACCCCTGAACATTAGGTCCAGTCATCTCGCTTTATTGGCCAAGGGAGCTGGCGTACAGCTTCCGGGTCATGTGGCCAGCATGACTAAGCCGCTTCTGGCGAACCAGAGCAGTGCACAGAAACACCGTTTACCTTCCTGCTGGAGTGGTACCTATTTATCTACTTGCACTTGCACGTGCTTTTGAACTGCTGGGTTGGCAGGAGCAGGGACCGAGCAACGGGAGCTCACCCCGTCACGGGGATTCGAACCGCCGACCTTCTGATTGGCAAGTCCTAGGCTCTGTGGTTTAACCCACAGCACCACCTTTTTTAAAACATAGCACCCAACAATTTATATCTGCAGATCCCAATGATTTCATAGAAACTTTGGTTAACTGTGCTTAAGGTTACATCTGATAACATTGGTCTGGATGTGGCCAGTATCTTTCCATTTGCTGCAAGGGGTTTTGGGTAGTGTTTACCTATTCAGTCATTTTTGATTTTTTAAACCCTCCTGGTTCAAGGTCAAAGTTATCTGAAGTTGGCTCAAGCTCCACCAAGCATAGAAACTGGAAGCTAGGGCTGAAGCTTTAAGAAACATGCCCTGTGATCAGCAATGATGTTGTGCAATGTCACACTTTCTGCTTGCTTACAGCTTCCCCTCTGGGCACCTACACTTTTCCTTAGCCTTTCAAAACCAAACCCAGATGGGGAGCGTTGAGCGCCTGATATCAGAAAAGATGCCCCAAATGTCAGTGAGGGTCATAATATGCCTTGGAGCTCTCCGCTGGATTCACTCATATTTCAAACTCCCCAATTCTGAACACTGGCTACATTACTAGTGTGACATCATGGCATAAATTATTCCAACTTTTTCCTCTTTTGTTACTATCTACCTATATTCCAGCTGACCCACTTTGCAAATAAAGTCTCCTCCAAAGTGTCTAGTTATGGAGATCCCTGCTGTGTACATATATACAGACACTTGTAAGAGTAAATGAAGCAGACGTTTGCTCTTAATAAAACACAGTTTACCTTCCTGCTGGAGCGGTACCTATTTATCTACTTGTACTTTGATGTGCTTTCGAACTGTTGGGTTGGCAGGAGCTGGGACTGAGCAACGGGAGCTCACCCCGTCGCGGGGATTCGAACCGCCGACCTTCCGATCATTGCTCGGTCCCTGCTCGGTACCACTCTGGCAGGAAGGTAAATGGCGTTTCCGTGTGCTGCTCAGAAGCAGCTTAGTTATGCTGGCCACATGACCTGGAAGATGTAAACCGGCTCCCTAAGCCAATAAAGCGAGATGAGCACCGCAACCCCAGAGTCGGTCACGACTGGACCTAATGGTCATGGGTCCCTTTACCTTTACCTTACTGTGCTCAGATCCTGCTTGTTGGCTTCCCAGAGGCATCCAATTGGCCACTGTGAAAACAGGATGCTGGACTAGATGGGCCTTTGACCTGATCCAGCATACCTCTTCTTATGTTCTTATGTGGCACCCCAATGTATACCTAAACAAAACAGAAGTGATCTTCCATGGTATATGGCTGTTGAATATAAAGGTAGCAAAAACACAGCTAAGAAGCTCAAATCATATATGACTGACACCCTTCTTTGGAAATTAAACCATTGTCCACACTTTAACATTCAGAAACTTTACTTTCAGAAACTTATAGATGAATCAAAACATAATATTTACCGTCACATGCTTATTTAAACAAGGGCTTGCAGTCTCTTCTAACTTCCAAACAACTCTTTTTCCAGAACTCAGCACTAAGCCTTCTGTATCTCAGTTAGGCCATGCCTTGCAGCTCCTAGGAGAGATTTCCATTTTTACTTTCTCCTGCAGCTTTGCTCTCTTTCTTTCAGGCAGAGAAGAAGCACTCCAACACTCTAGTCAACTTAGCAGTGTTCACTGTGGATTCCAAAACAGCCATTTTATTTCACATAAACCGGAGTCTCCTTTACCAGATACCTCTCATGTGGCCAACATCAGCCAACATGAGATCTACTAGAGAACTCTCTAGAATTCAGTTACCAGCCAATCAAATTTAAACTCATAGTAATGCATACAAGCATTTCCAATTTCAGTGAATTAAATTACTATATTTAACAATGGCTTGATACAGATGGACATTCTCCTCTCCATAAATGAGGCATCCTTTTACGTGACCAGGCAGCGACCCCCCCAGCCCCCAGGGACCACCAGAAAGGAATAATGACTCATGACAATGTGCTACAGAATTAAAATTTGGCCACAACTTTATTAAACATTTAAATGTAGGAAGACCTTGGCTTAGGCATTAGGCATGTATCCCTCCCAGCCCCCCAGGGTAAATGGGATATGGGGATGCTCTGCAAGACGTATGTGTACACAGGCAGCCCACCCTATATCCCATAGCTGTCAACCTTCCCTTTTTTTGCGGGAAATTCCCTTATTCCAGCGCCGTTTCCCGCTGCTTCCCGCTGCTATCCCGGATTGTTAGGTATCCCGTAGACTGTCCCCGGGACATGTGAGGCTGCTGATCCCTCATTTTCAAATCTGAAAGTTGACAGCTATGCCATATCCTCGCACGTGGGGTAGTTCACTGACAACCTTTCATTGTAAGGTCCTTTAAGAGGGGACCCTGGAATCGCTGCCATGGGGGGGGGGTCACCACTTCATGCCCCCCACCCCATAGGGAAGAAAAGACTAAAGGATTCGCCCAAGGCCTAAAACCGCCAAAGTTGTGACAAATTGCTACGGGGAAGACCAAACCTGCCAATGCAGGAAAATTTATTCCCGGCTCTTCAACAGCAACCAGTCAAAAGACCGTAGCAGCACCCGCTAAACAGAAAGAAAAAGGTTGACCTGTAAACAAGAAACATTAAACAAAGGGAGGGTTAGGTGGGTGGGTGAAGCTCCTGAGTCGACTGCCTGGCTGCTGCTGGCTTCTCCCCCTATTTATGCGACTGGCCCCACCTCCCAGCAGTGTAAATTGACTAACTGAGGCTGGGCGTGAGCCTCCAAAGAATAACACTGAGAGGCAGGCCAGCTCATACAAACTGTTAAGACCCCTGGGTTCCAAAGTACTGTACACAATCCCGCAAAGGGCCCCCACAGTGTAAAGTGTGAGTCCGCATTCTCAGCATGATCAGTTTTGCAACCAATATCTGGACGAATTCACTCACATTCAGCCTGACCCAATTTTGCACAAAGGCTGTCCATTTAGACTTAGAGTCAGAGTTTGCAGATATGGAACCTTAGTCTTGTGACATTTATCACTGATGATGATGAAGAGATATGAGAATACATATCTCTGATTTGGTATTGTGCGTGGGACCTTGGTCAACAGTCTCAGCTTGGCTTAAAAGTTTGAATGAATAAAGATAATGCAACATTCTGAAGGCTGTTGTGAAACATTTGATCATTTTTCGTTCCCCAAGAGACTCGAAAATTGCATTAGTTTCATTTTTTTAAGGACAGGGAAAAATCTGTTTGACATTCCAAGCATGTGCTATGCTGAATGAACAAAAAAGGAAAGTTAACATAATTAAAATGGTTATAAACATGCCTGCTATTTCTGTTTACCAAGCCAAAATTTAATTATCAGAAACATACTGTAGTGTATGTTGTCTTAGCAAATATACGAGCCCGGCATTGTAAATAGCTTGTTTCCAAGCTGTGTGTGCATAGTTATGTGCCCATCTGTAAACATTTTATTTAATTGATTTTTCAAGTATTTAGACTCCGCTTCTGAGACTTCTAAAATGTAGTTAATTAAAATCCGTAGACTTAGAAACAATTACCTTGCACCCTCTTCATAATATCCCCCCCCCCAGTAGTGAGGTATTTGGAGTGATGTTGTTACAATTAAGGTAATTATAAGTAAGTGCAGAATAATGGGGAGTAAAGGTACAAAGGTTATGGCTTGTCTCAGAGAAAGTGTTTAATAATGTACAAATTAGCTCAGACTGGAGTGAAGGTCATCTAAGCCAAAGATGGCTGCAAGGCATTAACAAAGCTAAATAGAGTGCATAGTATGCAAATATGGCTGAATGAAAACGGTATCTTTTTTAAATGTTGCAAATCCATATTCTAGTGCTGTGTAAGGACAATGCACATCTTAAAAAAGAAACAAAAGAGGGAGAGCTCTTATAGGGTTGCCATATTTCAAAAAGTAATATTCCTGACACCTGCAAAGTTGTTGAGCTGCACAATTTGGGGGGCCTGGTGGGACTCATATTTCAAACTGGTTTCCCTGTGAACATTCTGTTTATAATTATGATTTATTCAGTTTGTGGTCCATTTTGTCCACAAACATTTATGTCCAAGGTGGCTAGCAAATGTTTCCTAGTTGCCCCTTTAGGGAAAAATTTTGAGTTCAATTATTTGAAATTATTCTGGTATGTATATGCAATTGCTTTTATATATGCCATTGTTCTGGGTTTTTTTAAAAAAAATATTTATAATGGTTTAAATGCTTTATATACATAGTTGTTTCAACTGTTTTTATATATGCCCTTGTTAGTTGATTAGTTGGATAGATGATCGGTAGATGATAGATAGGTAGATAGATAATAGATAGATGATGATAGATGATAGATAGATGATAGATAATAATAATAATAATAATAATAATAATAATAATAATAATAATAATACAATTTTATTTATATCCCGCCCTCCTCAGCCGAAGCCGGGCTCAGAGCAGCTAACAGCAATAAAAGTAGCACAGTTTACATAAAATCACAATCAATTAATTGAAATGCATTCTAAAATCAATTCATTCTAAGATCAATTCGAAATCAAATTAATGGCAACCATTGGGCTAGAGGTATGGTTTTTCCTGTGTTGTGAAACTGCTTTGAGATGCTTCATAGGAAATGATTCACAAATGAAATGATAACAACAACAGAGAAGAAGTAGTAGTAGCAGTAACTTTGAAGCTGTTTTTAATTGGGAAACTAGCATGGTGAGAAAGAACAATCTCTTCTCTCCCAAGATCACAGTCCCAATCTGGATTCACAGGCATGCATGCACACACATCCACAGACACAGCTCTGGCCTTACTGTTAGGCAGTGCTATTTTTCTAGAAAAAAGAGGTGCCAGAGCTCACCACAGAATTCTTCCTTGCTCTCTTAGAATGGTAATGGCACCCTGCGAGGTGCCGTAACTGAGCTCTGATGAACTCTGGATGAAAAAAAGCCCTGCTGTTAGGGGCAGAGCGAGGTATTTGCATCTTTCAGCAAACACTATGAGGTAGGGGGTGCTGGAAAGGTGTTGAAAAACAGCCTTTAAAGAGGGAACACTGCCCCTGGAAGACACTGTCTCATCACCAGTGTCAAGATCAGATTCAATGGCTATCCTAATCATGTTCTGTTTGTGAAATGGGAGAGACCATCAGACCATCTTATCCTTCGTCAAGGGATGTTGTGCCCTGCATTCGTCACATGTGGAAATGTTTCCATGCCACTGCACCTCATCTTCCGCTAATATATATATATATGTGTGTGTGTGTGTGTGTGTATTTATACACACACACACACACATATATATATATATATATATATATGCAGGTTTTGGTGTCCTCGGGTGTCTTCCCGTGTAAAAGTTGGGGTGTCTAGGCGACGTTTCGACGAGGTCTCACTCGTCATCTTCAGGCTGGTGCTTTCGGCTTCTTGTTACTGAAACATTGAGATCCCGCTCTGTTCCAGTAACAAGAAGCCGAAAGCACCAGCCTGAAGATGACGAGTGAGACCTCGTCGAAACGTCGCCTAGACACCCCAACTTTTACACGGGAAGACACCCGAGGACACCAAAACCTGCATTCCTGTACCCGTGAAAATCTACGAAAGCAAATATATATATATATATATATATATATATATGCAGGTTTTGGTGTCCTCGGGTGTCTTCCCGTGTAAAAGTTGGGGTGTCTAGGCGACGTTTCGACGAGGTCTCACTCGTCATCTTCAGAGACTCGTCATCTGAGACCTCGTCGAAACGTCGCCTAGACACCCCAACTTTTACACGGGAAGACACCCGAGGACACCAAAACCTGCATTCCTGTACCCGTGAAAATCTACGAAAGCATATATATATATATATATACCTTTTACTGTCCAGTGCAGTGAAATTCCTTCACTTGTGTTATTGACACAATTGCATAAATTACACAGTCATTATACTATTTCACCCCAGTCATTTCAGTGCAAAGGAAGCACGGTGAAAATTGTGCATGTGTGTGCAGACTGAAAGCAACAGCAGCAGTGAATATTGATTCAACAAATTCGCTGGACTAGTTTCCTTTCAAGATTTTGGTCAAAAAAGCAAATGTTGGAATCCTCTGATATTCTTACCTTCATCAGAGGCAGCAAAATGTCATGGGCCCCAATGCGTTCGTTCTTTCTTTCTTTCTTTCTTTCTTTCTTTCTTTCTTTATTCATTTTTTTTAAAATAGTGATAGGAGAGTTGATCATGTGCCTCAATAGTCTCTTCTAGTTTGTCCCTTACAACTCCCCCCCCCAACAAACAAATCCCTTACAGCTCCCCCCCAACAAACAAATTCTTGGCCCCCACTGACAAGGCCTCTGGTCGAACGCTTTCTGAGATGCCTGTGATGTGTCTTTGCATCTTTCCAAAAGTTTTCTTCTTCTTTGCTTGAGGGAAGGCATCATGAAAAAATCTGAAAAGGATGAGGGGGAAGATAAATAAAGACTGAAGAAGTGACAGTTCTATTTCAATTGGGTTTGAGATAAGATAGCCAGGTCTCAACAGCTGAGATCTCACAGATATAGAGAACATGCAAGTAAAAAAAGGGGGGGGAGTAGCATATTTTTCTTTTAACAACAACGAAAAAAATCTTTTTCTTTGCGGGAAGCCAGTCGAGAGGAATCTCTCTATAGAAGAGTAGTTAGATCAGGAACTGTATATCTCATGAACAATAAGGCACTGAAAGAGAGGGAACAGAGATCAGGGGGGAAAATACTGAAAGTCAAGGTAGGAATTTGATGCTGGGTTAAAAATAAAGGTGCTGACACTGCTATCCACAGAGGTCCCAGGAAGACAAAAGATGTTTCCAGGCATCAGCTATCCCAGAAACACTAACACACCAACCAGGAAGTGAAACAGTTAAGTCCTTAAGGCGATTGTTCCTTTTATCATGGTGGGTTTAAGAGAAGCTCCGTTTTACAGCATAGCTGTTGTGTTACCCATGCTGAATCCTGCTAGGTGGATTAGGCATGATCAGCATGGCAAACAGCCCCTTCCCAGCCCTTGTAGGGTTGCAAATAACTGGCGCGCTGATTTAGTGTCCTTGCCACTCATGAAAGTGTTACCAGTGTTGGGGGGTGGGAGCTGATGTGTTCAGACATGGTGCTTTTTGAAGAGGACAAGTCATAACTCATCCTGCTTGATTTAACAAAGCCCGTTAAGCCAAAGAGCTTTTCGGGAAGCCAGGGGGACTAAATCAAAGTAATGTATAGCTCTTTGCCTAACAGTGAGCGGACCAAGCTACGTCTAATAAATAATCCTTTCTTTTTATTTTCCTTATTGCAATGTGTGTGTTTTTTGTTTTGATTTGTGTTTTATATGTTAACCAGAGCAAATGGGCCTCATCTGCACTATGCATTTAGATCAGCATCATACTGCTTTAAACAGTCGTGGCTTCCCCCAAAGAAGCCTGGAAAGCAGGGGTGCCATTTTGAATAAAATGTTGGGGAGCAGGTAAGTCCTCCCATGCATAATTGAGAACATGACATGGTGAACACACACCATTTGAATGACAATGCCCATCAACTTTGGGGAGTCCAGGTCCCCTCAGGTATTTTATTGGGGGGCCAAAGCTGGCTTCAATGCTGGAAACTGTATCTTGTTAAGGGTGCTGGGAGTGACCCCTATTCCCCTCACAGAGATACGATTCCCAGAGTGGTTTAACAACCAATCCCTCCTTCTCAGGGGACTATGGGAATTGTAACCCTCTAAGAGGATTAAGGGACGCGGGTGGCGCTGTGGGTTAAACCACAGAGCCTAGGACTTGCTGATCAAAAAGTCGGCGGTTCGAATCCCCACAACGGGGTGAGCTCCTGTTGCTCGGTCCCTGCTCCTGCCAACCTAGCAGTTCGAAAGCAAAAGTGCAAGTAGATAAATAGGTACCGCTCTAGTGGGAAGGTAAACGGTGTTTCCGTGCGCTGCTCTGGTTCGCCAGAAGCGGCTTAGTCATGCTGGCCACATGACCTGGAAGCTGTACACCGGTTTCCTTGGCCAATAAAGCGAGATGAGCGCTGCAGCCCCAGAGTTGGTCACGACTGGACCTAATGGTCAGGGGTCCCTTTACCTTTATCTTTAAGAGGATTAAGGGGTTGCCTAACTACTTGGAGCACCCTTAACAAACTACAGTCCTCAGGATGGAGAATCCATGATTGTCTAAAGTGGTGCGACACTGGTTTAAATGTATAAACAGCTCAGGACCGCAATACCTCAAGGACCACCTCTTTCCACATGAACCTACCCAGACCCTGAGATCATCTTCTGAGGCCATCCTTCATGTGCCTCCTCCTCAAGAAGTCTGGAGCATGGCTACATGAGAACAGGCCTTCTCTGCAGTGGCTCCCCGTCTGTGGAATGCTCTCCCCAGGGAAGTTTGTCTGGCACCATTCCTTTTTAACCAGGCCTTTGGTTAGTCTGATTTACATCCTATGCCCCTTTGAAATGTTTTTTTTTGGGGGGGGGGGCTATTGAGTTGTTTTTATTTTTATTATGTATTTTATGGTTTTATATCTTGATTTTATTCTGTGAACTGCCCTGAAACCCCCAGGTATATAAATTAAATGAATGAATGAATAAATGTGCAGATGGGTCCTTTATTCTTCTTAGGACCTGGGTAGGACCCAATGTTGTGCCTGTGGGCTTGACACTCTCTTTGATGCTCTTTGATGCCTGACATGGCCTTCCAATAGTGTGTGTGTGTGTTTGCTTGTGTGTGTGATGCCTGAGTGTTTTGCCTCTTTGGGGAATGGTTTTGTGCAGGGCGGGTGTCCTCTGTGAAATGGGTATTTTGTGGTGCCCATGAGAGTTTCTTAGAGGTGTTTCTGTTTTTACTTGTTGGTGGTGGTGGAGGAGGAGGATGATAGATAGATAGATAGATAGATAGATAGATAGATAGATGATAGATAGATGATAGATAGATAGATATATAGATAGATAGATAGATAGATAGAGATAGATGATAGAGATAGATAGATAGATGATAGATAGATAGATAGATAGATAGATAGATAGATAGATATAGATAGATGATAGATAGATGATAGATATAGATGATAGATAGATAGATAGATAGATAGATAGATAGATAGATAGATAGATAGATGATAGATAGATAGATAGATAGATATAGATAGATAGATAGATAGATAGATAGATAGATAGATAGATAGATGATAGATGATAGATAGATAGACAGATGATCACAGATCTATTTTTATTTATTTGTTTTTTTGTAAATATATTCCCTGCCCAGACAAAAAGACAAGAATCAATTGTCATGAAAAGGAACTCAGTTTTCCAATAGGAGAGGACAGTTTCATCTGTATCAATAAAAATTCATAGCAACTCATATAATAATCTCATCATTCATCTTCCAAAAATCTTTCAGTTATTAACACTGACCATTTTATTTTGCCATTTTTGCCATTTCCCCAATATTTTTTTTTTTTTTGGCAGTATTTCAGGGTAAAAAGTGCCCCGAAGGCAGATCACCAAATCAGTAGCATATAAAATGCAACTAACTAAAGCAACAGCATAGAAACATTACATTGCAACTGACTTAAATGAGAAATAGCAATGGCAGTTAAAACTACAGCTTGCAAAATATAGACCAGCTTATTACGGAATTAAAAGCAGATCGGAATGTCTGGGCCTTAAATGTAGTATTTCATTTTATACTGCTTTAAGCCTGCATTCAGCTGCTCCGTGCAGTAAAATACCATACGAATGGAACACAGTGCTCTGAAGTCTATGTTAATGGGATAGATTTAAAAGTGCCTCACTTTCCCATTGAAATCAGTATGGTCTTGCTTTGGCTGTATTGCAGATCTAAGCACAAACACAGTTTTATTCATGCACAGACTCTGCATGCCCACACACAGGCTGCATCCACATGACACTTTGTTCTAGTTTCCTGATGTTTCCCTAACTGTTAATTTCCACATTATAGATGCGCTTTCATATGACGTAAAAGTCACTTCTGTAAACATAGTGGAACACAGCCCAAGTTGGGTGCTCATTTCAGTGTTAAAGGTAAAGGTACCCCTGCCCATACGGGCCAGTCGTGACCGACTCTAGGGTTGCGCGCTCATCTCGCTCAAGAGGCCGGGAGCCGGCGCCGTCCGAAGACACTTCCGGATCACGTGGCCAGTGTGACGAAGCTGCTCTGGCGAGCCAGCACCAGCACAGCACACGGAAACGCCATTTACCTTCCCACTATAAAGCGGTACCTATTTATCTAATTGCACTTAGGGGTGCTTTCGAACTGCTAGGTGGGCAGGAGCTGGGACCGAACGACGGGAGCTCACCCCGCCGCGGGGATTCAAACTGCTGACCTTACGTTCAGCAAGTCCTAGGCACTGAGGTTTTACCCACAGCACCACCCGCGTCCCCTCATTTCAGTGTTATTTGTATATAATTTTTTTTTTTCTCCCCTGGAAGCAAATAAAACAGAAATGAAACCAAACCTATGCTATATTATTATGCTATATGCCTAGAACTGGTTTTGACATCATATGAAATCTCAAATATAATGTCAAAATGGAATAAGTGGCATGTAAATGTAGCCACTGGCACGATGTACATTTTCAGGGGTCTTCTGCATGCTGATATGAATGGGTGTGATCCCTCCTCTGTCAAAACTCCATGCTGCCTTTAAAAGAAATCCTTTTGAAAAGTCAACAGCGTTTTAGTGCTATTTCCCCCTAATGTACACATTTTTGCATAGCAATTCCCTCTTATACAATGCCCTTTTTCTTTTTTCTTTCTGCTATTTTTACTAATAGATGCATTTATATGCACACTTCACATGTTCACAAAAATGGTTAGAAAGCTGCATTGCAGAATTCAGAGAAATGCAAATTTCAAAAGGTGACTGCTTTTCCGATTTACTGCAGATGGTATTTATTTACTGCAGATTCTAGACCACTCGGTAGGTGCTACTCAACTGGTGGCAAGAGATCAGCACACAAAACTGGGCTGGACGTGCCTCTAAATCATGGGGAGGCAAACGTAGGCCCGGGGACCGGCCCGGCCCAATTGCCTTCTAAATCCAGCCTGCGGATGATTTGGGAATTAGTGTGTTTTTACATGAGTAGAATGTGTCCTTTTATTTAAAATGCATCTCTGGGTTATTTGTGGAGCATAGGAATTTGTTCAATTTTATTTTTTCTCCAAAATATAGTCCAGCCCCTCACAAGGTCTGAGGGACAGTGGACCCCTGCTGAAAACGTTTGCCGACCCCTGAAGGCAATTGTGGGCACTGTTGAGATAGTCCCACGGGCCACAATGCATTTCCATCTGAATTTTGACTAGCGAGAGCACGAAGGCATTGATTCCAAAGCAAGATGTCAGGAAGACAGTCCCGCAGCAAAGGGAGGGTTAGGGCTGGGTCAGTAGGTGCAGGAGAAAAAATGGAGTTGGGAGCTGTCAGCATAAATATAACACTAAAGCCTACAAGCATGAAGAACAGTGCCCTGAAGAGGAAGATAAATAAAAAATAGAGCCAAGGCCCAAACAATCCCTGGGCTGTGATGTGTGTGTTTTTTCCTGAGCAATACGATACACATGAGAAGCATAAGGGCAAATTTTGCAAAGCGCAGATTACAATCTCAAGCAGAACCAGATGGGATATGCTGACAATATTTCACAAAGGGGGACCTCCTCTTGGCCAATAACATGCAACGAACTTGAGAGCAGCATATGCTGCTGTTTGTGGATGCACACAATTGGACTGGAGTTTTATTGCCCAATTGATTCGAACAAGGCCACTGTTTCTAGCCAAGGTTCATCAGGAACATATCCATTTTTAAGAGGTAAAGGTAGGTGGCTGACATATAACACCTTGTGTCCACATGCTGTTTTTCTACACAGTTTATTTATGATGTAATGCTTTTGCGAAAATTTTCTGTATGTGCATCTGTATTGGAACTGTTTTTTTTAAAAAAAAATCACACACACACAAAAAAATTGTTATCAAATGTTTAAATTTCATATGTACATCCCTTTATAGAAAGGGCTAGATTTTTTATTATTTTTACACTTTCTTTGTTTTATAGCTGCAACAGTTTTGCTGGTTTTATCATTGTTTATTGTGTTTTAAGTAAACCCCCACCGCCACGTTCTAATGGGTAGGTAAGAAATCTAATCAAATAAAAGAAATGAGCAAAATGAACAATGAACAATCATTGTGAAAGCACAAAGCAGGAGAGTTGCAGAGGCTTTCTCATTCTCATCCCAGCACAAAATGCATCTTTGGTACCCAAGAGTCTGACATCAAAAACCACGGCATTTATCCTTCCCCTCCTGAGTGTAGGGAATTCTGCTATTTTGAAAGATATAGTGGGGGGCATACCTTGGCAAAATCCACACGAATGAACAGTCCCTTACTATCTGGAGATTGTTATTTAGTTGTTTAGTCGTGTCCGACTCTTCGTGACCCCATGGACCAGAGCACGCCAGGCACTCCTGTCTTCCACTACCTCCTGCAGTTTGGTCAAACTCATGTTGGTAGCTTTGAGAACACTGTCCAACCATCTCGTCCTCTGTCGTTCCCTTCTCCTTGTGCCTTCCATCTTTCCCAACATCAGGGTCTTTTCCAGGGAGTCTTCTCTTCTCATGAGGTGGCCAAAGTATTGGAGCCTCAGCTTCAGGATCTGTCCAGTGAGCACTCAGGGCTGATTTCCCTAAGAATGGAGAGGTTTGCTCATCTTGCAGTTCATGGGGCTCTCAAGAGTCTCCTCCAGCACCATAATTCAAAAGCATCAATCTTCGGCAATCAGCCTTATTTATGGTCCAGCTCTCACTTCCATACATCACTGCTGGGAAAACCATAGCTTTAGTTATACGGACCTTTGTCGGCAAGTGATGTCTCTGCTTTTTAAGATGGGTCTTGCAGCAAGTCAAGTGTAGAATTCATATCTAGGAGGAGAACATGCAGAAGGCCCCAGTTCAAGCACCAGCATCTCCACTGAAGCCCTTGAGAGTGGCTGCCATTCTCTGTAGACAATACAGAGCCAGATGGGAAAATGGTCTGACTTCTTAAAAGCCAGTTCCCTGTGTTCCTATGTGAAGCTTGCAAAAATGGAGTAAAGTTACTCAGTTTAATTAAATCTATTTCTGTAACATATACATGAGGCTACAAAATGGCTTTACAAGGAGCCAAAGCACCCTTGAAAATCCAGGATAATGTGTGTGTGTGTGTGTGTGAGAGAGAGAGAGAGAGAGAGAGAGAGGGAGGGAGAGAGAGAGAGAGAGAGAGAGAGAGAGAGAGAGAGAGAGAGAGAATGTGTGCATCTCTATGTAAGAGAAAATGAGTATACAAGAAATATCAAATGTGTATATGTTGTGTGTATGTGAGAATGAAGGTGTGAGATTAAGAATATGTGTCCCTCAATTGTGAAAAACATGGCCTCTGTCGAAGACAAAGCAGCGACCACATCAGACAGCGAGTCTGAAAGCAAGCAAATAAAATAAAAGGGTTGCCAGTTAACAACAGAAGGCGAGTCGGCTATTTGATGCTTTCAATGGCTGTCTTTGCTGTTCAGGCTCCCGCGGTAGGAGAGAGAGCTTAATGGAGAGGTGCAATATCATTTAAGGGAGTGTGTGCTATAAAGAACTTCATAAAGTTCTAGCAACAAATTCCACTTGAGTGGCAGCTGAATACCAGAGGGTTCTGAAACGTTGGCGGTAACCACTCTCTTAAACTGCAGCAACAAACCAATCATGCAGCAATCAATACCCCAGGTTTTCAGAGCATTTGCAGTTAAAGCAAACTTTTCATATAACCACTGCAAACTCCATTTGAGTTGCCATCAATATCACAAGGCCCTAGAGCATTTCCAACAAAGCTTTCCATAAAACTGCAGCCAATCCCTCCTTCCCCTTGCTTAGTCAGTTTTCTCTGAAGAAGAAGAAGGAAGAGGAAAGGAGTTGGGGGGGGTGCTCTTCAAAAGGAGTTTTTGTCATTGACTTCAATCATGTGAGGATTTTCTCTTAGACTCAATGCCAGCCCTGGCTTTTAAAAAAAAGGCAGCTTGACTCTGCAGCTGGCAAAGAAACAGAACAGTTCTACTTTAATCATGGTTCTCCCTGCTTGCACTTTCACTGGACCTTGAAACTAATTTGGGAATGTCTAGAAAAAGAAAAGACCTACAGGAACTAGTGATGGGTGAATCTGTCAATTTTGGTTGCTATCATTTTGGGTTCTTGAAAACTCATCAGGGTTTAAGTACATTCCCCCTCTCTAACTATACACTTTTATGCGTACAATTTCACTAAATATACACATTTTTGCAATTTAATGTATTTTTGTATGTTGTTTTCACTAATGTAATGCATCTTTATGTATTGCCCTAATGCACACACTTTCGTACAAATTACTTGGCCTGAGAACTGCATTGCAAAATTCAGGGACGTGTGGGGTTCAAAGCATGTCTGTGTTTAGATTTGTGTATTGTTTGGGAAAGTATGGAATTGGCTAGTTTCAGCTCTAAATATGAACTGAATTGAATTTCTCTCCCCATCCTTAATCAGAACCCAACAGATTTAGTGGATCCGATCCCTTTTCAATGATACACTTCTTCTTCTTCAATCTAAATAGAAATATTTGTGTAAATAGAATTACTTGTGCATTTATTTGATTACCCTGCCCAGGGTCTAGGTTTTCCACATTGTGTTTTATGGTATCATCTGTGCAATATCTGCACACGGAGCGAGTAGCATAGACTCCTTTTCAGGTTGTATTCTGACAGTGACATTTTCATTTGCTGCTGCTTCCATGGCACTAGAGATGTGTGCAGCTATGGAGCCAAAGGAACATCCAGATGGAAAGAAATATGAGTCTGAAGACTGGCTCTGTGGCAGAACTATTTAAAATTGAGCCAACAGACACTCCAAGCAAAGTGTCCATGTTCTCATGCCTGGAGGCTTCCTTCAGGGCTCCAGCTGAGAAGGCATGGCACTGCCCCTTGAACAAGGGAAGGATGCCATGTCACAACAATGATGAAGTGATTAGTGAATGACTGTGGGGAAAAGAAAGAAAGAAAGAAAGAAAGAAAGAAAGAAAGAAAGAAAGAAAGAAAGAAAGAAATTACCAAAGCGTTCTCTATCCTGACTACAAGATACAGTAAATATGCAAAATGATTTTTTTCATACACCAGGCATCCCAGATTGCCTTTTAGCACC
This sequence comes from Podarcis gaigeae, assembly GCF_964106915.1. Lineage (NCBI taxonomy): Eukaryota > Metazoa > Chordata > Lepidosauria > Squamata > Lacertidae > Podarcis > Podarcis gaigeae. The sequence continues at coordinate 82,730,329 of NC_139681.1, read as the reverse complement.
TCTTCTCCTATTTTATGTGAACATGTGTTCATTGGTAATACAGAAGAGATGAGGCATTAGTAATGCAAATGAGAATTTCTGGCCAACGAAGGCTTTACATTTCCATTACAAATTGATTAAAGCTATAACCTTCGTAGTTGGAAAGCAGGTTCTGTCTCCACTAGAGAGCCGGAATAAAGATCAGAACGTTGTAATCAATCATACAAAATAGGGAAACATAACTTCGCAAAATTAACTACTTTAGACTCTAAACCATTGATGGTTGTTGCAGATGTACAGACACCCAACAAAGAAGACTGAGCAGGCATTTGGGGGAAAGAATGTACGGTATTTATTATTCTTTAAAAAAAAAAAGTTGGGAAGAACTGAAAACCAATTTCACCAAATAAACTGAATTAATATAGCGCCAGCAGGTGAGGATGTTTACTAATTCTGGTATGGAAGCAGCCCTCCAGACCCCCAGGACATGTTATGCAGCCACGAGCTGTTGGTTTTGAGATAAGAATGAGTAGGGAATTATTCTCTCTTCACTAGGTGAGCCTTGGGTATGAACCCAACATACATACCAAAGCCCCACTGTCCAGTGGGATGTGCCAGTTCTACTAGCAAATCCCTAAAATATGCTCTTAACCCAGTTATACTGGCTTTTCTCTCCCACTTCCTCACCTGCCTGGATTCCATGTCTCAATGGTCAACCAAACCACAACACTCTTAGGTGCCAATCTAGTTCATTCCAGCAGTGTGGAGTAGATCAAAAGGGAGGGACCACGAGGCCAATCAAGGAATCCCCCTTCCAAAAACCCGTCCTACTGACAACTAGCAGAAATGCAGACTTCATATAGGGAGAGTGCGAAGGCACAGAAGAAACACAAGGAGCAAGAGTTGGGGAAGGGGCAGACTTATAAAGTCCAGCTGAACCCCACCCCCCATTGGTCAAAGGCCAGCACGTAATTACCCCTCCTAACCCCCTCCCTCTGGAAGCAAATTCCCAAAGTCATCTTTCATTAAGAAGAAGGGATAAGGGCAAACCCCCTCCCTGTAAGAGAGCCAGTGTGGTGTAGTGGTTAAGAGCAGTAGACTCATAATCTGGGGAACCAGGTTCGCGTCTCTGCTCCTCCACATGCAGCTTCTCTGAAGTCACACTTCTCTGAAGTCTCTCAGCCCCACTCACCTCACAGAATGTTTGTTGTGGGGGAGGAAGGGAAAGGAGAATGTTAGCCGCTTTGAGACTCCTTCGGGTAGTGATAAAGCAGGATATCAAATCCAAACTCCTCCTCTTCCTCTTCTTCTTCTTCCTCCTCTTCTTCTTCTTCTTCTTCTTCTTCTTCTTCTTCTTCTTCTTCTGTAAGAGTGACAATTCTATCCCAAGCAGCAGCCTACAAGCAGTTTCAAACCATGGTTTGTGATCCTGATTTGCTTGGCCTTGTGACAAACCACAGTTTGGTTTTCCACCCGAATCACCTACTTAAATCAGTTTATAAACTGCAGAACTGAATTGCATACTCTTAGGGGAGGGATGGGGATACGGGTGGTGCTGTGGTCTAAACCACTGAGACTAGGGCTTGCCGATCAGAAGGTCAGCGGTTCGAATCCCTGTGATGGGGTGAGCTCCCATTGCTCAGTCCCAGCTCCTGCCAACCTAGCAGTTCAAAAGCACGTCAAAGTGCAAGTAGATAAATAGGTACTGCTCCGACGGGAAGGTAAACAGCATTCCCGTGCACTGCTCTGGTTTTGCCAGAAGCGGCTTAGTCATGCTGGCCACATGACCCAGAAAAACTGTCTGCAGACAAACGTCGGCTCCCTTGGCCAGTAAAGCGAGATGAGCGCCCCAACCCCAGAGTCGTTTGCGACTGGACTTAACTGTCAGGGGTCCTTTACCTTTTTTAGGGGAGGGATGGGGACCTGGGAGACCTCCACATGTTGCTGGATTTCAGCTCTCATCATTCCTAACCATCGACCATGCAGGCTGGGATCTGGAGTTCGACAACATATGGTGACTAACATACATCTCTATTCCTGCACAATTTGTGACTCCTGTTCCCATCCTGAGCAAGGCCAGCGCAAGTCACACAATGAAGGGCGGCTTGGAATACAATGGCATCCCTTGTTCTTTCTTCCTGCCAGGGCCAGTAAAAATGGGAGGGAAAATCAAGCAATTGATTGGAAGTGTAGCTTTTCTGAGCTGTGTTCAGGTTTATAGGCAACAAGCTGTGCAGATCTGTCTTAGAGAAATTGCTTTATATACTGGGTTGTATTCAACACAGTGTAAGTGAGCTTCCACTCAGGCAACAAGTCTTCCTCTCATAACCCCCCCCCCCGCCAAAAAAAACCTCCCAATTTCCCCAAAAAATCTGCCCTGGAAGGCCCCCGATCCCTTTGGAGCAGAATTTGAGAGTGCAGGGGAGACTGCAGAGGAGAGAGAAAGGGGGAAATCCTGCTGTGTGAGCAGACAACCTGTAGCATTCAATATCAAACTTCTAATTCGATTTATGCATAAGAGAATGCACCTGTCAGTTCTAACTCCCATACAGCACAATACTGGATTACATGCTAAATAGTCACAGTAATGTGACAAAAGTAGGTACATAACGAGTATCCTTGAGGCAAGAATTCATATTTCAAACATGTTTTCTTTTCTCCTCATAAACTGAATTGCTATGGAAATAAATAACTCCTATTAAACACTGTGGTTCAGCATTGGTAGCTTGAATGCAAATCCAGCAAGACATAAAAGTTTCATCTTTTTAAATGTTGACATTAGATCAAGCATTAACTGTCCTATTCACAAGCAATAGATCAAGCAATGTGTTTATCATGTAAAAAGGTGCATCAAGCACATTTAAATGACATTCAAGCTGTTTTTTGAATTGGACACTATCTCTGCAGAATAATTTGATGTGAAATGAACTCGGCATATCAAGGGAGTATAAACACAAATCTCTGCATGGCACGCTCCAAACAATAGGTGTTGTGATTAATCAATCCAGTTTAGTTCTGCTAGCTAGCCTACGGCTTTAAGGGGAGAAAAATCTTCTTTTAAAAAAATGTTACATCCCAAATGTATTCTGGGGCTCTGTCGTTATATATACTCAGTCTATCCTGGCTGGACGAAGAACTTGAACTCCCAGCTCAAATTCTGCAATTCCCATGCCAGAACCAGATCTAAACTGAGATTGAAATGGATCTAGAAAACTGGTCACATCCAAGAGAACTTGGATCTGATCAGTAACCACCTGCTCAAGAGCCTTGCCCCCAAAAGGGAATATGAGTAATTGGTCAGCAGTTTACATTTTCTGGATGCACAGAAGGCTTCTTAAGGAGTGGCCTCCTTTAAGCAGGCAGGGACCCTGGTCCATCCTGCCCCCCCTTTGTTAGCATTTATCATCCATGAAGAGCCAGGGTCAAGAGCATATGTGGGCACCTACATGGACCCAGGCATTGTCCACATCCTCAGTTTAAGCTCATTCAACAAAACTTGGCTAGGCAGTGCTCAGGATATCTCTTGAGGTTCACCTGCTATAATAGCAGAGTCAAGGTACCAGCTGATGCAAGCAATTTTATCTTCGACATGCTTTGCAAACAAGTGGCTGTAGGCCACCATTGGTGCCACCACCTCCTTTGGGCTACAGTGTGAAAGGCCACACATCACTCAGGAAAGCTCTACAGGGTGGTACAATGGGAATGCAGTGAAGACGCAAAGTACGGTATTCTTCTACACAGTCTTCACTGCTGCTGAGTAAGCTCAATCATGAAGCCTCACTAGCTTTTGGCTGCATTGGTCCAGTGTTTATTTGGCAAAATTGCACACAAACATATGTATATTAGAAGAAATTTACAGTAAGATGCTGAAGAATTTCCATGAAGCAAATAAATGAATTGCAAGCTGATGTGGAAATCTGGAGAACTGAACAGGAGAAAATCAGAAACTGAGAGCGCTGGAATGGACAAATCTCTCTTTTCTCCATTCTGTAATGTAAGCTGAAGCTATCCACCGACCCAAATTCTAAGAACTTCTAAAGTGCACCGAGAAAGAGATGAGAGAAGAAAACTTTCAAGAAATTTAGTAGTCCTTTGCAGTTAAGTGGTGAGAAGTTGTCTGCATTCCAGCCAGTTACAATTGTGACCAAGTGAGTAGAATTGCTACAGTGCCTGCCTGCACCCTAAGCTCCATTTCGTACCCCATAACTTTATTAGGCTATTGTTTCAGGAGAGTTTTGAGCTTCCCGTTTATGCAAATACAAACTCATTAGTGCTTGGGCAAACAGGAGCTAAAGAGAGAATGATTGGAAATGAGAGTGCATGTGGCTTTGTGGTAATCGCATGGATAAGAACAAGTCGTCACCAGGGCACTTGAGAAGAATAAAAATGTGATTAAGGACAACACTGTTTGGCCTTTCTAGTAGGCCATAGGGGGGAATTTGGGAGAAAGATAAATATGACTATAAGGAAGATCTCGGGGAGAAGGGGTGGGAGAGAGAAATAGAATAACTAAGTTGCCAAAAGGTCAAATTTTACAACACAGACCCAAAAAGAAAACATTCAACAATATTTTCTCATACCCATGTGTGCAAAAATAGCTTATAGTTATTATTGCTGTAGAGAAGGGAAGTTGTTTGGGGGTCTCATAATAATTTCAAAGGCAATTATATGAGTACAATGGGCATTTACTGAGAGAGGAGAAAAGAGACCCAGGAGCCTCGGTCGATCGCAAGACGATTCTGAGTCATCAGTGTGTGATGCAGATACAAAGAAGGCAGCAAAAAAAAAAAGGCAGTTTAGGGTGCAATAGGAATTTCTAATAGGAATAAGGGAAATAAAACACTCAGCACAGAGCACTTAGACTTGGTTTCTGAATACAGTTTATAGTTTTGGTCACCTTTGTTCAGGGTAGATTAAGAAAAAAGAACCTTCCTAATGTCTACAGGAGTACAGAAATTCCTGTTTTGAAAAAGGCTGGGAGGGAAGCCTTAGCTTGTTTGTTTGCTCAGAAAGTCATAGAGTTGGAAGAGACAGGGAGAGAGATCATGAACGTGAAGAGAAGGTGATGCGTATGTTTGTATGCAAGCACAATAGTATTTTACTCACTTATGATTCTCAGCAAGTGGTATTCCATTAGTATCCCAAATCTGAACGTTGACCCTCATTTCTTCAATCACCATCTCTACTCTTCAGTGCCAGAGTTATGGAGCTGTGCCCCTTCCTTGTGTTCCACGTTGGACAGTCTTGTTCTTTTGCAAGTGCTTATGTGCATATGAAATCTGCATAGGAACATAGGAACCTTCCAGACATACATGGAGATGTGAAGGGCTGAGCCTGGAATGAGGGCTGCACCGAGTCCAGTTCTCTCAATCAAGTCTGCCCTGGGCCAATCCAGGCACCCCTCATCCCTCTTCAAATCAAGTTCTGAATTATTTCAGGGCATAGGGCTAGAGTAGAAAAACCTAATTAAACATACAGCTGGGAGGGGGCTGGGGAAAGAGACATTGCATCTCCCCCTTCTGATTACAGAGGGTTCAATTCTGCAGTGTGCTCCATCGCAAGCAGCTTCTCTGTGGGTAAACTGCCTATGAGTGGGCACCTAAACCCTGGAAGATTGCTTCCTCCATTCAATAGCTGTTGAATGGAGAGAGTGTTTCTGTGCAGTGATGAGTCATAAGCTGCTTTCATGCAGGGAACATAGCAGACACTCTGTGGTGTACCGAGCAGGAAGGAGAGCTTTGGCCTTGTACCTTTTCTTGAGAAGATGTAGATGGTAGTGAGGTCTTGGTCTTTGCATTGCTGCCCCTCCCCTTCATGCTTCCCATTAGAGCCCTGGTTTGCTCTGGGTCATCTACCCTAACCCAAAATGATCTGTGACTATCTTACCCTGACTCAAGCGATGCCTGAATCCCTCCGAATAGGACCAATTTGGCTCACGACTTGGCCAAATCCAGGGCATAGCTCTACCTAGAACTTTCTACATGCAAAGTACGTGCCCTGCCACTCGGCTGCAGCTCCCTCTCAATATACCAGAGTTGTTATTAAATAGTTTTCTAGCAGCATTTTAACATGATTTCATAGCCAGATTGGCATGCCATGCCACAGCTAATTATGTGCCACCAGTTCACCACCTGTCTAACAATTTGCAAACAAAAGATTTGAAAGGCAAGAGGTGAGATGTGATTTTGGTGTTGAGTTCAACATAATGCCAGGAGCCAGGCCCTTGCACTAAATGTCTCATGTGACTGACAGGACCTCCAAGGGTATCATGTTCCCTACCACTGGGCTGGTAAACTGCTCCAGAGGTTTAGCAGCAATAGAGAAAGCAACTTGACACACCTGCAAGGATGACAGCTGCTGAGTACATTGATCTTCCGTCACCATCTCTATTTTGTAGCCCACTTGAGAGAAAGGAGAAAAGAACAAGAGAGAGGAAAGATGTCACAAATACAGATGGGGAGAAATTAGTTCAGCTCACATTTTAACATGCATGTACAGCGGGTGGTGCTGTGAGTTAAGCCACAGAGCCTAGAACTTGCCGATCAGAAGGTCGGTGGTTCGAATCCCTGCGACAGGGTGAGCTCCCATTGCTCGGTCTCTGCTCCTGCCAACCTAGCAGTTCGAAAGCATGTCAAAGTGCAAGTAGATAAATGGGTACTGCTCTGGCGGGAAGGTAAATAGTGTTTCCGTGCACTGCTCTGGTTCGCCAGAAGCGGCTTAGTTATGCTGCCCACATGACCCAGAAGCTGTATGCCGGCTCCCTCGACCAATAAAGCAAGATGAGTGCCGCAACCCCAGAATCAGCCACGACTGGACCTAATGTCAGGGGTCCCTTTACCTTTACATTACCTAATTTTGCATTTTCCGAGCCAATACTTGAACCACAATGCAGCCCCCTACTGTGAAATTTGCATTTTCATTCAAGGTGTACAAAAACATCACTACATTAGGGAAAGTGTGTTCAAAAAAACATTGGTGAAAATATAGTAAAAATAAAATAAAAATGCATTGAATCAGGGGAAATCAATTCAAAATTATGTGAATTTTAGGACAAATGCCCAGAAAAATGCATACAGTTTTTTCATACAACTTTTTCTCTGCTCCACCCTCCTCCCCCCCCAAAAAAAGTTCACAAACTGATGCAAACATTGAACAAATGTGAGACTGGGAAAATGAGAAACTGAGAGGGACCCAAAATGTCAGATTCATTCATCCTATCCACAACACCAAAACCACACTTAAAGCCTGATCCAAACACCATGTGGAAAGAACTTTCTTAGAGTAGGGATTACATAACTGTAGCCCTTCAGTCATTGTAGGACTCCAACTCCCACCAGCCAGAGTCAGCATGGTCAATGGTCAGGGCTGGCGGGATCTGGAGTCCAATGAGATGGGGGTGGGGGAGGTCAGGTTCTCCATCCCTGCCTTAGAAGAACAGCAGGACAAAAGTCAAATAAGAAAATTAAAATCATTCAAACCATTCGATTTATAGCTCCCCCATAAAATCTTTGAAAGTTTTCTGTTTCCCTATAATGGCTCCTCAACCTGTTGATCATACAGCCGATACTCTTTGTCCTTCTCCAAGGAGGTTTCCATAGTATCACACCATTTCATTTCTACTTTTCTGTAAGGATAGATATATCCCTGCCAGTGTTCAATTATCAGGTCAGCCTGCACCATTTTACCTGCTGAGGAGAAATGAGAATGTGTTCCTCCCAACACCACCTGCCCCCCAATTCACCGCCACCAGAACACTCCACTCTCACCTCACAAAAACTAAGTGAGAGGAGGACATTCCAGCAGTGACAGAAGTGGCAGGAGGGGTGCCATCTCCTCTTGTTACTTCCGCTGTCTGAGGCGGGAGGTTTACCCTGCCTCATATGTGGGCTGACTCTGTCAATTACCAACCAGTATAGGTATTGGGAAGTCCAAATACTTCTTTTTGCTGACCTCCCTTTGTCTGGAGTGGCATCCTAGAGCCTTAGAACCTGGGATGGTACCTTGATCTCATCTTTTAGAGACGACTTAGTGATTTATTAAAAGTGATGTGGAAATATAGAGAAATGAACTTAGATGCAGAACAAATGGGAAACTGAGAGCATCCAAAATTGACAGATTTACTCGTTCCTTCTCTGAACACACTCCCTTTCCACCCCCTCCCAGTGTTGTTAAAATGCCGCACCTTAAACAAATAATGACGATGACAATAATAATTATGACAACGTATTTCATATATACTGTATATAGATTCTCAGTACTAACTCTTTCTCCATCACAATTTTTCTCTGATAGTTTTTCTAATGTTGCTCTGACATTGAGATGCCTGCCCTTCAGTGCTGCTCTTTAAATGGATCAGCTTCCTCTCTGACTCATCACTGGTCTGTTTTCTATTACCACTGAGTCCACCTGTTTTGACCCAGTTAATATTTTTTATCATGAATTTTGATCGTGAAGCTCCAACCTCCTACAGTGCTTCACAATCTTTCTGTCCCTTTCCATGAAGACTTAGCAGGCGGGCAGTTTTATCAGAATTGTTCTGGGTCATATGGAAAGATCAGGGCAGGAATGGTAGGAAGATCAGGGCAGAAATGGTAGGAGTATAGTGTTATGGGACAGATGTTAAATATCAACATGTTCCTTGAGGTAAAGTAATAGGAGCCAGGGTGGCAACTTGAATAAAATATTGGGCCCAGGTAAGCCGCAGTGCACACACACACCATTTGAATGGAAATGCCCATCAGCTTTGTGGAGCCCAGCCCCTTCAAATATTTTACTGTAGGGGCTGAAGCCCCCACGGCCCCTAGGGGTTGGCTCCTATGATAGGAGCTGGCAATTAATATCAATTAACAAAAAGACACTGGCTCTGTATGCGTGCTATTCCAAGACTGGGCCTTTTGCATGTGCATTAAGAGGAAGAGGGTAGATAGCCTGGGCATAATTGCCTAGGAGTCACTCCATTGGTGGGATGCAGGTGGCGCTGTGGGTTAAACCACAGAGCCTAGGACTTGCCGATCAGAAGGTCAGCGGTTTGAATCCCCACAACGGGGTGAGCTCCCGTTGCTCGGTCCCTGCTCCTGCCAACCTAGCAGTTCGAAAGCATGTCAAGGTGCAAGTAGATAAATAGGTACCGCTCCAGTGGGAAGGTAAATGACATTTCCGTGCGCTGCTCTGGTTCGCCAGAAGCGGCTTAGTCACGCTGGCCACATGACCCAGAAGCTGTAAGCCGGCTCCCTTGGCCAATAAAGCGAGATGAGCACCACAACCCCAGAGTCGTCTGTGACTGGACCTAATGGTCAGGGGTCCCTTTACCTTTACCTAACTCCACTGAACACAGTGGAGCTTATTTCTGCATCAACAAATCAACTAAATCAGAATAAACAAAACAATAGTTAAAGTACGAGCCCCACCACCTCTGCTGCTGAAGGAGAAGCAGTGCCGCCAACAGCACTGGTTTCTGGTGAGATTACTGCTGGCACCACTTCCCCAGTGGAAGTAGCAGGAGGCCATGGGGCCCCCGTCGCTTGCATTTCTGCCACCTGAGGTGGCTGCTTCACCCCGCCTCATGGGCGAGCTGGCCCTGGTGGTAGACAAGCAAGACTTAAATCATCACTCCACTAAATTGACCCATAGTGATGCATTTCATTCTTCCAAAGTGGTTCAGATATGGATAAAATTAGCACTGGTGCACTAACAAGAGACATTTTCTTCATCTTTCGCTTTCCTTGGCAGTGTGAAGTTTAAAGCAGGGAGTCTGTGACAGAACAGTTGGCCATTCAAGATTTTATTTAAACTATTTCGGCTTGCTTAGGGCAAGAGGGAGAACATTGATCCCTTAAACAACTTTACGCTGGAGCTATATTTTTAAACCCGGACTGCAGCAGCTGCTCACACACCATGGAACCCATAGCTACTCAGACCTAGATAGGGGTTACGCTAAGATTCACTTCTCCTTGCCAAGTTCAGTCTGAAAATCAGCAGTCTCCGAGGACTTCAGGAGAAGCATAGTGCTTGAGGTGAGACATTACCAGGTGGAATTATTCAAGGCTTGGGATAACAATTCCCTAGCACAAGATGCTAACCAAGACTATCCCATCAATTCATTGGATCAAGGGATTAAAAGTCAAGTAGCTGAAATGATGGCTTTCCTAAGATAGAATTAACATTTATATCTCACAGGGCAGTGGATGATGTTTGGGATTAGATGGTGGCATATGGAGACACTGCTTGGTGGCTGGTTCAAATCCAAGCTCTGTTCATTGTGGCTGTAATAAGCAACGACTTTTTGATGGCAGTTAAGCAGCTTATGTGCAAAATAATTGGTCATCCCAGGCAGCTCCTAGTGGCCAAGTGCCTGAAAGCTGGAAACCAAGAGCACAACTGGCATGGGTTTAAACTGTGCTGCTATGCACGGCTCAGTGTAGAGAAGTAAATGGGTCACTGAGTAAAAATTCATCCTCAGGTCCCAAACATGGTGCTGAATGCAAAGGCCCAACAAAGAGAGAAATTGGTTTGCTAGGGAAATGAATAAAACAGCAGAATAAAAATACTGAGGATCAAAAATGTAAGTTTCAAGGTGGTTCAGTTGTGCCAAACAGCATGGGGGTGCTGCAGGATTTCATTTTGTTCCCATGAAGTCTAAGATCTACATGAAACTTCTGGGAAAGGCAGTTTGGAGAATTGGAATATGGTATGCTGGTGAGACCCACCTCTCTCTCTTTCTTCCTTTCTCTCTCACTCACACACACACATCAGATTGCAGAGAGGCAGTGAAGGTCCTGAACATGTGTTAGAAGGCAGCCATGGAGAAGAGGTGGGTGAATAATCTGAAGCATAATCCAGGCAAAACATCTGAAGTATCTGAAGAAGTGTGCATGCACACGAAAGCTCATACCAAGAACTGACTTAGTTGGTCTTTAAGGTGCTACTGGAAGGAATTTTTTTTGTTTTGACTATGGCAGACCAACACGGCTACCTATCTGTAACCAGGCAAAACAGAAATGCTTTTGGAAGGATGGCCCAATATTATGTGCATGATCCACACCAGACAGTGGATCTAGACAGTGATGTGTTCCCCTCTAAGGATCAGGTTCACAGCTTGGAAGTGCTCTTAAGGTAAAGGTAAAGGTAAAGGTACCCCTGCCCGTACGGGCCAGTCTTGACAGACTCTGGGGTTGTGCGCCCATCTCACTTAAGAGGCCAGGGGCCAGCGCTGTCCGGAGACACTTCCGGGTCACGTGGCCAGCGTGACATCGCTGCTCTGGCGAGCCAGAGCCGCACACGGAAACGCCGTTTACCTTCCCGCTGGTAAGCGGTCCCTATTTATCTACTTGCACCCGGAGGTGCTTTCGAACTGCTAGGTTGGCAGGCGCTGGGACCGAGCAGCGGGAGCGCACCCCGCCGCAGGGATTCGAACCGCCGACCTTTCGATCGGCAAGTCCTAGGCGCTGAGGCTTTAACCCACAGCGCCACCTGCGTCCCGGAAGTGCTCTTAGGTGCAGCCAAAAGTGCTCAGGAGTTTTCTTTTGCCTTGTGTACTTCCATATTTTAAGATTCTGGGTTCTAAATATGTTTCCTAAAATCCCAGAGGGATGCTGCGTGTGACTGTTTTTGTTCCTTTGTTTTCTCTCCTCTTACTGTTTTCTGCTTCTGTCGCTTAAGATTATGCTGGAGTAGATCTCCACCTTTCTCCTTCCTTACCCTGAAGTGTGGGGGACTTCCCACTTATCATATAGGAAAGGAAGAGCAAAGGCATAGAAGTTCAGCAGGGGTGGTTGCATGCAGGAGCAAGAGCAGCAGCCTCTACCTGTTGTGGGAAAGCAGGTTAGAGGGCATTTGACAAGTGGAGTGGCAAACTGGGGCCGCCATTTTGGCCCACTGCCATTTCCTCAGGCCATATGCGGTCTACTAGGCTTATATGAATGGGCCTGCCCAGGTGATTTCAATACTCATCCACACACAGATACACTATGCTGTAAACATGCATGCTCACTGGGGCTAATGGGTGTCATAGTCCAGAACATCTGGATGGTACCAGGTTGGTAAAGACTTCTGCATGGGGAATGCTGGCTGGTGATGAATGGGACTGGCAGGGTGGAAGGCAGGGAGACAAATGGTAGATGGAGCCAGAGCCATTGGCAGGCAGGGTCACTCCCAGAACTGGTTGTAAGTGAGAAGACAGACAAGGAAATGAGGGCAGTCTGAGGATGTGGGGCAATGCCCCATTTGCCCTAATGGACCACCCTTCACTTGGTATGGGATTATACCACAGAGAAGTGGCTTCTGCATTGCTTGGTCTGTATAGGTATGCGGTGGGTGGGTACAAATGGTCAAATAATGCATCACTATGATCAACTGCCAACCTAGCAGTTTGAAAGCACATCAGAATGCAAGTAGGTAAATAGGTACCAATCCAGCGGGAAGGTAAACAGCATTTCCGTGCACTGCTCTGGTTTGCCAGAAGCAGCTTAGTCATGCTGGCCACACGATCCGGAAGCTCCCTTGGCCAGTAAAGCAAGATGAGCGCCGCAACCCCAGAGTCATCCGTGACTGGACCTATTGGTCAGGGGTCCCTTTACCTTTTTATGATCATCAAACACTGCAAAGATATACCGCTGAATGCTCCCTTGTGTCTACAATTTCTGCACACAGAAGATAGATGGCATTTTGTGTTGGGGGGGGGGGGAGAAAGAATATCCACTGAATCTGTCACTAAAAGTGTCTCTGTTAAAACATTAACACAAATACTTAACTTTCAAAGATGTTAGCGTGTCATTACTTGTCACATAAATTGTTCATCTGGATATTTGCAGAAGGTACATTTGAAGGCTGCTGCGGAGCAACTATCAGGATTCATGAATAAGATATAACGCATTTCATATTTTATAAGCGATAAGCATGTTTTCCACCATTTGTAAGGAAATAGAGGAAATTGGAGCCTGCAAGTGTTAATGGAAGATTTTTGTTTACATAAGGTCAATAACGCACACGTGATACTTGGAAGGCAGAAGCCACTGGTGTAGTGAGGCCTAATCAGGACCAGCCACCGAATAACCAATTAATATAGTGATGGAAAGGGCAAAACAATTGGCTGCCCACCCCAACAAAAGCTTTGAGAGAGAAAATTTAAGGAAAAAAGATCACAACTTTATTAGTTAACAATTTGAGGAATGGTAGCTTGACCCACTAGCCTATTGAGCATCCCTAAAGTCATTAGCAGCCTACCATGAAAAAGGTGATTATTAAATGTATTACCTGGCCTTTTACCAGCAGGTCCCAGGGTGGCTTGCAACAATTTAAAATCCAGTATTAAAAACAATTCAAATATATCACAGTCACAGGTACAAGGTGGGTCCTAGAAAAAACACATCTCAGGGATGGCACTGGAGTTATTTCCACACATAGCAAGAGGACAGAACCCCAATAAATGTGCAAAACCTCATTGTCTTATTCCATGAATTACTCTGTGATCTCAATCCAAACAGGTTACCCTGCAAATCGGTGTGAATTTATCTCTGAAAAACGTGACAACGTGATGTCCACTTTTGCCTACCCAGTCGCAGCGAAGATTACGCTAACACTTGGCTGTCATAAATCAATTGATTAACTTTTCAAGAAGGTATTAAAAAGCTCCAGCTCCCTTTTTTTCTCACCTTTTCAACCGTCTCCTCTTTCACAAATCTAAGTCCTTGGGACCTGTAATGCCCTGCCTGTCTCTTTGCTGCCCGCCTGTCTTGTGGGCAAAGAGGTTTGGTAATGAATTTATTTGCAGAGGAAGCACAGAGTTTCAAAAACAGCGTTTATTCCACTAAGCCTGCTGCATTTTCATAGCTGGTATTACACAACACCATGGTCCTTTGTGGCATAAGTCTGGGGTGTGGCACATTTTTAGCCCCAGGGCCACATGGACAGCCTTCCAAGGGCCACGTGCCAGAAGTAAAAGTGGATGGAGCCACAGAAAAAGCTGCCATTATTGTACAATCAGTTACATCCCACACCTATGAAAGTCAACCATTTTGACACACACAACCCAACCCTCTCTGTATCCTGGCAAGCAAAGGGTATGATCAATGATCAGGTGAAAGCACTCAAAAAGCATGCAGTGGGGTAGGAGACCTGGGAAGCAGAGAGGGCCTGGGGAGGGTCATGGTCTGGGGAGGGTCTGCAAGGGCCAGATAAGGAAGCCTAGTGAGCTGCTTTCCACCCCCAGGTCTGAGGCTTCCCATCACAACACTAAACACAGCAGGAGGTCTTTCATCACCCTGGAGGGCAGCAACAGACCAGCCTGAGGGGAGAAGGACAGGTCACAGGGAGTATGCAGCTGTGAACCCCAACAACTTATTACCACTCCCCAGTATCTGGTGCCCAAGGCATGAGCTGCGCTCTTCCCTCAAGGAAGGGCAGCCCTGTCATCAGGGAAGAAAGCTGGGAAGCTTTCAAAATCAAGCCACCTCCTGTGATTTGAAATAGCTTGTTCTCTTCAGGAGTAAGCAGATTGGGTAGGGTTCCTGGAAGATTTTAGGTGCTTTACAATTAATTAAACAAACTAATAAATAGAAGCCCTTGAAATGTACCACAAACTGGTTATTCTACCTAGGCTGCTAAGCAGTTGTGCTAATATAGAGTATCTACATCTATAGTTTAATGCCTGTAGTAGGTTCATTCAAGCCAGGAATGCTATGTTCACAAAGGGAATAGAGAGCGGCATTTAATGGGGAATGAGGAATTGTCTTTTGGGGATAAATGGAGTGTGCTGGATGACCTGATTAGGAAACATCTGTGAGATTTCCCTGTGGCTATGGCTGTGAAGAGACGAGGACAATAGCAGATGAAGGTGCTCAGACAAAAATAGCATCTGGATGTGGCTTATTTGCAGCTCATTTTTTGTTAAAGAAAAGGAGCTCATCCATCCTTAATCGAGATGTTCTTGTCCTGAACTAATCTGCTAATTCTAACCTTTCCCCCAATTTGCTTCTGTGACAAACCGTGTGGCCCAAAGGCATGCTGGGAAGCTAGAGAAGCCTGGTATTAAAAGGGGCTAAGTGCAAGCTCTTGCCAAATTTTTGCAGTGTGTAGGTAATACAGGTAAGGAAAGCTCTCTTTTTTGGTAAAAATAATAACAGTGCTGTGAGCACAAAATGGCTGCCACAGAAAGCATAAAAAGTGGTGATGGTACTCCATACCGGTGAATATTGTCACCCAAAAAACAGCGGATGTAGGTAACAACAAAGAAAAATGAGGGTCTGAACATTTGATGATGTCAGCTCCAGAATGGTAATTCCAGGAAAGGTGTTCTCTCAAATATCCTCAGCACGGTTTAGGCGCTTGCCCCTTCAGGCCAACACTGATCACACATTGGCTGGGGCATGTGCCTGAGGTGTCGGGACTTGTCGCTCTCACATTCTTCATGCCCTCGTATTATACTAAACCCCTCAAGAGACTTACGACACAAAGCAGAATGAAGGTGCACAGAGCATCTGTAGCACAAACAGCATTCAAGCAAGTGAGCCAATCCACACCATCAAGGAGAATGGATAACTAGCACTACAGGAGCCCTATTCACACAGTCACCTTCACACTGCATGTGTAGGGCATGTTGCCCAAGATTTCCCATCCTCCCCCCACCATTGCAAATGCTATGTATGAATAAGGGAGTGTGCCAGAGGGCCCAGTGTTACCGAGGAAGTTGAAGTTTGCTCCACAGGCTCCTTCATGTGGATTTATATTCTGTGCATAGAATGAGCTTTCATAAAGGGGAATTGGCATTGTGGCAACATAATCCACCACTGCCTTCTGTGTGTGATGGGTGTGATGGGATCTAGGCATAGGTAGAGGTGTCTGAGTGGAGCACGCTGCACACATAATTATTATGTGCACAGGTTGTGGGCAGAGCCTGGTGCCTGGATGCTGTCTCCCTGTCCCCATCCCCATTCCTTCCAGTGGAATGAACATCCAAACATCCCTTTAATTTAGCACAAGGGAGGAAGCCACACTTTTCAATGAGGTAGACAGCACAGCAAACTTGCAAGCGGGTCTGTTGTAAAGTCATGTGAGGTCAGGAACAGAACAGGATAGCTAAGGTCTGCTGATAAAGACTGAAAACTCTAGAAATGGGAAAGTTTTGAGGAAGCCAGTTTGTACCTATTTGGTAATCAGATGCACGCTGGGAAGCCACAGCTTTTGTTTTGTATACTCTTCAGCATGAAGAAGAATCTGATTGGAAGTAGTAAATAAAAGACTTCTTTTCCAGCATCAGCTAATGATTAGGTTCCCTACCAGAGCAGGCTTTTTGCAATGTGTGCATCACCCAATGGTGTCCTATTGTGACACTTATGATCAGGTTTTCAAAGAGTTTGGCCTCTGTTGGGTGTGCTTGCCCTACTTTGAAGAGGCAGCTACTTGTTTTGATGAATTAATTGGAGCTGAGGTATTCTGAAAAAACAGATCCTGCTGTGAATAACAAGACTTTGTATTATTTGTAAACTCTGACTTTATAAAATAAGCATGGATACGGCAAAGTTTTCATTTTGGGGGGCAGCAGGGGGTGGGGAGGGAGGGGGAAATAATGTTTCCATTTTCCTTACTTGTGTTCTTACAGCCTGAAGTACTTGCACTTGTCTCTCCTGAATTTTCCAACATTTAGCTTCATTGGATAGCCTCATGTCCTAACATGACAGATGCCATTTCCTTCACGATGTCCTAGAATGACATTGTAATAGTATATATGTGAAATTGTTATTATTATTTGCCTTGGTGTGAATCACTTTGCACAAGTTGAATTGCACATGCTATTCTACTGCTTATTCACCCGGGTTGGATAGATACTTATGGAGTTCTTCTTAATCCTTGTTCAAAAACAAGCTTGGACAATTTGGCATCATCACAAACTTGCCTAGTTTAGGAATCACCCCTAACTCTAGATAATTTATGAATTAGTTTAAAAAGCACAGTTCCTAATACCAATCCTTGGGGATTTCCACTTTCTACATCCCTCCATTGAAAGAACTGCCCATTTATTCCAACTCTCTGCTTCCTGTTCCTTAACCACTTACTGACCCATAAAAAGCCTCTCCTCCTATCCCATGACTACAAAGCTTAGGAGTTTTCAGTGAGGCAGTTTATCAAAACATCATGTCGAATCAATCACCTCTATCTTCTGCTTGTTGAAACACTCAAAGAACTTGAAAAGTGTAGTGAGACAGGACCTACGCTTGCAAAAGCTGTGCTGGTTATCCTTCAGCAAGACTTGTTCTTCTATATGGCCTTGATCAACTAACTAATGTTGGAGCCCAGGTTAAGAATGGTATAAACCTGGATTCCTCACATTAAAGATTGTGCCACCTATTTGAGCTTCTGCTTATCCAACATTGTGGGGTGGGATACTGACACACAGACCCTTGTTCCTCAATGTGCTTGAGTGGAGCCCCATGCCCTCCTGAAGTTCTGCGCGGGATTTTGGCCCACACGTAGCAAGAGAAAGTAGCAGTCATATCCACCAGACATGTGAAGGTATTTAAATAAAACTGTGCTTTGTTTGGTTTTCTGCTGTTTCCTTTCTCCCCCTTCAAATATGAACACAAAGCTACAACTGGGCTGCTTGGTTGTAATTTTACAAGGTGTAGATTTAAGTAGTAAAACTAATTTACGTAAAAAGCCATTATACCCCGTTATGCCATTTAAATATTTATGCCGCTAAAGGTTTCGTCTTCTGCCTCACTAAACAGCATCTCATATCTTCAGCACCATCCGGCTATCTTTCCTGGCTGCCGGCCAGTTTTATTACACTCACTTAGTATTTATGCTACCTGAGGTGTTTGTATGTCATAAAGCTTGTCCAGTTAAACAGTAAAATTCTTCAGATTATTTTATGCCAACAAGAGGATTGCTGTTGTTTTTCATAAGTGCAAAGCAGATTATTGCATCTAGGTGTCGGGGGCAGGTGGCTTTCCACACTGTGCATGTTTAAATAGGTTGCTTAAGAACCTAAGAAGAATCCTGCTGGATGAGGTCAAATGCCAATATCCTGGTTTCACAGGGACCAACAAGATGCCCATGGGAATCCCACAAGCAGAACCTGAGCATAATAGCCCTCTACTCACCTGCAATTCCAAGCAGCTGGTGTTCAGAGGCATATTGCTTCGGACTATGGAAGTAAAATATAGCCGGGACGCCGGTGGCGCTGTGGTCTAAACCACTGAGCCTCTTGGGCTTTCTGATCAGAATGTCGGTGGTTCAAATGCCCATGACGGGGTGAACTTCTGTTGCTCTGTCCCAACTCCTGCCATCCTGGCAGTTTGAAAGCATGCCAGTGCAAGTAGATAAACAGTACTGCTGCAGTGAGAAGGTAAACGGCGTTTCCATGCGCTCTGGCTTCCGTCACAGTGTCCCATTGTGCCAGAAGTGGTTTAATCATGCTGGCCACATGACCCAGAAACTTGTTTGTGGACAAACGCCAGCTCCCTCAGCCTGAAAGTGTGATGACCTCCACAACCCCATAGTCGCCTTTGACTGGACCTAACCGTCCAGCGGTCCTTTACCTTTACCTTTTTTTAAAACATAGCCAATGTTCTTCCAATATGAAGTGTTGAGTAAGATTCTTGCCTGCTTTCTGCCATATGAAATCTCTTGTGGTGTTGGATGCCACGCTGTATTTAACATATACTGCCAACACAATTGTGACTTTGCCTTTTGTTCACTTCCTTAGTCTTAATGTCTTCTCAATTTAGCTCGGCTGAAATCCTACGGTTCCTTACAAAGGCATCCAAGAGGCCATCGCATTCATAGAATCTCCTTCTCTGAAGAGAGATCTCTGAAGAGAGATCTGCCTTTGGAGAGGGGGATCTGACTTTGTCTGACTCTTCCACAAGACTAAGGAAATGTCCACATCCTCTTCCTCCCTGATGTTGGAGCTCTAACCTCAGAGGCAGCAGGAATTGAGGTTTCTGTGGACATGTCTCAAGCATGGCAAGAGAAGCCGTGGCCCTTCCCCCATTCCCCTGGCATGCCTCCTGATTAGAGAGCGCAGTACAGCAGCCATGGAATTCTTTTAATTTCTCTCCCGCTGGCTTCTATGGGAACAAAACTGTTCCTTAAAAAAGAAACAGAATTGTGGTGGGAAGAGAAAATGCATTGCTCCAGTGTGGCAGGTCATATCATAGAATCGCAGAGTTCGGAGGGACCCTGAGGATCATGTAGTCCAGCTGTTCTCAACCTGTGGGTCCCCAGATGTTGTTGGACTACAACTCCCATCATCCCTGAGCTCCGGCCTTGCTAGCTAGGGGTGATGGGAGTTGTAGTTCAACAACATCTGGGGACCCACAGGTTGAGAAAGGCTGATTTAGTCCAACCCCTGCAATGCAGGAATATGCAGTTGTCCCATATGAGGATCAAACCTGCAACTGTGATGGTGTAATCAGCACCATGCTCTAACCAATTGAGCTATCCTTGCCTGACTTTCACTATTCAGATGGGGAATTGATGACAGTACCACATGCCCCACAGATATTCCCCCCTAATATATGGAGGGTATTGTAACATTGTTTTCTGAAACATATGCATTTCTGTATACACTTTTTGGGTTGGGTAACTGCATCACTAAGTGCAAAGAATCTGGGGGTGTGGATCTTGTCCAAAGCCCAGGGAGGGGCTAGGGCCATGCCACAACTCCAGCAGGAACCCAGGGGATGCATAAGTCAACCCACATCACTGGGGCTCCCCCTACTGGTGGTTTACCCTTACCAGACTCCCTGCAAGGCGGGCAGGAGTCAGATATAGTCTGTCGATGCCAATACCTCTCACATTCTGTAACCAATAAAGTTGTGGCCTAAATTTTGCCCATTAACATTAACTTAAAATTCTGTGTCCTTTATTCTCATGGGGGGTGGCTTGGGGCTGTGACATGCAACTACATCACTAAGTGCAAATTTCAAATGAAAACTGCACGTTCCTTTGTTTATTGATTCAGGAAGTGGGAATTATGTAGGGTTTACATGAAAATGTGAACTGAATGCATTTCTCCCCCAATCCTAGTCAGTGGCTCAATGAAAAATAATGTTGAATGTTATGTAGGACTGACCCGAGTGCAAATTTCTTCAAAGAGATTGTCATATAATGTTCTTTCTTGAAAAAGAGGACCATTTGGCTGAATATCTTTTGCCATTTTGGGTGTGGGTGGGAGAGGGGCAGAGGCCATTTTCCTCTCAATGACTTGGAATGAAAATACATCCAGGGCAACATGGTAGATAGAAAATGTTGGCTGGACTGCCACGACAGGAGCTGTGCAATGGCTTTTTTCTATTGCTGGTGGTGGTGTAAATAGCAAATAAATAAATAAATGCTAATGGTGAGCCCTGAACCCTGAAATAGTTGGAGAAATCCAGCAGCAGCAGCACTGCCCTGAGAGTATCTGGCAAATTACTTCCCCTCAAAATGAGCACACACACCCATGAATAAGGACCCCTTTATGGTATGTTTGGAGAATTTCAGAAGACTATTCCCCCTCAGTTCTCTGTTGCTTCTTTCTCTTCGGTTCTGCCTCTGAATGTTATAGATGAAGTGGTAGGATTTGAATCCCTTGTTATGTGCAGCTCACTCCACTGCTTTCTGAATAAAACACACATTGCAAAATTCCCTGGATATATTCATGGCTGTGGCTCTGTATTAGAGTATTTGTTCTGCTGAAGAACACCTGCAAAGCTGCAATGTCAGTCTAATCCCTCCACAAAGATTCCACTGAATGACTGACTTATTGGTTATGACATTAACATATAATACTGTGTTAGTCTTTCTAGCGTTTGATTAACATGAGAATTGGATGACTGCTCCGTATATAGTGGCAACAGTAAATAGACTGATACATTGTGCGTTTGCCATCGCTGCAGAAGCTGCATTGGCAAGCGAAGCATTTCTGCCTCGGTGCCATTTTCTTGTTAAGAAAAATAAAACAGTGGTAAGATGCAACTTCAGTAAACCTCACCGTGTTCGGTAAAGAAAACCAACCCATTTCTACAGTTCAACATTTTCCCAAGCTCATAAAGTGCTACATATACCACATATTTTGCTCACCTTCCCTTTTTTAAAAAAAGATATTTATTAAGGTTTAACAATTACAAAAAAAGAAAAACAGACAATAATAATACAAAAAAATTTACAATACTTAAAAGATAAAGGAGAATACAATACTAAAAAGAAAAAAAGAAGGAAAAGAGAGAAAAAAGGAAACCCCAAAACAATACAGCTATACAATAACATTTAAAAACACTAACATCCAGTATTTTCATATCTTTATCTTTCATTTACTTTTCCTTGACTTCCTCACACCTCCCTTTTTGTATTCTAATTCATAATTGTTTCAGCAAGTCCTTTCCCACTTTCTCAGATTTTGTTCCATAATTTATCTTAACACAATTTAAACTTAAATTTTACACTTTAGCCCATTCACAATCCATTTTAACTTAATTCTTTACAACCTTTCTACTAAGACCATGTAAAATCATTCCAGCATCTTTCTAGCATTCATTAATTTTACAATATTTTTTAAAATATACTTTAAATTTTTTTCCAATCTTCTTCCATCGACTCTTCTCCCTGGTCTCGGATTCTGCCAGTCATTTCTGCCATTTCCATGTAGTCCATCAGTTTCATCTGCCATTCCTCCCCGGTAGGTAGATCTTGCGTCTTCCAATACTTTGCAATAAGTATTCTTGCTGCTGTTGTGGCATACATAAAAAACGTTCTATCTTTCTTTGGCACCAATTGGCCGACCATGCCCAAAAGCAAGGCCTCTGGTTTCTTCAGAAAGGTATATTTAAATACCTTTTTCATTTCATTATAGATCATTTCCCAGAATGCCTTAATCTTTGGGCATGTCCACCAAAGGTGGAAAAAAGTACCTTCTGTCTCCTTACATTTCCAGCATTTATTATCTGGCAAATGGTTACCTTCCCAACCATCCTCTGAGGTAGCAACCGATATACACACTTTACTGAGAGAATGCTGAAAGATTATGATTGGCCCAGGCAAAATCATTAACTACATGGCTGAGCTAAAACTTTAGATCTCTCACTATTGAAGCACATGTGATAATAAATAAATAAAATTAACTCCCCCTACCTCTTACCATTGGTCATGCTGCCTGAGGCTGATAGGGTTGCATTCCTACACCACCTGGAAGGGCACAAATTTCCCATCCTGCTTTAGTACAAAGGCCTCTTTGTACTAAATAGATTTCTTCCCTATATTCTTGCCTTTCAAAATGCTAAAAACAAAGTTAGTAATGCAAGGGTTAAAACATCACAGCAGACGTCAAGCATGGAAAACAACATTCCTTTGATCTCTGTGTCTAGCTATTACTAATAGGTTGCCTGTTTTATTCAGAGAAAAAGGGAAGCAATTATTTTTTCCACTTATCAGTCACCATAATCTATGCAAGCTAATAAGATTCCCATTTACAAAGCAAACGGTCCATTCATCGGCTATTCATTTAATGTGTATTATCATTGATTGTGTATCCGGTTTTATTTGAAGCTATGGTTCTCCTTCCCAGTGAAAATCTGTTTGAGAGCTTTTATTTTTCTTCGGAGACAATTGCTCGAGCTTAATATCGAGTGAGATCTTATCCAGGCTGTATTTAATATGGGAACCTTCGCCGATTACGAAACAGAAGGTCAATTCATATGGATTTGAGAAAGTTTAACTGGCTGAAGGCTCCTTAATATACGAACATAACCTGATAGAAGGCTTCCGTATCTGGGCAGGCTTTGTGAACTGGATGTCTGCAAGGGGAGTGAAACGCGACTTCATGCAGTACTAAAATAATGGTCAGCAGCTGCTGTTACTTATTCACTGAGTACAGTGGTACCTCGTGTTACATACACTTCAGGTTACATACGCTTCAGGTTACAGACTCTGCTAACTCAGAAATAGTGCTTCAGGTTAAGAACTTTGCTTCAGGATGAGAACAGAAATCGTGCTCCGGTGGCACAGCAGCAGCGGGAGGCCCCATTAGCTTAAGTGGTGCTTCAGGTTAAGAACAGTTTCAGGTTAAGTACGGACATCCAGAACAAATTAAGTACTTAACCTGAGGTACCACTGTTCCAGTTACAGATAGGTAGCCGTGTTGGTCTGCCATAGTCAAAACAAAAAAAAAACCTTCCAGTAGCACCTTAAAGACCAACTAAGTTAGTTCTTGGTATGAGCTTTCATGTGCATGCACACTTCTTCAGATTCCAGGCTTGGTATCTGAAGAAGTGTGCATGCACACGAAAGCTCATACCAAGAACTAACTTAGTTGGTCTTTAAGGTGCTACTGGAAGGATTTTTTTTTGTTTTGAGGTACCACTGTATACCAACGTAGGCAATTACATTTGGCCTCTTTGGGCTCTTTATGTCCACAGCCTTGGAATATTCTGGGATGCATTGCTGTGTCTGGAAGTCAACCTGCCTTTCATTATATCCACATGCTTTGCATGATAAGGTCCAGTCCCAAGCACCACCAGGAAGAGCTGCGGACAGGGGCGCCGACTTATAAAAAATATTGGGGGGGCCCATACCGGGGTCCTGCCCTGGGAAGTTTTCTAAATTTTAGATGAAAATTAGTGAGTTTTAAAGTTTTTTTAAAGTATTTTAGAGTCATATGATCAACATTAGAACCCCGAAAACTCGACTCTCTATAACTCCACACTCCGGGAAACTCGACAAGCCTGAAACACTTTTTGGCTTTGAAAAAAGAAACAAAACATAAACACACACAGTATTTTCGTAAAAAGCTAATTTAATTTACAGTAACAATTATGCTTATAGACTATTACAGAGCAGTGAATATATAGCTCTGAAAAGACTGAAATGATATTTAAATAATCATTAAAAGAATAAAACATAAAATATTGCTGTCGCACAGTAACAGCACTTTGATTAATAAGTGAAATAGCTAATTTAAGCTTACTTTGAATAAGGCTGAGGGTTCATTAAATAAAAATAATATCTCAAAGTTAATGCTTTAATACAGTTAATAAAGTTAATACAGTATGCCTAATACTGTATGTAAATACTTTAATACTGTATGTAAATAACGGGCTTTAATTGGGTCTTACACCCTAAAAAATTTAAGTATTTGAAAATAACTAATACAGTACTATAGTAATATAGAAATACAGTACTAAACTAGTACTAATAATTCAAAACTGAAAATTTAACATTCTGTATGTATTTAATTCTCTATTTTATAAAGATTTTTAATATCTGACAGTGAGTTTGGAGTAGCCCAATGCAAAAATCCCGAGGATCCATGTGGATCCATGCTTTGTAACCACGTTTTTGCACCACTGTGACCCTAGGCAACAGTGGGTGCATGATTTTTTTGGTGCAAGATGTAGCCATGGACATGCTATGTGATCTGATGGTGAATTTGGGGTGACCCAATGCAAAGATCCTGAGGATCCATGTGGATCCGTGCTTTGTAACCACGTTTTTGCACCACTGTGACCCTAGGCAACAGTGGGTGCATGATTTTTTTGGTGCAAGATGTAGCCATGGACATGTAATGTGATCTGATGGTGAATTTGGGGTGACCCAATGCAAAAATCCTGAGGATCCATGTGGATCCGTGCTTTGTCACCACGTTTTAAATGGGGAGGGAAGGAAAAACACAGAAGGGACAAGAAGCACAAGAGGGGTGTGCGGAGAAGCAGCTGGCTAAGAATGCAGGGGAGGAGTTTAACGGGGTGGGGGGAGGAAAGGAAGGCAAAGGTCCCCCCCCCCAAGCCAGCCCTCTCTCTCTCTCTCCCACCTGCATCCCTAGAGCACGGAGAGGAGGAGGTGGTGGGCTGGAGCCTGCACGCAGTGTGACTAGGAAAGAATTAGAAGGAAGGACTCGATCCTTTCCTTAACCCTCTGCTTGCCAGGAGGGCAGGGGATTCCCTGCTCTTTGTTGAGTTTGAGCAAACGCAGCAACAGAAGCGGGTGGGCAGTAAGACCCGGAGGCAGAATGCAGGAAAGCAGCAGCTTCCGCCTTCCCTCCGCCCGACCGCCGGATCTTAATTTTGCCTGATTTTTGCCCCTGCGCTCTGGCTCCAGGGACCACACATTCGCTCAATAACATGCACAGACATTTCCCCTTACTTTTTAGGAGAAAAAATCTGTGTGTTATAGAGCGAAATTTACGGTAATAATTTTCTTAAATTATTGGGGGGGCAGAGCCCCCCCAAACGAATTTTTGAGGGGGCTCGGGCCCCCTCAGGCCCCATGGAGTCGGCGCCTATGGCTGCGGAAGCCTCTTTTCTGAAATCTTGGAAAGATTCAGCCAGCAAGTGTAGACAATTATGAGTTAGAGTGGCTCATGGAATAGCTTGGAATGAAGCAGCTTCCTGTCTATTTACTTTCAACATTTTTATTCAATATCAACTGACAGGTCATTTTACATACCTTTGTAACCTTGATACTTCTTTATTGTACTCTGAATGATTCTTTATTGTACCCTTTATTGTACCCTTGTTGGCTGCTTAGTTGGGCTGCCATAGAATCTCAGAATTGTAGAGTTGGAAGGGACCCCACAGGTCATCTAGTCCAACCCCTTGCAAAACAGGAATCTCAGCTAAAGCATCCCTGACAGATGGCCATCCAACCTCTGTTTGAAAACCTACAAGGAAGGAGAGTCCACCACCTCTAGTGGGAGTCTGTTCCACTGCCGAACAGCTCTTACTGTCAAAAAGTTATTCCGAATGTTTAGTCAGAATCTCCTTGCTTGCAACTTGAAGCCATTCCTTCAAGTCCTACCCTCCAGAGCAGGAGAAAACAAGCATGCTCCCTCCTCCATATGACAGCCCTTAAGATAGTTGGAGATGGCTATTGTATGTCCTCTCGGTCACCTCTTTTCCAGGCTAAACATACCCAGGTCTTTCAAGCACTCCTCATAAGGCTTGGTTTCCAGACCCTTGATCATCTTGGAACCCTTACTTCCTTTGATCTGGACACTATACTTGTGTTGATGTATTTGAACTCTTGTAGCCCCAGAATTCCACCCTTGGAAATATTGCTCACTCTACAGGACCTTTTCCCAACTGCATTTTCTCAAGTTCTTCCTATGTGTGATGCCATCTTCCGGTGCACTAGACCACCACCAACGCAGGAACACCTGTGAGTGGGGAAGAATTGGGGAGCTGAATGTTGAATAGCCATATTGCAGGTCTAAGTCTTAAACTGGAATGTGAGCAGGGGCTTCTATCCACTTCCTTAGACACACCACCCCTCAGCCTTGATTCTTGTTCCATTAAGGAGGCATCATCATAATAATATCTCTCTGCCTACATTGCAAGAATGTAATGAAGATTAATGAGATGATTGTTAAGTCCTTTGCGGATGTAAAGTGATACATTGATGATAACTATGATTAGAAATGCATGTTTCAGTTCCCTTTGCAATCCATAGCAGGGCCAACATACCTGGAGATAGGGCTGGGTTTATGAAGACTAAATTGTCTGTAATTAGCTTTTGAAATGTGAATATAACAGCAGGCAATTATCCCTTTTAATAGCTGTTAAGAGGTGTTAATTGGCTGCTCTAGACCATAGATGGCAGAAACTTTATTCAAAAGACCAAAATACCTATCTAACACTAATGAAGCAAAAAAAAAAAGGCTTGGTGATTAAAGAACATTATAAATACATGCATATTTGTTTCAGCACATAAAATACAAGCAGACTTGATTTAAGAAATATATCTAAGCAATGTAAAGTTCTCTGGGAGGCTTATAAATATTTAAAAATTCTGAAATACGAAGTAAGACATGAAACCATTAACGAAGAAACTAAATAAATACTACAAAACAGGGGAAACTGCATCCTCAAAGAAAAAAAACTTTTTCTACTAAAAAAAATATTATATGCGGGGAGGATTGAACACACTTCACCATACAAGGTACTTAAGCATGTCTAATTTTCAATAATGTGCATTTTTTTCCTGCCCCCATCACCAAATAATTAGTTGATTATTAGCAGATAACTTTAGAAGGCGAGAGAGAAATGAGAGGAAGAATGGCGCCCTGGCCACACATTAGAGAAATCAGGGAATACAACCTGTGCAGAAGTTCGGGAATGATCCTATTCCACCTGCATCTCCAGTGCCCTCCACGAGATGAGGACTGTCTGAAATGAGGCAATCAGGGTTCTACAGTGCATGGGAAGTCTCCCTTCTTGAGACAGTTTCCCTTGATACACACACATCATCTCTACATGGTGTATTCCCTGAATTCTCTAGTGTCTTGGTAGTAGGGTTCTATACAATCTAGGCTGGCCCAGGGAGTACCTGATCCAGCTCCAGATCAATAAAATAGAATAGCCATAGTCCAGCAGAGAGTACACATCATCTCATGCTCTGGTATATAAATTGTGTGTGATGATTTCAAAGTGACATCGGTGCACAAAAGTGTTAGAATTCCTGCTCCATGATTGCAGTCATTCGCATGACGGTGTATGTTTTGACTCCACAAAGTGGGAAGTGACAGAGACAGGATGTTTGTGTTACTGTGTTCCGTGAAATGGGACTATTGTCCTTTGTTCTTTCTCTTTGCTGTCTGATGCTAGAGAGAGGGGGAACCATGCTGCAGTGTTCTGTGTGTGTTTATATGTAAATGAAGTAGATTAGCCAAAATGCTGAGTTGCTGAGGTCTATTACGCAAACTGTGAAGGCTCTGCAGATCCCTAAGTGTGCTGATGTCTGTTGGCATCAATCACTGTGATGTTCGGGCTGAAGAAGGCTTTTGAAGCTCCCGAACGATCGACCAGGAGGGAGGGAACATGCCTGTCAGGCATGTGTCTCTGCCAGGGTCCTACACGAGTGTAGGATGAGTTCCTGACAAAAAGTACATAAGTATGAGCATAAATAAAGGAAGTAAACGCATCCGTTGGAACATGTATAGTGACTAGTCATGTAGTAGTCATGCAAAAGATTCCTCCAAGAGCTGAGGTCTCCAATGCTAGAGGACTGTTGTACAACAACATACAGGAAGCTTTATTCCTTCCAACTATCTTTGGTTGCTGCCATGGACTGGCTGGCCACAGAGGAATGGTGGGCAGGACCAGCTGGGGAATCACCAAGGGAAGAAGACTCAGAGCCCAGGAACTGGTGGTGGGATGACAATGAGTGGTCAGATGGAGAAGACTAGGAAGACTGCCAGAAGCTGAAGAGGTAACAGGGCTTAGTGTTGTTGTCCTGTGCTGCCAGCCATGGCAGAGCTCAGTGGAGGGAGAAGCCAGCCACCCATCCAAATCTCAGGAAGGCACTTGCCTGGAGGCAGAGTCTGTACACAAAGTTCAGTCCAAGGTCTGTATACAAGGTCAGGAGTATGTCAGTTTATGTAGTCGGATAATCCAGGGGTCAAGAAAGCCAAGGGCCCAATGTCACAAGTAACAAGAAGCAGCAAGGACTGGCCAGGAATGACAAATGGTTTTTCCAGCAACTGACTGAGGCTGGAAACCCTGCTTAAGAAAGCTGGAGCTAGGTGGTTCTCATCAGGAGCAAGAAGGCTGATCTGCAGCAGGTGGAGTCACTTCGCCTTCTGCTCCTTCAGGCTGCTGCTCAGCAGGTGAAGCCGACTCCTGGCCCATAACACTTAGTGAGCTAGAAGAGTCTGTGGCAAAGAGAAGCCCAGAGGCAGATGTTGAAGCAGGAGGGCTGAGAGGAGAAGGGCCAACAGGGAGAGATGAGTCAGGCTGGTGAAGAGTCAAGGGTGTCTCCCCCTCCTGCTGTGACAAGCTCCCCTTCCCCTTGTTTCCCAGAACCAGAAGAGGAATGAAAGGGAAGGAGCAAAGTCAGGCATGCAGGCACAGCCTTCAATTATTGCTGGGGGTGGGGCTGGACTTTAGCAGCTGTGGGGAGGCAGGGACCTTCAGTCTCAGCAGCTGCTTCATGGGGAGGGGGGGTGAGACCTGTTGGGATACTGCCAGGGAGATATGGCCCATCATGGCCCCCACGTCGCCTCCGGACGATCATCGACCTCCCGTGGAAACGCAGTATCAACAATTAGCGACACGAGCTCCAGAAAATAGCTTGTGACATTCCAGAACTGATGCACGCTCTATCAGCAGAATTCGCACAGCGAAAGATGCATGCAGGAGAGTATTATTTAGAAGTTTATTCAGCGTTGGTCAGAACAAAGAAAAAACATGACTGCCTGCTTCGGTCTGCTCAGGCAGAGAGTGAAATGAAAGCATAGACACAACAGAAACATCCTGTGAACAGGAAATACGCAGACTCTGTGACTCACAAAGCCTGCTCCCTTTTGAGGTGGAACGGAAATATCCTAACAAGACCTACCAGGGATGAGTTGCTGTGCTCATTAGGACTGATATTCTGCCAAGTCTGAGCCAATTGTGTTTTTTGCCAATATAGTTTTAATTCCAACTTGCACAGTGTGATTTACTGGTGGTTCACTTCTGACAGTTGCTTCCCATTAGATGTTGTCACCCGAATTTCCATCCTTTGTTCACTCACATTTTATGAAAAGTTTGGCCTATGTTGTTTCCAAGTTATTGTGATCCATTTATTTGATCATGTCACACCATCTTTGTCACATCTGATTTGTGGTGGATTTTGATCATAAAATGCAATTCCAGTTCCCACCTTTCCAGAATGGGCTGGCAAATAGCTGTTGAGCTTTTGCAGGGCTACTGGTCCTTTAATTAAAAGACACCCTCTAGTGGCTTTTTGTTTTAATTACTTGCTACCTGTTTCCTCCTGGGACAAAACATGTGTACAGTGGTACCTCAGGTTAAAAACTTACTTCGTTCTGGAGGTCCATTCTTAACCTGAAACTGTTCTTAACCTGAGGTACCACTTTAGCTAATGGGGCCTCCCGCTGTTTCTGTTCTCATCCTGAAGCAGAAGCAAAGTTCTTAACCCTTAACTATTTCTGGGTTAGTGGAGTCTGTAACCTGAAGTGTCTGTAACCTGAGGTACCACTGTATTAGAGCGCAATTAGAAAAGTTCTGTTCCTCTTGGAATGGTAATGGTGGTGGCTTGAGTAAATGGTTTCCTCTTTGCAATCAGCAATTGCTCATCAATTTATTTATTTTATTATAAGTGCAATTTTGCACTTCAGTAATTGTGATAATAAGTGGAAAATG
Source organism: Podarcis gaigeae (assembly GCF_964106915.1). NCBI lineage: Eukaryota > Metazoa > Chordata > Lepidosauria > Squamata > Lacertidae > Podarcis > Podarcis gaigeae. The sequence continues at coordinate 82,700,237 of NC_139681.1, read as the reverse complement.
AATAAACCCTTACTACTAACAACACTGTAATAGTCACAGTTAATGGAAGGAAGAAGTTTGATTTGTCAAAGATAAAGCCTTTCTGTATTTATTACAAAGATATATACTATGTTAAGTAAGTTGATGTCGCTATATCAGGGTGAGTTGCCTGATCAAAATTCTCCATGCGCTATTTTTATTAAGGAAGTGGATCTGTAACTAATTAAGGTTGGAACCAGATCTTCAATAGATAATTTAATGTTCCTCATATATTCTAGATTTATTATGATACTAAACTTTCCATTCCATGTATCTGCCTACAACAAAACCACTGATGAATTAAACTGCAAGAAGAGAGATTTTTAACACAGAGAGTTTGTATTGCAGAAACACAGTTTCATGAACTCTGTGTTGTGAAATACTCCACCCACATAACAAGACTACTGCGCTATATCAAGCAAAATGTTTGTAAGCCCATTAAAAACATTGGTTGTATGTTTGAACTCTAAGCTGGGTGAACAGCCAAGGATTTTACTCATTTGCTGTTCTTCTCAATGTAATTTCTGCTCAATAGTATGAGGACTTAAGGCACATGAGGGCAACACATGGCTTGCTGGTAGCATGTGACCCTTAATGGCCTTCAGTGAGTTCAGTGCAGGTGCCAAAACCACACCCATCGCCTAATCCATCCCTCAGTGCCAAATTTATGCATGCCTTCCCTGCCTTGGAAGCACCAGGGATCAGGGCCTGCTACTCATGAGGCAAGGTGAGGCAATTGACTTGGGTGGCAGGATCCACAGGGACAGAAGAAGACACGGCTTCCAAGCAATGCATCACCAGCTGGTGCTGCCACTGTCATGGTAGCATAATCAAAACAATTTCAATACCTTGCTACGCAAATACAGTTGTCACAATACACAAAGTGCAACAGGCTGAATGATAATAACTATGAAAATTTTACTGGTTATTTCCTATTGTAAAGGTCTAGTCCAGTATGTACAACATATACAGTTCATATGCACAGTGTATAACCTATGGGGCTAATTCCAATGTTAATACATTTCTTCTTTTCTCATGTTTTCTTACTGCTTCTTCTTGTAAGTTCCTGTATAACACATCCTGCCTCTACAGCAGCCTCTTGAAGGACAGAAGTTGCTTCTGGTCTCCTCCCACTCTTGTTCCTTTTTTTATAATATTTTTTATTGAGTTTATGAAATACAGAAAAAAGAATAGAAAACAGATTATAGGAATAAAATAGAAAAGTTACAAATTTCCATGTTCTTTTTTCCATCAAGTCTAATGGACTTCCCCGCATCCTCCAAACCCTGCATTCTCTGTAGTACAGAACATCAGCAATTTGTTAACTTCTTTCAATACTTATTGTATCCTTCATTTTATCATGTTACCTAATTTCAAAGATGTTATAACCCAAATCATGTACATTTTCATTTAAACACAATAAAGTTATTTCATTATTCTACCTCTGACTTCTTGTGCCTTAATTTCCATTTCATTAATTTACCATTGCTGAAGCTAGAATTTCCTAAAGGGTGCATTTTTTAAACATTCGTACAGCTTATAATGTTTTTTCAAATAGTCCTTAAATTTTTTCCAGTCCTCCTCAATTGTTTCTTCTCCCAAGTCTCGGATTCTGCCAGTCATTTCGGCCAGTTCCATATAGTCCATCAACTGCGTGTGCCATTCCTCCAGCGTGGGTAGATCTTGTGTCTTCCAATGCTTTGCAATCAGGATCCTTGCTGCTGTAGTGGCATACATAAAAAAAGTTCTATCTTTCTTAAACACTCTCTGGTCCACCATGCCCAGGAGAAAGGCCTCCGGTTTCTTAGGTAAGGTAAATCTAAGTACCTTTTTTAGTTCATTATGAATCATCTCCCAAAAGGCCTTCACTTTCGGGCAGGTCCACCAGAGGTGAAAGAATGTCCCTTCCGCCTCTTTACATTTCCAACCTTTATGGACTTCCGGAGGCGGTGCAAAATGGCAATGGCGGTCCTCTTTACTCTGTGAAGAGGGGCTCCGCGAAAAAGGGTCGTCCGCTGCGGCAAAGCGGAGACCCATTAAGAAAAACCACAGGCAGAGCGAGCCTGTGGCCGTGGGACTCGGCGGGCGCCAAAAGCCCCCCCAGAAACGAAGAAGGAACCTCGTAAGGGGCTCCGGAACGTGAAAGGGGGAGCGGCGCTGTGAGTTCATCGCTCTTTTCGTGGAAGCAAAGCCGTGCTGCTGCTGCTGATGAGCGCTGACCTTTCTTCTTGAAAACATCGAAATTGGCTGCAACATACCCGTGAGTAAGGGGAACTAAATATTGGACTAAAATCGTGGAATTTGGCTGAAAACGGGAGGCGAGTAACAGGAAGTCCGTCTCCCAATCTTGCTAACTAGATCAAAGCAACGGCTCAGAAGTGCGCTGAAGCGTTCAAAAAGGATCGTAAAAGTAAAACAAGGGTGCATTGATAGACTTTGTATTGAAAAGACAAGTGGGAAATCTTTGCAAAATTTGTGGACTTTATTCTTGGAACTTTCTTCCTAATTTTGAGCTATGCGGAGTTAAAAGGGACAACCCAGTTGTCGGACTGTCAGTGCGCAAAAGAGAACTGTCAAACTGCTGATACTGTTATTGGAGTTTAAACTGTTACATAGACTGAGATATTAACGCTTAAACATTGTTGCTGGGACCCTTCTTGACACCTTGTGGCCTTTTTTCAAGAAATAGAAAGCCCGGGGAACCTTCCTTTTGTGCTCTGGAACTACTAAGATTTAATATAGGGAATATAAGAACTTCAATGGCGGAAAAGAGTTCTCTCCTTCCTTGAAACTTTGAAACACCCCCCCCCCCTAGAGGATTGTGGAGACATAGAGGCCTGGGAACTGTACTTTATTGTGACTTTCTGTGGTTTAATTGTTTACACTCTGGACTTGTCTGACTCATGGAATAAAAGAGAATTTGACCTTGAACAGAGGCAGGTGTGGAATGAGTGGCTCAGGGAGAACAAGAGCAGCCAAAGCTAAAGAAAAAGAAAAGAAACCGGTGCAACTTGTTCAAACAACCCTAACTCATCAACGTAGATCATCTGTCCCAACTGTGCTGACAGCACAGGAGGTGGAAGTTGAAGAGCCTGCTGCAGAAGACATGGCAACTGGAGGATCTGAAACAGTCCTGAAACAAATTTTGGAACAACTGGCAATTTTAAATCAAAAAGTGGACAATCAATCATCAAAAATTGACCAAGCTACATCCTCTATTAGTAAATTATCTGATCAGGTTTCCCAGCACACTCAGGCAATTGAGAAACTGCAAGGAGCCACGGCTGAAAATTATAAACTAGCTGTGGAAGCCAGTCAAAAAGCAGAACAGGCGAACAAAAAGGTTGATGAGATTAAGGGGGAAGTAAGGCCTCTGAAAAGACAGGTAGGGGAACAACAAGCCTACCTGTCATTGGTTGAACTGAAAAGTAAGGAAAATAATCTCAGGTTAAGGGCCATCCCAGAACTGGAGGAAGGAAATTTAGAGGGGTTTTTGACACTTTTGTTCTCCAAATTCTGGGGGATTGAGGAAGACAAGGATTTCAAAATTGTGACGGCTTTTAGACTGGGAAAATCGATAAAGAAAGATAAGTCCAGAGATTGTTTGGTTATTTTGAGATCAAGAGAGGAAAGAGACAAGATACTAGGCCTACATTTTAAAAAATCTTTGGAGATAGAAGGTAAAAAGGCTGAAATCTATAGAGATATACCCAAACATCTTTTGGATCTTAGGACCACTTACACAGATCTGACCAAATTGCTGAGATATAACGCAATTCCTTATAGGTGGGAGTTTCCGCAAGGACTATCATTTACTTACAAAGGAAGGAAAGTAAGAATTAAAACACCTGAGGACCAGCAGAAGTTCCTACACGACCACGAGGAGGACCTCCAGAAAGGAGCCGCAGCTTCTTGGCCACCACCACCACCGGGACCATCTCCAAAACCTACACCGTCTGGATCTGGACCAGCACTACCACCTCCGGGATCGGAGGGAAACCTAGACACCCCATTGTAGGACCCACCAATTAGACCTGGATGTCTTTGCAGCTTCTTAGTTGGAATATAAATGGCGGAAATTCTCCAGAAAAAAGAAGAAAAGTATTTCATTTGAAATAATATTTGAAATATTTGAAAAAAGAACAATTGGACATTATTTGCCTGCAAGAAACACATGTGACAAGGCTCCACAGAAAAGTGCTAATTAACAAAAGATTAGGCCAAGAATTTATTTCTTCGGATAAAGTCAAGAAAAGAGGAGTGGTGATATATGCAAAGGAGAGCCTGTCACTGAAATTTTTATTTAAAGATGAACACGGCAGAATTTTGGCGATTGAAATCGAGACACAAGGAGAAAAATTTTTGATATTAGGAATATATGCTCCAAATGAAGGAAAATCGGAATTTTTCAGGAAGCTGCACGAGATTATGCTGGACTACTTAGATTACAACAACATCATTATGTTGGGCGACATGAATGGGGTTGTGTCTGTAAATATGGATAAGTCGCAAAGCGCTAACATAACGAAAGATGGCAGATATATCTTAGCAAGCTTGACTGGGGTCATGTACCACCGGTATATCATTTTCATAATGTTTTCCTTCAAGGCACTACATGCCGTAAATTTCATTCCGGTGTTCCATAACCTTTCCCAGTCTTCAAACATAATGTTATGCCCCAAATCCTGCGCCCATTTTATCATGGCGGATTTGACTGTCTCATCCTGAGTATTCCATTTAAGCAGCAAGTTATACATTCTCGAAAGTAGTTTATTCTTTGGCTCTAACAGTTCTGTCTCTAGTTTCGATTTTTCCACCTGGAATCCAACTTTCTTATCCACTTTAAAAACCTCCTGAATTTGTGCATAATGCAACCAATCTCGCACCTTGTTTTTTAGTTTTTCCAAGCTCTGCAACCTCCAATTGTCTCCAATTTTTTCAATTATTTCCCCATATTTAGGCCAATTGGCCTCCATGTTAAGTCTCTTACGTGCCTTGGCCTCCACCGGTGAGAGCCACCTCGGAGTCTTACTCTCCAATAAGTCTTTATATTTTGTCCAGACCATCAAAATTGCTCTTCTGACAATGTGGTTTTTAAACAATTTGGGCACTTTAACCTTGTCATACCACAAATATGCATGCCACCCAAAAGCATTGTCGAACCCTTCTAGATCTAGGACATCAGTGTTTTCCAGTAAGATCCAATCTTTCAACCAGCAGAAGGCTGCAGATTCATAATATAACCTCAAGTCTGGCAGGGCAAATCCCCCTCTTTCTTTCGCATCAGTTAATATTTTAAACTTTATTCGGGGCTTTTTGCCCTGCCAAACAAACTTGGAAATATCCTTCTGCCACTTTCCAAAACATTCCACCTTGTCCACGATCTGTAGGGCCTGAAACAAAAATAACATTTTCGGCAATACATTCATCTTTATGGCTGCTATTCGGCCCAACAAGGAAAGTTTCAATCTTGACCATATTTCCAAATCTCTTTTAATTTCTGACCAACATTTCTCGTAATTATCTTTAAACAAATTCAAATTTTTGGAGGTCAGATACACCCCTAGGTATTTTACTTTTTTAACCACATTTAGTTCTGTTTCTTTCAGGAACTCATCTGTTTCTGTAGTTGTCAAATTTTTTGCTAGAACCTTAGTTTTTTGCTTGTTCAATCCCGCCACCCCGACCAAAGTCAGAAATTAATTCTAACACTCTTTTAGTACTAGAGACTGGCTCCTGTAATGTTAATACCAGGTCATCTGCAAATGCTTTCAATTTATATTGTTTCACTCCGACCTCAATTCCCTGTACCAACCGGTCCTTTCTAATCATGTTCAATAGCACCTCCAGAACTGAAATAAACAGTAGGGGGGATAGAGGGCACCCCTGCCGTGTCCCTTTTTCAATTTTAAACTCCTCTGTCACCACATTGTTTACTATCAATTTAGCTTTTTGTTCTGAATATATTGCTTCTATTCCATTTTCAAACCCCCGCCCCACTCCCATCCCTTCCAAGTTTTTCTTCATAAACATCCAAGAGATATTGTCAAAGGCTTTCTCCGCATCAATAAAAATTAAAACCGCTCTAGTGTTAAGATTTGTTTGTAGAAGTTCCAAAATGTCGATAATGTTTCTTGTGTTATCAAACAAATGCCTACCAGGGAGAAAGCCGGCCTGGTCCTTATGGATCACTTCATTAAGCACTTTTTTAAACCTACTTGCCAAAATGTCCGCAAAAAATTTGTAATCCACATTTAGGAGTGAGATGGGGCGGTAGTTCTTAAGCTGGGTCTTTTCAGTTTCTAGTTTGGGTATCAATGTGATGGAAGCTTCTTTCCACGTTTCCGGTGCCTTCCTCCCCTCCATAATCTGGTTACAGACCTCCAACAGAGGTTGTATCAAATAGTCCTTCAAAACCCTATAATATTTGGAGGTAAGTCCATCGGGGCCTGGAGATTTGCCTAATTGAAGGTTCTGAATGGCACTTTCAATTTCTTGCTGTGTGATATTACTATTCAGGGTTGTTCTCATTTCCTGAGGTATTTTCTGTAATCCGTTAGTTTTAAGAAATTGGTCCACCTCCGAATCTTTCTGCGGCCCTTGTGAATAAAGTTCTTTGAAATATCTCTGGAAGCACTTTCTAATTTCCTCGGGTTTCTGAACCATTCTCCCTTCAATCTCTAGATTTGTAACTGTATTAAGTTTTTGTCTCTTTTTCAACTGCCATGCTAGCAGTTTCCCACACTTATTTGCTGATTCAAAAGATCTTTGTTTCATTTGTTTAATTTTCCATTCCACCTCTTGATTTATCAATTTCAAATATTGTGCTTGGAAAAATTTCACTTCTCTCAGCACTTCCTTCGACTTGGGCCTAGATCTTAATTTTTTCTCTCCATCTATTTATTCCAATATCTTCCCCTTCTTTTCATTCCAGAACTTTTTCTTAATCGTGTTTTGTTGTATTAGAAACCCTCTCATAACTGCTTTACTTGCGTCCCAGATTGTTCTTTTTTCCACAGTGGTATTTAAATTTATCTCAAAATAGTCCTTTAAAGTTTTTTGAGCCTTCTTAACAATCTTCTCGTCCCTTAGTAAGGTGTCATTCACTTTCCATCTAAAGGATTGGGTTGTGTTTAGTCTCAGTTCCATTTTCAGGGCGTTATGGTCGGAGCAGGTTTTTGGGCAGATTTCCACCTTTCTAGTCTTGGGTGCCAGTCCTCTAGTTATCCACATTTGGTCGATTCGTGTCCATGTCAGATGAGCTTCAGAAAAGAAAGTTCCTTCTTTTCCTAGGGGGTTCTTAACCCTCCATATGTCAATTAAGTCCATATTGTCAGTCATTTCAAAAAAAGTTTTAGGTAGTCTGACATCTTTCGTTATGTTAGCGCCTTGCGACTTATCCATATTTACAGACACAACCCCATTCATGTCGCCCAACATAATGATGTTGTTGTAATCTAAGTAGTCCAGCATAATCTCGTGCAGCTTCCTGAAAAATTCCGATTTTCCTTCATTTGGAGCATATATTCCTAATATCAAAAATTTTTCTCCTTGTGTCTCGATTTCAATCGCCAAAATTCTGCCGTGTTCATCTTTAAATAAAAATTTCAGTGACAGGCTCTCCTTTGCATATATCACCACTCCTCTTTTCTTGACTTTATCCGAAGAAATAAATTATTGGCCTAATCTTTTGTTAATTAGCACTTTTCTGTGGAGCCTTGTCACATGTGTTTCTTGCAGGCAAATAATGTCCAATTGTTCTTTTTTCAAAATATGAAATACTTTTCTTCTTTTTTCCGGAGAATTTCCGCCATTTATATTCCAACTAAGAAGCTGCAAAGACATCCTGGTCTAATTAGTGGGTCCTACAGTGGGGTGTCTAGGTTTCCCTCCGATCCCGGAGGTGGTAGTGCTGGTCCAGATCCAGACGGTGTAGGTTTTGGAGATGGTCCCGGTGGTGGTGGTGGCCAAGAAGCTGCAGCTCCTTTCTGGAGGTCCTCCTCGTGGTCGTGTAGGAACTTCTGCTGGTCCTCAGGTGTTTTAATTCTTACTTTCCTTCCTTTGTAAGTAAATGATAGTCCTTGCGGAAACTCCCACCTATAAGGAATTGCGTTATATCTCAGCAATTTGGTCAGATCTGTGTAAGTGGTCCTAAGATCCAAAAGATGTTTGGGTATATCTCTATAGATTTCAGCCTTTTTACCTTCTATCTCCAAAGATTTTTTAAAATGTAGGCCTAGTATCTTGTCTCTTTCCTCTCTTGATCTCAAAATAACCAAACAGTCTCTGGACTTATCTTTCTTTATCGATCTTCCCAGTCTAAAAGGCGTCACAATTTTAAAATCCTTGTCTTCCTCAATTCCCCAGAATTTGGAGAACAAAAGTGTCTAAAATCCCTCTAAATTTCCTTCCTCCAGTTCTGGGATGGCCCTTAACCTGAGATTATTTTCCTTACTTTTCAGTTCAACCAATGACAGGTAGGCTTGTTGTTCCCCTACCTGTCTTTTCAGAGGCCTTACTTCCCCCTTAATCTCATCAACCTTTTTGTTCGCCTGTTCTGCTTTTTGACTGGCTTCCACAGCTAGTTTATAATTTTCAGCCGTGGCTCCTTGCAGTTTCTCAATTGCCTGGGTGTGCTGGGAAACCTGATCAGATAATTTACTAATAGAGGATGTAGCTTGATCAATTTTTGATGATTGATTGTCCACTTTTTGATTTAAAATTGCCATTTGTTCCAAAATTTGTTTCAGGACTGTTTCAGATCCTCCAGTTGCCATGTCTTCTGCAGCAGGCTCTTCAACTTCCACCTCCTGTGCTGTCAGCACAGTTGGGACAGATGATCTACGTTGATGAGTTAGGGTTGTTTGAACAAGTTGCACCGATTTCTTTTCTTTTTCTTTAGCTTTGGCTGCTCTTGTTCTCCCTGAGCCACTCATTCCACACCTGCCTCTGTTCAAGGTCAAATTATCTTTTATTCCATGAGTCAGACAAATCCAGAGTGTAAACAATTAAACCACAGAAAGTCTCAATAAAATACAGTTCCCAGGCCTCTATGTCTCCACAATCCTCTAGGGGGGGTGTTTCAAAGTTTCAAGGAAGGAGAGAATTCTTTTCCGCCATTGAAGTTCCTATATTCCCCATATTAAATCTTAGTAATTCCAGAGCACAAAAGGAAGGTTCCCCGGGCTTTCTATTTCTTGAAAAAGGGCCACAAGGTGTCAAGAAGGGTCCCAGCAACAATGTTTAAGCATTAATATCTCAGTCTATGTAACAGTTTAAACTCCAACAACAGTATCAGCAGTTTGACAGTTCTCTTTTGCGCACTGACAGTCCGACAACTGGGTTGTCCCTTTTAACTCCGCATAGCTCGAAAATAGGAAGAAAGTTCCAAGAATAGAATCCACAAATTTTACAAAGATTTCCCACTTGTCTTTTCAATACAAAGTCTATCAATGCACCTTTGTTCTGCTTTTACGATCCCTTTTGAGCGCTTCAGCGCACTTCTGAGCCGTTGCTTTGATCTACTTAGCAAGATCGGGAGACGGACTTCCTGTTACTCGCCTCCCGTTTTCAGCCAAATTCCACAAATTTAGTCCAATATTTAGTTCCCCTTACTCACGGGTATGTTGCAGCCAATTCCGATGTTTTCAAGAAGAAAGGTCAGCGCTCATCAGCAGCAGCAGCGCGGCTTTGCTTCCACGAAAAGAGCGATGAACTCACAGCGCCGCTCCCCCTTTCACGTTCCGGAGCCCCTTACGAGGTTCCTTCTTCGTTTCTGGGGGGGCTTTTGGCACCCGCCGAGTCCCACGGCCACAGGCTCGCTCTGCCTGTGGTTTTTCTTAATGGGTCTCCGCTTTGCCGCAGCGGACGACCCTTTTTCGCGGAGCCCCTCTTCACAGAGTAAAGAGGACCGCCATTGCCGTTTTGCGCTGCCTCCGGAAGTCCTCCTCCCACTCTTGTTCCTGATGTGGATCTTTATCCCCCACTTCTTCCTGATGTAGAACTTCACTCACCCCTTCTTTCCTGGTGGTAGGGAAGAAGAGGAGGAGGAGGAGTTTGGATTTGATATCCTGCTTTATCACTACCCTAAGGAATCTCAAAGCAGCTAACAATCTCCTTTTCCCTTCCTCCCCCACAACAAACACTCTGTGAGGTGAGTGAGGCTGAGAGACTTCAGAGAAGTATGACTAGCCCAAGGTCACCCAGCGGCTGCATGTGAAGGAGCAGGGAAGCAAACCTGTTTCATCAGATTACAAGTCCACCGTTCTTAACCACTACACCACACTGGCTCTGTGTGTCATTTTGTGGTTCTCCTGAGGTGCCAAAATGTCTTGGGCCAGCCCTACCCAGGACTAAGGAGAGCCAGAGCCATACTTGCAAAAGCTTTCTCTTTTTCAAAAGTGTTGCAAATGTCTGTCAGGGAAGGAGCACTCCCACTTAGGTGTTGTTACAATGAAAAGGGGCATTTAAAAAAAAACAACACCTTTCCCTGCTTTTCTGCAGGTTTTGAGGTGTATAGAAATATGTCAAATGGTATTACTGTGTCAAGTGCATGCCCTTCTGGATTGCCTCCATATTTCTTTTTCTTGGGTAGCCATTTTGGTATGTGCACAATAATCAAAATGGTGGTCATGTTTTTGGTAATGATGGCACAACAGTGTTGGTATCTGGGAAGGGCAGCACTGGGCCCCAAGAGGTATTAGGCAGAACGTCAGGTGACTTCCATCCTAGAACCTGTCTTGAAACCATCCTCAGTGCCAGGAGTAGCCAACAAGGTGCCCTCCAGAAGTTAGTTAGTTAGTTTGTTTGTTTGATATCCCACTCCTCTCAAAGGAGCTCAGGACAGCAAACACACAAGCGATTGTGTGTGTGTGTGTGTGTGTGTGTGTGTGTGTGTGTATCTTTAGAAAACAGTCCCAATTTGGATGCAGACTAGAAGAGATCAAGACTTGAAAGGCTTGCTAGAAGAGGAAGCTCTTCATATTGGGAACTACAACTCCTATAATTCTTGACCACTGGACACCCTGGATGGGGTTGATGGGAGTTGAAGTACACAAAAATCTAGACACCACCATATTGGCTACCCTTGCCCTATGCTTAATTCTCTTAAGACATTTGCTGCAATGCAGTCATTAGGCACTTTAGTACACATGACAGGTCCAGTCCCATGCTTGTTTATTCTTAGATCATACTGGCTATGTTAAAAAAAAGAAGAACCTTTTAAAACTCCAAAATAGTTAAGTTTAATTCATGCTATAGACTTTTGCACATATTTTCCATTCTTTTGTCTGCTTCTGTGTCTCCTACTCACAGCTGCTTCCTTCATTTATTTTCCAAAGGATGTGCTTTATCTCCGAAAAAACTCTACAAAGATCTTCACCTTTGTTGGCCATCTTAGTAACCTTTCAATTAGGTGCCATGAAAGAGAATGATTTGTGCACAGAAAATGTTTAATTCATCGTTGGAAAGTGACCCAGCTGAAACCTCAGCTGATAATTCACTATGCTCTTTTCCCAAAGAGGAGAGAGAAATAGCTTAGATTTTCAAAATATGTTTCACCTAGGGTTGTCAAGGCAAAATGGGTTTCTTTCTCAACTCTGCTCCCATCTCAACAATGCAGAAATGCAGATGTGTGCCTAATGCTCATAATTAGAAATATCTGAAGAATATGATAAGAAGAAGAGCATAAGGAACTGTCACCAACATAACGTGATGAAATGAAAGCTGTCACCAGGAATACTTTCTATTTTTCACAATAACCAAATGCTACTCTAAACAGCTATGAAATGTATACCAAGCAAGGATGTCCCAATCTGAGTCAGGAGTAAGCAGTGTCTACCATTCAACCCTGTTTTCAATGCCTAGAATACATTTGTCGACTGCCACCCCTCCATTAACCACAGGCTAAGCACGTCAAAGTGCAAGTAGATAAATAGATACTGCTCTGGCGGGAAGGTAAACGGCGTTTCTGTGTGCTGCTCTGGTTTGCCAGAAGCACTACCATCGTTAGTTGAAAGAGTAAGCCCCAGTAAACACACTAAATGTGCTGTGGAGGGGTAAGGGAACCCATAACACAAATTGAGAAGATGTACAGGAGGTAGAGAGGGATGCGGGTGGTGCTGTGGGTTAAACCACAGAGCCTAGGGCTTGCTGATCAGAAGGTCGGCAGTTTGAATCCCCATGACGGGGTGAGCTCCCGTTGTTCGGTTCCTGCTCCTGCCAACCTAGCAGTTCAAAAGCATGTCAAAGTGCAAGTTCCAGCGGGAAGGTAAACGACGTTTCTGTGTGCTGCTCTGGTTTTCCAGAAGCAGCTTAGTCATGCTGGCCACATGACCTGCTGTATGCCGGCTCCCTCGGCCAATAAAGCGAGATGAGCGCCGCAACCCCAGAGTCGGCCACGACTGGACCTAATGGTCAGGGGTCCCTTTACCTTTACCTTACACATGTTAGGGGCAAGGGGCACAGCTTGATGCCAGAACATATTGCCCACGTGTAAGAGATCCCCGTTTCAGTACTTGATATATCCAGATCAAAGATTCTCTATAAATGGGATCAGATTATTTAATGTTTATATCCCACTTTTCAAAAAACACAGAAATACAAGAACACTAACACTGCGTATTCAGCATAACAATATTGAGAACACAAAGACTATGCTGTAGCTGCTGCTCATCTCTCTGTCTGCAGCAGAGCAGAGTTTCTGGGTGTGTGTTTTGGATCCTTCAAAGGATGATCCCAAGGGGTTCCCTTCCCTTTGGCAGTGTCCCAAAGGCACCAGCTCTTTGTAATGGTCCCAGAGGAGTGGGGCAGAGAGCAACTGGAAACGCTCACTGGGCTGAATCCAGCTAAATCATTGCAAAACTGGAATGGAACTTTTCCTTCCTTTCCTCCTTCTGTACCCCCATGCACCGCTCGGGTTTGTGGGGAAACCCAGAGCAGATTTCATCCAGAAAGTGGCTTCCCTATTAGGCAACCTTATGTGGGGGGAAGCCAGAGGGTATAAAGAGTAAAATTATCATTATGGAATGTGGTGTCCCTATTTCCATTAGAGAAATGTTGGAGCGTATGTCATATGAGTCTCTGAATGCCACCATTGCCTCTGTGCATGGTAAATAAGGGGGATTGCCGAGGGATCATTTGGCAATGTTGGATTTGAGCTTTCACAATTAATTTAGTGCATGTTCCTTGTCCAGTAAGCTTCTCACCAAGCTAGGATGGATTTATGAACTGGCCCTTAAAAGATATTCCACCAACAAAATCCATTGAAAACTAATCCATTGGTCTTGGAAACTGGCCAGTATAAACTGCCCTGGGCACACCCAGCCAAGGAGGACAACGGCTGGCAGTTTAATTCTTCTTTGACGAAAGCAGATACTTAGTTGCTCTTCTTTGCACACATTCCAGCTTGTCAATATCCTTCTTAAATTTTGGTGCCCAGAACTAACACAGTACTCCAAGGTGGAATGCACACATTTTTAAAACATTCTGAAAATGCTTTTTGAAAAAGCATTTTTAAAACTACATTGAATTTTCCATAAGCCTCTTCATTGCCATCTAGTGTCACATTGTATATTGCACTTAAAACACACTTACAACGTTTTATTTGCAGCTGCATAGCTGAGTCACAGGTGTGGTCTACCCAAGGCAGAAAAGGGTGGTAATCTTTCTTCCCTTGATCAGGACACTTCTGTTGATGCAGCCTAGAGTAGCATTAGCTTTTTTTTGCTGATGCATCACTGTTGACTCATGTTAAGCTTGTGGTCTACTAAGATGCCTAGATCATTTTCACATGTACTACTGGCAAGTCAGGTTTTCCCCATCTTATATTTGTGCAGCTGGTTCTTCCTGCTTATGTGTAGAATCTTTCATTTGCCCTACTGAAATTTATTTTGTTAGTTTGGGCCCTGTTCTCAGCTCAATTATGGTCTTCTTGAATTTCAGTTCTGTCTTCTGCAGCATTAGGTACCCTTCCCAGTTTGGTGGCATCTGCATATTTGATGAGCATCTCCTTAATTCTTTCATCCAAGATGTTGAACAAGAACGGACCTAGGACAGAACCTTGCAGTACCCCACTTGTCACTTTTTTCCAGGCTGACGAGGAACTATTAATGAGCACTAGACTAGAAAGGAAAATATGGAAGTTTTAACCAAAATTGCCAATAATTCAAAATCTCAGTGACAATGTGTTTACCTTCACCTTTTCCTATTTCCTTTAAAATAATCTGTTATCGAATGCAAGTCCCCATTCTTGTTCTCCCAATCAAATTTGCCCTTGTCAGTACCCATGCTGTCTATACTCCTTTTTTCTTCCTTCCCAAGGTGAAAAGAGGACCCAAAATAAAGACAGTATTCCTATTAATGGTGTGACATTGCTTGGTACAAGGTCACTGATTAAATAATATTTCAGGATTTTTGCTACCCTATTTCACAGTTCCCAGACAGCCAATTTTTTCCCTTTTTAATCTGTCTTTCAAGATAATTTGAATTAAACCAATTAAGATCAGAGACAAAGACAAAGAGAAGCCTAGCCTGCACAACTTGTGTCTAGATGCATATTTAAACTATCCACAGTTATTTGAGGGGCAATGAAGTGTGTGTGTTTATCCCCTGTCTTATTATATGGATTGTAAACAGCCCCAGGACTGGACCGAGAACTGATTTTTTGGAAGTAGTCTGAAAGAAGATTGAACCTTGGGAGTACTTAAGGCTTGATGCAGTCTTAATTTTATTAAGAGCAAACGTCTGCTTCATTTACTCTTACAAGTGTCTGTATATATGTACACAGCAGGGATCTCCATAACTAGACACTTTGGAGGAGACTTTATTTGCAAAGTGGGTCAGCTGGAATACAGGTAGATAGTAACAAAACAGGAAAAAGTTGGAATAATTTATGCCATGATGTCACACTAGTAATGTAGCCAGTGTTCAGAATTGGGGAGTTTGAAATATGAGTGAATCCAGCGGAGAGCTCCCAGGCATATTATGACCCTCACTGAAATTTGGGGCATCTTTTCTGATATCAGGCGCTCAACGCTCCCCATCTGGGTTTGGTTTTGAAAGGCTAAGGAAAAGTGTAGGTGCCCAGAGGGGAAGCTGTAAGCAAGCAGAAATTGTGACATTGCACAACATCATTGCTGATCACAGGGCATGTTTCTTAAAGCTTCAGCCCTAGCTTCCAGTTTCTATGCTTGGTGGAGCTTGAGCCAACTTCAGATAACTTTGACCTTGAACCAGGAGGGTTTAAAAAATCAAAAATGACTGAATAGGTAAACACTACCCAAAACCCCTTGCAGCAAATGGAAAGATACTGGCCATGTCCAGACCAATGTTATCAGATGTAACCTTAAGCATGGTTAGCCAAAGTTTCTATGAAATCAGTGGGATCTGCAGATATAAATTGTTGGGTGCTATGTTTTTTTAAAAAGGTGGTGCTGTGGGTTAAACCACAGAGCCTAGGACTTGCCAATCAGAAGGTTGGCAGTTCGAATCCCCGCGACGGGGTGAGCTCCCGTTGCTCGGTCCCTGCTCCTGCCAACCCAGCAGTTCAAAAGCACGTGCAAGTGCAAGTAGATAAATAGGTACCACTCCGACGGGAAGGTAAACAGCGTTTCCGTGCGCTGCTCTGGTTCGCCAGAAGCAGCTTAGTCATGCTGGCCACATGACCTGGAAGCTGTACGCTGGCTCCCTCGGCCATAAAGCAATATGAGCGCCGCAACCCCAGAGTCGGTCACAACTGGACCTAATGGTCAGGGGTCCCTTTACCTTTGCCTATGTTTAAAAACTTTGGATTTAAAAAAAAAAATTGGTGAGAGGAGCATGCTTAATGAGATACAAGTCAATTATCATCTCAGATAATGATGAGGCCCCAAATCAGTGCTATCATATTTAGAATTTTATCCTGCCCTTTTTGAAGCTGGAAATAATAATTTTGCACGGACTTAAATGGAAGAAGAAGTCTGTAACCCTGTACAATTCTTGTTGAAGCAATTTCAAGAAATCTTTTTTTAAAAAAGAAGAAACTGTATTTCCTTCTACACTAGTCCATGTGTGAACATCACTAATGTGGCCAGAGATACGATAGGTTAGGAGCAAAGGAGTCAAGCCATTGGTCTATCTAGTTCAGTATTGTCTACACTGATTGACAGGCGCTTTCCAGGGTTCCAGACAGGGGGCTTTCTTGGTCCTATCCTACGTGGAGATGCTGGGGTTTGAACCTTCTGCATGCAAAGCACATGATCTGCCACAGAGCTATGGCCCTTCCCTGAATTGTAAGCACTTCCTTTTTTAATGCAGAAAATGGTATTTGAACGAATTCATGTAAATATTTGTTTGGACACCTTTGAACAACTTGAATCTGGCTCTCCTAAAGAAGCTGAAGTATTTTAATTATGAATAGACCATTTTCTGTGAAGTTCAAAATAACAGCCGGCTCTTGGCAAGATGTCTGTCATCTCCAGTATTATTTGATTTGGCTTGGAAATCTTTAGATATTGCAATCAAACAAAATTAAAACAGTGTTGTATTGAATGCCAAGCTGAAAGGCAGTGGATGTATGCTGAATGATTACAAGCTTAAAGCTACACAGACTGATCAAGAGTTGCTTCAATTAGTGTGACCGTTTTGGAAGATTTGAAGTTATCCATTTAAATGGGAAAATAACTGGAGCTGCTGCCAATCTCCCTGTTTGTTTTTGTTGCATGCTACAATTTTGCATCATTCTCAAAGGGTCAATTTGGTCATCCAAAAAAACACACAAAAATGAGAAGAGAAATCATGTAATAGATAAGTGGCCAGCAATAATAATACTAATACTAATAATAATAATACCCCACTCATCTGGCTGGGTTGCACTTTGGGCGGCTTCCAACACATATAAAAACACAATAAAACATTAAACTTTTAAAAAAGTCCCTACACAGGGCTGCCTTCAGATAAGTTGTGTAGATCTCCATGACATCTGGTGGGAGGCTTTAAAGCCCTAAACGGCATTGGCCCAGTATACCTGAATGAACATCTCCACCCACATTGTTCAGCTTGGACCAGCTCCGAGGGCCTTCTGGAGGTTCCCTCACTGAAAGAAATGGAGCTATAGAGAACCAGGCAGAGGGCCTTCTTGGTTGTGGTGCCTGCCCTGTGGAACACCCTCCCGTCAGATGTCAAGGAAATAAACAACTATCTGACTTTTAGTAGACATGTGAAGGCATGTTTAGGGAAGTTTTGAATGTTTTATGCTTTATTGATTATTATTATTATTATTATTATTATTATTATTATTATTATTATTATTCTGTTGGGAGTCACACAAAGTGGCTGGGGAAACCCAGCTAAAGGGACGGGGTATAAGTTGTTGTTGTTGTTTAACATTGTGGTATCACTCACCTGACCTTCATCCAGCATGCAAATATGCTGGTAAATCAAATCTGGCATTTCTGCTAGCGTGTTTGCACAGCACTAACCTTGCCACCATGGACCTCTGCTCTCTGTCCTAGTATACTGACGTGACTCACCTCGATGGAGGCCAGGTGAATGGCCAGGTCTGCTGCTTGCTAACTGTTAGGATGACCAAAAAGAGGTGTAGCAGTGAAAATTTAAAAAGGTCTAACTTGTCTTACTGTTAAAGGTTCAGGAGACCTGTCCTCTCAGGTTCCTTTTTGGAGCTTCCCAGAGACACCTAGTTGTCCAGTGTAGGAACATGATGTTGGACTGGACATGATCCATGGGCATGATCCAGCAGGCTCTCCTTATGTTCTAAATAGGCGGCTGGGTATGAAGAAGCATGTATTTTGAAATCATTAAATGCTCTCATATCATTAAATGCTCTCATAAATACTGTAGAGGGGGTGTGGTGTCTAGCCTCCAATGTTCTGGGCAGAGAGGAAGTTCCCAGGCTAGTGTGCCTTTTCTTCTTTTGTTCCTTTTCTTCTTTTTTTTGTTCCTTTTCTTCTTTTGTTCAAGGAACAAAAGAAGAAAAGGCACACTAGCCTGGGAACTTCCTCTCTGCCCAGAACATTGGAGGCTAGACACCACACCCCCTCTACAGTATTTATAGGAACTCAAACATTGAGATCCCGCTCTGTTCCAGTAACAAGAAGCCGAAAGCACCAGCCTGAAGATGACGAGTGAGACCTCGTCGAAACGTCGCCTAGACACCCCAACTTTTACACGGGAAGACACCCGAGGACACCAAAACCTGCATGCCTGTACCCGTGAAAATCTACAAAAGCAAATATATATAACAAAAGAAGAAAAGAAGAACAAAAGAAGAACAAAAGAAGAAAAGGAACAAAAAAAAAGAAGAAAAGGAACAAAAGAAGAAAAGGCACACTAGCCTGGGAACTTCCTCTCTGCCCAGAACATTGGAGGCTAGACACCACACCCCCTCTACAGTATTTATAGGAACTCAAACATTGAGATCCCACTCTGTTCCAGTAACAAGAAGCCGAAAGCACCAGCCTGAAGATGACGAGTGAGACCTCGTCGAAACGTCGCCTAGACACCCCAACTTTTACACGGGAAGACACCTGAGGACACCAAAACCTGCATTCCTGTACCCGTGAAAATCTACGAAAGCATATATATATATATATATATATATATATATATATATATATATAAAATAATCTTTAGGCTGGGTAGGATTAAAAACTATACAATCAGCATATACTACATTGAGGAAAAAATACAACAAATAAGACTAATACTCAATAAATATCACATTCTAATGCTTTGCTTGATTTTATTAAGCTCAGCATGCCCTACCGCCAACCAATAAATGTCTTGGAAAATTAATGCAATTATTGGTGTCTGAATATAAGCTCCATGCTCATTTCAGCTTTCTGAGCTGGAATTCAACATCAAGAAATCCCTGTGGTTAAGTGTATTTCATGCCATTAAACAACTGGCCCTGATTTTATCTGACACTTAATTCTGTGCGGGCACTAAGAGCTCTATAACTCACATGATAAGTGCAACTGTAAATATCTGAGGAGGGGAGGTTGCCATGATTCACAGCAAAGGAATAGCACATTCTATGAGGGATGTAGGCAAATTGCTAAAATAGTGGGATCAATGGCTAACTCTGATAACAAACTCATACCAGATATATTTACCTCCCAAAGCAAGCTCATTAACCCTGCAGTACTTGTGTGCCATTCACCTGCCATCTGCGAGTGTGCAGGTAGGATAACTGCAGTGGTGGCTGGTGGCTGGGACTGGTAGGGAAAAAGGCAGGGAGGCCAACGGTAGGTGGCGCTGGAGCCAATCGCAGGGAGGTTTGTTCCTGTCAGGGACTGGCTGGATGCAGATGAATAGTGGGAGAAAGCAGCTGAAGAACCCCCAAGGAAAGAAGGCCCAGAGCGTGGGTATTGGTGGTGGGATGACAATGAGTGATCAGAGGGAGAAGATGAGAAGGCTGGGAAGAGGAAGTGTCAGAAGCTGAAAATGTAACAGGGCTTAGTGAGCAGGGAGAGTCTGTGGCAGAGAGCAGTCCAGAATCAGAGCTGGCAGCTGCAGCAGGAGAGTGGGATGAGAGAGGTCAAGAGGCAGAGATGAGTTAGACTGTTGAAAAAGCCTGGGGGTCTGCCTCTCCAGCTTTAACAAGCTCCCCTCTGCCCTGGTCTCCCAGAACCCAGAGAGCAACTTCTTTCTGCATAGTGATAACAAGGCTGGATTAAGCCAAACAGTATTACCAAAACTACCATGAAGCAAGAGTTTTGCCCTCAAGTTTAGCAAATGCTAGATTTTATATTAGCATATATTACATATATGATATGAAATATATTGCATATATTATGTTCGGTTGGAATATGCTTCTTTTTCAATCCTGTTCATGTTTGCTCAGAAGTAAGACCTCTTGTGCTTAGGGTTGGCAGCCCTAATAAATGCAAAAGTTTTCTGCTTGATGTCGTTGATCCATGTCGTTGAGCGTTCCCAAGAGTCTTATATAGGGAATGTATTTGGAAAGTGATGTGCAAGATATTTGCATCTAGATAAAGCATTTCAAAGGAAAGCTAGCGCAGAAAATGTGGCTTCGTCAAAACCAGTAAATAGTTGGATTTCTTCATGTGGATCTGCCACCAACAAAACACCTAGGTAAAAATAAAATTAGTCCTGTTAACCCAGTTTTGATTCAATTTTAAAATTATTTTTCTTCTAATACTAGCAAAATCTGGGGAGAGATGTTGGGTGGGTGGTTAACTCTATTTTGAGTTAAAAGGTGCATTGTTTGAGCTAATGTTTTATGCTAAGTTATCTGTGCTAAGAAAATACATTTTCAGTGTACAGGGTTGGAAATATGCTAATCAAATGTGTTCAAAATCAATGTCATAGGCATGCCACATTATTCTAGTCTAAAAGATAAAAGCCCAATCATATACACTTTGTAGTCTGATGTAAAGAAGATATAATTGAACACTGTTTCCTAAACTTAATTAAAATAAAACTTGCTGGAGGAAAAAGTCATTGCAGACGCAAGGAGATCTTTCTATCAGCTTGGGTGTACAAAGAGGTAATTTGCTTTCTGACAGGACCAGTAGCATACAGGAGGCAATCAAATGCAACCATTTCAAAAGGCTATTACAGGCTCACACTTGAAAGAGGATAGAGAAATTGTTTTTTTTAAAAATATACATAATCTCATTCTCTCTCTCTCTCTCTCTCTCTCTCTCTCTCTCACACACACACACACACACACACACACACACATTTTTAAGACAAGCATCATCATAAAAAACTGGCATGTCCCTACAAGGCATTATGTTGTGGGATGGGGAGATGACAGATCTGAAAAGAATGCAGATGCAGACCCTCAAAGTGTACCTGTATTCCAGGAAAGGTCCTGGATTTACAGAAGCCATTCCAGTTTCTAATTTGATCCTGGAATGTCCCGCTTTTTCTTAGTCTGTCCTTATTTTCATCAGAAAAAATGTTGCAGGGTATGAAATTATGCGATCCCCAAGCTAAGGAGATAAGTAACTACAAAATCTTTAGAAGCCATCTGAAGGCTTCTTGTACAGTCATACCTCAGGTTACAGACGCTTCAAGTTGTGTGTTTTTTGGTTATGGACCGCCGAAACCCGGAAGTACTGGAACAGGTTACTTCCAGGTTTCGGCGGTCGCGCATGTGCAGAAGCACTAAATTGTGCTTTGCGCATGTGCAGAAGCGCCGAATAGCGACCAGCACATGCACAGACGTGCTGCTGCGGGTTGCAAACGTGCATCCAGCATGGATCACGTTCGCAACCTGAGCGTCCACTGTATAGGGAAGTTTTTTAAAGTTTAATATTTTATTATGTTTTTATATGTGTGGGAAGCTGCCTAGAGCGGCTGGGGTAACCCATTCAGATGGATGGGGTATAAATAAAATTCTTCTTCTTCTTCTTGTCGTCGTCATCATCATGAGAAATGTTGGAGGGTATGCAGATGGAGAAGTGGAGATTGACTGGATTTGAATACCCGAGCACCGAACTGGAGTGGAGCCCAGAGACTTAGGCAGAATAGGTGGCTGTTAAACAACCAAGGAAGCTGTGTGCCTTTGGCCTGCAGTCATCTTGCAAGCAAATTATATTGGCCAAAGTGAAGGCCCTGTTCATTTATTTGTCCACAAAGTCACTTCCCTACTTTCCCAGTGATAATGGTGTTGCTAATACTCACAGTACCCATCTTTTTAGAGGCCCCCTCTGCATTTCCACTTCCGGTTGCTTCATCTTTGGAAAACTATGAAGAGCCTCATATCTCCCCAAGCTTATTGGACCTTCCATTTATCTCCCACTTGGACTACTGAAATGCGCTCTACATGGGGCTACCTTTGAAGGTGACTCGGAAACTGCAATTAATCCAGAATGTGGCAGCTAGACTGGTGACTGGGAGCGGCCGCCGAGACCACATAACACCGGTCCTGAAAGACCTACATTGGCTCCCAGTACATTTCCGGGCACAATTCAAAGTGTTGGTGCTGACCTTTAAAGCCCTAAACAGCCTCGGTCCTGTATACCTGAAGGAGCATCTCCACCCCCATCGTCCAGCCCGGATGCTGAGGTCCAGAGCCGAGGGCCTTCTGGTGGTTCCCTTGCTGCGAGAAGTGAGGTTACAGGGAACCAGGCAGAGGGCCTTCTCGGTAGTGGCACCTGCCCTGTGGAACGCCCTCCCAGCAGATGTCAAGGCAATAAACAACTATCTGA
The DNA here is from genome assembly GCF_964106915.1 of Podarcis gaigeae. NCBI lineage: Eukaryota > Metazoa > Chordata > Lepidosauria > Squamata > Lacertidae > Podarcis > Podarcis gaigeae. Next base: position 82,678,041 of record NC_139681.1, on the reverse strand, counting down.
CTTTTAAAAGACAGCTGTAGGTGGCCCTGTTTAGAGAAGTTTTTAATGTCTGGTGCTGTATTGTTTTTAATATTCGTTTGGAAGCCGCCCAGAGTGGCTGGGGAAACCCAGCCAGCAGATGGGTGGGGTATAAATAGATTATTATTATTATTATTATTATTATTATTATTATTATTATTATTATTACATCATTGAGGTTCTTTCATTAGAGCACAAAGGTCAGGCCTCCTGGAGAGTGCCTTTTCCCTCTCCCTCTCTCTTTTATGCCCATTGATTTTTCTCGCCTAAATCCTCCTCTATCCATAGACCACTTGTTTCTGGAAACTGCCAGGTTCTCCCGCCCTCTATCAATCCCAATGGGGTTTACACATCTCACGACGTCTGTCAGGAGCACAAAGAGGCTGGCAGTCCAGTGTAATGATTTGACCATGAGGGGCAGGTTCATTATTGCTAAATCATGTATATGGAATACTCCGGGCAACAAAGCCACAGATTTTTAAGCCGACAGCCCTGTGCAGAGGCTGGCACACTCTGGTGCAGGTTTATTAAGGTGAGCTTGAAACCAATCTCCCTGTATGTTGCTTGCTAGTAAGCTGTGCTTTTGTGCCTCCAGCTACTTGATTAGTGCTCACAATCAGCATGTTGAGAGCCCAGGCGAATATGATTTGCTCTTGTTGTATTTCAACGGCAGGTTCAATTTGCTCCCACAAAAGTATGTCTGCCCTCCAGGAATTGTACCCCCTGCTGTTTCGCATTTTCTATGCGTAATGTACATCTGACTACAGTGGAAATTGGATCAGGTGGGTTTTTTTGGGTGCTCCCCCCCTCTCCTAACTATAATACAAGAAAATGACCTCAAAAGTAATGTAATACATTTTGCAAAACTTACTTCTTAGCTGAAATGTACCAAGCCACCTGAAAGTAATTTGGAAAGTCAGCAAACATGGTTATCTGCCTGTTCTTTGATATCATTTTATACTTTTACATTCACTTCACTTCTGCAAATGCTGCAGCCAATTTGTCTTGAGTTAAGTGAGATTTTCTACTGTTCTATTGAAGATAGCAAGGAGAGAACAGAGGGGGAAATGGAAAGTGTATGGAGCCCTTCGAGGCTCAGATTCTTATCCGAAACCCTCAGAGCATCCTATGGAAGCTTTGTGAGGGTTTTTTTAAAGCAAGAGATTAAACTTCATCTTCGCATCAACGTTTCTATCTTCTAATAGTATTAATAAAAGTGTACATATGTTAATCATTGAGATTACTGTCAGTGAATTTAGCACAGGTGAAATTTACTTGCAGCAATTTCCCTGCAACATAGTTATGCTCCCACCAGTATTTGAGATACTTACATTCCATTACAAATAATTATTCTTTGCAATTGGACCTGGCACCAGCACCCAGCACAAGGGCAGGGACCACTGGTGATCAGGGGTGCCAACCTGAATAAAATATTGGGGGGCAGGTAAGCCTTGCCCTACATAATCAGTCACAAGATGTGGCATGCACACACCATTTGAATGGCAATGCCCATCAACTTGGTGGGGGGCACAAATATTATATTGGGGGGGAGCAAAGTTTGCCTCAGTTTTTCTTTTCTTTTTTATCTTGCATTCCGTTCTTTACATGGTAGAAGAACTGATGATTAGGACCATCTTACCCATAGGGACTGGGGGTGCGGGGCACCCGGGCGCCAGGTTTTCAGGGGCACCAGGCCAAGAGTCCAGGGCCTGAGAGTTGAGCCTGGGGAAGAGCCCACCCATCGGTTGGAGTGCCATTGCGGGCTCTTCTCCTGCGGGCAGCTCTCCACCCCAACCCCCACCCTCCTGCCCAGCATCTGATAGCGGAGTCGGCGTCAAAGTCTTAAGGTGCTGTGACACCGTGAGACTAAAGTGAGTGGGCACTCCGGGTCCCCGGATGGGCTTTCGCAAGCCACCCACAGAGGCTTGCCACTTGGGTGCCCAGTGGCTGCCAGCCTTAACTTTCCACCTTCCCTTTCTCTGCCTCCAAATTTTAGGCACCTTGCTGGAGACGGAGGACAACATGTGAGCAGGGAGGGCAATGCAGGCGACAAAGAAATTGGCTCGGTGGAGTCCCTGGCCATTTTATTTGATTTGTGACCCCCTCCCTGTCGCCAACCCCCGGCATCTGACTGAGCTCTGGCCACGGCAGCTCCATCCAGAAAGGGGGGGGGGATTTTTGCACCCCGGAGCCACATATGCTTAAGACGGCCCTGCAGATGATCCATGGCTTTGGAAGTTCATGCACCTTGGTGTGTATGAACCTCCAATGCTCTGATGATCACACATTCAAGGAATGTGTGAGAGCAAGATCATGCCCACTAGCCATGCTCACTGCATGCTGATGCACACAGTGGCCATGTCCCTAGCAGATGCATGTGTTGCAATTGAATGAAGGAGCCTGTTTGGGGGTTCCTCCATGTGAGCAGGTACCCTAGCCAATCAGGCTTTTGCTCATATATAGGACCCCTATGCCTATGAATCTGAATGCACACATACAGGCACCTACTGTGTGGTTCCTGGTGGGTGGGGCCAGTTTATGCATCGGGGTGGGGCTAATGGGCATGTGACATAGAAGATCAGGCTGGGAGCACAATCCCAACTTCCCTTCCACATGCAAGTACATCACACCAAGGAGGCTTAAGTGAACCAATCTCTAATGTTGGCATAGACTGCTTCCGAGCTCATACGAAGCAAACGTCCTTCACGATTAAGTACCAGCATTCTAGCCCCATACTTCTGTACTGCAAAGGTAGGACTTCTGTGTCAGAAGGTGTCATTTCCATGGAAATGCAAGGCCTAGCAAATCTCCTTCATGAAATTAACCACTGGCCCACTCCACACAGAACTGTAGCCACCATTTCTACATTTGTTACAATTATGTCTGTTTCTGTGCTTACTTGAACTAACCCTCATTTCTGCTTGGTGTTCTGCCTCGTTCTTCCCAGATTCTCCTTAGCATTGGTCAATTTCATGAATAGCACGCTCACTTTGGAGGGTATTTCTGCTGTTATTATGACCAGTGCCTGTAAAATGCCCAGAGCTACTATTCAGGAATGTGGTGTATTCAACATTCACTGAACCTTTTGCTATTAGCATCAATGTCACTTTCTAAAGCAATGAATTACCTTTTGCCCTGGTTTCCTACTTGCCTCATCTATATTTTTCTAGCCTGACTTGCTCAACAAAGCAGTAAAAAGTTTCATTTTTCCCCCAGCCCTTTCTCCTTGCTCTCTTTCTCGTTCTCTTTCTCTGCACTCTTCCTGCCTCTCTTTTTCAACTTGCCCCCATGCTATATCACTCTGATTTCTTTTATTTGGCATTTATAGCTAATGCTTCTTCAAACTCTTTTCTTTTTTTGGTGCTAATTAGAATGTCTACCATATGACCTTTTCTATGTGTAGGTACCATCTTTACTAATGTTCCATTTACTGATTTATTATACTTCTCTCCTTTATTTTAACCTTGTTTGAGGTCGTAAATAACATTTCCCCTCTTTTTATCTACCTCATAACTCAGAATACCATCTGGTCCTAGAAAAACATATAGAAACATCAGCAAGGAGTATATATCTGATTTGTCTCAATGAGGGATGTTTCATTCACCGCAGTAACCACATGCATCGTTTGAGCCTCATTTACTTATATGAAATCACCCCATTTACATTTCTTCTAGTGAATCACAGGATGTCTACTTTGCCTCACGGAGGTCATCTTCATGCCTTTCACTCGTCAATCACCCCAGCAAGCCACATAAGTAGAGTATGCATCTCCATGCTATTCTACATCAACTTCTTGTAACCAAAGTTACTTGGCAAATAGGAGGCAATAATCCATATCTCAATAAAAAGAGAGAAAGTTAACAAAGCAATTTTATTCTCAAGTTGCAGGATAAGATTGCTCATGCACCTCCTTCTTTAAAAGAGAACAATACTTTGCAGGCAGAACATTTTGTTCACCAGCGTAGAGATGTCTCCATGCTGGTGGTAGGCTACCAATGATGTAATGTTATGCTGGTGAGACTGTGGCAGTGCCACGGTCAAAGCAATGTTGGAGACATGATGTCGGATAAGTGGAAGCTAGCTGGCTTAACTTGGTGACTATTTGCAAAGTAGGATTCATGATAACACACACATCCTGGCATTGTGTTATCACCCTGCTTTCTGAATGTCCAACTTGTGAAGCTTCAGCTAATTGTCAATTTCTGAATTTTCCCCCAATGCATTTCATATCCCTCTGACTTCACCATGGGCAATTCCCCTGCCCCATCCCCTATCAGAATGTAATTGCATATACTTGCAATAAAGGATGGCACTTCATGCAACTGATGACATTCAGTCTAGCAATGCTTTAAGGAGCCGCAAGACTTTTTGTTGTTTCAGTGCAACATACTTCTTATGCCTATTCTTCTGACCACTTTGATGCTGAACTGGATTGCCCTTTGGGTCAACTCCATTCAGGTATTTCTTTAATTACTTAATTAATATCCAACCCTTCTCCATATGGTCTTGTCTTCAAAAAGGACAAGGGAGACAGAGAAAATCCCAAAACAAAAGAATAATCCCAGAACTGCTTTAAAAAATCCCCAGGACACACACACACAAAAACACTGGGAATAATGTTTTTATTTTGAGAACATATTGAAATGCACTAGTACCTGAAACATTCTATTCCTGCAGAGAAAACAGCTTATTAGTAAACAATGAACATTTTTCTACTGAGAAAATGATTTGTATCCCACAGAGAGAATAACTCATGAAGAGAATGCATACTCCAGATGTGGTCTTGATTCTATAGGGCTCATAATTTTACATTTGAATTATAAAAATGACTTTGTTGGATATACTGGGATATCAAACTATATAGCAATATAAAATATCATGCCAAGGAGGCATCTACATAGGTGTACATTCACCTGCAACTTGATTAAATTCCAGGGTATTTGCTGCGAAATCCAAATCGACTTGACATTTTGATTTTGGGAAACAGAAGAGCAAATTGTAGCTCATGTGTAAATCTAATATACGCACCACAGGAAATATTTCCATTAAGCAGCATCTCACTTGCTTTACTGACAGACACAAATGCTAAAACCATTTAGACAATGGCCCTATTTGGACATTATGGCGGTGCAGAAACAGAACACGTGAGTGGAGAGACGGGGGACAAGGCTGCTGGTTCTGCCCCCATCCCCATTGCATGACAACAGGATTGGGAGCTGTCCACTGTGGGGAACCTGCTTCTATGAGTGGACATTCCCTGCATGATGTGGAAACATGGAAAATCATGCTAGGAGCCTCCAAGAGCAGAAGCAGGCTCATTCGAGAGACATAAGAAGAACTTGCTGGATCAGGCAAATGACAGATTGTCTCAGGGGACAATGGAGGAGTGTGCCTTCAGGGATAATCCACCTTTCCTTACCACATCTGACAAGCTTCATGCACCAAACTTAAGGTGGCACTGGACACTTGTCTTTTATAAGCAGAACTAATAATCCTCCTCTTGGCTGCAGCTAGAATCCAAGTAGCCAGATGCTGGAAAGGCACAGAACGTCCTATATAAAGAGAGCCGTTTGACAAAAATTAGGAAATTGCTTTCTCTGAAAAATCAAACAGAGAAGAGTGGACAGGGAGACAGTGAAACATAGTAAGTTTGCTGTAACATAGTTTCCCCTTCTCATGTATGTGGGTAGAAATACTGCCCTCCTCCGTCCTTTGGGCATCCAGGTGTCTTTATGGAGGGTATATACAGAGGTGCTCTGAATTGGATGGCTTTTACTTTGGATTGCTTTATGATAGTGCTGTAACCTGATTGTACTGTTTATACGCCATGCTTTTGTTGTAACTTTTGGGTTGTTTGACTTTAACTTAGTGCTACATTGGATGTAACCCATTGGTTCTAGCACTGCCCTCTGTTGCTACTAGGAAAAAACCCAAAACGCAATTCACGCTTAAAAAACAAAAACAAATCACAAACCAGGACACAGTCATCCTTCAAGATTTTCATGTCTTCAAGTTTTGCAATGCAGTTTTCCTACCAAACAATGTGTACAAAAATCTATATCTTCACATACAGTGTGCATAAAAATGCATATAGTCATGAAAAAGAACATACAAGGATGCATTATGCTAGGGAAAAAATGCCCATAAAAATGTGTATATTAGGAGATGTTCACATCAAAATGCTTCTGAATTTTCAAATTTTCATGAAGACTTGGGGGGGGGGACCCTGCAAACCTATGCAAAATTGTAGATTGCAAAAATTAAATATATGGATTTACCCTTCTGTAGTACCAACATAAAATAATAACTCTGCCCTAGAAAGGCAGTTTCTCGATACAGTGGTACTTCGAGTTACAAATGCCTCAGGTTACAAAACGCTTCAGGTTACAAACTCCACTAACCTGGAATAATAATAATAATAATAATAATAATAATAATAATAATAATAATTTATTTATACCCCACCCATCTGGCTGGGCTTCCCCAACCACTCTGGGTGGCTTCCAAAAAATATTAAACTACTGTAATACATCAAACACTAAAAACTTCCCTAAACAGGGCTGCCTTCAGATGTCTTCTAAAAGTCTGGTAGTTGTTGTTACTGTACCTCGAGTTGAGAACTTTGCCCCAGGATGAGAACAGAAATCATGTGCCGGCGGCGCAGCAGCAGCAAGAGGCCTCCTTAGTGAAAGCATGCCTCTAGTTAAGAACAGTTTCAGGTTAAGAACGGACCTCCGGAACTAATTAAGTTCATAACTAGAGGTACCACTGTATTTGTGCCACTGTAAAAAAAAAAGAAAGAAAAGGGACATCTAAGGAAGATGGTGGCATGTGGGTTGTTCCATGTTTGGCTCCCTGCATGCCTACTAGAATACATGAATAATGTAGCAAATGTCTGAGGTGGGAATGCAAGCACAAGGGTGGCAGTTCAACTGCTGCCTCGTTCTCTCAACGTCACACATTCTCACAACTTTGTTACTTCCATCTTCCCCATTACTGTGTGACATATTTTATATTCTAATGCAGAGATCCGGGTTTATGAGACCTGCATTTTGATAATTCCAGTACTTGAAGCTAGACAGGGGAATGACATACAATCCGGCTGCCGATCTGAGCCGCCATAAGCCGCTAACATATGGCACTATCAAAAGCAGCCATTGTAAAATTGTATAGTAGTAACAGAGCTTGCTGCTAATCTATCACCATTTAGACTTTGCAATAAAACTCAAAGCATGGAGTATGGGAAGGGGGGGGTAACAGGCTGTAAGTTAAATTAATCACAGGAAATGAGAAGGTTAATGTGTCTGAAGTGACCAAGAGGCCATCCAGTCCAACCCATTGCCCTAAAATAAAGCATCTAATATTTTAAAGTCATGGAGTGGTTTTCAACTAACTCAGAGCAGACCCACTGAAATAAATGGAGGTCTTCATCTAAATCCTTACTGAAAGCAAAATGATATCCACACCATTGCTCTGATCCGCCAAGACAGAGACTCTGAGATTAGATTTGCAAGTTCCTCTAGTACCGTTGGTTATGCTTATTAATCAATTTAATCTGAGTAGGATTTACAGCAGATACATCACTTCAGGGTTTGTCCCCAGATTTCTCCATCTTTTTTTGTTTGCTTTGTTGTTTTTTGCCCCTCTGAATTTTCTTAAGATATGTAGTTTTGGAAACAGTAAGTAGTTCTCCCCAGACTCTCAATACATATAAAACTGAGAAGTACTGATATATAAGGATTTGATCTCAAAGCAAGACTGGTTATCAATCTTGAAACAGGCATCACTTACAACAGGGCAAGCAAAATGACCATCAGTGTGAGAGTACATATGCTGATTCCATCCCTTCATACAGTAAGCCTGGAATTTTGAACACTGCTGGAATTAGCTATGTATTTTTTATTTGGGGGAGCATTTTCCATCAATATTAAGTGTGGCATTTGTATTCTACAGCTAAACGGGTAACTGAAACTGAGCTAACAACCTCTGTGCACATTATTAGCAAAAAATCTCTTGATTGGACAATCTCCCCCCACCCTCCACTAAGCATTCTTCTGTGTCACAAAATATATATGGCTTAATTCCCATTTGCAAAATGAAGTGGTGAGTAACTTGGGTTTTTAGCATAAAAAGTAATTCAATTAGATGGCTCATCACCCGAATTGTGCAATTGTTCGCTCAGGGGCCATTTTTCATTTGCCACCACAACCAAATTTCCTGATTTGAGAGCCAGTATCATTATTGTGCTGTCTTTAAGGCACTTAATCTTTATCACACCAATTTCCAGGGCTTAATCACCCATACAAAGAGGTAAAACCAGCAAAATAATCTGTAATTAAGGCATTTGTGTGTCTTTGCTATGTGTTTTTAGAGATCCATGATTTTTTTAAAGAAATCTGAATCAAGTGCTCCCCCACCTCATTATGCAGCGAACATTAATTTGTAAATAGTTTTAGTTCTCAGAGACATGGTATGTACCATGGCACATACAATGGTAAATTGAAAAGTAACCATAGTATACTGCTTTATGTTGTTAAGCCCAGATAAGGCAGAGATGGGGAACCTCATGTTCTCGAGATGTTGGACCTAAACATCAACCATAGCAAGCATGGTCAATGGAGGTTGGAGTTCAGAAGGCCTGAGGTTCCCAATTCCTGAAGCAAAGCATCAAAAGATGCTCTCAAACAGAGTGTATCCAATGTTTGCTAATGCTGGGTATGGTGAATGGAAGAAGCATTCAGGATCCATGGGCAGCTGCTGGTGTGCAATGGCTCGGCTAGTGGAGAAATGGTCATTGTCACTAATGGGGCACTGTCCCACCAACTTCAGTCTGCTCTCTGCCGGCCCCACCTTCCTGCCTTCTTACAATCAGCTTAGAGAGTGGCCCTGTCTGTCACCTTATTCTCAGTGTTACCCTTTGTAGAAGTTGGCAAGGGGGCTAAATGAGAATGAGCTGGCTCCACAGTCATTGGCTCTGGCTCCAACTACTGCTGGATTTCAATTGTTCCCATTAAAAGTAATAAAGGTAAAGGGACCCCTGACCATTAGGTCCAGTTGTGACCAATTCTGGGGTTGCAGTGCTCACCTCGCTTTATTAGCCGAGGGAGCCAGCGTACAGCTTCCGGGTCATGTGGCCAGCATGACTAAGCCACTTCCGGCGAACCAGAGCAGCGCACGGAAACACCATTTACCTTCCCACCAGAGCGGTACCTATTTATCTACTTGCACCTTGACGTGCTTTCGAACTGCTAGGTTGGCAGGAGTAGGGGCTGAGCAACAGGACCTCACCCCGTCATGGGGATTCGAACCGCTGACCTTCTGATCGGCAAGTCCTAGTACAAAAGGGGATATTCACAAACTTTTAGAGTAAGTCATGTTTTGTTTTCCCCCAGGAGCATTACTTTCTTGTGAAGTCAGGGAATTTCACGTCAACCCTACTGCTCTGCCCCAAGGGTACATCACTTCCTCCATATTTGTACCTCAGCACAAAGAATAGGGCATGTCTCAATAGGGGACCTGTTCATGGTTGAGTTATCAATATGCACAACCAAACTCATAAACTAACACAATTATCAGCTCTCATGGATGGTAAGTGATCAAACAGATATCCACTGTTTGATGGTTTGCCATCTCTAAGGTGAGCGCTGTTAAATATTACAACAGGGAGCATCAAGACCAGTCTCAAGATTATTTAATTTACTTACTTAAATTTATATCCCACCCTAAATGTAGATTTCAGAATCTAAGATGAGAGGGCATGACGCAGACACTAGTTGGCGGACCTGCAGCGTGGGGTTGAAGTGGCAAGTAGAGAAGGCAGAAATTTATGCTCTCCTGGCCAGAAATCCAGGCATTTTAATACTAAGCCTAGCCAATCTGGAAGTTTCATATTGCTTGCCAATCACAGGGATGCATACTGAAAATTGCAGCAGAAGAGAGCTGTCAGATCTGAACAAACCCAAAGCTGCTTGGCTAGTAACACAAATGCAATGGCAGGGTTGAAACTTTACAGAGGGTGATATCCAACTAAATCACATTCATAGCATTGAAATCAATGGTTTTAAATTACTAACATTGGATTGAGGATGGCAAATTTTAAAATCAACTTAGTTATTGTTGAAGTCATTAGATTTCAGTACCTCATAGGAGCTAGGAAGAGCCATAGCTCATTGGTAGAGCATATTTGCATGCAGAAGGTGCCAGATACAATCCTTACCATCTCTCAGTAGGGCAGGAAAGTATTTTCTGTCTGAAGACATGGAGGGCCATTGGTCTGACTCAGTAAAAGGTATCAGCCATTTTCCTAAGAGTTAGTTTCGACCCCAGATTCATAGGCAGGTTAAAAATGCGCCACAACTTTTGAGCTCTCTAAGGCTCTTAGTTTCCGAGGTTTCTTGTTCAAACATTAATAACTTCAAACCGACCAGAGGGAATATATATGAGCTATCTCCCATTCTGGTGCTACAACACGGCATATTAGCTTTGAATATAAAGTTCTGAAATGGCTTTATTCATTCCATTCTGCACACTATTAGGAAACCTCTCCACCTGGGATTTGCTTCCTGCATGTTTTCGTAAATTGCAGCTCTGCCGTACTTTGGTTTATCTCCCTTCAAGATAATCCACCGGCGCCTCCTTGTCCGCACAGCTCCATCAGAGGACTTTAAAGTGCTATTCATCACCCCTTCCTTCTTCTCCAGCATCACCGATTGTTTCTTGAAGCAGAACAATTCCAAGGAAGGTTCGTACACTTTTCAAAATAAATAACTCAAAACTTTTCTTTACACACCAAGACCTCTACATAATGTCACCAAATACAGCTGGTGTCGGCTTTCTGCCGTGTGCAGCAAGAATTTGAAAATCCAGGCGTTCCTGTGCCAAAATCATCAGGGATTAGTATGTAAATAAACAAACCTAATTTTGAAGGGGATTTTCAGCAAGGCTGTTAAAGGACAAGCCATCAAATGACACAGAAAGAAGTTTGCTCCCAACCTAACGCTTTGACATTTGAGTTTGTTGAACTATTAATTTTGAGATATATTTGTACAGCTTTAAATTCCTATTTTGTTCCTCCAACCGGGAATGAGAGGATTTCACCATCTCTTCTTTCATTACTGTAATGGCTCTTGCTGTCCTGCATTCTACTATTTCTGAACTCCAGTTTGACCAGTACAGTTTCCAGAATTAATGCTGGACTCGAGGCATGATCAGATTGCTGCCATTTCCAATTCTTTCCATTTATTCTGTGCCTTTTTCTCTCACTCTGTACTTGAAGCCTAAGTCCTGTGAGCTAAGTTTGAAGGAGTCGAACCAGCTTCAGATTTGTGAGGCTTGGCTCAACTAAGTGAGCCCCAGCTGAGCTGGGATGAGGCACTTAGGCTAGCACAGCTCTGACTGAAGCAAAGTTGAAAGACACAGCATGGCTGAGCTGCAAACCAGCCAATTGCACCAGAGATGTGTTGTATCCTAACACACCCATTCCAGCAGATCTAGGGCAGACAGTGGCATAGCGTGGGTTGTCAGCACCCGGGGCAAGGCAAGTAATTTGCGCCCCCTAACCCATGGATTTGCGCCCCCTAACCCGTGGATTTGCGCCCCCTAACCCTAACCCCCAGATGTTGTGCCCGGTGCGGCCGGCCCCCCCTGCATCCCCCACGCTACGCCACTGAGGGCAGAACTGTGCCCTAAGGAAACATTTGAAAGGCTGTTCCATAGATGATGGGACAAATTTGTTTGCTGTTGTTCCAGGTGGTATGACCAGAGTTAATGGGCTGATAGACTCCATCTCCCAACAGCTCAAGCCAGCAAGGCCAATGGCCAGGGATGATTGGAACTTTAGCATAGTAAATGTCCAGAAAGCCACAGGTTCCCCAACTCTGTTCTAAATAGTAGACTTTGTAGGAAATTGGTGAATGCAGAGGGGAATTTCTCCTGCAGGTAACCTTGCTCCCTCACTATCTAAGCACAATATTTGAGCAGTGAATGAGGGTAAAAGACTTTTTCCACATTAACTTTTGTGTCTACTCTTTAAAATGCTTTCTGCAACCATAGGACAGGAAGGAAGGAAGGAGAGGAGTAGTTGATATTGATACTTTCTCCCTTGTTTCAGTTGTTTGGTAGGAATGTACACTTCTGATGAAATTAGATTGATGCCACATGAGCTGGTGACCATAATACGGAAAACTGTCTTATACGGAATCAGATCAACTAGTTTAGCATCGTCTACACACAAAAAGAGGAACCAGAGTGGTGCTTTTGACATATTATTGGACTCCAACTCCCATCATCCCCAGCCACCATGACTAATAGTCAGGGATGATGGGAATTATAGTATAGCAAAGGGCAGGGACTTAACACCTGCACTGAACTTATTGAGAATTCCTCATTCATGGAGGTTAATATCAAAAGCACCCATGTTGGCAACCTCTGGTCTATAATGTATAACAGTGGCTACCCAGGGTTTTCCAGCTCTACCTGGAGATGCCAGGGATTGAAGATGGGGGGTTTAACATACAAACTATGTGTTCTGCTACTGAGCTACAGAGCCTATTGCTCCTTTAATGGATAGGTGTATGAGATGCACTAGATATCCTTAGTTTGACTACTTTGACATACTACAATGCCATAGTGCAGAGCTGCTCAATTGTCATCTATGAAGCTTAACGTTAGCATCCTGTACCTCCAGGTGATACACAGACACATACTCCTTGACCTAATCAAATTTCCAGCAGGCTACTACAGGTGGCTAGTTGGCTGTGTTCAGCTTGGTGAGTCACAAGCCACCTCACTCTCCATTTGCTATTTCTTTGTTTTTGCAGTTCGTCTTTGCCAGCCTTACTGACACCTGAGGAATCCTTCTACTTTTCCATTCCCCTTCCCTCCTTAGCTAGTTGGATATGCTTTCAACTCAGGTCAGGTGAGCAAGGCACTGAGGTTTACTCAGCTATGATGCACCATTTCTCATTAACATATATCAAACAGTATAACTGGGAAAGCCTCTGCAATTAACAAACCAGTTTGTTCCCTCCCAGGCTTTGACTTGAAGCTTCCTGCAGGCAAGGTAAGAGACTGAAGCACCAAGACCTGCAACAGTATTAATAATTTTGTATGCATTTAATTTATTTCAGTCACATATCCTGCAGTCATTGCTGCACCCTTCTGTCTAGTTATTTGAATCCCCTTATGCAAGCAGAAGGCTATTTTAACAGCAACCATTGCAGTTCATTTTGTAGACTTTTTATATATATATAAAAAATGTTCTGTGGAACTTGTACTTTGGAAATCAAGGGTTAAAAGTCTAGTGGTGAAAGTGAATGATATGAAAGAGACATGACAGCAGCTTTCAAATATCCAAAGGGCTATCATACAAAAGATGGAGTGGACTTGTGTTCTGTTGTTCCAGAAGTTAGGGCTGGAACCAACAGGTGGAAATTGCAGGGAAGCAGACTTCAACATTAAGGGAGAAATCCTGTGCACAGGAAGCTGCCATAAATGAAACTGATGTGAATTAAGTCAGCATATAGATACATCAGATCTAAACCTCTTTCAGCAGTAGGCCTGTTGCTCTGCCTGAACCTGACAGAGGGAAAACAAGCCTTTAAAATAGTGTTCTACACCAGGTTGCCAGATCATGTGACCAAGCTGAATAGGTTTAAGATACAGCTTAAATTCCTCTTCCCCACCTCCCAGTCCCTCCTGTAACACCCCTATTTGCTGATCCCCAACTGAGCTAGGTTGAGCAACTCACACCAGTATATCTTTGGCTGATCTGGGTTCGGGGATTTAATACCAGCTAAGCCCAGAATCAGCCGGCTGAGACAGAGATCTGTTGCATCCTAAGCTACTCATCCCAACAGAACTTGGCATAGGATTGCCACCTAAGAAAAACTTCCGAACCACAACAGACTGCTTACTAGCCATAGGGAAACCAAGGATGAGGAAGGTTCTTCAGCACCTGCTAAGAGGTGCTACATAGCTGATGGGTTGTGCTTGGCTTGGTGTATTGCAAGTAAGGATAGGAGTGGAATCCATCAAATTCAGATTCCAGAGTGGATCCACATAATTGGATCCAGGCTTCCAGGGAGGGGAGAATATATCAGTCTTGGTTTCGCTCACTTCTCATTTTTCCAAAGTTCAGTTCAGCTCACCACATTTCCACATCAGTTTAAATACTCATGAAAATTCACCTACATTTTAGCACAAATTTCTCTACACATTTTCGCATGCAACTTTCCTCACTATAGATATTTCTGGCGAAGCAATTTCCCATAATATAATGTCTGCTGTTTTCAATAATATATGCAATATATTTTCAATAATATATATAATATATATTTCTGTGCAGGCTGTATTAAGCATTTTTGTACACATTCCTTGACTTGAGAACTGCATTGCAAAATGCAGAGAAGTGCAAATTTCAAAAGATGGCTGTGCTTAGGTCTGTGCATTGTTTTGGAAAGTTTGCACTAGGTAAGTTTGCCTTTAAATGCAAACCGAGCCAAATTTCTCCCCAGTCCATACGCACATTGTAACCTGGGTCCACTTCAGAATCCACAGTGCTGCAGATTCCTGGGGGGTCTGCTGCATTGCATCAATTGCTGAAAAATAAAACTTTCAGACTCTTAAAAACCAGTCTCCCAGCTGTTCACAGCCTGGAGCGGCTACCGTGGGGGCTAAAAATGCAGCATGCAATGAATGCAAATACAGTGATGCAACTGTCAGACAGCTATATATTTCTGTGTTGATTTTTAAGGACCTTCCATTAAAAAAAAATTATCCCCCCAAAATAGGATGAAGATTTCCCCACTAAAAATCTACCTAGAGAGGGGAAAGGACCTGTTTAGTCCTATTCCTGTACACAACTGGACAGGACTTGTCTCGTTGCAAGTTGTGTGCAAGCCTCCTGACATAAGTATCTTAAAGTTTCTGTGTCTTTAAGGTGGCCTTCCTACCCCCAGTGTGCTAAACAGGGACAAAAAGCAAACTGAGCTGTTACTGAGAAACATTGTGATTTATTTCAGGTTGGCAGCTCAGAGGGACTCTAAGCCGTTTGTTTGATGGATGGTGTCCCAGTCTGAGTGGACAGGGAAGCTGGCAGAGGTGACAGTAGCATGCCCTTAACTCATGTTTGTTTGATGAACCAGAAGGACCTCTACTGTCTGGAGTGAATAAGGTTGACTATGGAGTAGCATAGGGCTTGAGTCTCATCTCACTTGCCAGAACAACTCAGTCAAAGCTGATGACGTTCCATTTGGTATATAAAGGAATACAGATTATTTTTTGGAGGGTGGGGTGGTGGGAAGACAAAGTTTCCTTGTGCATAACTTTGTTCACAGCTTTTGTTAATGTCAGGAATAATCACATGCCCTTTGTGCTGAGTGCATCAAGGTCCCCCTGGGTGGGAGTGAGGGGTTCTTCAAAAATATCACAGCTCCAATGTTCTCTGAAGTCCATAAATGACTTTTCAGTAATTGTCTAGCACCCGCTGTATCAAACTATGATCCCTGGGGCAGAATCCAGGAAGCTGTTATGCAAAGGGCAATGTTGAGACTTAAGGAGGAGCAATCTGGCAGGCAGTACCAACCCCTGGACCAGTTGAAGGAAAGAAGACAAGCATCTGAGGGCAGCCTAAAGTTGGCGGAGCAGTTCCCCATCAGCCCTAATGGGCCAGACAACACTTAGGCTGTTTACATCTTTTCAGTGGAAGGCAAAAAAGTTTGTCTTATCCGAAGCATTTAAGTGTATTTTTTTCTCCTTTGGATTGGCTGTTAGTATTTCCCCAGTGCTTTGGGGTCTGTCTGCAGTGGTTAAACCACTGCTAGGAGTACAGGGACTGTTTTAATCATAGAGTTGGAAGAGACCCAGAGGGTCTTCTACTCCAACTTCCTGCAATGCAGGAATCACTGCTAAAGAATCTCCAACAGATGGCCATCCAAGCTATGCTTAAAAACCTCCAAGGAAGGAGAGTCCACCACCTTCTAAGTTAGTCCATACCACAGTTGAACAGCTATTACTGTCAGAACCTTATTCCTAACATTTTGTTGCATTCTCCCTACTTGTAATTTGAATCCATTGGTTTGGGTCCAAATCATGCTTCACTTTTATTTATTTTGTTTTTCATCAGTTTTTATTTTGTATGTTGCTTTTGCTTCTAAGATGCTTTGCGGCGCTGGTGGAAGCTGACTGAGAAGCTTAGTGAATGAAAGGAATGAACAATAAATTGGGACAATGGGAGTTTGTGGTAAATTGGCAGAGAAACTCCTTTCGCACAGATGCCACATTCTGATTTAGTGACAGTCTTAGGGTCAAATGGATATGTGACTCAGAAACCAGGTCATTCCTGCAGTACCTAGTCAGACTTGGAATACCACGGGTCAGCAAACTTTTTCAGCAGGGGGCCAGTCCACTGTCCCTCAGACCTTGTGGGGGGCCGGACTACATTTTGAAAAAAATAAATGAACGAATTCCTATGCCCCATAAATAAACCAGAGATGCATTTTAAGTAAAAGCACATATCCTATTCATGTAAAAAAACACCAGGCAGACCCCCCAAATTACCCAGAGATGCATTTTAAATAAAAGTACACATTCTACTCATGTAAAAAGCACGCTGATTCCCGGACCATCCGCAGGCCGGATTTAGAAGGCGATTGGGCCGCATCCGGCCCCCGGCCTTAATTTGCCTACCCATGGAATAGACAGTTTGTCTTCTGTGTGATCTTCCATCCCAGTCTTTGAAAGGAAGGAAAATATACAGCAACTATGGGAGAACCCACTCAGGATTGGGGGCATGACAGGTGAGGGGGATCTGACTCTCCCCATACTATTTCCCCGCTGAAAATTACCACCCCCATGGGGCTGCTATTTGCCCCTGTAGGTGCAGTTTACAGTAATGGCACCCTTGGCTGCAAAAGGTAGTCTGCTTGGTAAACTTTTGATGGTGGGGATATGATGCTGGAGGGAAGAGTCGGATCCCCTCTCAATCTATTGTGTTCTTGCTGCTGAGCCTCCACCGTTGCAGCTGAAATTTTCAAAAGCTCTTGGCATAGACAGACAATCAGGTGGGAAATGCTTCATCTATTACAGGTCATGAGCACACTATTTATTTCTAAACTACAGCTAAGTGTACAAGAAGACATGACAGGAAAATCTCCTAAGCTAGATAGATAGCTATTGATTAGGGTCACAGTGAAGTGGAAAGGGGGTTAACCCTTTCCTGCCATCCTGTTTTACTGATGTATCTCCTAAAGTTACTGTTTGTCACATGGGCCCAAACATAAGATATCCTATGGCAATTCCCTTTATGGGGCAAATAGCAGCTTAGGTTAGGTAGGTGTGGGTGTAAGAACATATCCTTTTCTCATCCCCTTTTGGAATTAGGCTGTGGTTCAAAAAAACAAGCATGAAAACGCAGATCTACAAACAACCCCCGCCCCCGCCCAAAAACCCTTCACATTTAAATCGCATCACAAAATTCAGAATTGTGCAGAATCGGTAGTTATCTTACAAATTGCTTTGTTGAGAAGGTGCAGATCAGGTCAGTTCATATTGGAATTATTATTATTATTACCATTATTTTAGTAGCATGCAAAACAATATGTAGCAAGAAGAAAAGCAGTAAGGAATAAAAAGCAAATAAAACAGTTTATACACTGGTACCTAGGTTCTTGAACGAAATCCATTCCAGAACCCTGTTTGGCTTCCGAAACATTCGAAAACCGAGGCGTGGCTACCCATTGGTTGCAAGAGCTTTTTGCACTCAGCGGAAGTCACATTGCACGTCCGGGTTCTGAAAAATGTTCAAAAACGGAAGCATTTACTTCTGGGTTTTTGGCGTTCGGAAACCGAAATGTACGACAACGGAGCCATTCAGGAACTGAGGTTCCACTGTATTGGGATCTGAGATAAAAGCGACCCTCATGCATCCCTAGACACTGTAGACCATACAAATGGTCGCTAATGCAATTTTCTAAAATATGGTTAATCCTGCCTACAGGTCTCCCACAGCGTGCCTAGCCTGGCCCAAAGCCTCTAGTGAACTTTGCAATAGGGAGTAGTTGATTATCAATAAATAATTTCTCTTCTCCTGTTGCTTTGTTCCATTCCATAATAGCTGCAACACTTGAGTCAGCACAGAAAAGTATCCTCCCCCCTTGCTCAGTAGTTCCCAGCATCAGTCTTTGTCAAAACCTGAATGGGAGCTATCATTATTTTGGATAATGGCATGTCAGTACCACTTTGTTTTATTCTGTTTCCTGTGGAAAAAAAGAGAGGGTTAGCCTTTTCTCCAGGGCTCTGCTATTAACATTCCTTCTGTGCTTCCTATGCAATTGGATTTTATTTTATTTCTTACAAAAATCAAAATCTGCAGAGCAAGGACTTGGTTAATTTTTAAAAGAAATAAATAGTTATTTTATTTCATTTTTTGTGGGGAAATTGCAAAGGAGCAATCAATATTACTGGAGTGAATTGGAACTGTGTTCTGTGTAGGTGGGAACGGCTTTATGGATCTTTCTCAACCGGACAATAGCGTCTCTCCCAGTGAGTATCAGTTGAATAGGAAAAGCCACTATGATTGGCTTAACCACCCCTTCATGGCTGTATTATTCACATATGTTCGTCTGCACCATGAAAACACAGCTGGCAGCTGTGTGTGCACGCAAAAAGTGTGATTTTTCTACAAAGAAATCTGTTTTGTTAGTGTCTTTTATTAAAAGGAAGAGTCATTCAATTATTCTCCAGATAGTTATCACTGGAGAATTGGACAAATACTGTCTTTTCTCTCTCTCCTGTACTTGTCTTAGTTTTATACATTTCATGATACATTCCTTTGAATCTCTCCTTCAATGAAGAAACACTTTGTTTAATGGCTCCCCATTGGAAGCTGCAGATTAATCTGTCTGAATACCCCGCTGAGATTTAAAACCAATAGATATTTGCTGTGATCAAAGGAACTGAATTATTTGTCAAAGGAAGGAAATGATAGCAACAATGGAGAGTAGCCTACAGACTCATTCATTCAGTGCAACACTTTATGCATGCATCGTTCAAACTGCCCCCCCATCTCCTTTCACAACACCCACATGCCTACCCATCTTCCCCACCCTATGGGAATTTCGTAAGATGGTCTTCTTCTCCTTCACATGGAGAAGACATTCCCTTCAGGGTGTGACTTCTTGAGTTGTTTCTTTTATTTCTGACAATGAAAAACTCTAATGAGATTTTGGAAATGATACTCCCCAAATCAGTAACTTTTGAAATACCTTTCTCTGGTATGACTGTTGCCTAGATATTGACGTATCAGTTTCTGGCATTACTTCTTCTTCTTTGGCGATCACTCGTCGCCAAGTAAGATTGTCTTCCATAAACACAGCTATAATAATGAGTCCATAAGTGACTGTGGAGGCCAGTTCTGGATCCACACGTCCTTCTACAGTGGGAACATAGGCTTCTGGATGGGAGTAGATCATGGGGAGGGTTTGGCAAGCGTGTCTTCCTCTTAGCACATTTCTCCCTTTTGTGCTGAGTTTGAGCATTGAGTTTGAGTTTGTGCCCATGATACCTTTGGTAAAGGCTGTTCTCCAGTTAGAGTGCTCACAGACCACTGTTTCCTAGTTGTCGGTGTTTATACTACATTTTTTTATTTGCTTTGAGAGAGTCTTTAAACCTCTTTCGTTGACCGCCAGCATTAAGGTAAAGGTACCCCTGCCCGTATGGGCCAGTCTTGACAGACTCTAGGGTTGTGCGCTCATCTCACTCTAGAGGCCGGGAGCCAGCACTGTCCGAAGACACTTCCGGGTCACGTGGCCAGCGTGACGAAGCTGCTCTGGCGAACCGGCACCAGAGCAGCACACGGAACGCCGTTTACCTTCCCGCTAGAAAGTGGTACCTATTTATCTACTTGCACTTAATTGTGCTTTTGAACTGCTAGGTGGGCAGGAGCTGGGACCGAACGACGGGAGCTCACCCCGCTGTGGGGATTTGAACCGCCGACCATGCAATCGGCAAGTCCTAGGTGCTGAGGTTTTACCCACAGTGCCACCCGCGACCACCAGCATTATGCTTTCCATTTTTCAATTCGGAATAGAGTAGTTGCTTTGGAGGATGATAATCAGGCATCCGCACAACATTACCAGTCCAACAAAGTTGATGTTGAAGAATCATTGCTTTGACACTGGTGATCTTTGCTTCTTCCAGTACACTGGTATTAGTTCACCTGTCTTCCCAAGTGATTGCATTTCTTCTTCTTCTTCTTCTTCTTCTTCTTCTTCTTCTTCTTCTTCTTCTGACCACTATATTTTAATATTCTGTTGGAAGCCGCCCAAAGTGATAACATCTCATGGGAGTTCTTGAAGAAAAGTCTGGAAACGATGGGAATGGGAGAGAAATTTAGAAGAGGGATAGAAGCAATATATAAGGAACAGAAGGCAAAATTGGTAATAAACAACATCACAACAGAATATTTTGGTATATATAAAGGAACTAGACAGGGTTGCCCCCTGTCTCCTTTACTGTTTATAACGGTACTAGAAATATTGAATGAGAGACTGAGGGGGGCAACAGAAATAAAAGGAGTGCAGGTAGGAAAGAGGGAATATAAAATCAAGGCCTTTGCAGATGACATCGTACTAACTTTAGAAGACCCAAAAAAGAGTATAAAAGAAGCTTTATTAAAGATTGACGAATTTGGAGCCGTGGCAGGATTTAAGATAAATAAAAATAAAACCAAAACGTTGGTTAAAAATTTAACAAAGGAAGAAATAATAGATCTAGAGAGAAGGACGGAAATTGCAGTAGCTAAGAAAGTGAAGTATCTTGGGATATGGGTCACAGCTAAGAACATAAATTTATATAAGGATAACTATGATGTCACCTGGAGGAGTATAAAGAAAGACATGGAATTTTGGGGGAGGATGAAACTCTCCTTTTTGGGGAGGATAGCTGTTGTCAAAATGAATATTCTGCCTAGAATGCTATTTCTATTCCAGACCATCCCCATACTTAAAGACCTAAAACAATGCAAAGAGTGGCAGAGAGTCTTGGCAAAGTATATCTGGCAGGGGAAAAGGCCACGGATAAAAATGAAAATTTTGATAGATAAAAAAGAAAGAGGGGGCTTTTCTCTCCCGGATCTAAGTCTATACTATGAAGCGGCCTGCATACTTTGGTTAAAAGATTGGATAAAACTGGAGAATAGAGATCTACTGGATTTAGAAGGCTTTAATAATTGGTACGGATGGCATTCGTACCTTTGGTATGGGAAAGTGAAGGCCCACAAGAGCTTTCTAAATCATATTTTTAGAGGACCTTTATACCAATCATGGGAAAGGAATAAAAATCTCCTTGAAAGAAAGACCCCATGGTGGATCTCACCAATTGAGGCTTTAACGGTGAAGAAAACAAACATGGAGGGAAAAAACGCCACCTATGAAGAAATGTTAAGAAAAACAGACCAAGGGCCAAGACTTAGACCTTATGAAGAGATAAAAAATCTATTCACTGGGTGGTTGCAATACCACCAGGTGAATGATTTGCTAAAAGAGGACAAGAAGAAGTTGGGTTTTGATGACAAAAAATCAAAATTCAATGTAGAAGTAATAGAAGGTAAAAACAAAACCCTATCTAGAATCTATGACATACTTTTAGAGTGGTATACAAAGGACGAGGAGGTGAAGGAGGCAATGATTAAATGGGCAATTGACTTTGGTTATAACATCGATTTTGAAAGGTGGCTGGAAGTGTGGAATTGTAACATAAAGTTTACAGCATGTATGTCTCTGAGAGAAAATGTTTGGAAGATGCTATATAGGTGGTACCACACCCCTGTGAAGTTGGCCAAAATGTATAGACTAAAAGATAAGAAATGCTGGAAATGTGGGGAGGTGGAGGGTGACCTATATCATCTATGGTGGACATGCAAAAAGGTGAAAGGCTTTTGGGAATCGGTTTACAATGAGCTTAAAAGAATATTTAAATACACTTTTCCCAAAAGACCCGAAGCCTTTTTGCTGGGAATGACGGGTAAAGATATTAAGAAAGAAGATAGAACGATATTCCTCTATGCCACCACAGCAGCGAGAATTTTATTGGCACAATATTGGAAAGTGGAAACTATCCCCAATATAAATGATTGGCAAATTAAAATGATAAAATA
This sequence comes from Podarcis gaigeae, assembly GCF_964106915.1. NCBI lineage: Eukaryota > Metazoa > Chordata > Lepidosauria > Squamata > Lacertidae > Podarcis > Podarcis gaigeae. Next base: position 82,655,870 of record NC_139681.1, on the reverse strand, counting down.
TGCTGAGCTTGATAAATTAACAGGTAAATTAAGAGACCACGATGAACAGAAATCTCTGAAAAATTGGAGTAAATACTGGAACTATATTGGAATAAATGCTTAATGTGATTGGCGGGGTCAGAACAAATACTACCAGCGTGTGAATTTAGGCCTATGGATTAAAAATCAAATACGTAATTGGAAGCAGATATTTGATACTTACCAAAAGGATGGAAGGAAGTCCAGGAGGCGGTTTCTGTGGGTGTTTTTTTTTGTGTTTTTTTTTAATCTTTTACTGTTTTGTGAAATAGCCAGATTAATCTATCTTTGTATAGTTAGAGAGAGGAAAAAGTTGGCTTGTATATCTTGACTCTCTTTTTTGTTACAATTTTTTCTTTTGTATTTGGTTGTATGTTTGTTATGTGTGTAACCTTAATAAAAATGTATTTGGGAAAGAAAAAAAAAAAAAAGGAAGCCGCCCAGAGTGGTTGGGGAAACCCAGCCAGATAGGTGGTGAATAAATAATAAATTCTATTCTGTTCTATTCTATTCTTCTTCTTTTTTGGCGATCACTCATAGCCAAGTACGGTTGTCTAAATATTGACGTATCAGTTTCTGGCATTGCTAGAGCACCACAAGTGGCATCCCAGAGACCAAGGAGAGACCAAGAGAAGGGCAGACCTTGGTAATACGGCCCCTTTGCAAGGCAACAAGCCCACCACTGCCACAGCCCTCATACCACCTTCCCAACCCCAGGTAAGCAAGGTGCCAAGCTTTGGGAAGGAGGTGTGATGATCTGGCATCGTTTTGAGCCATCTCTTCTCCTTCTCAAAAGTGGGAAAGCACTAACTAGGCTTTGGGAAGGAGAGAGGAAGACACTCCATTGGCCCCTGTACCCTGTGAAGAGAAACCAGTTTTGCTGCCCTAAATCTGCCTCTGCCAAGAGCCCCAGCATCATTGAGTCTTTGGATGGTGGCCAGAGGGATCCATCTATTAAACCAGTAGAATTGCTCTCACCACTTTGATAAGGCCTGGAAAGGACATCAGAACGGCTTTAAGGGCAAATGGTTGGAGATCAAGGGTGAGGATAGTGCTATATTTCTTTTTAACTGCAGAAGTGTTTTTGGGCTGTGGTTCAGTCCAATTTCTGACCTTGATTTAGCTTTCATCCAGAAACAATCCTCCACCAACCACCCGTTTCTGTAATGCATACAGGGGGCCGCCCACAATGGTGACAGTTTTCAAATATTGCCATCTGCAGTCATCAAATGAGGCCAATATTTGAATGCTTTCTGAATAAGTAAAAGGGGGGGGGACCCTATCCCCTCTTTCCCATATTGGTCAGATGTTGGCAAGAGAGGCAGACAGTGAAATTAGCATATTTGGAAAGCCAAATGTTAATTTAATTAGGCCAGCTCTCGCTATGTACTTTCAGCATTCTAAAGCAAACACACAAACAAACCCCCTTTCAACTGCTTAAGCACCAACAGAACCTTTAATCCGCCAACTATGAAAGGATTATCCTTTTGGAGGGATGAATCGGAAATGGGAGCGAACTTCACACGTACTGTTTTATGAGCCTTTTTTCTCTCTGCGTGGTGCTCCCCACCACAGAGAGAGGGACGGTTTTGAAAGAGGATATCGCAGCTGGTTTTTTCCTCTTTTTTTGCTTGCAACATGCCTGGAGAGCACCATGCAGAGATGAGGCTGGCAGTGGGAATAGAAAAAGGCATATGCAAAATGAAAATATCCTGTATTTACATGCGATGCAGGGACGGCAGATGTAATTGAGCTGTACCAGAATAAATTGAACTACTCTACTGGACAGGAGTTATATTAAAAACTCTTCTGCTTGTTACCACTGGCATGGGGCACTCAGTCAATATTTAATCAATGTACTGGAGGAATGATCCATTCATGTTCATGTGCCACCCTGCTTTCCCTTAGTTCCAGATCTCCATTAAATCCAAGCTGTTGATGTTGGCATGGCAGCACTCACACAATGCCTTACATCCCAATATCACACTATAAGCGCTGGGGGTCTTGAACCAGATACTTCAGTTGCTGCGCCAGATACCTGACTCTTTCTGCCACTGTTCTGGCTTGATAAACTCAGAAGGGCAGGATGTGCATTTAAATAAACAAACCACAGGTTTTCTGCCTTGCTTCTCTTCAGATAACCAGAAAGACCTGATCAGGAGGCAGGTGACCAAGGGACCAACATGAAGTTGCCTTGCTGTGCAAAGCTTTTAAGCCTAGCCTAATTCCCCAGTCTGAGTAACTTGCCTCTCGGGTGCTTTGTTTGAAAGTAGATACAGGGAGTTGTAATGCTTTTCACAGTTGCTACTTGAAGAAAATTGTATGCAGGGGTCTACTGTGACCTGGAGATATACTGCATAGCATGAGCCATGCTCTAGTAACTTCCCAACTTGATTACTATAATTTAGTCTAAGTGGGACTTCCCTTGAAGGTGTGCAGGTCATACTTGGAAGGAGGCTGAGAGCCGCTGGAGATGTCCTGTTGGTTGTGTCATCAGTGATGGGAGTCTGGTCAGGACTAGAAGCAGGACCCTCTTTCCCATGGCACCCTGACTTTGGAAGTTTGTGATGTCCTATACATGCACGCTCTTTTTGGTGCCTCCTAAAAATATTCCTGTTTAGACACGCCAACCAAGATGCTAAAGAAGTTGAGGTAATTTTAATCTGGTTTAGTATTTTAATCTGGTTTAGTATTTTAAAACGATCATCACCTGAGGCCCTTCTTTTGTGTCTTCTCCATGAGAGGCCCAGAGAGTGGCAACCCACGAACAGGCCTTTTCTGTGGTGGCTCCCCACTCTGGAATGTTCTCTCCAGGGAGGCTTGCCTGGTGCCTTCACTACATATCTTTAGATGCCAGACAAAAACATTCCTCTTCTCCCAGGCCTTTGGCTAATTAAACAATTTATGGCTTTTTAAATTTGAGCGGGGGAGGAGTTAGTGTTTTTGTTTGTTACTGTTATGTATTTTTATGTTTTTATATTGTAAACTGCCCTGCAATCCTCGGATGAAGAAAGGTATAGAAATTTTAGAAAAATAAAAAGTAGGGTTGTATTTTTTGTCTTGTTTGATAAACTGCTTTGAGATTTCTTGCAATTAAGCAGTGTATAATGTTTATGAAATAAATAAAATAATAAATAATATGAATTTTTGTCTTGGTATCCTAATGTTCAAGAGTGGAATCACAGTCTGCTGTGTACAATGTGCTGTGTATTATTGTCCTGCTGGATCCTATAAAATTACTATAGGGACTGAGTTGGGGTTATGCAGAACCGTTCTGCATTTATTGTGTTCAATGATCCAGTGTGGTGGAATGGCTTGGCTGTTAGCCTACGACTGTGGGAGACTGCATTTCAAATCACTGAGCCACTAGGCCAGTCACTATCTCTCAGCCTTATCTGTCTTACAATAATTTTAGGAAAAAATGGGGAGCAAGAGAACCATGCATCTCACCTAAGCTCCTTGGAGCATAGAAATATAACGATAAATTAAGTCAACTTAGCATTGTCCTGAATACCAGGACTTGCTCACTAACTTCATGCTGATGTCTGAATGAAGGGATATGTCACATTAAGAATAAATGGGCAAACTTATGAATGGAATGCTGAAAAGGGTGGTTAAATTGAAAGCCTCCATTTACTCAGCCAATAATAATAAATCTAACAGAGACAGAAAGAATAATCCTCTACCCACTCCCATAAGGGGATAATGAAACTGGAATAATAATATTGGCTTACTTTACAAGATGGCTGCAAAGATTACAACAAAGTAATGTGTGTGGCACTATTTGAACACTCCAAAGTGCTATATAAATAATGCTAACTATTATGTGTAGTGATATTGCTGAATTTTGTATTTTCTGACTCCACAGTATGGAAACTTCAGCACTTTGTAATGCCTGCTTCAAAAAAAGAAGCCTGGATAGTTCTTCTCCAGCTTGCTAAACACACACACAACTAAGCTAGGGAAGAACTTAAATCTAGTGGTTAAGAGCGGTAGACTCGTAATCTGGTGAACCCGGGTTCGCGTCTCCGCTCCTCCACATGCAGCTGCTGGGTGATCTTGGGCCAGTCACACTTCTTTGAAGTCTCTCAGCCATGTTTGTTGTGGGGGAAGAAGGGAAAGGAAAATGTTAGCCGCTTTGAGACTCCTTCGGGTAGTGATAAAGCAGGATATCAAATCCAAACTCTTCTTCTTCTTCAATCTGCACACCTGCAAACCTTATCCCTCTCACCCTCTCACTGTATACCATATTTTTCTGTGTATAACACGCCCCGTGTATAAGACGCCCCCTATTTTGGGGGACTCCAAATTAAGAAAATGGGGGGAGATTGCCCAGAGTTGTTGAGCTTTTTTGGGAGGGATTGCTGAAAATCGCTCACCCGCCTGGCCTGCGCTGCCACTCTGATGCCACCTATCAACTGTCCCATCGCCAGAAAAAGCCGCCAATCACCCGCCCAATTACCAGACCAGCCCTTGCCACAGCCACCAAAAACACACCCAATAGCCACTGACAACCTCCGGCTCCCAGCAGCAACCAATAACACGGCCCCACTATGCACTATCCGTGTATAAGACGACCACCACATTTCTATATATTTTAATAAAATATCCTCGTCCTTTACACGGAAAAATATGGTACTTCACATGCTGCTTGAGTGTCGGCAGTGGATTAGAGAATGGGTGGGAGGTCTCTCTCCACTGTGACCTCCTGCCTTGTCAGGCATGTGGTGCCAGGCCTTTCAAACACTGCCAGGGATGGGCTCTGATTTGACTGGGAATTGGCACATGCCCAGTGCCTTCACTGACTTCTTTTCAGGGCCAGTTAAAAGTGTAGCTCCCCGCCCCAGGCTTTTGATGGGCCCTGATAGCTCACTCCATAGAGCATGAGACTCTAAATCTTAGGGTCATGGGTTCAAGCCTCATGTTGGACAAAAGTCTGCTGCACTGCAGGGGGTTAGACAAGATGATCCTCATGGTCCAATTCTATGATCCTGTGATTACAGTGCTGCTGTTTTTTTTGTGAACTGTGCTGCTAAAGCATTTTTTATTTTTAAGTTAATTGCATGTGCTTTTATTAGAATGCATTTTCTACCATGTTTCTATGCATGTTGTAAATCGCTTGGAGGCCTTTATGTGTACGTGTGTGCTTCAGTTCAATAAACAGTACAAAATATCAGTAATATTTATTATATTATCAATTATTATTAATAACAAACATTAATAATAAGCAGAGCTGTTTCCCAAGGGGAAAATAGTCTATTTTTCTAAACCTACCCTAAGCCTTAACAAGGGAATTTCACTGCATTGTTCATACTAGAAGGATAACAGGTTAATAAACAACAACAATAAACAACAACAACAATTTATTATTTATACCCCACCCATCTGGCTGGGTTTCCCCAGCCACTCTGGGCGGCTTCCAACACAATATTAAAATACAGCAATGCCTCAAACATTAAAAGCTTCCCTAAACAATATACCTTATCAATGCTGATCTGAAGAGGCAAGAAAAAAAGTGGCATTTTCTGAAATCAATAGTTTCCTCAAGATAGAAAATAGCATTAGCAAACCGCCATTGCCCCCATTTTGATAATCTCTTTGGAAACTGGACCAATACCATTACACAGCATTTGTTTGCTATGGCATCGCTTGAAACAACTTGTCCTGCCAAGGTGAAGTTGATGGCTTTCCTCTACATCCCACCCACCCCACCCCACCCCCCGCACTGAACATGGAATCCATATTTGACATGGAGGAGGCAGGTAATTTTGGCAGGCTGCATGCCAAGAAAGGAACAGCTGGACAGCAGTTAAAGCCATGTGGAGCTCTGCACATAGGTCTGAGTGGACGGTTGACCTGTGAAATGTGGGTCAGTTGGCAGCTGCACCGCATTACTATCATATCAGGCATACTCCAGCTGCTCTGGCTGGGCCTTGCCTCTGCTTCTCCAGTGACTAAAGCACAGCAAGGAACAGGGGAATTGAATCAGGCACAGCTTCTGCTAAAAAAAAACCCCAGGTTTTGTTAACACTGATCTTCCCACGGAAGAAAAAGAAAAGGAGATTATTGCCTTGATGTCAACAACCAAATTCTCCCTTAAATTAAACAGTGCCAACCAAATTCTTCTGGTTTAAAAAAACCTACCACCCCTCCCAAATAGGGAAATTTTGCTGCCATTTAACGCAAATGAGTTCAATCTTATATTCACTGACTTGTAAACTGAAGATGGACAAATCTGTCAAATTTGCTTTCTCGCTGTTTCTCTGCCTTTGATTCAGTTATCCACAGTTCTGCAGAGATTTCCTTTAAAAACAATTGCCACGGAAAATTTGCAGTATTTTAGGGTGACTTCTAATATAATTTTTATTGCAAGCAATTCCCCCTAATGAAATGCATTTTTATATGTTATGTTCACTAAATTATGCATTTGATGCACATTGTCCATACACACACACACACACACACACACACACACACACATATAGAAACACAGTTTGGTTGTGGAGAGTCATCACAAAATCTGGAGAAGTGCAGATCTCAAAAGATAATTGTGTTTTGACTTGAATAATGGTTCAAGAAGTGTGAATCAGGAAGTTTCTCATGAAAATGCAAACTAAATTTCCTGCTGAGGCAAACCTCGTTGAATTGAGGAGGACTTGCTTCTGAGTAGATATGTATATAATTCCGTGGACCATGGAATTCTACAGTCTGTGCAATGGACACTGCAGTCTCTAGAACAGCCTTCATAAGCATCGTGCCCTCTCCATATTTTGAGCCACGGTTTCCATTATGTCTGGCAGAATGGGTATGTAATCTAAACTCCGCTTTGAATGGTTATTTTCCCTCAGCCATCAGAAGCTCAACTCTCGAATGGAGTTGGGATCTGACATACTTCATACCAGCTTAACTTAAGCCCATGCTTAGGACTGCTCCCTTTGTAACTAAGAACTAGTGCATACCCTCTAACATTTTGTGAGGGGAAAGCAGGACACACAGTACAACCAACTGGCCTGCCCAATTTCCACTCTCTTTCTCCCACCCGCATGATCTGTGCTCTTGCCCCCCCCTTCCACCTGCCTGATCTCTTCTCACTCTCACCCAGGGTTGTGGGAAAGGGGGTGGGGTGGTCCGCCCCAGGTGCCCTCACTGAGGGGGGTGACATTTGGCGCACTGCCCTCCCAAGCCTACCCCGAGCCATTGGGGTAAGGGAGGAGCTGCACCGCTTTGCCGGCGGCATTCTCCCCTTCCCCCTTCATTTTGACAGCTTGGGGGAGACGTGGGAGATGCGGGTGGGCGGCGCGCTGAATGTCTGCCATGGGAGGCTTGCTCTGCCCCCATGAGTGGCTCACTCAACCCCCGTGGGTGGCTTGCTTCGCCCCCAGCTGCAGGCAGACAAGCCACTCCAGGCACCCAAGTGGCTATCCCGTGCCTGGGAGCGCACCCTCTGCACCACACACCCCTTGGGAACGTGCCCGCCCTGGGAACCATGGGTATATGCTTGCCTGCTGCTCTTGCCCACCCGTCTTGTGAAACCAGGGTGCTTTGGGATGAAGGCAGAGCTCAGGGCAGCATCAGCAGGACTGCCCTGCTTAAAACAGGGCACTTGACAATTATGCTCATGTCCGGAGTGACTACAGTGGTATCTCTGGATGCGAATGAGATCCGTTCCAGAGCCCCGTTCGCATCCTGAAGTGAACGCAACCAGTGTCTGCACATGCGCAGGTCATGATTCACTGCTTCCGCACCTGCGCGTGATGTCATTTTGAGCATCTGTGCATGCGCAAGCGACGAAACCCAGACATAACACGCTCCGTTACTTCTGTGTCACTGCGGAGTGTAACCTGAAAATTCTCAACCTGAAGCACATTTAACCCAAGGTATGATTGTATTTCCCTTCTCAATCCCTTCTTCCTTTTGTGTCATGCCTTTTAGATCACAAACCTTTTACAGCTGAATAGTGGCATAAAAATTGTCCGGATAAATAAATATGCCCATACCACGTTATATTATTAACAGCACCGGCTGTCCTCTGTATAGCATCCTCTCCCCCATTGGATATGCACATACAATCCAGTCCATGTAAATTCTGAAATTGTCAGCCAGGCCTCGAGATAGGTTTTCAATGCTAGCCAATGAGCTTTTTGCTTCTTTAATTACTTCTTTTTACATTGTGATTCTCCTCATACAGGAGGGTTCAAGCGATTTCCATAATGACAAAGGGCGCTGTTTGCACTTGTCACATTGTCAGCTTCTGTGGCTTTTCTCAAAGCCTTGGACACACTTCTGACTTTCCTCGAGCTGTTGGAGAAACACTGGCAAGAGCAAAGCCTACGACTGTTACTAAAATTAGTCATTTGTCCCTTTTTTTGTTTAGAAATAAAAGGCTGCGTTTGCTTCGAAAGCTGTTGCCTCTGAAGTCCCGTGGAATTTAGCTAATTGTGTCGGTATGCTTATGTACAGTAATTACAGCAAACAAAGGATGCACACAGGAAGGTGTAAGGTCTTTAAAGGCTAATCTCAAGAATGCAACACCCAGGTGTACTTCCCCCAAATCCTGTAATGAAAATAGTAGTCCAAATCCTATTTAGCAAACAACGGGATTTAGTCTTATAAAATCCACAAAACACTCTAATTTGCTACCTACCATTGTATGGCAGCAATCAAACTGGTTGGAACTTGAGGCTTTCAGTTGACAAAATGCTCTGAGGGCTTTGCTTGGAAGCAAGGAAGTAGGATCAATTCAGCAAGGGTTTAGCTGCCTTATGGGCCATTTATGCCCCACAGCTAGGGATTTGGACTCAATGGGTCTACATGGGAGCATCTGCCATGGTATCTCATAGACGGCTGCCTATTTTTGTTGTATGCCCCACCCCCTCCGATGAATAATGTCTTATCCCAGATTTATATATTATCTGGTATGCCATTACCCTGTACCATGGGAGGAAGAAGCATGTCAAAAGACGGCTGTTCCATATGCTCAGGCCCTCCAAGTGTCCTTATTTTCCAGGGACAGTCATGGATTTGCAGAAGCTGTTCCACTTTCTGATTTGATCCCAGAATGCCCCCCTAGCCAAGGAGATACATAGCTCTGCAACCTTTAGAAGACATTCAGAAGGCAGCCATTAATGTTTAATGCTTTCTTGTGTTTCTAAATATGTTGGAAGCTGCCTAGAGTGGCTGGGGCAACTCAGTCCAATTGATAGGGTAAAAATAATAAAATAAAATAAAATAACAACCTATTTTCATCGGATACATGTTGGAGGGTATGCATGGGCCCACACACCTGACCAAGGTGTCAAAGAAGGCACTGGCTAATGTCTGGTCAGATGCAAGCATGACTTTATTTCAGGTGTGTTGCTTCACAGACCTACTTCCACCATGACCCAGGTTAATCTCAACAATAAGTACAGTTCTTCTATAGGGCTCCTCTTCTAGGATGCCTGCCTTCTGTGCTGTTGGCCTTGGCAAGCTTAAGTCCAGGACTCCTGTGCCTGGTAAATCTGTGATATATTGCTGAGGGGGGCAGTAGAAGAGAAGAGTCTTCAACAACCAGTTATGTCTATGTCTCATCCAGAAAGTATAGCCACAGTAAAGGTAAAGGTAAAGGGACCCCTGACAGTTAAGTCCAGTCGCGACTCTGGGGTTGCGGCACTCATCTCACTTTACAGGCTGAGGGAGCTGGCGTTCGTCCGCTCCGCAGACTGTTTTTCCAGGTCATGTGGCCAGCGTGACTAAGCTGCTTCTGGTGCAATGGAACACCGACACCAGAGCAGCACATGGAAACGCCATTTACCTTCCTGCCAGAGCTGTACCTATTAATCTACTTGCACTTTGGGCATGCTTTCAAACTGCTAGGTTGGCAGGAGCAGGGACTGAGCAACGGGACCTCACCCCATTGCGGGGATTCAAACCGCCGACCTTTTGATCAGCAAGCCCAAGGCCCAGTGGTTTAGACCACAGCGCCACCCACATCCCCTTATAGCCAGAGACATATTGGCACATTTTAAAAATTGACCCAGACAAAAATTTTACCCCTGAAAAAAAGGATATGTCCTGGAAAAAGAGGACACATGACAACCCTATTATATTCCCTCTGCTGAAATTAGGTGGAGCAGTAGCAGATTTGGATCTGCTGTGACTTTATGCTGGTTTACACCAGCTTCTTGTGTATAGGATTGCTCCCTAAGCCCCATTTCCATTTTTCAAAAAAATCAAAAGCAACTTCATACTCAAAGTACTCAAACTCATCCTCAAAGGATTACTCAAAGCAACAAGGAGAGAAAGACAACCTTTTCGCTCACATCCATTTATCCACTTCAGATTGTCCCTGACATTGTCCCACCACTCTCTTCCTGTGGTATTCCAGATTCAATTTTATAAAGAGTATAAACTGTGTTTGTTTGTTTGTTTGTTTGTTTGTTTGTTTGTTTGTTTGTTTGTTTTTAAACCTATGGAGAGGTGGAAGTTACTAGAAGGGGGAATTCTAATGTGAGGACTGGCTAAAAGAGGTTTCTGCAAAATGAACAGAAAAGTCCTGGAAGAGTAATTTGTAGAAAGGTCCCAGGCATCCCACTTTCTTGGACGTGAGATGTACAAAAGGATTGCCCCAACATTTCAACTAGTGAATAATATTTTAATAATGGTTCATTCAAATAGTAGATAAAATATGTATATGAGTATTATGGCAGATGTCATGAATAGTGAAACACAGCACAGTGAAGTTTTCTTATTGACAGAGAAGCAGGAGATCTCGTCTTTGATTAATGCTTCTGCCTTTGTTCCAGGTTGCTATTTTTTATTTTATTTTTTGGTGCATCTATCAGGTAGCTGACAAGAATGAGGAAAGGTAGAAAGGAATAAATATGCATGTTTCTCTCTCTCAGCCTTATGATTTCAAAAAGATTGACTAATTTAGAATTAAACCCACAACACCAAACTGACAAATGACCCGAAAGTTCAAAGCTGTTTCTCTCGTTCAGCAGCTGTAAAAAGGTTAGGTTCATATGCAACCATTTTCTGCCCATTATTTTATGGACCACATTATGCCCTCCCTGAAAAACATATGCTTTGCTGTCATTCTTCACTGGGAATCCCCATGGAAACTAGTGATGGGCCACCCTCGCCTCAAAGTATCTGTTCCAGAAATTGTATCTGATTAGCAAAAGTGATCGATATTGTTGCACATCCATTGTATGGGAAATTAATCTGGCTTCTGGATAGGCTCTGCCATTCGACCATGGTATGAGGCTGTGGCATCATTGCAGGATGGCATTACATGCTGTCACAAACAGGTGCTTCTCTATCTGCACATACAGATGGGATATTAGGGATTCTAATGCATCCCTGCCAAATTTGCACGTCCTGAACCAACCTGCAAACCAAAACCCTGCTCTCCTTTGAAATGTGCTTGCCACCATATTTTGTGATTCAGTTCTCCAATGAAAGAATGTGTACACGAATATGCATGTTCATGAAAACTGCATGTCATACAGTGGTACCTCTAGTTACGAACTTAATTCGTTCCAGAGGTCCTTTCTTAACCTGAAACTGTTCTTAACCTGGGGTACCATTTTAGCTAAGGGGGCCTCCCGCTGCTGCCGGCGCACAATTTCTGTGGGGGCCTCCCACTGCTGCCGGCGCACAATTTCTGTTCTCATCCTAAGGTAAAGTTCTTAACCCGAGGTACTACTTCAGGGTTAGCGGAGTCTGTAACCCAAAGTGTTTGGAACCTGAGGTGTTTGTAACCCGAGGTACCACTGTATTAGTATATGTTAGAATATAATGTGTCTGTTAGGGGAAATAATGTACCAGAATGCATTTACCTGGAAAATGGCACACAAAAATATATTGGAGAAAACATTATGAAACATTACAAACCTCTGCATATGGACATCTGTGGTAGAACTTATTCAGATGTGCAGCCAAACAGTGAGGCAATGGGAGGCATATGCTTCAATGGTAGGAGGCAAGGCTAGCCCACATGGCCTCATGACCCACACTACACTTCGACATTTAGGGTGGTCATCTTCTTGAATACCCATTCTTCAGCATCTATTCTTCATGACCCAAGTCACTAAGGAGGACAGTATGAGGCACATCATGATCAGAGGTCGGCAACCTAAGGCCCATGGGCTGGAAGCAGTCGCTTAACCGGCCCGCGCGCTGAGCTAAACCGGCGCAGCACGGGGACTCTCTTCCACAGTTCCGGAAAACACTTCTGTGCATGCCCAGATGCCGGAAATCTCGTCTGTGCATGTCCGCGGTTCAGGAAATCGCTTCTGTGCATGCCCAGACGCCGGAAATCGCTTCTGCATCTGGGCTATTTCCGGTGCTGCGGACATGCGCAGATGCGATTTTTGGTATTGCGCTGCGCCGCCCTGGAGGATCTCCACGGGAGTGATATGGCCCAAGCCTTGCTGACCCCTGCTATTGACTGTTTAGCTCAGCAGGGACTAACCTGTAGGCTTGCTGTTGTTGTTGACACTCCAACTGCAGCAGCCTAAGCCAGCATGTCCTGTGGTCAGGAGAGAGAGGAGCTGTAGTCCAACAATGCCTGGTTATCCATCCCTGGTTGAAGTAGCATTTGTAGGATCTAATTATCAGAGTGGACTCAGGGATTGCCAGCCAAAGGCTAGCCATTTGTCCACCCAAATGACCCGTCAGCAGTCACAAGGAAAGAAACCTGGCCTGGCAGCTGCAGAAGCCCACAAATGTGAAACAATGGAAGGCTACGCAATACTTGCATGAAAAATAATCTCATTAAGGAAACAAATTACATGCTGCCAACAGAATTCTGTCTGCCGTCAACTTCGCCAGTGCCATGGGCTTTCAGATCAACCCACTTCATATGTCGAGAGTATTTGGGCTTGCATAATTGGCCCCTGAAATAATCCCTTTGTTTCCCGTTTGATAGAATCACTTGTATCGCATCCAGCAACTGCCAGAAGATTAAGTTGGTAATGAGATTGTACCTTTCCCCATTCTCGTTAGCTCGTCAGGACAAATAATTGATGTGTCATTTTTCGTTCTTGCCCTGAGAATCGATTAACATTGTGGCATTTTCTTTTCCCAAGAACCTGTTTTAAAACATACTTAGCAAGCCAAAGCAGACCAATTGGTCCCTTGTAGAAGACAAACAGGACTCTCTGGTTATTCCTCTGCTTTCTGTAAATTCTGAATTATGTTGTTTCCTCCAATGATGAAATACTAGGGTGGGACTTTTTTAAAAAAAAACAGCAAACCCAGTTGTAATAACTAATACATTATTATTTGTCCACCCAAAATACATTAATATACTGTCCTTTCTGCGGTATGCACTGTATATTTCAAGAAGGAGCTACTACTACATTATGGATTTAAACTCTAAGGTTTTCATTGCTCCTCCATAAGAAAGATGGAAATCATAGCTCTGTGAGGTGGCTTTATTTATTTTTTAAAATGGGTTGTCACAGCTTTCATCATTGAATCCTAGGAGCTTCATTTTTGCTGGGGTTCTAAAGATGTTTAGCAGATGTTGCAGAGTTGCGAATGCCATCTTTCTGGTGGAAAAGTACCTATAAAATTGTTTGATGTTATATGCTGCTTTTATCTTTCTGCCAGACTTGATTGCAATTTGCCGGCATGGTCACCCCTTCTGAGGAGATGAAGCCCACCCAATTTCAGGATCATGGTTGTTATTCTCTGTGGCTATTCTACAAGGCAGACTGTACCATTTTGGGATGGGTACACAAATAGAAATCATGGGGGGCGGGGTCCTACAGGGAAAGAGCAGGGGTGCCCATGAAAGACTGATGGACATCAGCACCCTTCAGCAATGGGGGGTGAGTGTTCCCTCAAGGATTTTGTTGGGGAATGTTATGGATTTGGGGAGATACTTCTTCTTGAAGGATAGAGAAACATCTATTGATTTGCATATGGTAAGCTGTGGTGATAGGGAAAGAAGACAAGAAATCCACAGAAATGACTGAGAAGGGTAAAATATCATTCTCTAAGCATGTGGTGGGTTGTTTTTTCTCATCCACTTCTTCTTGTGATGGCCTGGGATTCCGATTCAGAGGATGAACCAGAGGAATCCCAGCCTGCACAGGAGTCCCCGCCTCCAGGGCCGGCTGAACTGGGGCAAGGCCTAGATGCTGAAGAGCCTGCACCTGTGGCAGAGCACCAGGAGCTGGCCCCAGGTGAAACCCTTCTGGCCCCAGAGGTGCTTGAGGACTCAGTGGCGTCAGGTGAGCCTCCTCCAGGGCCCAGTAACCCTTCGGCCTCTCCTGATCTGCAGAGGCTTAGGGCAGAGAGGCGAAGGGAACTGGTTGCTCCCAGGAGGAGTGCTTGCCTTAAGGCCAGAGGAGGTGGGGCTCCTGGGGGCCGGGACCGCCCCCGGCCTTAGAAGAGGATAAAAGCCTAGTCAGCCCGGTCCCAGGTTGTGGGAGCAATGTCGTTGTTGGCTTCGGACCTTCCTGTGTTCCTGACCCCTGCTCGGCCTCCTGTTCCTGACCATCCGGTACTCCTGTTCCCTGCCCGGCCTCCTGTTCCTGACCATCCAGTGCTCCTGTTCCCTGCTCGGCCTCCTGTTCCTGATCATCCGGTGTTCCTGTTCCCTGCTCGGTCTCCTGTTCCAGCGTTCCTGTTCCCCGCCCGGCTCTCCGCCTCGGAACTCGCCCCTCTTCGTGTGGACTCTGCTTACGCCCACGGTACCTTACCCCCGGGACCAGCACACTTCTGTAGCATCTGGGACTGATCAGTTTTGGAGAAAATATCTGGCCAGATGGGCATTCACTCTTAGTAAGACGTCGCCCCACTAGAAAGAAGGTAAATCAAAATATTATTCTTGGCTGCAGTAACAAACACAGCTCTTCAAGGCTGATAAATGTGTCCAATATTTAATAACAAGCACAAACCTATTGTCCTCCCCTAATTTCTGAAACACTTTGATTATTCCTGTGACAGCCTAATGAATGTCATTTCTATTGTGGCTCTTTGTTGGAAATGGTTTACATCTGGAAGATGATAATTTGCCCAGTACATTTATAGTCCGATTAACTCTTGCCTCAATATGAGACAAAATACATATCTCCTGTCTTCAGGGATGGTTAGATCTGCATTTGCCAAGTAAATCTTGAACACTAGCCAATAACAAATAAGCTGAAGAATGATCAGAAAAATATATATATAGCAATGCCATCCCATTCTATTTCAGGCAGGGCAGTGAAGCTGAACACATAAATTTCATTTCCTGTAATCCATCTTGGGACACTGGATCTATAACTCTGAGATCAGCACATTATTTAGAGACTCATAGCAGGGGCTCAGTTTACAATTTCTGTTGTGTACACTTTCTGTGATCTAACAAACTGTATTGTGCATTGCTTACTGTTATTTATATGATAGCTTGATCTAAAAGTCACACTCTGTCCTGTGCTAGTATTCCGCAGTTTATCTAATGAGATGTGGAAAAATATGAAAAAGAACCATAGAGTTTGACCTCAAAGGTGATCTACCCAATCCCACAGTGATGCAGAGAATTCATGACTCCAGCATCCCTGATAGGTTGGCCTTCTAGCCTTTGCTAAATAATCTCTCATGACCTCACCTTCATCACCTTCCAAGGTCGCACCACAGTCAAGCAGCTTCTTCAGCGCTTCCTTTTTGGGAGCAGGTGGTGCTGTGGTCTAAATCACTGAGCCACTTGGGTTTGCCAATCAGATGATCGGTGGTTCGAATCCCCGTGATGGGGTGAGCTCCCATTTCTCTGTTCCAGCTTCTGCCAACCTAGCAGTTTGAAAGCACACCAGTGTAAATAGATAAATAGGTACAGCTGTGGTGGGAAGGTTAACAGCGTTTCCATGTGGTCTGGCTTCTGTCACGGTGTTCCATTGTGCCAGAAGCAGTTTAGTCACGTGACCACATGACCCAGAAAGCTGTCTGTGGACAAACGCCATCTCCCTCAGCCTGAAAGCCAGATGAGTACCACAACCCCATAGTTGCCTTTGACTGGACTTAACTGTCCAGGTAATGGAGTGAATACAGCAATGTGTGATCCAAACTGAACAGCCTCAAGGTTTTGTGTATTCCAGATGAGGTGACATGAAATTTTATTTAAAAACAAAATACGTCCCTTGGAGCATTCCAGCACTAAAGAGACAAAGCTGTGCAAAACTGTTTTCCAGGTAAGTATTCCTACCATTTCTGAGCTTGCCATTGAGGACCCTTTGATAAGCTTCAATGAGTCAGTATTGGTTGGCATAGAGGGACAGAGGTGTTTACTTGACCTCCTGTGTCACTGCTCCTTACTGGAAGAAGAAGAAGAAGAAGAAGAAGAAGAAGAAGAAGAAGAGGAGTAGTAGTAGTAGTAGTTTGGATTTGATATCCTGCTTTATCACTACCCGAAGGAGTCTCAAAGCAGCTAACATTCTCCTTTCCCTTCCTCCCCCACAACAAACATTCTGTGAGGTGAGTAGGGCTGAGAGATTTCAGAGAAGTGTGACTAGCCCAAGGTCACCCAGCAGCTGCATGTGGAGGAGCGGAGACACGAACCCGGTTCCCCAGATTACGAGACTACTGCTCTTAACCACTGCACCACACTGGCTCTCTGGAAAGTTGGAGCAATGTGGTGAAGAGGTTAGTGCCGAGCAAATACAGCAGGAAGAGTGCTGAATTGTCACGAAGAGTGCTGCTGGTGATTTTGTACCATGCTAACCTCCCCCTTTGCCTCTCTTTCCCCCTCCTGGTACAGCACTGCTGAAGACAGATGATCGCATGAGCCTCCAGACTGACCACTGCTCTTGAGCCACAGCTTGTTAGTCACTACATTAAATTGCTATGAATGAAGTCAAACACATTTCAACCAATACCTCTTTCTTCTTCAAACAAATATTACATCTATGCCCCTTGGTTCATGGCATGCTAAGTACAGCTGTGAAGGGTCTTAAAAGTGAAATGGTTTAGAAGTGCAATTGTTGACTGTATCTCAAATGATCCTTACTGTGGTTCCTTTCCTTTCTTTGTCTCAGCTTCCCTTTCTGTATCACACAGATTTAACCATGTATTTTGAGATTTCCCAATTGTCTATGTGTAAGACGAGCTCAGCAAAAGCATTTTAGAATATTTAATATGGAAGATTTATACCCACTTCAGATATATTTTTCAAGTAATCCCTGATAAATCCACCATCTTTTCCTCCATTTCTGTAACATTACTTTCCCCTCTGAGCTTTGCGAAGAAAGGTTCTTAAGTCAACACCACTTCTCTCTGTTCTTACAGCATTACGCTTTTCAAATGTGCAATATGAAATTTCTGCTATTGCCTAGAAACCACTACAGCCTTGAGAGTTTTCATAACTGAAGTCTGAAAGAATAACTGCTTCTCTCCACCAGGGGAGCACATTGGCTCTTTGCAAATTGCAAAGCAAATGGGGGTAACTTGGGTGAGGTTTTCACATGCCTGAATCAGTTAGAACTATTAAGGAAGCATTATGAATTGGCTCAGGGAATCTCTAAAGCCAAGAGTTGCTGTGTGGTCTTGGATTTTTACAGTGACCACTGCATTTATTTATTTTTAAGTGAAACCAACCTGATTAGGCTGAGCTCAACAGAAGTGGGGTATCTTTCATTTTGATGGACTTTAATCACAGCAAATTATTTTCCGAGGACATTCTAATCACAGTGATTTTTTGGGGGGGATATTGGATTAAATTAAAAATTATGTTTGCGTGTCGGGGTCCC
Organism: Podarcis gaigeae; assembly: GCF_964106915.1. Lineage (NCBI taxonomy): Eukaryota > Metazoa > Chordata > Lepidosauria > Squamata > Lacertidae > Podarcis > Podarcis gaigeae. The sequence continues at coordinate 82,638,135 of NC_139681.1, read as the reverse complement.
CAGGGTCACCCCAATAACTCACACATCACACAGAATTTTTGTTTAAGGTTTTTGACATAATTTTGGCCACAACTTTATTAAAATACAAAAATGTGAGTGCTTGCTTAGGCATAGGTTGTGACTATCTGCCCCCACCGTGGGGGACAGACTGACATTCCGCACGATGCAAAAGTCAGAAAAGGGGAATACACTTGGGGGTAGCGACGGAGCAGGGAACCTGCCCTCACCCCAAATGCAACCAGGAGCTCATTGCTATGGCCTGAGCTCTCTTGACAGAGTGGACAAGCAACAGTTAGCCCCCGATTCCTTTAACGGAATCCCTTGCAGCAGCAGCATTAGAGGGGCAGGCACAGCCAATCCATGCCCCTCAACCAACCAAACCATAAACCAATGCCTAACCGCAACCTTACAAGTTGTGATGATTTGCTATGCAGTAGGCAAAAACCAAATGGCCCCAGCCAATCAGCCAGATGGACAAGTTTCCTACCGGGCCCCTGCCCCAAGAGCAGACGACCCCATGACAGGCATGGCAAGGTCAAAGCGAATAACCCTAATTCTAGGGAGGGGGGACGGGCAATCCGATGCATGGGCGAAAAGAGGAGCCCTAGCCTCGTGCAAGGAGTTTTAGCATTTCTGGCTGTCAGTCAACAAATGGCAACATTTACTTCTTCCCAACAACAAGGGAAGCCCCAATCGCATCAGCGGCCAACGATCAATAAGCCCGCCCTCAACTTTGGAGTGTTCTGGCGGCCCCCACTGCAACTCTTGCTCTCCATGAAGGAGAACACACTTTGTTTTTAGGTGGATCTGTATGTACCCCTATGCAGATATACCAAGAAAGATCTCTCCCCTAGAGAGAAGAGTTTGCATCCCCAAATCTTGGAGGAGGGCTGCAGAAGCCTACCACTCAGCAATGATCCTTGGAATAAGAAGAGTCTTGCTGCTGGTGTCATTTTCCCCACCCCAATCATTCTTGAGGATTCAAGCTCATCCTTGCAACACCACCAATATACAGTTCTGGCAGAAAATGAAGAAGTTATAGATCTCCCCCTCCTCCTCCTCCTTTTAAAAAACCAACTTAAAAGTCCCCTGTGTGTAACTGCTGACAATCTGAGAGACTTAATCCACTCTGAACGGCTCCTGCACCTATAAATTTCACCCACTTTGGCCAAAAAGGGACTACACTAAAACCACTTTTAGATTCCCCGGTATAGTGAATGGAGTAAACAGAGCTTTGTTTTATACAGAGCAGCTTGAAACGCAGAGCACGGATGTAAGTGGTGACAGCATAATGAAGAGATATAGATACAAGGTGGATTTTTGGGGCCCTTGAACATCCCTACTATAAATCCAGCAAGAAGCCTCTCTGTGACCTTGAATTTGGATCAATAGTGTCTTTTTCTTAGGGCTCCACTTAAAGACCATTTAGATGTGCCTAAAACCAATGTTTTTCAACAGCAGAGCTATCACAATTTTAGCAACTTTACTGACAGTTCAGCTATTGAAGAAAAGAACAGTTGACCTCTATGCACTCTGCTCACTATTTATTTCCAGTTCGCTTTTAGGTATAATTCAAGGTGAGGGTTTTAATAGCAATTTTTAATTCGTGATTTCCCCAAAAATTCATGTTATTCAATAGTCCTCTGGAACATACTAATAAAATGAATGAATGTTGATTATTTAGATGGAGAGACTTTCTGTCTTCATTTCTAACCAAAGCATCCCAGGGTTTATGAGTCAACATGATTATGGCTAAGATTTCAAAACTTATTTCTTACTTTTTAATTTAAATCTACCCTTACTTGCCCCCTTATCACTTGAGAAGAGTAATTTAGGCTGGATCCTAAGCCTATTCAGCTCAGTCAAGTGACCTGGCAACCCAGCATAGAAAACTATTTTAAAAGGTTGTTTTCCCTCTATGTTATCTGTGTTCTATTTGTAATATTATTATGTACACGATTTGGAGATACTGTACTTGGTGCTTCAGGGGGCAGAAGTGAGTGAGTTATGGTTTACTTTCCTAATTTGATTCTTACCTGCAAGTGGAAAATAAATCAATTTATGATCATCTCTAGGGTCATTCTAAAGCCAATTTAATATTGGTTGGAAAAAATAGTGCACATAGGTATGCAGTTAATACATATAAGTACTTCCAGTTTAAAACACTGGATGGGGTGGGGGCTCACCATTTATTTAAAATTATTTATTTAAAATATATTTGAAAATTCCACCCCAAATTCTCTATCAGTTTATGATCCAGGTCCCCATCCCATCCAGGTCCCCACCCCTTTTACTGATACATCTTTGCCAGATAACTTGGTCCTTAGAATTGATGTTTTCCTAAGGTGTACAGTTCAGGAAAGGCTTAAACAGCAGAATTTCTGGAATTTGTACAGTCAGTGTGCCATCTACTGACAAACCAGCAAATTCAGAAATTGCACTGCATCAGAATGTATTTTGCTAGGATTTTGGTTGTTTATGTACTCACTGCTTTTCACATGGCAACCACAACTTAAATTCTCAACAGCACACACATATGCTCGTTTCAAAGAAGCAGATGAAAATTAGGCAAACTTAGATTAAAAATATAAGGTATATATATCATTCTACCCCTCACCGTCAGTAGTATTCCCCCCTCTCCATTCCCCTCACCACAATGGTTTTCTCAACATTATACAGTCAGCAGGTTGTACACACTGAGCATACTCAGTCATAATTGAGTTGTGTGGGAGCCCTCACTCACCACCCCCATAAGGCAGATTCAGTTGGGCGACTGGCCCAAGGTGACCCCAGTGATGGCAGAGTGGGGATTTGAACCCTGATCTCCCAGGTCACTCTGCTTGGTAACACCAAAGTGGTGCATCATGTCACCTCTTTGTATGAGGAAGAGGACCCTTGTCACACCCAGTATCACAGGCACTATCAAAAAGAGGTATTTCCTCACTGCAGACAGGCTTACCACAAGCATCAAGGTTGCTGACCATGGTAATGGTTGCACTAATTCTATCAGCACTTCACATGTGATTCCTGCCTTAAAATGTTACCAGATAAATGGGATCAAACCATATGAAAGTGACGTTCGTGTTACCCTATTCCAAACTTAAAAATGGAAAGCATAATGCTGATGGTCAACAAAAGAGGTTTAAAGGCTGTCTCAAGGCAAATTTTTTAAAATGTAGAATAAACACCAAAAATTGAGAAACACTTGCCTGCGAGTGCTCCAATTTGAGAACAGCCTTTACCAAAGGCTTTGAAGACACTCGAACTCAGGACACAAGGAAGAAATGCGCTAAGAGGAAGGCACGCTTAGCAAATCCACACTGTGATCAACTCCCTCCCGGAAACCAATGTCCCCAATGTGGAAGGACATGTGGATCCAGAATTGGCCTCCACAGTCACTTACAGACTCATTGTTAAAACCATGTTTATGGAAGACAATCTTACTCGTCTACGAGTGATCACCAAAGGACATATGAACCAGTCCTAAGAATAAAAATCCTGTTGTAGGCATAACTCTGCATTTTTTAATGGTTTGGCCTGTTAGCCGTACTATGAACTCCTACTTTTGCCCAGTTTCTTTCTTTCTCTTTCTCTTTCTCTCTGTATATGTGTTTGGAATACTGAAATGAACCTGACAAATTAATTACCACAGAACACTTCATTAACTAGAGTACCTTGCATATAGCTCTTCATTGTTCGAATAGATTTGTTCTGAGGTGCTGCACTCACAGAGAATTCTAATTTTGCATTGTTGATGCTTGTTAAGAAGCACCCTTGGATAAATATGTTTAATGCATCATGACGTCTAACTAGCTGCACCTAGCCCATAAGCCCCTTGAAAGATGGGGGTGCATAAAATGCAGAGGATTAAAACTCCCAGAAGAGACAAGAAACGTTGACAGGCATTCTATCCCTCTGTCTCTCGCTGGCTCAGTATGACCCAGGGTGATCTATGTTTGCTAAACAGTCTGATCTGATAGATGGCTAGAAAATGGTGGGTGAGGGGAGGACTGGGTAGCAAGGAATGGGCAAGCCTGTGGGTGGTTGAAAGGAAGGTCTGTTGGAGAGATGGGGTAGATGTGAGGAAAGACAGCTGATTTTGGAAGCAACTGAGGAAACAGGAAAAGAGGAAGCCAAGAGGAATGGGGTTCAATGTTTTACATGGAGAGGGAAGCTGAAAGGCCTTGCTGCTTCAAAGCTGGGGGTGTTCTCCCCTTAGCAACCATGATGGGTTTAATTTAAACATGTCAGAGGAGAGCCATGTGGTATAGTGGTTAGACTGTCTCATGCTAAAACCTGGGAGGTAAAGGTAAAGGACCCCTGACCGTTAAGTCCAGTCGCGAACGACTCTGGGGTTGCGGAGCTCATCTCACTTTACTGGTTGAGGGAGCCGGCATACAGCTTCTGGGTCATGTGGCCAGCATGACTAAGCCACTTCTGGCAAACCAGAGCAGCGCATGGAAACGCCGTTTACCTTCCTGCCAGAGTGGTACCTATTTATCTACTTGCACTTTGATGTGCTTTCAAACTGCTAGGTTGGCAGGAGCTGGGACCGACCAACGGAAGCTCACCCCATTGCGGGGATTCGAACCACCAACCTTCTGATTGGCAAGCCCTAGGCTCAGTGGTTTAGAACCCAGCACCACCCGCGTCCCACCTGGGACCTGGGAGACCAGGGTTCAAATCCCCACATGGCCCTGAAGGGTGATTTTTGGCCAGTCATTGCCTCTCAGCCTAACTTAAGGGGGGAAAGTGGATAAAAAGTGGGCGACTGTGTAAGCCACCTTGATCACCTTAGAGGAAAGATGGCATATCAGTTTAAGAGATAAAGGTAATAAATAAATAGGGCCTGTGGAGAGGAGGGGAACTGTATTAGGGCCCTCATAGGTGGGGGCAATTAAAAGAGCTGCTGCTTCCTTCATTAAAAGGAATGAAGTCAACTATCTTGGTGTCAGTGTTGTCATTAGAAGATCATGGAGGAACATGACACTGGTGCACCTTCAAGGTGCTTTCCTGAGGGGAAGCGGTTTATGGTGTTACTGTGAGAAAATCTGGAGAGATACCGGAGGAGGCTAAGTTTGATGTTTCCCTCTGTGTGTTCTGAGAATTTTGTATCCCTGGTATGAGATAGATCAGGTACAAGGAAATTCAAGACAGGGGTTAAACACGGGTGTCTCAAGCTGGTAATGTTTCTTGCTTGCCCGGATAGTGGAAGCATGGGGATGTGTGAATGTGTGACAATACTAGCCTGCTGTACAATGGGGAAATTTACATTAATTAGAATCATAGAATCATAGAGTTGGAAGAGACCACAAGAGCCATCGAGTCCAACCCCCTGCCAAGTAGGAAACACCATCAGAGCACTCCTGACATATGGTTGTCAAGCCTCTGCTTAAAGACCTCCAAAGAAGGAGACTCCATCACACTCCTTGGCAGCAAATTCCACTGTTGAACAGCTCTTACTGTCAGGAAGTTCTTCCTAATGTTTAGGTGGAATCTTCTTTCTTGTAGTTTGGATCCATTGCTCCGTGTCCGCTTCTCTGGAGCAGCAGAAAACAACCTTTCTCCCTCCTCTATGTGACATCCTTTTATATATTTGAACATGGCTATCATATCACCCCTTAACCTCCTCTTCTCCAGGCTAAACATGCCCAGCTCCCTTAGCCGTTCCTCATAAGGCATCGTTTCCAGGCCTTTGACCATTTTGGTTGCGCTCCTCTGGACACGTTCCAGTTTGTCAGTGTCCTTCTTGAACTGTGGTGCCCAGAACTGGACACAGTACTCCAGGTGAGGTCTGACCAGAGCAGAATACAGTGGCACTATTACTTCCCTTGATCTAGATGCTATACTCCACTCCGCTCTTCTGTAAACGAGTTGACCAAGTTCCAAGTGTCCTGAGCAAATTTTTAATAGGTTGCTCTTGAATTGATGAAGGTGGAAGCAATGGATGTCCAAGTAAAGCCTATAAACAGCTGCAAGAGCAGGTATATCTGTTTCCAATGCCTTCTCCTACAAAACAGTTTCTGCAGTCCAGAGCTCTTGAATGTATTTTATATGCTTTAAATACAATTATCTTTTTACTATCAACATAGGTACTTGTGCTCTTTCTGTCTCATATGCACACCAGATAGAATTCATACGGAAGAATATGTAAAATTCAGAGAAGTCTGATGAGCTATCACGGATCAAAGCACTCAGAAATAATTGCCAATATACCAAAGTTCCATAATTGTTCAAACACAAAGTAATGGAAAGTGGCACTTGAAGAAGACAGCTCTTACGGAAGTCTTGATTCCTGTAACAAAATGGAATGCATGACTATCGCTCCAAATTAATTCTGCAACAAAGACCACTTGTGCCAGTTTTAATTCACACTATGGCCATATCAAGGCTCATGAATACTTATGTGCAAGCAAAGCTCATTCCGAACACTGTCTTGCAGCTATTACTTAGTCAGTGTTTGAAATTTGGAAAAAATAACTAGATGAGGTAGTGCATAGTCTTCCTTGGGTGAAACATCTCCTCTTGCTTTTGATAGACTTTGTGTCCATTGAAACAGTTCCCCTCAAATTTCTTACACTCTGAATAATACCCACATTGATTTGGTGGTTGAGGAATCTCTGTTTGCCATCTCAGGAACCCACAAGTTTTTCTGACACTATGCAGGGCACAATCTCAATTCACATTGGCCACTGACCATGAAGATTGGTTCTCACTATTGTCCTGGGATCATAGACAATGTATCCTGAATGAGTCAAGCACTTCCCCATGGTCCAGTGTTTTATAGTAAGCCTGTAGTGGAAGAAAGAGTGTGTTTCATAGATTCTCGTCCATGCTTATTGTTGAGAATTCCGTGATAAATGCTTCTTCTGCCAAAGGAGCATGTTTGATCATGCCATGCTTTTGTTTTTTAATGATCAAAGGAGCTGAAGATTTTGAAGAGCCATCTAAAATGCGCTGCCATTAAACTATGCCCAGATAGGTTCTTTATTTTGGCTCATGGTGGGTTCAGTCTCAGTTCCAGTGGCCAAAATGTGAGAACAAGTTAGGGTTGCATTTGCAAAGTTATTCATGCCAGTTCTGAAATAAATAAATAAATAAATAAATAAATAAATAAATATTGCACTCCAACTTTCATTGATATGTTGTGTCCCAGAATAAGGCCTAAATAGCATCAACAGCTGCATTTTAAAAAAAATAATTGAATCCAGATTTAGTTAGTAGAGTAAATCCATTGAAATAGGACTTAACTTCCATAAGACTAAATGCAACTGAGTCATACTGTGAGCAGACCTATTGAAGTCAATGGATAAGTGACTGACTTAAATCTCTCAATTTCATTGGGTGTACTCTGAGTATAACTTAGTGCACATTCACACCACCCATTTAAAGTGCTACAGCACCACTTTAAACAGTCATGGATTTCAATGGATCTACTCTGATTACATCTAGATAGAACTCAATATGAATTGACTAAATGTTTTTGTTTAGTTTTGTTTTCAATAGGCCTTTCAACACATTTACTTTTTTGATATGTTTTCAACCCAAATTAGTGTGTGGATATTTTAAAAGAACTGGAATAACTGCAACCAATATCACAACCTTTGTCCCCTGTGCATTCAGATCTTGACACAGCCTCTGGATTTCAAGGAGAAAAAACAGTTGTAGGTTGCAGACTAGTCATTACACCTTCTCATGAAAGCTGCACATAAAATGTATGATATATAAAATGTAAACCGAGCCATTGTTAACTAGACATTAATGAATGGTGTTTCAAAAGGTTAAATATAAATATGGATAATTATGGCTTTCTAGTAGCAAGAAATTATTAGCTTCTTCCCCACTTGCATGGCATGGATCCAAAACACCAATCTAAAATAGAAGTATATATTTTGTTCAGCAATCAAAATACGACCTGGAGAGCTACAATTATAGTAGACAGTTAGGATTTCTCTGAATATATATTGCTCTTTGTGCCCTCAGCCAAGATTATTCTTTCCCCTGTAATTAAACCATGCAGTGTATAGTGAGAATTACTAATCCGTAAACTAGGATTTTAATGGTATCAAGAAACCATTTCATTTATTTTTAATTTCAAAATTGCACTTCAAGTTTGCAATTCTTAACTGTAGAAAGGACACACACAAAAAAATCTAATGCATGCACAGAGTAAAAGTACCATCACAGTCTTTGCTTATTATTAAATGCACCATGAGGGTGACAAATAAACCACGAACAACCTGTTGGATTGAAGTATTTGATTCAGACTTTGTTTATTTTTAAGCAATGTCAGAGGGTTGGAAAATGCCCCCCCCCCCTAAGGAGTGGAGACAAATTCTTAAGAGTTCTCAGGGGAGACATGGGCTAAGCATTCCAAAAAAGGTCACAGAAGGTTTCTCTTTCCTCTCCTTTAAGGCCTCATCTGAACTATATACAATTTAAAGCAGTATTATACCATTTTAAATAGACATGATTTTCCTCCAAAGAATCCTGGGAATGGGAATGGTAGTTTGCTAAGGGTGATGATAGTTTTTATGAGACCACTATCTCCTCACAGAATGACAATTCCCTGAGTGGTTTAACAATCAATCCCTATTCTCAGGAAATGCTGTAAATTCACACACACACACACACACACACACACACACACACACACACATCTTTTGTGGTCCCAAAGAACATAGGATTGCTGGGTCCAGAAGTGAGGAGGACGATGTCTTCTGCAGTACTGTACTCCTTCCTCACAAGGGAGGCAACCTCTAAGATGGCCTGGAATAATCAATTTGTCTTTACAGGAAAATTTGGAAATTGTAGCTCTGGGAGAAGAATAGGGGGTCACCTAGCAACTCTCAGCACCCTTAGCAACTGTAACTCCCAGAATTCTTTGGGTGAAGACATGACTGTTTAAAGTGGAATAATAGTGTTTCAAATGCATTGCGTGGATGTGGCCTTTGAAAACCTCCAGAATACACCAATTTTTCTGAAAATGTAAGCACTGAAAAGCATCTCTTATTAAAGGCAGCCTTTGTACACCCTGTAATATGGCTGTTGAAGCTCTGTGCCAAGCAGTGTAACTACCAGCTTCTGTTGCTTTTCACATATCGTTACCCCTCAGTAACTCTCCAATGCATTTATGGCATTAGAAACGATCCAGTAACATCACAACATAGTGCTAGAGTACGCTGATTCTAAGATGAGTAGATAGCTCTTGGCTGGATATTAACTGTAGCAGATAGAATTATTTTCCATGTCTTCATGGTAGGAGTTTGCCAAAGGCTACGGCAGTTTAGATCTATAACAGAGATGTATATTTGACTCTGGCAAGAATGCTATTATTTGTCTTGTGGATATTCTGCTAATTTTACATCATTTCACTTTTTGTAAAAAAAAAGACAGATAATTTAAGTGGGTTCATTTGTATAGTACCCCACGCTTGCTTGCAAACCAAATGCTAAATGACAGTACTAGAAGAGGTTATAGCCCTTGCCTAAAGTTTTAAAGAAGAACTAAAATAATCACTAGTGTTTGTGATTATAGAATCTAGATTAGGACCTAGATTATCTATGTATATTTATTATCTATGACTATCTATTTTCAGAGTGAAAGTCGGTCTGGATAATTGCCGAGGGCAAGGCAATGGTCATATAGAGAAACTTAGGTATCAGATTTAAGCACTGGACAGAGATTTGCCCGAAATGTACAATATGCCTCCTGAAAAGATCAGATAAAATAAAAAGCAGGTAACTGCAGGCTGCTGAAACTGCTGTAGCTGTTGGCAGCAAGTGCTCTGGTTTCAGATAGTTGAAATGAGCCCTCCCCATCTATTGGCTCAGCTGCTATGGTGTGATGGAAAATTTGTGAAAATTTTAAGCTACTCGTGAATTTGCTTGTTTTAAACTGCCAGTACCCAAGGGCTTGGGACAGGGGTGTGGAATGAGAAACACAGAGCAGTCAAGTACAACATCCCTAGAGTGGACATAAAAAAGGGATGTCTGGACCAGCCAGTCGGAACTTCCTGTTTCCTCCTAGGCTGGGACAGATTTACATGTGACCAGACGTGGGCGTAGCCTCACCTGTGCAGTTTACAAAAACATAGGACTGGACGCCATCTCTTTCTCTCTGACTACATTTGTTGAAGAAGCAACATCTGCTTAGCCTAAGATGCTCTCTTGGCTTCCAGACAAAGGAGCTGTCTCCTTATGGGATAGTTTCCAGGTATATTACTTTTGTAACTTAAGTCTGCCTTCTGGGATCCACCTGTGAACAGAATGTGAGTGACTAAACTCTTTTTACACGTTTATAGAAGACTGTGTCATGTCTATTTCTTTTATGAGGGACTAAAGGGGAAATTACCAGGTAACTTATTTTAGAGGCTTTAGCAAGCCTGAGCAAACGCATCCGCTGTGCAAGTTTAAAAAAGGGAAATGTTACTCTGCTAAATTGTAGAACTTGTTAACTCAAGTTGGAAAGGATATAATCAAACAATATATCCTCTCCTACCTCCCTGAACATTCCCACAAGAGGGGGCTGTTTGTAGGACTAGATGCAGAGAGGGAAGGAAGCAGCACCTTGAGTATTTGACTGTTGGACCAAGAAGCTTATTTTAACAGGTGGGTAGATGGATGCTTGGGAGACTGCAGCAAGTGAAAATACTGTGTGAACACTGACATGAAAGTGAACAGGAGAAAAGGCTACAGCAGGTATTCCACATTTTTAAAAATGCAGCTGTTTGCAAATCTCTGCTTCTAACGTGATTCTAGTTTTCTTTGTGTAGGGGGAGTCCTCCATTCTATCATAAGAACATAACAGATTAGATAAGATTAGATACAAACATGTACATTGTGAGAAATTTGTTGTTGCGAGGAAAAAATATAGGTCTAAAAGGAGAATTCATGGATGGCAAGATCCAGGTTTGAGGCAAGTACTTTTTGGGTAAGAGAACCCCAGGAAAGATTCAAAATTACAACATATGCACCAAAGCAAAATGTGGAAATATAGGCTGTTAGACCTTTAAAATATGCTCTTCCTTCCAAAGTCCCGCTCTTCCCCTAGCATAGAAAAAGACCACACATATGGCAAGTTAAAAATTATTTACTTACAAACTCTCCAAATGTCAGATTTATCTGCTTTTCTATACAACATTTGGAAAAAGTTACACAGGCAGCTACAGTGGTGAAAGTTCATAAATTATTGGTATAGGAGCTCAAGAGTGGCTTGTAAGAGCCATGTGGTCAGAGTTTGGAGCAACCAGCTCAAACCTCTTTACACACTGAACTACTCAGGTAGACTGGAGAGGACAATAGGCTTGATTACCTAGTTCCTCCCAGGGTGAAGTAAGCCTGGCAGGACAGCTTACTCTATGGTCTTAACCCTTCATGCATTAACTAGACTTAAGCATGTTGGTCATATGAGACTGGTTATCCCACCAAATTCAAACTGAAATGCTGATGAATTTACATGAGACTCCTTTGAAAAGAAAAGAAAAGAAAAGAAAAGAAACAACAGCAGCACAAATAGCTGTGGAAATGTAGAGATATGAACTTTTACGATTGGGAAAAAGATAAACTGAGCCAAATAAAAATTGACATTTTTGTCCATACATGTGACAGTCCTATTCAGGGCCCTGATGTGCAAAGAGCCCCATCTATGTTTCCCACCAAATATTATCACATTTGCTGCTATTTGTTTGCAGTAAGCAGCATCTTTGGTAGAAAATTGTGGTTGAAGTGTGTGGGTGTTAATTTTCAGTGGGAAATTAGTAGGGCCCCCCAATCCAGATCAGGAGCACTGCTGCTGCTTTATTTCTCTGAAAGAAAAGCATTCATTTTTAAAGTAGGCTTTGAGTTGAATGCATTATTGGTGTCACTGCTGTGTAATGTATGAAACAGCCCAAAAGGTAGGTGTGGAGAAATATATAGGAGATTCTTGTACAATTGTATAAAATGAAATATGGCTTTTTCATTTGTGTTACTTATTATCCTATTAACTGACTTTACTAGATGCACAACAGTTGCATGATTATTTGTGTTCATCCTCACCAAAAATCTCTTCCTGATTGACTCTATTTTTCAAGTGGCTTTGGCACTCTGTCTCTTTCCCCACTGCAGAAATACCCCACTTATTAAAAATCACATCTCGTCACCAACACATGACTTGGACAGATTGTCGAAAGTTGTCACGTTGGAGAGATAGCCTCTATCATTGATTTACAGCATGATGTTTTCTAAGCACCAGGAACCAATATGTTATAAAGGCCCAATTTGTCAACTCAGATGTCATTATAAATTACTAAACGTGTCCCATGCAGCACAAATTCATCTCCCATAATCCCTTCCTATTGAGAGCTTAACCAGGATAGGAAATTGTATTGCTCCAAGTCTGCAGATTCCATTGTCATTTTTAATTTCTAAAGCCCTGGGTTATCAACTCACTTCAATGTAGCATATTACTCTATAGCTCTGGGGGTCTATCAATTAATGCATTTAATGAAGTTGACTGATTACGTCATGCAACTATTACTTGTGGAGACACTAGAAAGGTTTTGGTGGCCCCTAATACAGTCAAATGGATAGCTCTCAGTTTTGCTTCTCCTTTTTTGTGTAGGTTACTATTATGCAAACAGCTGCCTGGAAAGTTAGGGGCTATTTCAGCGGAATAAATGTGGAAATATTTTAACTTGTTAGTGCTTTATGTCAACGGAAGTGACAAGTGAGGAGGAACTCATTATAGCTTGTCCATATGGAGTAGCATCTCTTCCCCACATGCATCCATATTTTTATCAAGTGGGTTGTCCATAAATATAAATTCAATACTCTCTACAGCTATAAAAGACTAGAGAGCTAGAATATATATGACAGAAGTGGAACAAGCACAACAGTTCTACAAAGTATTGATGGCGGATGAAGTGGTGGGACACCCAGCCAAAAAAGTTTGAATGTGTGGCAGTACTTATGTTCAACATCAAATAGAAATGTGTTGACCACCTAGCATCCATCTAACCTGGTGTTTTCCAACCTTGGGAAACACTGGTGTAACCCATGGGGGGGCATGTGGTCCTCCAGATGTTGCTGGACTCCAACACCCATCAGCATGGCCTTTGGTCAGGGAATGTGAGAGTTGTGGTCCAACACAAGGCTAGATTAAGGTGGCTGAGGGCTCTGATGCAACATTTTCAAAACAGGGCCCATTTTCTTCCAAAAAGGAACATGTGAAATAAGATAACACAACATAACTCCAAGACATAAGACTAACAAATTTATTATACTATAAGCTTTTTGAGGCTACAAAAAATACTCCTACTATGTACATCTTCATATTTTACTTTCACTTAACTCATCGTTGTTTTTGCTCACTCCCTGCCCTGGGCCATTTACCAGCGTTCAGCATAGTCTACCACACACAGCTGCTGTGAATATATATAAGGAAATATAAAATGACTGCAAAAGGGAACTTAATATTCATGGGCATCAAATTTTGGTTTCTTTAATCAGAGTGATGCATATTTGTATTAAAAGGGCCATGTTTTTCTTCCTCCTCCCACTCAAATTAGTATAGCTCTAAACCACTGAGCCTAGGGCTTGCCAATTGGAAGGCTGGCTGTTCGAATCCCCGCAACGGGCTGAGCTTCCGTTGCTCAGTCCCAGCTCCTGCCAACCAAGCAGTTCGAAAGCACATCAAAGTGCAAGTAAATAAACAGGTGCCACTCCAGCGGGAAGATAAATGGTGTTTCCGTGCGCTGCTCTGGTTTTGCCAGAAGTAGCTTAGTCATGCTGGCCACATGACCCGGGAAAACTGTCTGAGGACAAAAATCAGCTCCCTCGTCCAGTAATGTGAGATGAGCGCCGCAACCCCAGAGTCATTCGCAACTGGACTTAACTGTCAGGGGTCCTTAACCTTTACCTTTTTAATCCTTCAACCAATCTTAATCTGGTCTGATTATTGAATGTTTTATATTAGTAAATCCCACTTGTGATCAATTGAGCTAACTTTGAGGTTAATGTGTGCAGAGGCCAGATTCCTAAGGCCTGTAGCCACTGGTGGTGGGGGCTGTGAAAAGCAAAGTTATTCTTTCATTCTTTTTTTAAAAAATATGATTGATTGGTTGATTTATTATTATCATTTTACAGGCAAAGTAGTAAAGAAAAACAGATAGGATTTTTCCTAAGTGCTCTGTAAAAAAATAAAACCTACTGTCACGTTCCAATGTTCAGCCCCAACAGCAATATCAATGAGATAATTAACAGGATTTTAAAGGATTTTAACAGGATTTTAATATTTTTTATTTATTAATAATGTGTTTAAATTATTTGATTTTATACCCCTTTTATAAATTAAGTTTGAATATAATGGACTACCTATATTTGAGTTTTGTTTGCCCCTTCGTCATAAGAAAGCCAGGCTGCAATTCTGTATCCACTTACCTGACAGTAAAAAAAACGTAAAAGGTAAAGGACCCCTGGATGGTTAAGTCCAGTCAAAGGCGACTATGGGGTTATGGCGCTCATCTCACTTTCAGGCTGAGGGAGCCGGCATTTGTCCACAGACAGCTTTCCGGGTCATGTGGCCAGCATGACTAAACTGCTTCTGGCGCAATGGGACACTGTGACGGAAACCAGAGCGCATGGAAATGCTGTTTACCTTCCCGCCACAGCGGTACCTATTTATCTATTTGCACTCGAATGCTTTCAAACTGCTAGGTTGGCAGGAGCTGGGGCAGAGCAATAGAAACTCACACTATCGCAGGGATTGGAACTGCCGACCTTCCAATTGGCAAGCCCAAGAGGCTCACTGGTTTACACCACAGCACTACCATCGTTAGTTGAAAGAGTAAGCCCCAGTAAACACACTAAATGTGCTGTGGAGGGGTAAGGGAACCCATAACACAAATTGAGAAAATGTACAGGAAGTAGAGAGGGATGCGGGTGGCGCTGTGGGTTAAACCACAGAGCCTAGGGCTTGCCGATCAGAAGGTCGGCAGTTTGAATCCCCATGACGGGGTGAGCTCCCGTTGTTCGGTTCCTGCTCCTGCCAACCTAGCAGTTCAAAAGCATGTCAAAGTGCAAGTTCCAGCGGGAAGGTAAACGGCGTTTCTGTGCGCTGCTCTAGTTTGCTAGAAGCAGCTTAGTCACGCTGGCCACATGACCCGGAAGCTGTACGCTGGCTCCCTCGGCCAATAAAGCGAGATGAGCGGCGCAACCCCAGAGTCGGCCACGACTGGACCTAATGGTCAGGGGTACCTTTACCTTTACTTACAGGAGGTATAGAGGGCAAAAGCTCTGTGGCTCAAGCAGAAATGTTTGCACTGATGGGACCATGATTTAGCTGTACTTTGGATACAACCCCTGCTAATTTTCAATGAATTAAAAAGGGTGCATACACAGACACCCCCCCAAAAAGCCTTTTCTGACTCTTATACATATATGAAATGTAAGTGTGCATCTGAACACATGAACTTGCCTTATACTGTGTCAGAACCTTTGTCCCCAATGAAAGGAGGAGTTCCTTGAGGAATAACTCAACTGGAGAAAGATGAAAGGACCTTTCTTGAATTACTTGGCCACTACCAAATAACTATTTTTTAAAGAGAGATTAAAAATACGAAGATGCCCTTGAGTAAATGATTTGCAAAGAAAAAAATCTAGTCACTTCTTGAACAGTTCTGATTTCATTCATTGACTGGCAACTGATTTTGAAACAGCTTTTAACTCCAGATTACTATTGCTTATCAGGAAGAAAGAGAACATTAGGCTCTTATAAAAAAAGTAAAGAATTCTGGTAGCCGGTAGTTAAGTTAAATGAAAGATGTCTGCACAGATGACAGGAAAGTGCTTTAACAAGCAGAATACGGCACCTCAGTCAGGACTTGGGGGGAGGAGAGAGATCCACTTGACATTTAAAGGAAAACCTACTAAATTTCTGAAACAGTATGCAAACCAGAACACAGCAACCCTTGAAAATTCGCACTTCTCCGAATTTAGCACTGCAATTCTGTAGCCAAGTAATGTGTATAAAATTGCATCCGCTAGCGTAAAGTTTACATATATTAACAAAAATAGGATAGGAAAATCTACTACTATATTTTGGAAAGTTGTTTATTTACAATACATTTGGATACATCTTAAGATATCATAACCATATGCATCTTCCACAGTATTTTGGTCCTAGCATCATTCTGGGGCATTGTTTCAGGCAAATGATTGCTTACACACACATACACAGACACACACACACACAGAGAGAGAGAGAGAGAGAGAGAGAGAGAGAGAGAAAGAGAAAGAGAGAGAGAGGGACATTATAGAATATTTGGAGAAAATTCTGCAACATGTCCTCCTTTTTCTAAAGGGTAGAAAAAAGAAAAATATAATAAATTTTCTCAGAAAAAATACCTTCAGAGAAATGTTGCTTCAGTTTTAATAGTTTTCCTTGCACATATGAATATGTGCAATATATTTGTATGCCTTGTTGAGAATATTTTGGATAGAAAATTGGAGTAGAAAGTACATAGAATTATTAATTAGCAGATTAATTAATTCTGATGCACTCAACAGGGTGGATAATTATAGTTTTTCATTCATACACACACACACACACACACACACACACACACACACATGCTTTTTATATTTGAAAAAAAATCATTTTCATGCTGATTTCTCATCCCTGCCCCCTCCAAAGAAAGTAAATGGGAGCAACTGCCTTTGGCCGTACCACCTGAAATATAATTATCTCATCCCTGCCCCCCATGATGAACAAGTACCTGGTATTGAAATAAATCGATACCCTGCTAAGGTTCAGTATAGATCAATTATGTGCAAAAGTCGTTGCATGGAAACAAACAGAGAACAGTAGGATACCACTACACAAGCTTAATTGCTTAGATTTCTTAAATTTCCAAAGTGAAAGGTAATGCATTAAGGAACCTAATTAGATATTGATTTAAATAAATTTAGCCTCCCAGTGGCTAAACTGTGTTTATTAAAGATCTTGATGTAAATTAAAAGCAACAAGGGAAA
Organism: Podarcis gaigeae; assembly: GCF_964106915.1. NCBI lineage: Eukaryota > Metazoa > Chordata > Lepidosauria > Squamata > Lacertidae > Podarcis > Podarcis gaigeae. Next base: position 82,621,123 of record NC_139681.1, on the reverse strand, counting down.
AGCAAACTCCCCCCCCCCCATCCTCTGTTTTCAGCGAACCTCACTAAAATTGAATACAAAAACAAAACAAATGTCTTATATTTGTTTTTTATGAGGTTGGAAACTCTCAGAATACTTAGTAAGATGGGTGTTATATTGGTGGCAATGGTAGCATTCTTTAGGCATTATAGCCATGCAGGGCAAAATAAATAGAAAAGTGTGGAGGGGGATGCAATTTACCCCAACAAAGACTGGCTCAAGGCATTTTGCTGCCTGGCATAAAGGCACCATCTCTCAGTTCCATGTACATAAGACAGCTATACTCTCTCTGAGTCTGAAACCCAGCACCTAGAGTGACCATACCACTTCATCCTTCATTGAGTGACATTCCCATTAGAAATCTAGATGTAATGGAATATGCATTAACGGGGAAATTTTGACAACAGGGCGATGAAACATTTCAAAAAGAATGGGAAAAATGTATGTCCTACATAGGAAGGCTAAGGTGAAATAGTGAAACCAGTAGAACTGAAATAAACCTCATCATGTGAAATACAAAGAAAATTTCTGGATAAAGAAAATAATAAAAAGTCAAATATATACAGTGGTACCACGGGTTACATACTCTTCAGGTAACATACGCTTCAGGTTACACACTCCGTTAACCCAGAAATATTGCTTCAGGTTAAGAACTTTGCTTCAGGATGAGAAAAGAAATTGTGCTCCGGCGTCGCGGCAGCAGCAGGAGGCCCCATTAGCTAAAGTGGTGCTTCAGGTTAAGAACAGTTTCAGGTTAAGAACGGACCTCCAGAACGAATTAAGTACTTAACCTGAGGTACCACTGAAATGTGATTAATCTAACCAATGCTAGTTGTAAATGAATACAGACATGCAATAAGAATTGCATATACAGGAGGATTTATTTGGCTATAGACACTCAATGGACAAATACGAAACAAGAACAATAAAATACAAAATGGATAAAGACAATACGAAAAATTTATATGTGATATAAAAAGCCAGAAGAAGGAAGGAAGGAAGTCAGCTCTTAGGAGCAAATATAAATGTAAAATGTAATACAATATGTGTATGTGGAGTATGTAAATGAAAATCAATAAAGAATATTATGGTGGGGGGGAGAAATCTAGATGTCATGAGACAACTCAGGAGACAAGAAGAGACTGTGAAAAAACTGAGGACAATGACTGCAAAGCCTGTTTAGCATTAATTTTTGAGCTTGAACACCAAGTCAGTCATCAAGTTCCTGGGGGAGGGAGGAACTATCACCTTTGAACTATCTCCCTCCCCAATCCATTTCATTGCTTAATTACAAACCCTGTTAAAAATGCAGGCCCTGCTTCTTAGTTGAACTTTGTTGACTCCATCTTCCTTTCATCCCAGTCAGATTTGCCAAGGTGGTTCCCTCAAGATTCCTGGCAAACATTCCCCCAGTTGTCCCACAGATTGTGTTTCTCACTGTAATTACTTCTTATTTGTGAGTTGTCAAATGCTTGTGCCTGTGTTTCCCTTTTCACTTTCCAGCTTCCCAGAGCATCTGACCTGAACAAATAAACCACAGTAATGACAAAAAGAAAGAGGGTGGGTGGGTTGTATTAAACATCTTAAAAATAGACATTCACATTTCAATACCTTCTAAAAAAATAAAACTTAAACAACAGGTAAAGCTCCTAGTACATGAATCCTATCTCTATCACAAGAGTTCCAAATACCGTATTCTTCGCTCTATTGGATGCAGTTTTTCCCCTCCAAAAATTGAGAGGAAATGTGTGTGAGTCCTATGGAGCGAATGCAGGCTTCTTCCATAGCCGCGCGCAACCCCTCCGGCAGGGAGAGGCTGCACGGGGCTATGGCTTCTTTAGCCCTGCACAGCGTCTCCCGGCTCATCACAGCTATCTGCCAATCACCCATTCCCACCAGCCTTCTGAGTAATACCCCTCCCCACCTTCTCACTATATAGAAGGGTCTGGAAACTTCTGTTTCAGTGTATCTGAAGAAGTGTGCATGCACACGAAAGCTCATACCAAGAACTGACTTAGTTGGTCTTTAAGGTGCTACTGGAAGGAATTTTTTTTGTTTTGTCCCGGGAGGGAGAGACTGCATGGGGCTAAAGGGGAAGCCAAAACAATGAGCGGGATCCATCCCACTCGCTGCCTTGCCTTCTTCCATAGCTGTGCACAACCCCTCCGGCAAGGAGAGGCTGCACGGGGCTATGGATTCTTTAGCCTCACACAGCCTCTCCCAAGAGGTAGAGGCTGCACGGGGCTAAAGGGGAAGCCAAAACAGGTTGTGTGCAGCCTGTACGCTGCTCTTTGGGGCTGGGGGGGGGAATATTTTTTTCTTGATTTCCCCCCCTAAAAACTGGGTGCGCCCTGTGGTCCGGTGCACCCTATGGTGCGAAAAATACGGTAAGTCACAATAGTTATGATTCCATAAGCCAAGCAGTGGTGTGTGGTCAGTGGACTGGGGGACCAGGCTAGTCCCCTAAATGTTCCCCTGCTGTCTCGTTCTCAAAGCCCAGGAAGTTTGTGCCCAGCTTAGGGAGGGAGGTGTGATACTCTGACTCATCCAAGAGCCCTCCCACCACCTTCCCGAAGTTCACCTGGCTTTAGGAAGGAGGCAGGAGGACTTTGGCATGCTTTCAGAGCCCTGGTGCTTCCTTCTCAAAACTTAGGATACTTTGGCTGAACATAGGGAGAGAGGCTTGATGCTCACCCGCACAACGTCACAACGTCCCCCCATTGGCATCACAAGCTGGCGTCTCTGGCCCTAACTGTTCCCCTATGAAAAATTTCACCCTATGCCACTGAAGCCAAGCCAAGTAAACAAGCAAACAAACACAAACAATAGATCTGGATGAAAACTAATCCCAAATGTGAAGAGGTAGACTGGCTACTTAGTAATTCTTTTGGACATGCTCGGTAGCATCCTCTTTATTGTTGTTGTTGTTTAGTCATTTAGTTGTGCCCGACTCATCGTGACCCCATGGACCAGAGCACGCCAGGCACTCCTGTCTTCCACTGCCTCCCGCAGTTTGGTCAAACTCTTGTTCGTAGCTTCGAGAACACTGTCCAACCATCTCATCCTCTGTCATCCCGTTCTCCTTGTGCCCTCAATCTTCCCCAACATCAGGGTCTTTTCCAGGGAGTCTGCTCTTCTCATGAGGTGGCCAAAGTATTGGAGCCTCAGCTTCATGACCTGTCCTTCCAGTGAGCACTCAGAGCTGATTTCCTTTAGAATGGATAGGTTTGATCTTCTTGCAGTCCATGGGACTCTCAAGAGTCTCCTCCAGCACCATAATTCAAAAGCATCCATTCTTCGGCGATCAGCCTTCTTTATGGTCCAGCTCTCACTTCCATACATCACTACTAGAAAATCCATGGCTTTAACTATACGGACCTTGCTGACTAGCAAAATGCCTGCCATTGTGATTTATTTATTTACTGACATTAAAACCCATGCTTTGTTGGTCACACAACCTCAGAGTGAGAAACAATGTTAAAACAGTGCAATAAAATAGTATTTGATAGTATTTGATTTAAATACTACAAATCAAAAGCAGAGAATATGACAGGAGCTTGTGTATGGTGGAGCAGGAGGTGGGGGGCTTTTTAAAGCAGTACTTCCCCCTAGGTAGCCAGGGGTTGACGGGGTCAGAGGAAAAAGTGGGCAGACCAACAAATGTTTCTTTTTCCTTTGCAGAGTAGACAAGTTTCTACACAGTCATACAATCTCCTTATCCTCCCAAGCAGGGTTTACATCTGGACGTTCCACCATTGATCACTGCTTAGTGTTAGATTATTTTGTCTATAAGTATGTGAAACATTGGAAAAAAGTCATTGTATGCGGCCTTTGTGGACCTAAAGGCAGCATTTGATTCTGTATCCAGGGGTAGGCTCTGGGCCAAATTGGCCAATATGGGTATTAACAAAAGGTTATTACTTCTGATGATTAAGCTTCATGAGAACAATACCCTCCAGATAAGACTCGCACAGGACGGCAGACTCTCTAGAGAAATCCCAGTCCAAAGAGGAGTTAGACAAGGATGCCTATTAGCCCCATTTTTATTTAACATCTATGTTAACTCCCTGGTCACATGTTGCCGTGAAATCGACCCCCCCCCCTGTGTTCTCTAACGGCAGAAAATTACCAGTTTTAATGTATGCGGATGACGCTGTTCTTCTCTCTCAAACCAAAGTGGGTCTGAAACGTGCCTTAGGAAAGTTTAGTGACCAATGTAACACTGAACTGTTAACAATTAACTTTGCCAAAACCAAAATTGTACACTTTAACCGCTCCTTCAGGAAAGATAATTGGAGCGTAAAGGGAAACGCCATTGAACAGACTAAGACCTTCTAATACTTAGGCAATACTTTCTCTTATAATGCCAAATTGTCAACACACCTGACCACATCAGCTATATCAGCAGGAAGAAGTGCAAATGCCATCCTTAGATTATTCAGAAGGAAAGGAGCTGGCTTCCTCCCGATGGCCCTAAAGGTTTTTCAGGCAAAATCTTTAGCCCAACTCCTGTATGGCTCTCAAATTAGCCCCTCTGCCAACCTTAAGACCCTTGAAACAGTACAATCAAAATTCTTAAGATCATTATTTGCTACCCCAAAGTGTACACCTAATGCAGTCTTAAGGCAAGAGGCAGGACTGCCCAGAGTGGAATTAAAAGTCTGGGGGCAAGCAATATCCCTCTGGCTGAAAATCCATTACAATCCTAAGGGACTGTTACCTTGCTTCTTGGCCGCAGTTCCCTATCCTCCTTGGCTTATGCAAATAACTAACAAGATCAAACAAATTGGCCTAAACCCTGAAAATCTTTTTATTGGAACTCTGGACAAGGCAAAAGCAATTATCACTCAGAGACTTTACGATGTCGAATTACAACAAGAAGACACCCTACTCCTGGAGATGTATAGATGTTTAAAAACTTGGCCTAATTTTGCAGCTGCCCCCTACTTAACTAACATCACTAACGAAGCTTATAGATGGGCTTTCTCTAGAGCCCGCTTTGAGACAATGCCCTCAGCAGTGCTGTACGGCAAATTCACGCGGGTACCAATGCATGCGCGTCTCTGTAAGTCTAATAAGGTAGAATCTGTCACACACATCCTTCTATTTTGCGAATTTTATAGTGAAGAACGAGTTCAACTTATTTTGCCGCTTTTATCAAAATATATACCCCCACAACATTATTTGGAATCCTCCCCTGAAATTCTACGAAAATACCTTCTGGAAGATTCCTCAAGCTCAATATCATATGAGGTGGCCAAATTTTGCACTTTAGTAATCAGGAAGCGTAAATCTCTTCTGTTGAATGGCACACTGCGAAGTTCCCTTGTGTAATCTTTTTTCTTTCTTTCTGATATTGTTGTTGATTTCGTTTTGTTTGATCATGTGGTGTTTAGTGTCACTGGATTTTGCCGCAATAAAACTCCTTATCCTCCATTCAGGCGAGCAAGAGGCACTCATTATCCAGAAATGTTCAGGTTGTGAAGCAGGACCAATGAGGGGTGTGGCCTGGAGTGAGGGGGCATGGTCTGTTGAGAGTTTCAAAGGCCAACAGAGAGGTGTGAAGGGCCACATTAGGCTCCAGGGCCTGAGGTGCCCCACAATTGCAGGAATCCATAGGGGTATTCTGTTGCCCTTTCGTGGATAAGGATGTCACAAGCGTTTGAATGGGGTTCTCATGAAAGCAAGCACCCCCATTCAAATACTCATGGGTAGGGTTGAAATGAGCATGACTGAAGGATGCTACTTGCAACTTTCTGCAAACAGGGCATAGCAGGTCCTGTTTACCTTGATCCTGTGAGTGCCATCACGACTTCTCTCTTCTGCTTGCGCTTACTCTGAAGGGAAGGAGTGAGGAGAGGGCCAGTGGATGTGATCCCACCCCACCCCCCACCCCACATGCCAACATTCATTTGTATACAGTAACAATTTCCACTGGGCTAAAGAGAAAAAATGCTGGGAACAGGCTATTGTACACCCAAATCCTCATTTTCTGGCTGAATTCTGGCGGGGCTTGGCTCAGATCAAAAACAACTCCTCTTAAAAGGGAAAAAAAGTTGCCTGCTGTTTCAATATTCTCAAGTGCTTATAGAAAGCTCTGCTAAATGTCGGCTGTGATTTGTCCATTTTTGCCCATACTGTACATGGCTGGGTATTCACCCAGAGCTCTCTGATTTATTCAATCCAACAATTGAGCTCTAAAGAATTAAAACCTGCTGATTCAGGTAACGGTCTGGCCCGATTGATTTTCTTCTTCTTCCCAGAAGAAGCTGTGTCATTATTGTTGTATTATTGATCTTGCTCAACACCCACATTTGCTCTGCTCTGTGCGTATGTGTGTGTGTGTGTGCACTTGCCAACAGGAAAAGTGCTATGTAACGTAATGATCCTATATGGGTGGCGGGAAGAGTAGATATCCCCACCCCCTCCACACTATTCTGTATTTCTGTCTGTTTGACTCCTACATAGCATTTCCATGGGAGAATTGCTGGATGCCTACGCACATTAATTTTTAGTACAGCAGGCCTCGAAACCCATCATCTCCCAAGAATGTCCTTTTATAGACTTGTCAATCAATGTATAATTAGCTGGATTTACATGCAGAGCAGATGGGAATTTTGGAAGTGTTTCTTTTTGACTGATGCTACTTGGTAGGATGGAAAGGGAAAGAATCCTGACATAGGACTGCATGCACATGCAGAGACACAGACACACCCATTCCAAATAGCAAAACTGAGATTGCTGAAGACCTATTGGTTTGGAACCACCCAAAAATAATGTAGTGGCTTCTAGTACGTACTCAGGAGATTCTCAATTTAGAAAGAAGTATACAGGTTTGTAAAGGACAGCTAGAGGGCAAGTGGCCAAAGACATCCTGTGAAGCCAACCAAGCATGAGTGACAGCAAGAGCAGCAAAGGAGGCCCACTACTCTGCCTCCATCACTTCCTCAAGTAGCCATCCAGTGAAACATTTTCATATTGTCCAGGTTTGTTACCATCTACTCCAGGGAGTGGAATTTTAGACCCCTCAGAAGTCTGCTGTGAATTGCTGACAAGTTGCCAACCTTTGTAACAATCTTGACGCCACATCTGCACCATAGAAGCCAACCCCTAGGACCCAAGGTCCCTTTGACCCATATATATATATTGTTGTTGTTTAGTCGTTTAGTCGTGTCCGACTCTTCGTGACCCCATGGACCAGAGAACGCCAGGCACCTCTGTCCTCCACTGCCTCCCGCAGTTTGCTCAAACTCATGCTGGTAACCTCGAAAACACTATCCAACCATCTCGTCCTCTGCCGTCCCCTTCTCCTTGTGCCCTCCATCTTTCCCAACATCAGGGTCTTCTCCAGGGAGTCTTCTCTTCTCATGAGGTGGCCAAAGTACTGGAGCCTCAGCTTCACAATCTGTCCTTCCAGTGAGCACTCAGGGTTGATTTCCTTCAGTATGGAGAGGTTTGATCTTCTTGCAGTCCATGGGACTCTCAAGAGTCTCCTCCAGCACCATAATTCAAAAGCATCAATTCTTCGGCGATCAGCCTTCTTTATGGTCCAGCTCTCACTTCCATACATCACTACTGGGAAAACCATAGCTTTAACTATACGAACCTTTGTTGGCAAGGTGATGTCTCTACTTCTCAAGATGCTGTCTAGGCCTGTCATTGCCCTTCTCCCAAGAAGCAGGCGTCTTTTAATTTCGTGGCTGCTGTCACCATCTGCAGTGATCATTGAGCCCAAGAAAGTAAAATCTCTCACTACCTCCATTTCTTCCCCTTCTATTTGCCAGGAGGTGATGGGACCAGTGGCCATGATCTTCGTTTTTTTGATGTTGAGCTTCAGGCCATATTTTGCGCTCTCCTCTTTCACCCTCATTAAAAAGTTCTTTAATTCCTCCTCACTTTCTGCCATCAAGGTTGTGTCATCTGCATATCTGAGGTTGTTGATATTTCTTCCGGCAATCTTAATTCCGGCTAGGGATTCATCCAGCCCAGCCTTTCGCATGATGAATTCTGCATATAAGTTAAATAAGCAGGGAGACAAAATACAGCCTTGTCGTACTCCTTTCCCAATTTTGAACCAATCAGTTGTTCCATATCCAGTTCTAACTGTAGCTTCTTGTCCCACATAGAGATTTCTCAGGAGACAGATGAGGTGATCTGGCACTCCCATTTCTTTAAGAACTTGCCATAGTTTGCCGTGGTCGACACAGTCAAAAGCTTTTGCATAGTCAATGAAGCAGAAGTAGATGTCTTTCTGGAACTCTCTAGCTTTCTCCATAATCCAGCGCATGTTTGCAATTTGGTCTCTGGTTCCTCTGCCTCTTCTAAATCCAGCTTGCACTTCTGGGAGTTCTCGGTCCACATACTGCTTGAGCCTTCCTTGTAGAATTTTAAGCATAACCTTGCTAGTGTGTGAAATGAGTGCAATTGTGCGGTAGTTGGAGCATTCTTTGGCACTGCCCTTCTTTGGGATTGGGATGTAGACTGATCTTCTCCAATCCTCTGGCCACTGCTGAGTTTTCCAAACTTGCTGGCATATTGAGTGTAGCACCTTAACAGCATCATCTTTTAAAATTTTAAATAGTTCAGCTGGAATGCCATCACTTCCACTGGCCTTGTTATTTGCAGTGCTTTCTAAGGCCCATTTGACTTCACTTTCCAGGATGTCTGGCTCAAGGTCAGCAACCACACTACCTGGGGTATACGAGACATCCATTTCTTTCTGGTATAATTCCTCTGTGTATTCTTGCCACCTCTTCTTGATGTCTTCTGCTTCTGTTAGGTCCTTTCCACTTTTGTCCTTTATTGTGGAAATCTTTGTACGAAATGTTCCTTTCATATCTCCAATTTTCTTGAACAGATCTCTGGTTCTTCCCATTCTATTGCTTTCCTCTATTTCTTTGCATTGCTCGTTTAAGAAGGTCTTCTTGTCTCTCCTTGCTATTCTTTGGAAATCTGCATTCAATTTCCTGTATCTTTCACCATCTCCCTCGCATTTTGCTTGCCTTCTCTCCCCCGCTATTTGTAAGGCCTCATTGGACAGCCACTTTGCTTTCTTGCATTTCCTTTTCATTGGGATGGTTTTCGTTGCTGCCTCCTGTATAATGTTACGAGCCTCCATCCATAGTTCTTCAGGCATTCTGTCCACCAAATCTAAATCCTTAAACCTGTTCCTCACTTCCACTGTGTATTCATAAGGGATTTGACTTAGATTGTATCTTACCGGCCCAGTGGTTTTTCCTACTTTCTTCAGTTTAAGCTTGAATTTTGCTATAAGAAGCTGATGATCTGAGCCACAGTCAGCTCCAGGTCTTGTTTTTGCTGACTGTATAGAGCTTCTCCATCTTTGGCTGCAGAGAATATAATCAATCTGATTTCGATGCTGCCCATCTGGTGATGTCCATGTGTAGAGTCGTCTCTTGTGTTGCTGGAAAAGCGTGTTTGTGATGACCAGCTTGTTCTCTTGACAGAACTCTATTAGCCTTTGCCCTGCTTCGTTTTGATCTCCAAGGCCAAACTTGCCAGTTGTTCCTTTTATCTCTTGACTCCCTACTTTAGCATTCCAATCCCCTATAATGAGAAGAACATCCTTCTTTGGTGTCACTTCTATAAGGTCTTGTAAGTCTTCATAGAATTGGTCAATTTCAGTTTCTTCAGCACAAGTAGTTGGTGCATAAACTTGGATTACTGTGATGTTAAAAGGTCTGCCTTGGATTCGTATCGAGATCATTCTATCATTTTTGAGATTGCATCCCAGTACAGCTTTCACCACTCTTTTGTTGACTATGAGGGCCACTCCATTTCTTTTATGGGTTTCTTGCCCACAGTAGTAGATATGATGGTCATCCGAACTGAATTCACCCATTCCCGTCCATTTTAGTTCACTGATGCCCAGGATGTCAATATTTATTCTTGCCATCTCATTTTTGACCACCTCCAACTTACCCAGGTTCATGGTTCTTACATTCCAGGTTCCTATGCAATATTTTTCTTTACAGCATTGGACTTTCCTTTCGCTTCCAGGCATATCCGCAACTGAGCGTCCTTTCGGCTTTGGCCCAGCCGCTTCATCAGCTCTGGATCTACTTGTACTTGCCCTCCGCTCTTCCCCAGTAGCATGTTGGACGCCTTCCGACCTGAGGGGCTCATCTTCCAGCGTCATATCTTTTATATGCCTGTTGTCTTTGTCCATGGAGTTTTCTTGGCAGGGATACTGGAGTGGCTTGCCGGTTCCTCCTCCAGGTGGATCACGTTTGGTCAAAACTCTCCACTATGACCTGTTCATCTTGGGTGCCCTGCTCGGCATAGTTCATAGCTTCTCTGAGTTCTTCAAGCCCCTTCGCCATGGCAAGGCAGTGATCCATGAAGGGGTATATATATATATATATATATATATATATATATATATGCTTTCGTAGATTTTCACGGGTACAGGAATGCAGGTTTTGGTGTCCTCGGGTTTCTTCCCGTGTAAAAGTTGGGGTGTCTAGGCGACTAGCCTGGGAACTTCCTCTCTGCCCAGAACATTGGAGGCTAGACACCACACCCCCTCTACAGTATTTATAGGAACTCAAACATTGAGATCCCGCTCTGTTCCAGTAACAAGAAGCCGAAAGCACCAGCCTGAAGATGACGAGTGAGACCTCGTCGAAACGTCGCCTAGACACCCCAACTTTTACACGGGAAGACACCCGAGGACACCAAAACCTGCATATATATATATATATATATATATATATATTTGAGGAGGCTGCCCCCCAAAAAAGTTGATGGACACTGGACAAAGTTGATGGATACGGTCCAAATGAAGGGAAGTAATAGCCCCATTCTCTTTTGCCTTGGTCAGACCACACCTGTAATACTGTGTCCAATTCTGGACACCACCATTCAAGGAGGATGTTGACAAGCTGGAACGTGTGCAGAGGAGGGCAACTAAGATGATCAAGGGTCTGAAAACCAAGCCTTATGAGGAACACTTGAAGTTGCTCAGTATCTTAAGCCCAGAAAAGAGGAGACTGAGAGCCATCTTAAAATATTTCAGGAGCTGTCACATGGAAGAGGGAACAAGCTTGCTTTCTCCTGCTCTGGAGGATAGGACTTGGACCAATGGCATCAAGTTTCAAGGAAGGAGATTCTGACTAAACATCAGAAAAAGCTTTCTGACAGCAAGAGCTGTTTGACAGTGGAACGGTCTCCCTTGGGACGTTGTGGACGCTCCTTCCTTGGAGGTTTTTAAGCAGAGGTTGGATGGCCACCTGTAATGGGTGCTTTAGCTAGGATTCTATGATTCTATGATTCTATGAAATGGAAAACCTCTCAGAGGCTGTACTTCCTAGGCATGGAACAAGCAGAAGTGTGCATAAGCCCAGACCCTCCAAGTGTCCCTATTTTCCAGGGATATCCCTGAATTAGAGAAGCTGTCCCGATTTCTGATTTTATCCTGGAATGTTCTGTTTTTCCTTCAGATGTCCCTATTTCCATTGGAGAAATGTTGGAGAGTATGGAGTTGTCCCGCCCCAAAGCTGTCTGAAGACAATCCTTTATAGGAAAGGTTGTTTTAATGTTTAATGTTTAATTATGTTTTTATATATGTTAGAAGCTGCCCAGAGTGGCTGGGGCTACCCAGTAAGATGTGTGGGGTATAAATAGTAAAATTATCACTATAGAATGGGACCTCCCTATTTTCATCGGAGAAATATTGGAGGGCATGTGAGCCCCTAGGCTTCCATGTAGAGCAAGTGCATTCAGAACATTATTAAGAAAATACAACAGAACTGAAATATCATGCCCACTTTCCTTCCACTGCCATACACACACAGACACACACACACAAATTTTATTAATGTGCTCAAGAAAAACAGACAAACAAAATGTATTAGGAAAGACTACTAAACATATAATAACCAACCACCTTTTCACAGTTCATGGATTTGGTACAATAATATATAATCTCTAAAGTAATTAATCTTATTTACAAAGTAAATAATTATGTTTCTCCATTTTCTTCCTCTTCTGTAAAAATTGTGTAAAAACCCAATTAAATTACAGGGATGAATAACAGAAAATAGTTGTTTTTTCCACCCTTTCAAAACATTGCTTTGTTGCTACTTTAAATTTATGGCCTCCACATTTTCAAGGCTGCTGAGCATGGTGGATATTTCATATCTTTCTGATTTGTGTATGAAATAAAGGAATGCTGCACTACATAAAAATCACATGGCCTGCCTATGCCTCTCATTAATCTGAACTCACATTGTTGTTGTTTTCCAGCTGCTGCACTTTCCCAGACATTTCTGTACCATAGAGCTTTGTTTTGTTCTCCTGAGGATTTCCATTTTTGTGCAACGGATAGTCTGCCTTCTGTAATAAGAAGTATAAGCAACTGTACAGCTTCAATATCTAAAATGGAGCCCTTAAACCGGGGCGGCGCATCCCATTTTGCCACCTGAGGAGAAACAGGAAGTGCCACTTGGCCCTGCCACTGCTGCCACTCCTACCACCACCTCCCTGCTCTTGCCACCAGCACCACGTGCCCCATTGCACTGCCATCAGCGCCAACTTTGGACACGCTATCCCTGATTTCAAATAGGATTGCACCCAAAAGGGACACAATCTTGCCACTGGCAAAGACGGTGGGACAGGCTGGGCATCTGGGAGCATTCCACCTCAGGGGATTCTGCTGCCTGGAGCAGTGTCTTCACCCTACCTAATGTCAGGGCCAGCTGGGCCTCAAACAAATATAGTAACATTAATTGAGATGTGAAAGTTAATGCAAACTGATAGAAAATGTAAGATATTTGAAACACAGTGTACTGTGTGTTCTGCTCCTTCCTGAATGCTCATTTGATTCCCTCCCCCTCTTCCTTTTTCCTTTCTCCGCCTGTGATGAGGCTGCATTTTAATATTTTAATGTTTCGATGTTTTAATGTTGTCTTTTAATCTTGTTTTTAAGTTGTATTCATTCAACTTGTTTTTATTATTGCTTGTTAGCCGCCCTGGGCCCGGCCTTGGCTGGGGAGGGCGGGGTATAAGTAAAAAATATTATTATTATTATATTATCTATTTGTGGTTCCTATTCTCAAAAACAAACAAAAAACAACAACAACAAGAAAAAACCAAGACCCAGCTTACATTCAAGACCACGCGTGAGCATTTTCTTTTCCATTGACTTCAACTGAAGAGAGATCAGACCCTTTATTAGCATGCATTACCATAATAATGGGTAAACATAATATGATTACTTCCCAGTGTTTGTTTGATTTATTACACTCAAGTAGGAAGCTGAAGGTCAGAGTATATGCATTTGTTTATTATACATATCTCAACAATTACAAATAAGATCCTACCTACGGTATGGAAATATTAAAGGAAGGAACAGGGGAGACCTGCTGCTTTTGCTCTGTAGGATACAAAGTATAAATTAATTAAACCTTGACAGGCAGCTTGACTCAGAGGTCCTTGGGGGATGAGCAGGAATAGGCGGAGGACATTTCTTCAGCTGTTTGATATTAGGGTTGCCAATTTTCCCCCCAGATGTCAATTCCGCCTTTGGAATCCCAGTATAGCAGCCTTATGATACATGCAAGCACAAATGGGAAGTCATTTAAGTTCCCTAAATAGCCAACAGGCATCAGGAAAAGAGATAAAAATGCACTCCCAACTGGAACTGGTACATACTTGGGCAATTGTCAGGCGTCGAGGATGGAGCTGAGTGACACATTAAGGACTCAGGCTCATTCGAGAGCTGGAGGGCTTGCATATTTTACAGCGACATGTAATTGGCATTATGTTCAGAACCCTGGCAGAGGAAGCTTTTCTCCTTGCTGTAGGAATTTCAAAGTTCAATGGCGATTTTTTAAAAAAGAAAAGAAAAGAATTACACTAAAGAAAGCAGCACTCGTTGTATGCAACTATCAACCCAAATGGGCACATGAAAGTTTTGTGCATTTATCTTATTGTAAGAAGCTTCGTAGTTGAGGACCTGTTTTCCATGTACAGCAGGCTTTGGGAAGGTGGCGGAAGGGCTCTTAGACCCCGTTGGAGCATCGCAACTCTGTCCCTAAGCCGGACAGAAGCTTCCTGGTCTTTGGGAAGGAGGCACCAGGCTTTAATACTTAAATATTTACCAATTTACCAGAAACATTATAGGGACACGGGTGACGCTGTGGGTTAAACCACAGAGCTCGGGACTTGCTGGTCAGAAGGCCACCGGTTCGAATCCCCGTGACAGGGTGAGCTCCCATTGTTCGGCCCCTGCTCCTGCCAACCTAGCAGTTCGAAATCACATCAAAGTGCAAGTAGATAAAGAGGTACTGCTCTGGCGGGAAGGTAAACGGCGTTTCCGTGCGCTGCTCTGGTTCGCCAGAAGCAGCTTAGTCCTGCTGGCCACATGACCCGGAAGCTGTACGCCGGCTCCCTTGGCCAATAAAGCAAGATGAGCACTGCAACCCCAGAGTCGGTCACGACTGGACCTAATGGTCAGGGGTCCCTTTATCTTTACCAGAAACATTTAGGAGACTAGCCTAGTCCCTCTATTCCTACTAGACCACAAACCACTGTTCTAGTTGCCGAATCCTGGCAAGATAGTCCTACACAGACATCCGGTACCATGATGCTTCTCCCTTATTCATTTATTTCCATCAAGTTTTTCTTCCTTGCACAGTTGACTACCTTAATCTGACCCAGTGGGAAGGTTTATTTTCTTCTATTTTCCTATCTGGGATCAGCCCTTCTCTGGGGTGTTCGCTAACAAAGACTCCAGGCAGACCTAATGCTTTGTGATGCATGAAGATTAAAATAGGGACAATAAGGTAACCTCTATTATAGAAGCAGTGTCAGATTCTTTTCTTTTGACACGTTGATGTTGAAATGTCACACAACAGCCAGAAGACTTGCCTCCGTTTTTGACACACACACTTCCTTTCACCTGCTTCAGCCCCAGTACAAAATGCCACAGGTTGTTTTCTGTCTGGGTACATTATCAGAGGACATTGTATGGGACATTTGCCTGTACCTTGTCCCACCATTGTGGCAGCCTTGTAGATGAGTCCACAGCCGTACCTCCAGCCTTCAGCAGAATTATACCTTGGGGAGTGATATTTAAAATAACCATTGCTCCAGAAGAGCAGGTAGCGATTTTCGCTGTCATTAGCATTTGGACATTTTTAATGAATGCCGATGCTAATTTTTAAAGGGGAAATGGTTGCAATTTGCTCAGGAAAGCTCGAGGTGGGAAGAGCGCCTTGCAAAATCACTAAAGTATGAAATCTCAATTTTCCCACTGAGTTAAACATGACTTGACAATGCCAATGAACTTTTGAGAGAAGTGACAGGCAAATTACAACATGCTTTCACCGAGGCACATGGAAACTTCCAGTTCTAAAAGGCATACTGTCAGTAATTGTAAATATTACCGGCTAACACTGAGAAAAACATTGCATGTGCTTTCCATAAAACAGACTTATGGTATAGGCATAGGGCATTATGGGAGTTCCTGTTGCACAGAATTAAACAAGACATGGAACAACTTTTTGTACTATTTTCATTACTTCCGTATGTCTTGATAAATGAGGATTTATATATTTATTTATTTATTGCAAATTCTGATATGAACTGACCAGATCCATACCTCCCTCACTAATGTGTGGATCAGCATGAAGTTGTAATTCAGATTTTTCAGTACTATAAATTTTGCAGTGCAATTCTTTGCTCAAAAAAACACACAAAAAAAACAAACAAACAAACACCACAACGTACCAAAATGCATATAGAAGTGCCCGCCTTAGGATAATGTATGTTTTGAAAGGTGTAATTTGTGGTAAAATAGTATTAAAATATTTAAATACATATTTAAAAATTAATCTTTAAACAGATTCTTTTGTTTTTAGTAGAGTAAGGCAGAATATACTTGGAAAAGTTATGAATGGATACTTGCAAAACTACCAAGGACCAGAAATGAAGTAAGCTGTCCATCCCTCGCTCTGGCTGAATCATTATGTAGATTGGGTGCTGTGTGTGTGTGTGTGTGTGTAATCTGATAGTTTTAATTTTGAATATAAAGAGTCAGCTAGGGACGTGGGTGGCGCTGTGGTCTAAACCACTTAGCCTCTTGGGCTTGCTGATCGGAAGGTCAGCGGTTCAAACCTAACAGTTCGAAAGCACACCAGTGCAAGTAGATAAATAGGTACTGCTGCAGCAGGAAGGCAAACGGTGTTTCCGTGCGCTCTGGCACTCGTCACGGTCCTCCATGCACCAGTAGCGATTTAGTCATGCTGCCAACATGACCTGAAAAGCTTTCTGTGGACAAACGGCAGCTCCCTCGGCCTGAAAGCGAGATGAGCGCCGCAACCCCATAGGCTCATTTGACTGGACTTAACCATCCAGAGGTCCTTTACCTTTTTTACCTTTACCTATAAAGAGTCAACTAATAAGTAAACATATTAGTATACAAAAAAACACTTCAAACCTAAAGTAGGTCCTTTCAGATAAAAGCATAGCATAAGAACATCATATGGGCCTGCTGGATCAGACCAATGGACCATGTAGTCCAACATATTGTTCTCACAGAGGCAAATCAGATTTCTGTGGGAAAGCAGCAAGCAGGATTCGAGCACAAGAACACTTTCTCTTCCTGTGGTTTCCATCTACTGGTCTTCAGAAGCTGTTGAGGCAGAGCCATCATGAGGAACAAACATAGATACCATTTTGAGAGAGCAGCCTGCGGAAGTGTGTGCTGCCCCATATTAGACCACACTTGAAGATAACTTACGATAATTTATTTACTTATTACAGATATTCTTCAGCTCACTCTGGCTCTTCATTGCAAATGCTTTTTTTGAGCGGGGTGTGCGTGCGTTACCTTTTAAAAGCATTGTTAAGCGTAAATAATGTCAACATAACTCAGAACAGCGGCAACCAGGCAATCTCAATAAACAGACAAATTATACTCCATCATAAACAGAGATCTAAACATTTACCTTAAAAGATGCAGGCAAAGTGAAGCACTGGAGTTGGCTTAGGAATAGATGTCAGAATCAGCACCAGGCAACTGGGTTGCGAAGAACAGGCTTATATCGTTTCCCTAGTCATTACCTATCTCAGCTACGTATGTACAGATTTGATTATAAATGAAGCTGTTCATCATCGAATGGGGATAAAAAATGGGGAGGTTAAAAGAACATGAGGGGTGGGGTCCATGCAGGTCAGTCCACCTCCCACCATTGTTGTGCCAGTTGCCCATGTTCTCCAGGCTTGCCCTGTGATAAGAACAGGGCCATCTCAAGATATTTTGGCACTTGAGGTAGATCCCCAAATAGTACCCCCCTTCCCTTCCAGGGAAGAATGGATGAGGGAGGAAGATTGGTATTGGGATCTGTTGTCCTGGTGAATTATGCCGCCTGAGGCAGTCACCTCACCGTGCCTCATGGGTGGGCTCGATCTGGATAAGAGGCATTATGCATGTACTGATGTATTCACAAAGAGCTCCTTGAGGGAAGATGCTAGGAGCACCCTTCCTGTCAGAAAACTGGTCCATTGGTGAAGAAGAAGAAGAAGAAGAAGAAGAAGAAGAAGAAGAAGAAGAAGAAGAAGAAGAAGAATAGTAATAGTTTGGATTTGATATCCCGCTTTATCACTACCCGAAGGAGTCTCAAAGCAGCTAACATTCTCCTTTCCCTTCCTCCCCCACAACAAACACTCTGTGAGGTGAGTGGGGCTGAGAGACTTCAGAGAAGTGTGACTAGCCCAAGGTCACCCAGCAGCTGCATGTGGAAGAGCGGAGATGTGAACCCAGTTCCCCAGATTACGAATCTACCACTCTTAACCACTACACTATGCAAAATGACCAAAACACCCATTTCAACTGAGCCCCTCCTCTCCCTTTTAAAAAATGGCAGGTGCTGTTAAACGGGCAGGAGCAGGGCTCAGTACTACTATCTCTTTAAACAGCATCTCTTATTTTGGCAACTCCGCCAAGGTTACCAACTTTACAAAGCTGAAAAGAGGAGCTCTGTCGCCCACCAGATGGCTTTTTAGTAATGATTTCATGCGTTCTGATTGCACATATTCTTAGAAACACACACACACAACGTATTTGTTGTTGTGACTGTGGGCACTGGCATTTAAGAAGCTTTTCTAAGAAGAAACATCAACACAACCTCCTACAGCTGCACGCCAGTAATGCTCAGACTTTAAAGAAGTCTGCATTTGTGACATTGTGTGACATTTTGCATGCCAATATCAGTTGTACCCATCAAACAAATAAAAAACCAACATCCCACAAACACACTGGTACGATATGATTTAGGGCGGTAATGTCAAGGACAGGAATATTAAAGGCGGTCTAGATGTTAAGGTTGCCTCTGAAAGATTAGTTTGACTTCATTCCCTTCATATCTATTATCTATTTTCAATTTGATGATATATGATTTTGCTTTTGTTGCATGTGATCAGCCCACATTAAGTCTCTTTGGGATATGGGAGTCACTGCTGGATTCTAACTCAACAATTTCACAGAGAATGAATGTGTGGAGTGAGGAATAGGGAAAAGAAAATGGGAGCCAGTGTGGTGTAGTAATTAAGAGTGGTAGTCTTGTAATCTGGGGAACCGGGTTCGCGTCTCCGCTCCTCCACATGCAGCTGCTGGGTGACCTTGGGCCAGTCACACTTCTTTTGATGTCTCTCAGCTCCACTCACCTCACAGAGTGTTTGTTGTGGGGGAGGAAGGGAAAGGAGAATGCGAGCTGCTTTGAGACTCCTTCGGGTAGTGATAAAGCGGGATATCAAATCCAAACTCCTCCTCATCCTCCTTTTCTTCTTCTTCTTCTTCTTCTTCTTCTTCTTCTTCTTCTTCTTCTTCTCTTGTGGGACAAACTGTGGTTAAAATTGATTATATGTATTTAAAATATAACCCAAAAAACAGGATCTGCCAACCAACAAATCAAATTAACTAGCTGAATCAAAATATAGCCTGGGCCCTTGAGTCTAAGCCAACAGAGCCTCAAGCAACATCAATGGCTCCAGGAGTGTCTCCAAGCTACGTACCAACTCCCTCAGAGGAAGTGTAACCCCCATCAAGAGCAGGCAGCCTCTCAGCCATCTGCTCTAGGAAACCACCCACTAACAGTCTTATCTGGATTGAGCTTCAGTTTGTTGGCTCTCATCCAGTACATTACCAAGGCAAGACCAGGGTCCAGCACCTCCACTGCCACAACTTCAGATGTAAAGAAGAAGTAGAGATGTGTGTCATCAGCATATTGCTAACAACACACTCGAAAACTCCAGATACTCCACATTGAAGTCTCCTCAGGGCTGAAAAGCACTCCCCAAGCATCACCCTCTGGAAATGACCACCCCAAAGGATGATGATGATGATGATGATGATTACCCCGCCTACCTGGTTGAGTTTCCGCAACCACTCTGGGCGGCGCCCAACAGAATATTAAAAACATGATAAAACATCAAACATTAAAAACTTCCAGAAACAGGGCTGCCTTCAGATGTCTTCTAAAAGTCAGATAGTTGTTTATTTCCTTGACATCTGATGGGAGGGCATTCCACAGGGCGGGCACCACTACCGAGAAGGCCCACAGCAAAGCAGTGGTGCCCATCCTCAACTCAGACAGCTGCTCCAGAAGGATGCAATAGTTGGTGGTATTTAAAGCTGCTGAGGTTGAGGAGAATTAACAGGGTCACATTCCCCCTGTCTCTCTCCCAACAGAGGTCATCATGCAGGGTGACCAAAGCAGTTTTTGTGTGTGTCAAAACCGGCTGTAAACCCCGATTGAAATGGATTTGGAAAATTGGTTTCCTCCAAGAGTCTGTGATCACCCACTCAAGAACTTTGCCCAAGAAGGGGAGATTGGCAACTGGCCACTATTTACTTAGTGTACTGGAAGAAGCAAAGATCACCAGTGTTGAAGCAATGATCCTTCAACATCAACTTTGTTGGTCTGGTCATGTTGTGCATATGCCTGATTATCACCTTCCAAAGCAACTACTCTATTCTGAACTTAAAAATGGAAAGCACAATGCTGGTGGTCAACAAAAGAGGTTTAAAGACTGTCTCAAGGTAAATTTTTAAAAAATGTAGTATAAACACCAACAATTGGGAAACACTTGCCTGAAAGTGCTCCAATTGGAGAACAGCCTTTACCAAAAGTGTCATGGACTTTGAAGACACTTGAACTCAGGATGCAAGGGAAAAACGTGCTAAGCTGAAAGCACACTTGGCAGATCCACACCGTCATCAACTCCCACCCAGAAACCAATGTCCCCACTGTGGAAGGATGTATGGATCCAGAATTGGCCTCCACAGTCACTTACGGACTCATTGTTAAAACCGTGTTTATGGAAGACAATCTTACTCGGCTACAAGTGATCGCCAAAGAAGATGAAAGAAGGTGATTTTCCAAATCCAGGGAGGGCTTCTTAAGGAGTGGTCTTGCCATTACCTCCTTCGACAAAATGGTACCCAGTTGTATCCAAACACAGACCCCCAAAATTCCCTGCTATTTGATCTCAGAAACCATCAAGGGAGATTTGGTAGAGATACCTTAAGAGGTGTCTGCATGCTTAGCAAACAGACAGGCAATTTTCCAAAATGTATAGTAGATATTATACATTATTATACATTATACATTGAAGAACAGCATTTTGGACAGGTCAAGGTAACATTTCCCCAAGATACCTTATAAAAACAACAACAACCACACGCATCAATAAATGAAGCGATGAAATAATGACAAAATCCTGCCGCGTTTTAATATCTGCTACACAACTGCAGATAGCAGAGCAACTCTTTTGTCTATGTCTGTCAGTGTCTCCGCAGAGATAAATAGCCAGTACTGCATCAGATGGAGTGACCTCACTAGCTCTGTTACAAAATAAACATGAATAGATGGCATCAGCATTGACCTAGTAACACGGCCATGTGCTTCAGGCCCAGAAGTCATGGCTTGTGAAATAATCAAGATTTCTAATTCCAGCAAAAGCAGAGGTTTTTGCTCCACGAATAAAGGGGCCAGGGAATCGTGTGTTAACAGTCCCAAGTTACAGCATGGTAGAAGGTGAGTGCCCCCTTCAGGTTTCCAGATGAATAGCACTGCAAGCATTTCACAAAGCTGGAAAGTGACTGATTTCACAGCTCCAGAGCACCCAGGGATGTCTGCTTTTGGTTTCCTCCCCCTTTCTAAATTTTTTACAATGCAAAATCAAGCACAGAACAAATAACCACAGAAGACAGGTGTGAAATGCTGAAGCAAAAACAAAAAAGGGAGCCATCAGTAATACATTCCAAATTTTCGGTATAATATACATTATAACAAATATTATTTTTCAGTGGGATGAGCTGCATTTCCAGCAAATCTTAGTTTGTGAAGTTCTGCACGTGTTCCTGTTTTATTGCATTATCCACAGCCATTTATAGGCTGGGGACATTGTCTATGTTCTATTTTATTAAGACAATAAAATCATACCAAACAGAAAGGAAGTTGTCCTTACTTTTTTGACTTCTAGACGTCAAATTGATATGCCATTTATTTTTTTTCTGGTCGGGCTGATTCCTATAACTTGGTGTACCAGTCAGAAAATGTCTGCTCTGGCTAGATGTCTCCAAAATCAGACTAATTGTGGCTTTGGCCGCAGTTAGCATATGGATAATCGACTCCTCACAGCTTAATCCTTTATCATTCTCTTCAAAGATGTTTTAGAAGAGCAAGTTGTAGGGTGGGTGTTACATTGCAATTTGCAATTTCATTAATCTCTTGAAAAATAGAAAGCCAATTATCTGGTATTAAATACAATACCAAAGTCTCCCCGATGTCTTTTGTCTAAGTTCAGAAAACAGGGACTGTTATTAATAATGATGCATATTTATGCATATTTCAAAGTGTGCCTCATGTTTCACATAAGGCCTGTTAAGTTGCACTAATAGTTTCTCCCCCTCCACCTGCAATAAAAATGAGTGGGGCAGAATGCAGGAAAAAGAGGCAGGGAACAGTTTCCGAGACAGAAGCACAGGATGATCAAAGGAGCTGCAATTTGTATTCAACATATCACTGTAACTGAATCATTTAAGGTTACAATAAAATGTAGAGGGTCCTTGAACGTTAAAATAAAATGCATCATTGCAAAACAACCTGATGGCTTGATTGTATCAGGGGTCATGCTTGTATAAAATGAAAATAGCATCAGAAAGTCCATCCAATCACCAGACTTCAGGTTTTAGGGATGAAAAAAATGATTAGGATGTCGAAGCACCCACTGTAAGTCACTGGAGTATCCAGTCACATCACATCCTCTGCCTATCTTTCTGGTCTTCCAAAGTTTGCTGATATAAGCAATCCTGAAATATTAGATAATCAGGGTCCACTTATCAATACATGTCACTGAATACAATTATACAGTCAAACCTGATTGATTGATTGATTGATTGATTGATTGACTGATTCCATAAAACTTGCATTAAAATTACTTCAACTTTCTAATCACTTGGGTAGACATTTGCTAACTTTCAAGTGCTTTGGTTGTTTGTTTTAAATATCAGGTTTCTTTCTTTTTCTTTCTTTCTTTCTTTTAGTGCTCAAGAAATTAACAGCCAACAAATAGCAACAGCTTCTTGAGTTACTGTTATGGCCAATCATGAATACAAAAATGACATTCTTGGAGAGTCTGTGATGGACAAAAAAAAGAAAAAGAAAAAAGTCTACCATTATCTCAAGACATTCCAGCAGAGGGATATGTGCAGGTTTATTCCATATTTGTTTTGTTTAATATATACGCAGAGTCCTGTAGTGATTTCATGCTCTTTATTGCAGCTTGTAAAACAGTGGTTGAATTGCCCCCCAAACCTCAGGCTTTTATATACATTATTTACACAATGAGTCCCGTCTGATTGGCTGATCTTGCTTCTCTCCTGGAGCCTGATTGGTCTTTTCCTGCAGGCCAATCAGTTGTTGCATTCTACGATCCTACCAGCCTAATAGGCTGATTAACTTCCTCCTGGAGCCTGATTGTCTTTTCTTGCAGGCTTATCAATTGTTGCATTCTAGGGTCCTCCTTGGCTATTGTTCTAGGATCCAAGCTTAGCACATAACACATGTGTTAATAAAAGCCTGTTCCACTGAGTGTCCCTTTAAAGCTTTCAGCTAGCAGCACGGTTAGCCTTTCCCTAAGTGTGATGTTCCACACCTGTTGTAGCCCCCTCTCAAAGGTAAAAGCAGTCAAGTGCTTTCCCATTTCAACTATTACTAGTCTAGCCACAACCATCAGAAAGGTCACCCCAGGTTGCCTGGTTATTCTCTTCTTTATTTCAGTCCACAGTGTATTTTATGTGAACAAAAACACTATACCTTATTGTAATTTTAAATTACTCCTTTGGAATTACTGCATATTCCTGCATTGCAAGGAGTTGGACTGGATGATCCTCAGTTTCCCTTCCAACTCCACAGTTCTATTATCCTATGTACAACAATATATTGTACACAATGTGCAGTTATTTGGATGGTAATAATGAAATGTTGCTGCATGGGGTGCCCCTGTTCAGCCAGACACCCGTACTGTCTTCCAGGATTCTTTAAAACACAATTAAAACCCCAGCTTGTTTGGCAGCCATTGGCCCTTGTTTCCAGGTTTGCATGCAACAGGAAACTATGGTTAAGTGCTGAATCCAGACTTAAGAACATAGGAAGCTGCCTGAGTCCATTTAGCTCAGTCTAGATTGAATTGCAACAGCTCTCCAAGGTTTCAGACCTGGAGATGCTGGAGGTTGAACCTGAGGACTTCTGCATGCAAAGCAGATGTTCTATCACTAAGCTAACGTCCTTCTCAAACTTGTTTTGCCAGGGATGTGTGAATTGGCCTAAAAGGGGGGGGGGGGCTGTTGGGTCCTGCAAGCAGTTTGTGCATACTGAGCCTTATGAAGTCAGAACTTTCGGTTAAAGGTTGCATACAAATGGGGCTCCAAATGAAGCTTTATGCATTTTTCTGTATGGCTGAAGCACATGGGAACTTCAAGAGCATCTTCATTTGCAAAGTTTGGTTGCAGAGTGATTCAAAGTGGTCTCTGGAAAGTATGGGTGAGGCAGGCAAAAGCTGTGTTCATCTGCAAAAGTGTTTGCAAATTCTTAAAGTGAGCCTGAAAATCAGGATGATCGTGCTTGGTCACTGATCATCTTTATAAACATAAACTTTATCTGGGGATAAGCATGTGATGCTTAGGTCCCATTTTAATTAAGTGACTGCATTCTCCAGCATTGTGTTGTTGTTGTTGTTTAAAAAAGAACTTAGAAACTTCAAAACTACGTGCACTTTGCCCGCCAAGCCAAAATGTGACAGCGGTCCAACTTTATAATGAACTAATAGGAGGAAATAATGAATTTCCTGAGTTATCCTAAAATGCTGCTTTATGTGGTGCAAACAGCAAGAGTTCTAAAGTGGATGGTCATCAGGACGTCCCCCAGAGAAGTTAAAAAGAAAACCCTGAAACCATATAGCACACTGTTACAATGGGACTGTCGTCATTCATTTTAACCTGGTTTCAAATAGATTGGGGGAAATGACCTTTCCCGAGTCTCTCTCTCTCTCTCTCTCTCTCTCTCTCTCTCTCTCTCTCTCACACACACACACACACAAACACACTTTCTCTCTCACACACACTTCCTCCAGCTCTTTGTAATATGAAGCTCTTGATCTCTCTCTCCCTCTCTTTTAACTGGGTGAGCAAATTAGAAAGTGTCTGCCCTTCTTTAACTTTTAGAAGTTGCAGACTTCTTCATTACCTCAAATGAAAAATAATCCTATCAAAGGCACGAATCCTCATGTTTCTGGCCATAAGCTAACTGAGACCGAAAAGAAAGTGTAAATAATTTTACCCCCTCAAGCCATTCCAATTATTGTTTCTAACAGGATTTTTAGTCTCCTCTGAGATGTATGGAGCCAGCTGTTACAGAGAAAATACTAGGAAAAGAGAATGGCTGCCAGGGCAGCATTTAGAGAAGGTAGCATGACTAGGGGAGCCTACCGCACAGTTTTGAGGATAATGTAGTCTAACCCCTCTGAACTCCTCAGAGGAAGGGTGGGATGGAAATGGGATGATGTTATTTGGAATAAAGGTAAAGGTAAAGGGACCCCTGACCATTAGGTCCAGTCGTGGCCGACTCTGGGGTTGCTGCGCTAATCTCGCTTTATTGGCTGATGGAGCCGGCATGACTAAGCCGCTTCTGGCGAACCAGAGCAGCGCACGGAAACGCCGTTTACCTTCCTGCCGGAGTGGTACCTATTTATCTACTTGCACTTTGATGTGCTTTCGAACTGCTAGGTTGGCAGGAGCAGGGATCGAGCAACAGGAGCTCACCCCATCACGGGGATTCGAACTGCCAACCTTCTGATCAGCAAGTCCTAAGCTCTGTGGTTTAACCCACAGCGCTACCCGCGTCCCTCTGTTATTTGGAATAGTGACCTATAAAAAGGCTCTACCCTTTAGGAGAGAAAAAGTCAAAGTACTGAGAGGAGGAAATGTTTCTCATGTCCAACCTAGCATTGGAGGTGGGAGGTAAATAAATGTTGGATGAAATATGAATCAGTTATATTTCTAGAAATTTGCATGCTGCATAATGTTTTCATTCATAAAGGTGAGGGGCCTGATTTATCACTGAGCATGCCTAAAAGTGCATTTTTAATCATGCAATGAGAATTTGATGATCTGTTGAGAGGAAACCTCTTACCATCAATTTTCATGAAATACCACCCTTGGGATACATTGCAGCATAAACAGAGAGGGTTTTAAAAACGATCAACAAGTAGCACTCAAGCTAGGGCTTCAAGAAGGAGCATTATTGGATGATAACAATAACAGCTTCCCCAAACCTAAAATTCAAGTAATGAAGCTATCAAAACTGCAGATCTCTCCCTCACACCCTAACAGACCAAGGAAACTTTTGTGGGATGTAATGCATAGGAGCAGTCAAATACAACATTCCTTGTTGCCCTAGAGTTACACAGACAGGGGGTTGCGATTCCAGTCAGTATAACTTCTTGTCCCACTGTCCTGGAGTGTCTTCCCCCTGCATGTGACCAGGGAGATGGGCGTGACCTTGGCTGACTCCATAAAAGAGCCAAGTCATGCAGCCATCTCTCTCTCTTAATGCCATGCTGCTCTCCTGCAGCCATTTTGTTCTCTTGATGCCGTTCTCTTAATGGATTTTGCTGTCTGCTGGCTCTCAGCCAGCAGCACATGGGCTCCATCCCCATATGGGATCAACTCACAATATGTTCTGTAATTACTAGCTAAAGCCTGCCTTCAGGGATCATACTGTGAACTGAATGTGAGTAAACTTCTTATTACTTTTAAGGAAAGACTCTTGTATCTTTATTCTTTTAAGAGGGATCAAAGGGGACACCAGGAATAATCCAGCCTGATCAAGCCAGACTGGATTGCTTAACTAAAGAGATTCAAACGAATCTGCAAATTAGCTGTAATGAAGGGAATCTGCTCTGCTACATTACTCAATAGCGTGAGTGAAGGAAGGATAATATTTAATCAATATATCCTCTCCTACTATCCTTAATATACCCACAACTTTGCAACGACATAGTTCCCTGAAGCACCTTCATTATACAGTTACTAGTGAATGTTGATATGGTAGATAGTGAATGGAGATCAGGTAGGGTCAAAGGGTCCATGCACAACCCTGGAAACAACAGTAGGGAAATGTGTTGTTGCACCCAGGTCCTTCTTGCAGGTTTGCCATAGGCATCTAGTTACGCACTGTGAGAACAGGACACTAGGCCACTGGCCAAATCCAGTTAAGTTATTCTTATATTCTTATTTCCCACTATAGGTCTTGCTAAATGCTCCCTCAATGAGGATGTTTCATGCATTCGACATGAAAATGTCATTTTTTTCCCCTCCATGGATCGATGCAAACCAGCCCCCTCACTCATTTGTGAGTGGAGAAACAACTTCCAGGTCATAGGATGCCAGGCAGCCTGGCACATCTGTTTTGAGAAATTAAATGCTTAGAAATTGCTCGGACCATTAGCTCATATTTTATGAATCACATAAACATGTCTCCTACTTTTCTCGGCTCCCCAGTCTCATTATTTATAAATATACTTAATGTTACACACTTGACTCTCGTTCTTTGCTTTTTAATGTCTTGTAGATAAGAGCGGATTTATTGGATAGCCTCATATAAAAGTTTCTTTTCTGCATTTAGCTGATGAACTTTCATGCTTTTTTTAAAAAAAATAATGAATCTTTTGGTTCAGTTGTAGAGAATTTTTATTCCCTCAGGATGATGGGAATTGTAATCCTATCATACCCGGAGAGCCACAGGTTCCCCATTGTAGTTCATAAATGCTTTTTTCTTTTCTTTTTTTCATGACAAGGCATGCTTTCCTGAATCATACTGAAGGTCCTGGTGGTAAATCAGGATTTTTCTCCTAACAGAAAGTCTCTCTAAGAAGATTAAAAATTAAACTCTCCATGAATTTTTCAGTGAAGTGTCTTGGTAGTTTGGGATGGCCCTTTTCCCCTTCCTTAGCTAAATTACCAACTTCTCCCTCTTGAATCTCTCTATCAAGTCATGTTCTTTTTTAAACAACACACACAAAAAACCAAGTCATGATTGAAATTATCTTCAGTGTAGGAAGATAGAAGTTATTCTAGCTGTGTGAGGAGGGGAATAATCTAACTGCAGTGAAATATAGAATGCTATAGACAGACATTGCATGGCTGGTAATTTCTCCCTACTGAACCTGCATTCCTTTTCATTCCAATTCCTTGTAGAATTTTGGGTCTTAATTTAGTTTCGTTAGAAAAAAATGACAAAGTTAATATACTTTCACTCCTTAGGAGCCACTTTCGATAATTATTAACAATGCATCTTACAAACTCATTCATATTTCAAAAGTATATTTCAGGTATGCTTCTTTGATATGTATTCCCCCTTCCCCCTCCCGCCCACCGTACTTGTCTCAAGGAATGCTTTTTAAAACTCTTGTGCTATTGTTAATAGGAATTCAGGGAGAAATGAAAAGTTTCTCAATTTGTCCTTTAATGTTTCTGCAATGATGGCATTAATACATTAAACCGCTTGGATGGACCTCTCTATTATCCCAGTATATTAAATTCCTTAAACATCTTTGAGCAAAAGAGATTTTGTTCTTCTGAAGGTAGAAGAATAAATCTTTTGAAAAGGACCAGATTGGAAATGAAAGTACGGGTTACGGTAGAAGTGGAAAAGGGGAATCAGAGAACCTGGGCATTTAAAATAGCCAAAAAGGTATTTTAGGCAAAGATTTATTGGTGGGTGGGGTATCAGTGAATATTCAGAGGTTGATCCTTGCAAATTTCTACTACTTTAATTTTCAAGTCTCTCACAGAAATTGGTGGTGGGATGCATGTCTGACCGTAACACTGTTACAGAACATATTCCACTGTAATAAATGACAACAGTTTTTTAAAAAGAATTTGATTACCACAATCCAACAAACAGCACAATTCAACCAGCATCTGAGACGGAGTGGGAGCCATCAAAACTTACTAGTGGGTATCAAAAGGTTGAATGGTGCTCCTTGCCTCCAGGGCAGTCTTGAAATGCTCCTCTGCTACCACTTGACCACACTAGCCCATTGCTTACTAGAAAGAAAGCAGCCGGGATGATGGGGAATATTGAAGGCAAGTTTGATCAAAGGTGGAATGGTTCTAAGTGTTGAAGATGCAGAGCCTGGAGAGGACAAGGCTAAAGAGAGAGATTACAGTGGTTTTCAAATATCAGAAAGGCTGTCACACAGAAGATGGAGCAGAGGACAGAACTAGAATCAGTGGGTAGAAACTGCAAGGAATTAGATTTTGACTATGCAATGAGGGCAAGCTCCCACACAATAAGAGTTGCTCAACAAGAGCTGCTCAACACTGGAACAGACTGCTGTAGGAGTTGGTGGGTTGGAAATACTTAAGCAGTGGCTGGTTGACCATCTGTCAGGTATGCTTTCAGGTAGCTTCTTGCTTTCTGCCAGGGATAGGGTAAGATGACTCAAATGTCTCTTCCATCTCTAAAATCAATGCTATGATTTTATGAAAGCACCTCATTGGCCACCACAAAATCCAACAGAGCTTTAAACATGCTTAAGCCCTTTGAAATTAAGTGACTTATGTTTACTAAGGCTGTGTTGAACAGTGGCCTCACCCTGAAAGGTTATATGAAGCATGAGATCAAAAGAAAATCCAGAAAAGAAATCTATAGGTCTAGGAACTAAGCTTTTTCTTAGATGACCAGTAGGAGAATGTCTAGTTGTGGATTTGTGTTTACATTTTGTTGTTGTTGAGGGGGGTGGTTTTGGGCTGGTCTTAAGATCTCCCCTACTACAGCTTCTAGAAGTTCTTCATAAGAGCTACATCAGATTCACAGAGATCCAAATGAAATTACAGGACAGTCGCAATACAATGTGTCTTGAGTCTAACAGTTAACAAAAGATCCAAGCCAATCTAATTCTAGTTTCTGCCCAAGGAACCATGCCAGCTCTATTCCCAGTCCAATTATTGCTTTTACAAAGTGCTCTATATCTGTCAACTGGCTAAAGTGTGAAGTAGAATGTAATAAATGCAGTTGAAAAAGCAACTGGTTCACACATTCAAGGAAAAGCCATGTAGTGATGGATACTTGAAAGGGGCAAGTGTAAAGTACCTTGTCATGTGGCTGCAGTGTTTTCACTTGCACGATGTGTGTGCCTGTGTGCATGCTTGTTTTGAGGTGGCTGAGTGAAAATCATCCAAACCGCACAGTTTGTCACGGACAAGATCCATGCTTTTCACCGATCACCTTTAGCCCTTTGTTTCATGGTTCACACACTGTTGCTGTTGCATTCACTAGATGGGGAAGTGTTAAGTGGGAGGGGGAACTGCTGTGACAAGCTGTAACCTCACAACAAAGCTGTATGCTATAATGTGATTGCAATTGTAATTAGTTGTGTGACTAAAAAGCTGTTCTATGTAGAATGAGGTAGCAGCCTTTCGTGGTCATATCTTGGATTGTGAGGATTCACATTTTTGAATGCTTCTCATTTTTAAAAGTCTCTGTTTTATAAAAGAAACTAGCACATAGGAAGCTGTCTTAAGCTGAGTGGTCCATTTGGCTTGTTATTGTTTACATTGTCTAGGAGACTTTCCCTACTTGGAGATGCCAGGGGTTTTACCTGGAAATTTCTGGGTGCAAAACAGTAGCTCTACCACTGAGTTATGTCCACGTTGGATAGAAGCTTAGAGCAGAATCCTGTACGTGCCTACTCTGAACATGTACACGATCTCATTGAATTCCACAAGAACATGTCCAGTATGACTGTCCATCCTTGGGTGCCTTCCCTATAAAGAGTAATGTGAAACACAGCTGTCTTCTTGTCCCAGCAATCTTTGGCATATTTTTCTCCCTGGTGTTCTCATATGCCTTCAGCTCAACTGAAGGTGATGTGGACTTTCACTCAAGGAGTGATGGGAGTCTGTTCAACCTGGCATGTCTCTATGCCAAGACAAAAGTGTGGTGTATCCTTATCCGAGATATGTTGTTGCACGTTTTGGGGGCCTAATCTGGCCTCCGTGGCAGTATATGTGCTGGGGTAAAATCCTAAACAAAGCTTAACAACTTTGGGGTAAAACTGTAAAAAAAAGTTCAACAACTTCAGGGTAAACTTCAATCCTAAAAGAAAGCTCAACAACTTTGGTCGGCCCTCACCCATGTTCACTTCATCAAATCTGACCCTCTTTGAAAAAAGTTTGGGTACCCCTTCTCTACAGAGACTCACTAACCATTTTGCCCAGATTGGCCTTACCAACAGCCTAATGAAGATCAACATCCTGGGTCGGGTTTTCACCAGCACTCCACGCATCAGCATTGGTGACCACAGGCTTGAGATGGTAGACAATTTGTCTACCTGGTTTCCACCATAACCAGGAACCTCAATGGAGACACTGCGTACTGGCAAGGCTGCTACGGCAATGGAGACTTCTGGGTTGGTGCCTCCGGCAATGGCGGAGCTCCTCCGATCGGGAGGAACTTGCTCCGTGAAAGGCAGGGTCTGACCGCCACGGCGAAGGCGGAGACCCATAGAAATCACAGGCAGGAGAAGCCTGTGAACTGGGGATTCGGCTGGCACCCTTTGCGCCTCCCCTACTCACGGGGAAACCCTATTTTGGGGATCCGGAGCGACGTGGGGTGAGTGGCGCGGTGCTTTGAATCGACTGCTTCTTTCACGGAGTGAAGCCGCATTGCTGCTGCCGGAGAGCGCTGACTTTTTCCTGTGGACAATTGGATTTTAAACAACTACCCGTGAGTAGAACAGAAAATTGGATTTTGAAATACTTTAATTTGGCACCGAAGTGGGAAGGTTCTAAACAGGAAGTCTGCCTTCCGCTTTTGTAAATAGATTGAAGCAAAGACGCTACAAGCTAAAGTCTCTGAAAGTTTTTGACAAAGGATTAAATTTCCATCGGTCAAAAATACAAAATCCCCCTTGGAAGCAGGAGAAGAGGGGGGAAGTTTTGGACCTAGTGAGCCTGCAGGAGAGAGTAAAAATCAAATTACCACGGCTCTGAACCTGGGAGATCTCCAGCTGTGAGATAAGGATTCTGAGAACCAGAGACTGACCTTGGACCATTCAAAATGTTGATAGGAGAAGCTATTGTGACAGTATTATACAAGATAAACTACTCGTTGGAACAGCTTCACAAAAAGACAGATGACACGATCTTTAAAATTGATAATTTGGAACAGAAAGTGACTAATTTGAGTCAAAAAGTGAGTACCAACACAGAAACAATTCAGGACTTGGCACAGGAATATACCTTGGCAGGACAAATGGTGGAGGAAAAGGAGAAAGTTGTTGTTGTGAAACACAAAGCAGTACAAGTGGGATCCTTAGTTTTTCAGAAGCAAATTGAGGGTTATAAATTGAGGTCTTCCATGATTGAATCTAGCAAGAGCCAGATTTTGAGGATTGGATCCCGGCTTGGATTGAAGAAGGAATGTTGGAAAGATCCCTCTATCCAGGGATTGACTGACTTTTGGGACATGGGTTTGGGTTTGGAGAAGCCTGAAGTCTTGGGGGCCTTTAGATCTGGAGGAATCCTGAAATACTTCCTGAAACACTTTATGGATCTTAGTTTTAACCATGGAAATTTGGCTGAACTGTCCAGAAGGAATAAAAGTACTGTTAGGTTGGAGTTTTCCCGAGATTTGCTCCTGAGTATTAAAGAATATGAAGAAGATCTGCAGAAGGGACTTGGAAAAGATTTAAGAGCCTCGGACATAAGATCTCCAGGTTGATGGACTATATGGAACTGACGGAAAGGACTGGCAGAATCAGAAACCAGGGAGAGGAGATGGTGGAAGAAGACTGGAAAAATTAAAGTGTATATTCAGAAATATTGTAAAAGTAATGACTGTTAGAAAAATGGTGGAATGATATTTTATGGATTTAGCAGAAATGCTATAAGAAGTTAAGTATATATAAGTAATTTAGCCTTAACGGGAAATAAGGTTAAAAAATATGTTATTTATAATATGGTAGAAAATAGAGAAAGATGGAAAGGATTTGCTGAAACAAGTACTAGAAGTGGGATACAAAAAGGGAGGTGTGAGGAGGTTGAGGAAACAAGGGAATGAAGGATAGACTATGGAAAAGGAGGGAGGTTTTTAAATTGTTTTTGTTTTGCTTCATTTATGTGTTTAGTTTAATGAGTTCAGGTTGGGTTTTGTATTGTTTATATATTGTATTGTATTGTTTTGGGGGTTTTTTCTTCTGCTTTCTTTCCTTTTTGTCTTTCTTTTTCTTTCTTCTCCTTTTTTTGTAACTTTTAAAAGCAATAAATATTATTTTTTTAAAAAAATGGCTGCTACGGCAATGGCTCGCCTCTCCAAAAGGGTATCAGAGAATTTGATGCTAATGTCCATTACCAAGATGAAAGTGTACCAGGCTGCTATATGTAAGTGCATTGTGGGCATTTTACAACTGCCAGGAGCAATGTCTTCCAAACGCACTGTGTCAGGACGATTTTGGACATCACATGGAAGGACAGTGTCTCAAACAAAGATGTTTACGCTCCTGTCTCAGTGACACCTGCGACATTCTGGCCATGTCCACAGAATAGAAGATGGAAGGATAATCAAGGACATGCTCTGCAGGACCATTGGCAGACCAACTCTGCATTACAAAGATGTTTGCGAATGTGGCATGAAGACTGGTAACGTTAACCCTGCCATATGGGAATCCCTTACAGGCAACCGCAGTGCTTGGAGGCAGCCAGTCAGGTTATGTATCCACAACAGTGATCAGAGAAGGAATGACTTCTGGGAGGAGTGCAGAAAGAAGAAATGTCATGGTGCATCTGCAGGAACACAACGGAATATCTTCATCTGACACAGCTGCAACAAAACATGTCTCTCCCATATTGGTCTGAACAGCCACAGCAAGTGCTGTAAGTCTGACTTCACCACCAAAGATGCACTCTTCCAACATCGCCTGAGATGCCAACAATAATGAAGCTACCATATACTGACCAAGATCTTTGGTTCAGATCATGCCTGGCAGTGCTCTCAAGGTCTGTGGCAGAAAAAGAATTTTCCAGCCTTCCTACCTAAATTCTTTTAAACCGGAGTTGCTGTCAGCTGACACTTGGTATGCTGTCAGAAATGCTGTGGGCTGCTAGTCCCTGTGGATTTACTTGCAAGACTGACCTAGACATATTGAGCCATCACTCATTAAAAAATAGGGGAAGTGTGTGGGTATAGATGATGATACACAATTTATATAATGCAATATTAAAATGTAGCCAGCAGGAGCCCTGAAGGACTTTGCAATTAACATTTTTAAAATAAAAATTCGTGTCTTAATTGACAAATGCAAGAGTGTATCTGAAGTGTGTGTGTAGATGTATGAACATTTTTAAATCTTCAGTAGCTATTAAATTCATAATAATATAGCATCTTATGGGTGCTAATAATGGTTTCTTCTTGAATTATTTGTTGTTTACAGGGGGAGAGAACTTGTTCGCCTCTAGATGTTGTTGGACTCCTATTCCAACCAGCCCCAACTAGTGTGGTCTTTGGTCATGGAAAATGGAAGTTCAACAACATCTGAAGGAGAATAGATTTGTTAAGGACTGCCAGGAATGGTAACCTTGTGAGGAGTAGATTACAGTGCCCAGGATTCTTTAGGGAAAGTATGTGTTTTGAATGTGCTTTAAATCTATAGCGTATAGGCAGCCTTCTTTGTGCAAACAGACCTATGCAGCTGTTTAGAAACTTTTGACTAGCCAGTTATTTTAAAGAATCATTTGATTATTCTGATAGGTTAAAAATGCATTCAATATTTTATGGTATACATATAGTTGTACACCATCAATATATTTTTGGAGAAGCAGGTTTATTAAAAAAAATATGATAAAGAAAAGGAAATAAATGAAGAATTACAGAAACATTATAGCATCCCATATCAAATGGGCCTTATTGTCAAGGTCCACATCTGTGGCTAAGTAGACAAGGTCCCAGACAAACTGAGGCTTGTTGGACATTTGGTTGAATTTGCACGTGTAATTTGCTGCAATGACCTACTTTGATGGATTTCACTCAGGAGTTAGAAAGGGAGAGAGAGAGAAATACTTTAATTTTTTACTCTTAAAAACATTTTTAAGCATCTGTGAAAAGGAAAAATCTATAATCATCTAGTTAATTATTTTCCCACCAGTGAAAACAATACAAAATGTAGCTATGATTGTATTTGAGCTTCAAGTAGAATTATAATATTCTTATCCAAAGAACAAACTTCAGACATGTCAACTCTTTTCTGCAATAAACAAAGACTTATGCACGAACTGTTAAGATCCATGGTAAATAGGGCATTATGATATTTACTTTTGAACACTGTGGGCTTAATCCACTTGGGAAAGTCAAATAAATTATCTCTTGCTATCAGCTAAGGCAAG
This sequence comes from Podarcis gaigeae, assembly GCF_964106915.1. NCBI lineage: Eukaryota > Metazoa > Chordata > Lepidosauria > Squamata > Lacertidae > Podarcis > Podarcis gaigeae. The sequence continues at coordinate 82,586,133 of NC_139681.1, read as the reverse complement.
ACATAATAATCACATGCATAATGTGTGCTTCTTGGAAAAAACAACATGGAAGGTGATTTATGTCACTTGCATTCCCAGAGCATCTATGGCACAAGTTGGTGTATAGCTGACTGACAAATCCTGGCATGACTTAAGCCAGTGGTGGAAAACATTTTTTTCAGCCCAATACCTGTGTTCTCTGGGGGGAAATATTTGGGAGGGCTTCGTGCCCCTGGTAGAAGAAGGGCAGAAGCATAGGTGGAAGGGAACAGAAGGAAAAATGGTCAGCACAATGGATGTGACACTTATCTTTGTGGAGTGGGCTGCATTGTACAATAGGCGATGTGTCTCCACCCCCATTGTTCAGCCTGGACACTGAATCCAGTGGCAAGGGCCTTCTGGCAGTTCCCTCACTACGAGAAGTAAGGTTACAGAGAACCAGGCAGAAGGCCTTCTCGGTAGTGGCGCCTGCCCTGTGGAATGCCCTCCCATCAAATGTCAAATAAATAAACAACCATCTGATGTTTAGAAGACATCTGAAGGCAGCCCTGTTTAGGGAAGTTTTTAATGACTGGTGTTTTAATGTATTTTAAGTCTTTTGTTGGAAGCCGCCTGTGGGGAGACCCAGCCAGATGGGCTGGGTATAAATAATAAAAATTATTATTATTATTATTATTATTATTATTATTATTATTATTATTATTATTATTATTATTTTGACACACCTCTCCATCCTCCAGACTGTCAAGAGGCATCATTTGAGTTCAAGAACTCTAATGACTAGAGTTCTAGCCAGGCAAAAAGCACCTGAGAAATGAAGTTTAATGATGGGTTGAAATACTTAATATGCGAAGGAATGTACATTTTTGTAACCAAAATGTCTAGTTTCTTTCCCATAATGGAAATTGGCAAATATTGTCATAGTTTTAGTTGGAATAAATCATGCTCTCACAATGTTACCATTTATCTGAAGCTAGAAGACAAAGTATCCAATGGAACAGAATTCTTTCTTTTTCCCTCCCTCCCTCCCTCCCTCTCTCTCTCACACACACCCCAACCACCATCTGAGACTTAATACATTAAAAAGATGATTCTGCCATCCTCCCCCCAATAATAATGAACTCATTTTAATGTATAATCCTTTTATTCTAAATGCATCTAAAGCTCTCTAGTGCCTAATGGGCAGCTGAATCAAAATCCATTGTCTTTATATTTGAATCTGTGGATAAAGCATATGGTAAGTAAGATAAACCATATTTTTAAAAAATTACAATGGTGGGTTTTTTTTTAAAGAGAGAGAGAACAGATTAACAATTAGGTATTAACAATCTTCTCATCCATGCTGGCAACAAAGAAATAATTAAGAGAACAGATTGCTACCCAAGATAACATTACCCCCCAAAAGTATGTGGGGGGTTAATAATAAAAGTTTTGCTCCCCCCCCACTCCAATTTGCATTATTCTTTTCAGGTGAGTAATGACCGCACAATTAATTATACTAATTACAAGGAGTAGGATAAGAGTTTCTGCACTCGTAATACCTGTGGGGATCTGAGGCGAAGAATTTCTTCAAGTTTTTCCTAGGTATGCATCAAAGCAGGACAGCCGACAGAGAACAAAACCAGAAAGCACATTAAAGCATCCATGAAATTCCATGCAGTGTGTGCCAAGTTCTTATTTTGCTAAGTTATGTTATACTCTTGCATTTCTTTGCTGAGGAACAGAGGCTAGAGTGGAAGCTTTTGTTGGTTTTTAGGTGACGTATTGCAAAGACCACATCATTTGGGGCTCAGATCTAGTTCAGGTTGGTCCCAGATCAGTCCCAGTTGGGGCCATTTCAAAGTCCCGGATGGGTTTGGGTGCATGTCTTGCCCTAGTTCAAGGCAAGGTGCTAAGTCTGTAGAACTAGCAGAGAGATAGAGAGCACCAGGCAAGTGAAAAAATGCTTTTTTTCAGCTGGAATTTACTTAAACTCAGTTCTGGCGCCTCTCAGGTGGGTGCCATTCTTAGAGAACAAGGTTGGTCTTCATAGTGAGTTCTAGCACCTTTTTCCTCTAGAAAAATAGCACCCAAACTACTCCATTGCAGATAGAGTAGGGGAGTGTTGGCTGCACTTTCAGTTCATAGCAGATGGGTGGTTTAGAAATAATAAAATTATTATATGATAGTGATGATGAAACCGGCTAGCCAACATTCCATATTAGGTGAATGTGAGCCCCAAATGATAGGTCAAAGCAGAGAGAGCACAGAGTGACACAGAAGTAGATCAGAAGTTTTAAAAAATGCACATATGTTGATTCAAGGCAAGTAATTGCACACTCTTGATTGATAGGCTCTTTCCATGCCCTCTCTTTCTTCCCCGTTTAGCAGTCACATATCCTCCAACATCTCCCCGATAAAAGTAGGGATGCCTCATTCCATAATGATCATTTTACTATTTATACCCCAGACACCTTACTGGGTTGCCCCAGCCACTCTGGGCAGCTTCCGACATTTATAAAAACATAATAAAACACTAAACATTTTTTTTAAAAAAAAATAATTCCTGTACAGGATTGTCTTCAGATGGCTCAGGGGTCGAATAACTCCATGCCCTCCAACATTTCTCTAATGAAAATAGGGACGACCTAAGGAAAAGTGGGACATTCTGGAATCAAATCAGAAACCAGGACAGCTTCTCTAAATCAGGGGTGTCCCTGGAAAGTAGGGGCACTTGGAGGGTCTGCAGCTAGATATGTCTGTATAGCTAGATATGTAAGGGTGTTGTTTGATACTTAAAAGATTTGTAGTACAGACTGATTAAGCAAATATTACTGTGTAGATCCCCCTGAGCTCAATAAGATGGTCAGTGGGTGGGGTCTCAGGCAGCACCGTACTTTGTAGTGTGTTCAGATTCCTTGCAAGCAGAGTGAATAAAAATCAGGAAAGACTCTGCTGGGCTTGGGGCTTCCTTCTAAGCGCCTGCCTGTAAGGGAATTGCATTGCTCAGCTCAACAAGGATGTCTGGCCTAGGCCTAGGTAGCTTTCTGCAATGCTAGCATAACTCTCCTTTGCAAAACATCCCATGATGGTTTTCTATCCATGAAAAGGAAGGAGGGCAGCATCCCACCTATGGGTACGTTCAGTTGAGAATGCATGTCAACGTAAACTTGACTTTCCAGCGCTTACAAAAGCAATTCACAAATGAAAACGCAGCTGTCCTTGGAAACTGGCATTTCTCTGAATTTTGTGATACAATTCTCTACCCTGAAAGATTTGCACAAATATCTATATATTGGGGAAAGTGTACGTGAAATGCATCCGTTAGTGAACGTAGCATTAAAAAACGTGTATATTAGGAGCACTAAAATTCAGACAACTTTTTGCAATGATTGGAACAAAAATTACAAAGTGATACAGAGATCTGGAAAACTGAACTAACATTGGGAAAATGAGAAACTGAGAGAAACTGAAACTGACAGATTCCTCTGTCTCTAATCTCACATCTCACTCCAAATCCAGCGCTGTGTTTAGCAAGGCAAACCCAAAAGTTTCCACAAACAGACTAATTCCTGCTATCTTAAGTCTTTTAAAAGTTTTCCCTCATTGATTACTTTAAAATGGGTCAGATTTTGCCTCCATTAACCATGTACTGATGCAGTCCCTGCTGTATAAACCTGTGAATACGTAATTAAAGTTTCACTGTGATATAACCCTTTAGGTTTGTTGGAATCGATCTTCAAGGTCCTTAAGGCAACGTACTGCCACAAGACAGCAGGAGTCTATTATTTTCTTTTTTATATCTACTAAGTTCATTGGGGACACAGCCAGAAGCTTTACTGAGGCAATAACAATGCCGTCACTTTAAAATTCTAATAGACTCAGAGGTCCCACCGGATCCAGCCTCTCACACATGCATCCACCCAGAGTGAGATTTTCAGAGCCTCTTTCCTTGTGAGAGAATTAACATACTGGCAGCTTTAAAAGCTTCTCAAAGATAGTACCTGGATTTCTGCTCTTTTTTATGATGGAATATAGCTGGTGGCAGCCAATAATCTGGAATGAAAGATGTCACTGTTTTTGGCTGGTCTTCCCTTAGCACTTTTCAGCTGATAGAAATGGATCCAAAGTTAGAAGGGTAAATTATCCCGGCAACTGTTATCATTTTCTATCTCCCATGTGCGCACGCAAGCAAATGCATACCATAGGCTGAAGTTTGGTTTGAACACAATTCAAAGTGTTGGTGCTGGAAGTAAACAGACATGTGACATACAACAATCCACACATCTGTTCTAAAGGTGGAATGGAACTATATCCTAACAGTGCTGACCTTTAAAGCCCTAAACGGCTTCGGCCCTGTATACCTGAAGGAGCATCTCCACCCTCATCGTTCTGCCCAGACACCAAGGTCCAGCTCTGAGGGCCTTCTGGCAGTTCCCACACTATGAGAAGTGAGGTTACAGGGAACCAGGCAGAGGACCTTCTCAGCTGTGGAACACCCTTCCATCAGATGTCAAGGACATAAAGAACTACAGTGGTACCTTGGGTTAAGTACTTAATTCGTTCCAGAGGTCCGTTCTTAACCTGAAACTGTGTTTAACCTGAAGCACAACTTTAGGTAATGGGGCCTCCTGCTGCTGCCACGCCGCCAGAACATAATTTCTGTTCTAATCCTGAAGCAAAGTTCTTAACCCGAGGTACTATTTTTGGGTTAGCGGAGTCTGTAACCTGAAGCGTCTGTAACCTGAAGCATATGTAACCTGAGGTACCACTGTACACAACTTTTAGAAGACATCTGAAGGCAGCTCTGTACTGGGAAGTTTTAAATGTTTGGTGTTTTATTATGTTTTTATATATGTTGGAAGCTGCCTGAAGTGGCTGGGGAAACCCAGCCAGATGGGCAGAATATAAATAATAAAATCATCACCATCATCATCCAGCATGATCAATGGTCAGGGATGAAGGGAACTGTAGTCTGACTTTTAGTGAGCTACAAGGCACAGTCTCCCAGCATTGACAAAGAAGCTGGTGTTCATGGATGTGTGACCCACCTAGAATTCCCAGGCTAGATTTAGTACCGGTGGTGGGTTTTGAACGATATAACTAATTATATTTAATTGACATATTTTCAAAAGTATGACTGGAGCATGCACACTGCTATTTTTGGCAGTACGGATGAGGAGAAATAGACTAGTTCTGGTTTCTGGACCTGTGCTATTCTTGGACTGCAGAATTGAAAACTTTTCCTGATCTTGCTTCAATCTGGGTAGCGACAGACAGGCATGGAATGTCATTACTGTCATGGCAGCTCTCATATTATTTCAACAGCAGAGAGAGTTCTAGACATATAATGAATATCTTATACTGGCAGTTTACCCAGAGGCATATTTGGATAGCCTTCTCCTAATGGAGCTGTGATGAGCATGCCAGCCAAATTTAGCCCGAGAACTTGGTTTGCTTGAAAAGGAGCTCTCATCTATCCATCCAGGTATCAATTGGGAAAGGATGAGTAATTTGAAATTTGATGCCATCCTTCCCCCCTCTCCTTGGTAGTTTCCTACAGCCCAGAATGCAAGATCGTTATTTGCAGCTAGAGGAGTGGAGAATGAGCCATGCCTTTCATAATAAGCAGTGAAGCGGTGAAAGGCCTGCTGAACAGAGATGTTTATGAAGCCTGGTTGATGCGAAAGCAGCAGTAAATCTGTGAGAAATTCTTCACAAATTACTGGTGTGTAATTCTTAGTCATTTTCAATTGTGCTAGCGCCATCATCTTAGTAGAGTTCTGATCTCAAACATCACAGTCTGAAGGGCTATCACACAGAAGATGGAGCAGACTGTTCTCCTGTTGCTACAGAGGACAGGATTAGACTCAATGTGTGGAAACTTTAAACAATCACCTTTCAGTGAAACTTTCGGAGAAAAGTCCTAATGGTAAGAGCTGTTCAGCAATGGAACACAATGCCTAAGGATGTGGTTGTTTCTCCCCTGGGGAAGCAATTAAGCATAGCCTGAACAACCAACTCTCAAGGATGTTGCAAGTTGCACGATCCCTATACTGAGCAAAGGATTGGATGGTGTGATCCCCCTTCCAACTTCAACATTCTCTAACAATTCTATGAAGGCCTGTTAAGGATGTAGGTCATGCATTACTTGGTGTTTGCAGAAAAAAGCCACAACATTCAATACAAAAAAAATTCCTTCCAGTAGCACCTTATGGCAGACCAACACGGCTACCTATCTGTAACTACAACATTCAATACCAATCTTGTTTGATGGAAGGATTTGTGTTCAAGAATTGGGGCAAATAAGGGGAAACTGACCATTTCTATTCTCGTTTCCGTCAAAATTACTCAACACTTCTATACCCAATACGCAACACAGATGCTGAAATGATGTTGCATACAGGCTATCTGTGAGCTTTGTTTTGACCCTGCACTTTCCTGACATGCCATTATTTGTGAGCCTATCCTTAGCCCTCTTGAGAGTAGCACTGCTGGAAACTGGTTCTTGAGCTGCAGCTCAGCCATAAAGCCCAAGAGCCACAAAATACAAATGCTCTCATATTAGCCAATCTTGGGTTTGGATTGTGCTGCAAATCTGTTAGCATGCTGCTATAATAGTACTGCGATAAGTGGCCTTTCCATTCTCTTGTTCTGGCACGTAATAGACACCGTCGGAACCTGACTGCAAGCATTGTTAATATTGCAATGGTTTTGAATAACATTTGCTGTTCTCTTCTAGGTGTTAGACTCTTAAATGCCTGCCGTTAATCCCCACGATCCCTCCCTGTGGTGCACGGTCAGCCTTTCCTTATATACATGAAGACTTCATTCAGGAAAGGAATTAAGATCCTTGCCTTTGGGGGAAAATACTTTCTCTGCATGTGTTGGGGTGAAGCGACCCACCTCCCTCCCATTAGTGCTAATGGATGCCCAATCCACGCTGGCAAATGCAGTACAACAATTCTGAGGAGAATACTTTCCTTGGCGTATATTGTCCCCAAGGGCAATATTCTTCTAAGCTCAGGAATAATGCAAAGAGTGTGGCACACATAAGCTGCAGCCCAGAACACATTGGCCTCTAAGTCCCATTACAAAATGCCTTTAGGACTGGAATGTTATAAATCTCCCTGATTCTCTGAAAATCCATGTGCATAGGATGGGGTAGACTTCACCCTCTATCCCTTGTAAGACAGCACAGAGCAGGGAGGATGATACTAGTATAGTCTGTCATCTGTATAACCCGTGCCCAGCTGTTCCCACCCCATCATCTTCTGCAAAGCCAGAACTGCAGGGGAGAAATGAAATCAGCTCACACACAAAAAGGAAAGGGTTTCTTAGAAACACAGCTATCATTCAAAACTTGCACTTCTCCAAAAAAAATTGATGCAGTTCCCCAAAAAGTGTACACAAGGAAAATGCTTTCCCCCCTCATTATTTCCATAATTTATATGCACCACAATTAAGCATCCCTGTAGAATAGCACTTTCAGCTTCGCAAGGTCAGAGCGGCTAAAAATGAATCAAACACTAATATGTTGGAATCATATGTATACATTTACTGTATGTGCATGTTTGCTAGAATCAAGAGGCATCTACCTGTTCAAAGATTTGACATTTAGAGACTTAGGGGAAAACATTAAAACAAGGGCAGCCAATGTGGTTCCCTTCAGATGTTATTGGACTTGTTATTGGACTACAACTTCTCATCATCCCTTGATTGCCCATGTCGAAGGGAGTTGGAGCTCAACAAAACATCTGGATGGTACCTCATTGGCTACCTTTGTCCTAAAGAAATAGAGGACAGAGCCACAGCATACATTTAAAATACATGTAATGTACATTTAAAGCTGATGAGTCCCTCTGAAAGAATTGTGGAAACTAATTGTTGAAGGATCCTGCGAATTATAGTTATTTGGGGAAACTACAGTTCCCAATATTCTTTGGGGAAACTTGTGTATTTTAAATGTGCATTGAAGTTGCTTAAAATGTATGGTGTGGGACTCATCCTATTGCACATGTAGGAGCCTATGAAGCTGTGCGATACTGAGCCTGGCCCTTGATCCAATTCTGGCCCAGAACTGTTTATGGAAGCTGGCTGTGACTTTTAAAGAAGTGGGGCAGAGTATTTATCAGACTTATTGCCTGAGATCCTGTTTAAACGAAGATCCCAGGAACTGAACCTGGGACCTGTTAGTATGCATTGCTCGGTTTCATAAACTCCTGCCCAGCGGCACAGAGCAGCAGTCTCTGGAGAAGTGATGGCAATCACTACGGTTTGTCAGTTCAGGTAGTGTGCCAGCACTTAGCATGCCAAAACGTCATTAGCACAAATAATGGTTTTCAGAACTTGGTTTGACTTGATAAGTAAATAGAGCCACAGAGAAAGCAGAATCTTGTTTACCTGCAAGCAATTTCAAAGGAGAGATAGGAAGAAAGAGAGAGGGGTGATATCTTTTTTCATAAGCAGATTGTTTCCTAAGCAAACTTTTTCACAGGACTTCCAAATATACCAGATGCTCATTATGGATGAGTGGCTTTCCCTTGTAAAGGTGTAATCAAATCAATCTATAAAGTCGTGGAACCAGGATTCTAATTCTTCTGCATATAAGACAACAGGCAAATAATTGATGCTTTATAAGTGGGTGCTTAACTTAGGCAAAAGGGGGTGTCCTGTCTTTTTCACATTAATGTAATCTGCTAAGAGTTTGCCCACTGCAGAAAGGAGGATGTATGGTTCACTTTGTGAAATGTCTAGTGATGGTTCAAAACTGGGGGAACACGCAGAGCAGGTTGTTGTTTAACATTCTAACATTTTTCCATGGAGACTCTAACACAGTGGTGGAGAACCACTGGCCTTCAATCTATTGATAGACTAATTCCCAACATCCTAGCCAGCATGGCCAGAGGTTGGGGATGATGGAAGTTGTATTCCAGCTACATCCAGAGGTTTGCCACCACTACCACGACACTTTCTCATTTCTCTCCAGCCTACCTGGCCCTAGTAAATAGTTTGTGATTTGCAGCTTAATGAAACAACTCAGAAGGCTTAAGCAGCTTTCTCCTGGGCTGGTTTTATAACCCAAAGTCAGTTTCTGGAAATAAAACCTTAAAGTACTTGAGCTTAGCAGCTATTTTCTATTCTTGTAAATAGTTTTGTGCAGTGCATACTGTACCCAAAGAACCATAAATACCCATTGTAAATCAGTGCCTGTAAGGCATAAAGGGATGTTTTTGTCACATGAGATTATCTCATGGTTTCCCCATTTGTTATACTGTCAAAACATATGCCTTGCTGTACAACTCTTTTGCGATACTTTAGGATTTCCACAAGGCTGACTAATGTGATCAAGCCAAAATTTAAAGAGATTTGTCATTTACAAATCTCCCCTACAAAACAAGGACTTGCCAAGTTCTAGTAGAGAAATGGATTCTTTTAAGAAAGAGAGAGTGAGAGAGAGAGCGCACTAGTTCAGAATGGCATTGGTAGAGGGGTTTTTATTTTTTTGTAACAAACTGGACCTGAAAACCAGTTAATTTAATGTTAGGCTGAAATCTTAAGAACACTTTGTTGGGAGTAACTTGAAATCAGTGAAGCATTCCATTACTGCATTGGCTTGTGTTAGGACACTGAATGGAGGAAAGAACACTAGCAGTTTCAGCTAGAACAGCATCTTCCAGCATCTTCAAATGGATTAAATGATACAGGACAGGCAATCCCATACCACAGCTTCCTCTTTAGTTCCACCAGGCAAACATGGCAGCATGCTAATGCACACTGCTATAATCATAGGTGCTTCACTCCTCTACTGCTCTGAGAGCTAAGCCATGGTTTGGCTTAGTTTTATAGCCAAACTTTGGATCATGGTTTGTTTCTCTCAAACAACAAACCGTAACCAACTGTAAGCTAAGGTTTAGAGTGAACTGTGAATGAAGCCATCAGTAACTAGCAATCAACAAGACAAGCCTATGGATCTATCAAATGTGCATGGGTTGGGAATGGAGTCTTCTTCCACAATCTCACGTCTTCTGCCTCACACATAAGGATATTCAGTTGGTGCAGATTCATTATCTGCAAAGGGTTGATGTGGGAGTGAAGTTCCCCCAGTTCTTGTGATGCCAGGGTAGGAAACAATTTAGTCTATTCTGAGCTCTGCCTCAAATTGTTTTTCTTGGTTATTCTAAAATGTGATGGAATCTTGCAAACTAGCTTTTATATGAATGCAAGTGGGTTTTGCAGTGAAATATTGTGGTATGTTGTGCTTCTGTTCACAATTTCAGTCAGTGAATTCTGGTACTCTATTTCATGCCCTCTGGTTTTCCACTATCAATTAAGAGGCAGGGATCTTCTTAAACTGGAAACTCTAGGGTGGCAATGAAGAACTTGTGGTCCTCCAATTGCCATTGGACTCTATTTCCCACCAGCCTCAGCCACCACGGGCAATGCTCAAGGCCAATGCAAGTTGTAGCCCATCAACATCTAGAGACCCACACCTGCACTAAAGACTAAACCTGGGACCTTCTGCATTGAAAGCATGGATTCATCACAGAGCAACGGCAAATGCTGAATTAAAAACTGATTACTTAATGAAAGTATCATTTGATGCAGGGATGGGGCATTTTTTACAATTAGTTTTTATTAAATATATTCTTGTGTGACAAGACAAACAGATAAACAGGGAAAAGTACACCCATCACCTCCACTTTAAATTCATAGAGTCTTTTTCACAGTTTTTTTTTACATTTAGTGAGAGACACGTTTGTCATAGACTTTGAACTATGGCACCCATCAGTCCTGGCCATTAGTTAGGATGGCTGGGTTGATTGGTGATGGAGTTCAGAAAAAACTGGAGGACCACAGGTTCCCCATCTCTGCTTTCATGAATTTGATAGATATAGTTGATGCTATTTTTCTAGAGCTCACCATGAACTTCTCACTTGTTCTCCTGGCAATGGCACCCTCCCGAGAGGTGCCAGAACTGAGCTCTGGTGAGCTCCAGCTGAAAAAAAAAAAAAAGCCCTGGATATAGTTAAAACAGTTTTGAACATTTGTGCATAGATTCCAGAGTCAGGCACTAGTTACTGACTTATGGCCTCTTTCATTTGCCCTTGTCTTCCAGTAATATTGTTTCTCTTGCTGCAGTTCTTTCCTTTCTCTTTTGTCTTCTGCCTTTGAACTCAGGGTCAGGCTATTTGTGTGGTCTGGCAGCAGAGTAAGGGATGCTTATGAAAAGCCAGAGAAGCAGATCCTGTCCCTATTATCCGTTTAGTGTGGGTAATGGGGTAATCTTGAAAGGAAAGGTCTATTATGAAACAAGAAAGCTAGAAGGAGCCCGAGGCTTAAAGGGCAAACTGTGAAACCAAACAAAATAAAGAGAGAAAGAAGGTCTAATGTCTAAATGATCCTTCAGGATCTCTTAGACAGGATCTCTTTCCTTGGTAAAATAGCTCACAATGGTGGCTGCGGATCAGTAGTGATGGTGAGTTCACTCAGTTTAATGCAGAATGAGAGCCTCTTAGCCAAGCTCTTTCTTGCTTAGTTTTGTTTAGGCTGAGCTAAGGACCTGCCATACTCCTGTGATGTCATTGAGAGCACGAAGGGGATTATTATCATTATCATCATCACCATCATCGATTCATGAATTGCCTTCTAAACCACCATCTCAAAGCAATTTACATGCAAGATAATAAAGGACAGTTAAAAACACAGAAACAAAAAAGAAATGTATATGAAACAGGACTAAAACTCCAACAAGTGAACATTTGTGGTATAGACCCAGTCATAGAATCATAGAATTGTAGAGTTGGGAGGGACCTCAAGGCTCATCTAGTCCAACCCCTGCAATGCAGGAATCTCAGCTAAAGCATCCATGACAGATGGCCATCCAACCTCTGTTTACAAACCTCCAAGGAAGGAGAGTCCACAGCCTTCTGAGGAAGACCATTCCAGTCTTGAAGCCTCTGCCTTAATGAACTGCCACCCATTATAGCAATAGATTTCAAAGCCCACCAAACAGTATCCTTTACCCACTGCAGTTCACAACTTGGTGTTTCCACCCTCTGGTACTATTCCCTGCCATTTGGGGGCATTCTTGTTAGTTGAGTGTCCTCAAGCACTCAGGGGTCACCAACTGAGTATGTTGACATCACCACCCCATGGAACAAACCAGTTTCAGTTTTCTGATGATAAGCCTTGGTTATGCGGATGTGTTCTTTATTTCCCATGAATATTTCCATCTCCTTTCAAAGGCCTCAACAAAAACTACCAAAGAATGGTATGGTGTGCATGCTTGGGATGGAAAAGCCTTTCTTCCTCCCAGGAAGGGAAGGGGTTGTGATCGGGAGACGATTCCTGCGTCATGCAGGGGGCGCTCCGCCCCCTGCTTCAACTCCAGGGCTGGCGTGCCACGCCCCTCCCCTGTTGGGCACCCAACAGGGAAGCTCGGCGGGGGCGTGGCTTGCTGCTCAAACGCAGCCCCACCAGCCATCCCCACCATTGCACACACATTTTCTCCGAGTCAACAGGGTCGTCTTCATTGCAGTCAGCAGAAGCCTGGGAAGTACTTGCCACGAGGTTTGGCCACTCTGATCGCTTGATTGTGTGGGCAGAGCGACTTTGTGTTGCTAGTGTGTGTGCTTTGTGAGTGCGTGGTTGCCTGCGTGTTTGTTAGCTAGCGTAGGTGCTTGGAGAGAGTGAGAGAGTGACTGACTGCTGCAGGATGGCCTAGTTATATCTCATGATGATATCCAAATTGGCGACCAGACCCTATTCCGGCATGATGGCATTCATCTTTCAAATCGGGGAAATGACATATGGCTGGCTAACATATCCAATAGTCTTAGGGGTTGGTTGCAGCTGTGAGGGTATTGGCGGTGAGCCTTTTGGCTCGGGTGGCAGTTAGGCATTGGAATGTGTTGTTGGTGTTTAGGGGGGCAAGGTGTGTCCATCGCCTTCCCCGGCAATTTTGGGTATTCCGCTAAAGGAATCCGGCGGTCGTGGATCCTGTCCGATGCCTGTGTGGCGGGGGGCCATGGCACGACCCTTGGTGGCATCAGAAAGAGAGTCTGTAGTTGGATTAGCATCAACAGGCTCCCCCTACTGGTGATTAACCCCTCCTCAGACTCACCCCTCTACGAGTAGGTGGAGTCTAATGTTCCATGGTCCAATGCCTAAGCCAATACCTTCTCACATGCTGTAATCAATAAAGTTGTGGCCTTTACCTTACCCATTAACCTTACATTCTGTGTCCACATGTCTTTATTCCCCAAGCGGGGATCGGGTCCTCGAATCACAAACACACACACACACACAAACAAAATCCCAAAACTCAGTCACCCTCTCTCCTTATTTTCAAGACAGCAGTACCTTCTTCCTCAGGAAGAAAGGAATGTTTGAATCTGGTCTAACTTTTATTTTGTTTTCTTTTTTGGAGCATGACAACCTTCAGCTGTAAATACCCAGGAGAGAGGACCTTTCATTTTAGTTATCTCTAATGTGCAAGGCCCACTTATTATACTGTATAAATAACACAGTCTAACAAGAATATTATTATACAAGACTTTTCTGCTGAAATCTGCCATTCCGAGAGCTCTTGGGAATCTGTGACAGTTAAGTATGCTGTAATACCTAGATTAAAAAGGAAGAAAGCTTTGAAACCTGTAATATAGAGGAGACCTTTGCAGAAAGGCAGAGTGTTTATTTAGAGGGATTTGTGCTGGTCTGCAGGAAATTTACACTTCGGTACCTTGTCCCCTAAGCAGCGTTTCTTATAAAGATCCCACTGCTCTCTTTTTCAACAATCAATACTGTGTGAATGGATTCTTAAAATAAAATATGACAATTCCACTTTGCAAGAGTTTATTTTCTCTCTTTTGGCAGCTAACTCAACATCCAGCACTGGGAAATCATTACTGTGTAGATCACCCAGACACTCTTTAATTTCAAATTATTTCTAAATCACTTCCTGCAGTTGTTTTTTTTTTAAAAATATGTTGCTTCTCTGTTTCTTTTTGCTCAAATAAAACGCAAGGCTGCCGCATTCTGATGCCTTGAATTACAGGTTTCCCGTGTTATTTTTACTATAGCCGGTTGTCTGCAAGCACTCTTGATTAAATTCCTTTAGTTTCTTCAGAAATAATAAAGTAAGAGCTTTTTATGCTCTATTTAAAATCTGAGCATCAGCCAAGATTTTCCATTGTAAGTGCTCTCTCTTTCAGCATCCACTGCAAGTGTTATTTTAAAAAAAGAGAAAGAAAAAGAAACAGCAGAAGCCTTCATATTATAAATCCTCTTTTCACTATCTCTGCTGATAACTCCAGAGATCCTGAGAGTGGGAAATTATCAGTCATGCTTCTCTAGTTATGCATCCCCCAAGAATCTAGCCCCAAGGAAATTCATGCTCTGTTCTCTTATTCCTGCTTCTCTCGAAATAGAGAGCTCTCGCAAACAGATGGCTACGTGTAATTTAGAAGGTCAACTCTCAAGGAGTTTTTATTATTATTATTATTATTATTAAAAAAACTTTAGCTAAATACTTTCAACATGTACAGCAAGTTTGGTCACCTATTGACTACATTATGAGAGTCTCATGCTATAATTTTGCCTTAATCATCTTCTCATCTAACAGTCGGCAGGGTGTAATATCAGGTTGTACGGCAATCCACAGGCATTCAAAGTCAAAAGAAAGACAGGACAAAAACTAGGCAAAGTTGAGCGTTTTGAAGACCCAGTAAATTCCAGTGTGGTGTAATGGTTAGAGGGTTGCACCTACCTCTGCGTCGAAATCTGTCTTTCAATTCCTCAAACATTTCCTGGAACAATGCTTCAATTTTTTCTGCCTCATTCCTGGGTAGCTCAGTTGGTTAGAGCAGTGTTTCCCAACCTTGTGCCTCCAGATGTTTTTGGCCTACAACTCCCATCATCCCTGACCACTGGTCTTGCTAGCTAGGGATGATGGGAGTTGTAGGCCAAAAACATCTGGAGGCACAAGGTTGGGAAACACTGGGTTAGAGCACCGTGCTGATCATGCCAAGTTTGTAGGTTCATGATGGGACTAGTTGATCCTCAGGATTCCTTCCAACTCTATGATTCCTAGGCATTTTAGCATTTGTTTGGGATTTCTGAGGAGGCAGGGTTTTGAGGTTACCTTATCATTGCAATGTGGCCAGAGGTTTTATCTCAATAAAGATTTCTCTAGCACTCTACATCCTCCCTGGCTCCCCGTGCTTACTGATCTGAAACAGCCCTGTGGGAGGAGCTACCTCATTGTATGTTTCTGAGCACAATTCAAAGTGTTCATACTGACCTTTAAAGCCCTAAACGGCCTCAGTCCAGTATACCTGAAGGAGCGTCTCCACCCCCATCATTCTGCCCAGACACTGAGAGCCTTCTCGGTAGTGGCACCTGCCCTGTGGAACACCCTCCCACCAGATGTCAAAGAGAAGAACAACTACCAGACTTTTAGAAGACATCTGAAGGCAGCCCTGTTTAGGGAAGCTTTTAATGTTTAAAAGACCACTGTGTTTTAATACTTTTTTGGAAGCCGTCCAGAGTGGCTGGGGAAACCCAGCCAAATGGGTGGGGTATAAATAAATTATTATTATTATTATTATTATTATTATTATTATTATTATTATGCCTTCTCCTGGACTTTAATTGCAGGCTGTAGACCACTGGTGAGACCACAAAAGTGAGGTAATCATGGCAAAACCCCTACACCCCGCCCATAATAATTTCTTTGAAATATTCTCTTTCCCTTTGATAATTTTCAAATTAAATTTCTTTTCTCATTAGCTGGTAGAGGATGGTTAGGAGGGGGAGGGGACATGAGAAAATTGTTTGGCTCAGCACTGGAAGAGACCCAGGTTCATATCTCCATTCTGCCATCACACTTGGGCCAGTTGTTGACTCTCAAGTTGGGCCCAGGAGAAAGATGAACTGGAGGGAGTGCTTCATTCTTTCTGCTGGAGAGGGCGAATTATCTTTTCCCTGCCAGCTATTTCCTTTCTCAAAATAAACCTCATTCAAGCTTTCAGAATCCTCCTGTATCTCTCTCTCTCCTCCCCCAGTACATAGAGAAGAGCAGCTTGTGGGAGGGTGGGTGGTTTTTATTCACAACTGCACTCTCCTAACACATCAACCCTATTAAATTATCACATGCCCATTCAACACCTTCAGGCATCTCTCATATCACTTTGGAGGGCAGATCTCCATCAGAATCCAATAATCAAACAGTCGGTTAGGAATTTTGATAGATTCTGGGACCCACTCCCTCTAAAAGAAAGTGAGTTGGATATAGTATGCATGAGGCTCTCTGTGGGCAAACTGATTATTTGGAGCTCTCACTGTTCAATAATACACGTTCCTTTGCACATTCAGTCCCCAGTCAACGTGCAGATATGAAGGAGAGTGCTAGCCTTGAAGTTATAAAGCTGGACCATGGCCAGGAGCATGACACACAAACACACTTGGTTACATAAGTAACAGGCTTCACAAGTAAAAGGTGAATCAGTGTATTTTGCACTCCTCTGAAATGGTGAAAAAAACCCAAACCCAACAACTTCAGAATGTTGGAATAAGTCTTTAAGCTTCAAAAGAATACTTGCTGCTATGGTGTGTGATAATCTCTTCCGCCAATTCATATTTTATGAAGTTGCGTATGCCATTACAAGATAGAGATACAATGCTACCTAAGCAAAATTCCAGCCAGACTGGTGGAAGTTCTTCACCCCAGCTTTCTAAAATAACTGCTGAAAGTCAAACCTTCAGCCTTTCCCAACCTGTTGCTCTCCAGATGCTTTTCCACAAATGGCTGGACAGTGTTCTCGAAGTTACCAACATGAGTTTGACCAAACTGTGGGAGGCAATGGAGGACAGGAGTGCCTGGCATGCTCTGGTCCGTGGGGTCACAAAGAGTCGGACACGACTAAATGACTAAACAACAACAAATGTGTGAATTATCTTGGGGATCATGTCAGTACATGGCCAAAGCTCCTTCAAAGATATAAAAGGCCTGCCAAACCTCTCCTTCTTCTCCCATGTTTCTTCTTTCTTAACTGAAGAAGACAGTAATATTTTGCACCAGAGATCAAAGTGGTTGAACTACAACCCCCATGATCCACAGTGGGGGAATAACACTGCCAGCATCAACAACACTGCAAACACTTTCAGGTTTGTCCACCTAGTTTGGCAGGGCTCTCCAAACCCTCAAGCAGATATCTTTCCCATCACCAGACACCTGATTTAGGGAACCTTTTTGATCTTCAGATAAGCCACCATCACTAGCTATCCTGTCCTGGCCCCAGGTTGAAGCTATTCCTTGAGAACAAGGACAAGGTGACAGGTGGTTGGTGAGTGTGTGCAAGCAGAAGTGTGGTGAACAAGTCACTGGGAAGCTACTTGAGCTCAGCTATCAAGAGATGGTCCTCTCAAAATCCGCATCCCATCCACTGCTTTAGATCTAGTCGTGTTGTTGTTGTTTAGTCATCTAGTCGTGTCCGACTCTTCGTGACCCCATGGACCAGAGCACGCCAGGCACCCCTGTCTTCCACTGCCTCCCGCAGTTTGGTCAAACTCATGCTGGTAGCTTCGAGAACACTATCCAACCATCTCGTCCTCTGTCGTCCCCTTCTCCTTGTGAGCTCCATCTTTCCCAACATCAGGGTCTTTTCCAGGGAGTCTTCTCTTCTCATGAGGTGGCCAAAATATTGGAGCCTCAGCTTCACGATCTGTCCTTCCAGTGATCACTCAGGGCTGATTTCCTTAAGAATGGATAGGTTTGATCTTCTTGCATGGGACTCTCAAGAGTCCCCTCCAGCACCATAATTCAAAAGCATCAATTCTTCAGCGATCAGCCTTCTTTATGGTCCAGCTCTCACTTCCATACATCAGATCTAGTCGTAGCCACAGTTAAAAAAAATCGCACGAGCAAAAATGTGAAAGACAATCCAGAGGAAAATTGCACTCCTTTCAATCATACATAGAAGACCTTGGAATGATCTTCTCAGAGTGTTGCCAGAAACATTTCACATCAGATTGGCCCAAATTAGGCTGCAGAAAACAAATCTCAATTGGCCGGGAGTGGAATTGCCAAGTAATAGTTCTTATCCTTCTCGATCTTCTGATTCTACTATCTGAACAATGGGGGGTGTCAACTTCAAAGGAAATTGCTTTAGGGAAGTTTTGCTCAGGCCTCATTCTGTTATTCCCAGAGATGTTTCTATGAGATGAAAAGGACCTCCTGCAGATGCCGTAATGGTATTATGAAAAAAACATGCACTTATTTGGAAAGAAAATCTATTTGAGATGTTTTCAAGCTACCTGTGGAATACAATACAGTATAGGAAAGGAAGGTGATAGCAGCTGGAATGCACTTTATAATGCCAAAAGAAATCCAGGCTAACTAATGTGTCTTTATTATGGATTAATTGAAATGCTAGATTTCTATCAAGAGGAAACTTGTTTGAAATGAGATATTATTTTTTCATGCCCCAGTGGTCATCTGTAATTAAGAGATAAATGAGCATATTTTGAAGGAGAATATGTAAAGTTGTTAGCTGATGGATATCGTTTGGATATTTTATTCTGTGGGATCCACCTGAACTGATACACTTCTATTTTGGCTGGGGAAGCTTTACTCCTTTTCGTATTTGTAGGCATTTTACCTCTTCACAATTGCATATCTTATTGTTGTAACCTTATGGTGAAAGGCAGATAAGAAATCTTATAAACAAATCTTAAATAATAAATAACAACTGGTTTTTAGTATTAAGGTGAATGGTGAATGAAAATATATTTAATAATAATAATAATAATAAAACAATTTCATGTCACAAGGAACCTACAATCTGAAATTACGCCCAGGATGAAGCAAACGAGGAAGAAAAAGAACATGTGAGTGAGTAGTAAAAGGGGAAAACATGTCTAAGGGTAGTTTCATTAGCAGTTGGGACTTAAGGCCTTTAGGTGGCTTTGAGGAGAGATTGAAGGAAAGAAGAGTGGTGTATGCAAGGTTAGTTTTCTGTGAGGTGACAACAACATAAATAGTGTTTTGTCATTTTAACTTAGTTGTGTCTTTGTTCGTTTTTTTGTTTTTTGTTTATTTATAATAAATATAAATGTGCACCCCACCCCCGAGACCATTCCATTATAAATATCCAACCTCCCAAAATTTCAACACCTCTTGCGATGGTTTGGTCCCTTTCCATTTTAGCAGCACAAATTCTACAAATACCTTCCATATCTCCTCAAAATCATTTCTCCTGCGTATTCCCCCTCTTACCTTAACAGCACATGTTAATTTAACACTAATAGCTACATCCCACGCCTCTTTATACCATTCTTGCATTTTACATTCACCTTCCTCTTCCACTTCCTAGCTATAATAACTCATGTAGCTCTCAATAAGTTTGTGAGTCCTGCGAACCTTCCACCCCATCGTAAATCGATAACAATGCTACCTCTGGACTTTCACAACTTTAACCCTGTGATTTCTGTTATCACCTGAAACATCCTTTGCCAAAAGGTTTGTACGTATTTACACCCCCACCACATGTGAACATAATTCCCGGTTTCCTGGCAGCCCCTCCAACATAACACCAAATATTCCTCATTTATTTATTTATTTAATCTTACTGGTGTTAAGTACCATCTCCATACTAACTTGTAGTAATTTTCTTTTATCTTTATAGGCAACATTTTCAGAGTGCGTTTCTCCCATATTTCCCCCCAGCTTTGACTATTTATCTGCCATGTTGTCTCCTTTTCCCACACCTATTTTAATTGATCTTGTTGTTTCTCCATTTCTACTAATACTTTATAAATTTCACTGGTTTCCCCTTTTTATAACTACCGTATATTGTCTTCTTTATCTCCCCTTTATATAATCATTTATTCAAATTTTATATATTCATTGCATACCTTGTTTTCCCTTAACCATTTATTTGTCTGTTGTTCCAGTTATATACAGTAAAACCAAGTTATTTTGCTTCCTGTTAAAGCTTCTCTTATTTGTTCTTTGCTTCTCATTTTCTCCACCCGTTCCTTTAAGTATTTTCCTATCTTTCACTTCTTTTCCAATTTCCTTTTTAAAATGTACTGGGAAATCTTCTATCATCACCATCGGGGTTAGCGGGGAATTTACGGGTATCAATTTTCCTTTATATTTCGCCCATATCTCAATGATGTTTCTTAATAAGGGATTTTCAATATTCTGCTACCATTGCCTATTTGGTTTGATAAAAAATATATTCACCAACTTCTCCCTCATTTCTTGTGTACCACTCTCTAACCATTCTAACTCTCCTTGTTCTGCTATCCCATCTATAATATATCTTAAATGATTTGATATATAATATAACTTTATGTTGAGGAGACCCAGTCCACCTATTTTCTGGGGTTTATACCATCTTCTTTTATTAATTCTGGGTTTCTTATCCCCATTACAAAATTTATTAATCATACTTTGCCATCCCTTTATCTCTGTCTCTGATATATTAATTGGTAATATTCTAGAGAAAATTATTCTAGAATTTAATTTTCATTTTAATTATCACTATTCTTCCAAACCTTGAAAGCTTAATTTTCTTATATTCCTTCAGTTTTTCCTTAATTCCCCTCTTTAATTTGTTACAATTCTCTTCTTCTAAATTTTCTAAGTTTCTTGTTATATTTATTCCCAAGTACTTTATTGCATTTGTTACTTTTATATCTATTTTTCTCCCTTCAAAATTTTTCGTTTTTCATCTTCATCATAATTAAAAATCATTATATGTTTGTTTGAAGATTCAGATGCTCATAAAATGGTCTGCAAGTTAGCACAAATATAGTTGGTGTTTGAGGGACATTAAATATTATTACTGTTAAATATTTGCTAACAATAAAAAAGATTATTATTACGTTTTAGCCAACTAAGTTATATGCAAAGTAGACTGTTAGCAAATTATGAACTAAGTTAGTACTGTCCATTAATTTCAATGCTTCTACTCTGAATATAAGTGAGTAGGAATTTCTGAGGCCAGACCCATTTCTCTGAATATGAGAGGGCGATCTAGTGCCTCCTACGGCCCCAGCACACTTCCCAGGGTCCACACGAGTGCAGGGTTAATTAGTAATGATTCTTGGGTAAAGTGTTAAGTGTCACTAGGCATGAAGAGAAATGTGGTACTGTGCACTTTTATAGCCAAACTTCCCTAATAAACGCTTTTCAAAACTCAGCCATCCCTTAAAAGCTACACTTCTAATTTTGTAATGCAGTTATCCAGCTGACTAATGTCTAATGCTAGTGAAAAAAGCATTTATAAATGCAGTATATATGGGAAGCTTGTTTTGCTAAAAGTATGCTAAATTGTTTACAAATCTGTGCATATTAAGGAAGAAATTCACACCAGTACATTTCCAAGCACAATTCAAAGTGTTGGTGCTGACATTTAAAGCCATAAATGAAAACAGCCCAGTATACCTGAAGGAGCGTCTCCAGCCCCTTCGTTCAGCCCGGACACTGAGGTCCAGCACTGAGCGCCTTCTGGCGGTTCCCTCACTGCCAGAAGTGAAGTTACAGGGAACCAGGTAGAGGGCCTTCTCGGTAGTGGCACCCTCCCTGTGGAATGCCCTCCCACCAGATGTCAAAGAGAACATCAACTACCAGACTTTTCATGTGTAGAAACATCTGACTTTGGCATGGCTGGAATATAGCTACTGTGCAAAGGTAAGAATCACATATGTTGCTTGTCCCACTTTTGGCTTGGGCCCTGCCCAATTTTACCCTCCAGCTCCACTTGTCACCAGCACTCAGCCCCTGGAAGGCTGCCTACTAGGGAATTCTGCCCTCAGGCTATAAAAAGTTCCCCACCTTTGCTATATGGGCTTCTTTTTGTCCTGGTGGGTTGACTGTTGGTGTCTTGTGGAAGTCAGCTGGTAGTTCATCACAAATCAGAAAGTGTGATGTCTCAGAAGAATGCAGAGGCCCAGCAGAGTCTTCAGAGATTTCCTGCTCCCAGCAGAACAGCTTCTTCCATGGTCCCCGGTTAAGGGGAAAACTCCTCTCCCACACAGTTCAAAGCAGCAACGTGTCTCCAGATGCAAGACAAAGCTAACTTACTATATACAGCTCTTCTGGTCTTTGGAGTAAAAATACATATGTACAGATCTACTAACACTATCACCATGTTAGCTAATGCTGCTGTAAAGCCCACAGCCTCTTCCCCTGACTCTCACAGATTCAGAGGCAGAAAAACAGGACAGGACACAAACACAAAATAGAACTAGACATAATGAAAGCAATGCTCTAGAGACTATTATACCCACTCTACATTTCTGAACCAATAGGGGTGTGAATTAATCAGGAAGTCATACACTTGACCTCTGCTCTGTATGACTCTGTAACCCAGTGCACCTGCTTTCTTATCTCTAAACATTCATGGACCAAACACAGTGCAATTTAACCCATTGTTCACATTACACCAACACAGGCTGCTACTGAAAACTCACATTTCAAAAGTAGAATCCCATTTTTTGGTGAACTACCACAGTAGCTGTCCACCTGGTCAATTCCCTCCTGCTTCCCATCATAGGTTTTTTTTTCTTTTTTAAAAAAAATATGGCTAGAGAAAATAAAATAATGGAAATACTCTAAGTGGCCTTTAGATGACAGTGGGAGATATAATAATAATAATAATAGTAATAATAATAATAATAATAATAATAATAATAATAATAATGCCCTAAACGGCCTCAATCCAGTATATCTGAAGGAGCGTCTCCACCCCCATCGTTCTACCCGGACACTGAGGTCCAGCACCGAGGACCTTCTGGTGGTTACCTCACTGCGAGAAGCCAAGTTACAGGGAACCAGTTAGAGAGCCTTCTCGGTAGTGGTGCCCTCCCTGTGGAATGCCCTCCCACCCGATGTCCCACCCGATGAAGTTTTTAATGTTTGATGTTTTATCGTGTTTTTAATATTCTGTTGGGAGCTGCCCTGAGTGGCTGGGGAAACCCAGCTAGATGGGCAGGGTATAAATAAATAAATAATACTAATACTAATACTAATTATTATTATTATTATGTGTGTCTGAACTTTTATAATGACTTTTTTTTGAAGAAGAAGAAGAAGAAGAAGAAGAAGAAGAAGAAGAAGAGCCTGTGGGATCAGGTCTGTTATGTATTAAGATTAGCTGCAGTTCTCACTCAGGGCCATCAGTATGCAAATGAAGGATTGAGAACTGTTGCTCACTGATTGGTTAGCTAGCTGGGAATTGTTACTGTTACAAGTTACTTAATATTATATAAAGCAGCCAACTAGGGTGCAGTCAGTCTGACTCCAGGAGCAGTTCTAACTGCTCTAATAAAGAGCTGTGAATTTAACAGAGCTGTGTTCTTCGTCCATCTTTCCCAAGGCTATTTAACAAGGCCAATGGCCCACATCTAGTCCTGCATCCTGTTCTTACAGGTGCCTGTGGCTGAACTCGCAAGCAGGACCTGAGCACAAGAGAATTCTCCCCTCCTGTGCTTCCCAGCAATTTGTATTCAGAGGCATTATGGCCTCCAAGCATGGAGACGAAACATAACTGAAGAGTGGAAAAAATAAGAAGCTGAGATAAACCAAAATTGGCAGATTTCCCCACCCTATGCCCACTTGCCACCCATTTTCCAAAGCTCCTACTATTGCACAATGGGGGGGGGGGAGTCTGATAATGAGCAATGCCTGTCCAGAGGTGTTCATCTCTCCCCATGGCTAAGTGTTTAATGCTACAGAAAGAGCTTGAGAGACAACCGGATGTTCTGTGAAGATCAGTAGAAGGTGCTACAATTAAGGTCTCCTGCTTATTCAGTCCCTGATTAAATCCTCTGTAGCATAGCAAGTTAGGCTTGGTTATGATGAGCTTTTGTCAGAGACATCTGTCAAGCAAAAACTGGATTGAGACAACAAACATTTCACTCAGGTTGCCGAACAGCGCTCATACCGTAATGAATTTCACACAGCTGCTAAGAGCTTTGACTTCGTATGGTATATTGAATTTAATATTCCCTTATGTAGACATGTAATCAATTTTTAGGCTCCAAAATTTATTACCTCCCTTCGCTGGAGTAAATTTCCTGTGCAGCAGAGGACATGTGTGGGCTGCCTCAGCTGTCATTTTGTGGCCTAGAATACTGAATTTCTGAGGTTTGCATCTGCTGTGTAAAAAGGCATAACACGGTTGTGGCCATCTTTATTTTATTTATTTATTCCTGTTTATTCAATTTATATAGCCACCCATTAATAAATATTCCCTAGGTGGCTTCCAACACAACACGATTAAAAAATTACATTTTTAAAAAGAAAGAAACCCAAGAATAAACAGTGAAAGACGGAAAGGAGGGGAACCTCCTTACAATGGAGGTACATGGAACAAGTTTCAGCCCAGGCTTAAAACACAATTAAAAAGCCCAGTTGCATAAAAAGGTTTTCACTAAAAAGCATAAAGAAAGTGTCAGGCAGTAAAGACTTTCTCAAGAAGCTATCCCATAGCTAAGGTGCCAGAAACCATCATAGGGTCTGTGTGGTGTAGTGGTTAAAAGGTTGGACTAGGACTTGGGAATTCATGATTCAAATCCCTACTTGGCCATAAAGCTCATTTGGTGACCTTGGTCCATCACCAGGTCTCAGCCTGACCTACCTCACAGGGTTGTTGTGAGGAGCATAAGGTGTGGAGGAGAGTTATGTCCTCCTTCTTCAGCTCCTTGGAAGAAAGGTGGGATAACAAGGCATAAATGAATATGTAGAAATAAACACTGAGTTGTATCCAGTGAATTTGTCCCCTTACCACAATGGGATGTCCTGTGTTCCCTCTGCACTGCCTCCCACATGTGCTCTGAAGGTTTTGAGGAATAATAATTATAATAATAATAATAAAAATTATTTATACCCCGCCCTCCCCAGACACGACTGGGCTCAGGGCAGCTAAGACCAGGTATAAAACAATTAAGGTATACAACTTAAAAATAAGATTAAAATACAACATTAAAATGCAGCCTCATTTCAGTAGAAACTCAAATCAAAAACCTTTTGGGGGATGAAAACATCAAATCTACACCAAGGCCAACTATCCAGACTGGTCCTACGTGGGCCAGAAAAAAAGCCAAGGAAGTCCCCAAATAGGAGTTCCATCACAGAAAGAAAAAGGAAAAAGGATAGAGGGGAAGGGGATCAAGTTGATTCCAAGCCAAAGGCCAGGCGGAACAACTCTGTCTTACAGCCCCTGTGGAAAGAAATCAGATCCTGAAATCAGATTCTGGAAACCCCAGAATATATTGGGAGGAGGGGAGTCCCTTTGTACAAATGCAACTGCTAGCGGCATGACACAATTATTAAAATTTAAGGACAGAAATGATCAAACGTGTGTATAATTCAAGGAAGAAGCACTTTATTGCAATTATTAATAATTGAATACTGAAAGCAGGTACCCTACTTCAATGATTCTTGTTTGCTTTCAGTGTGGTGAACATGTTGATTAAACTGTTAGAAGATCAAGTGGGCTTAGTCTGCTTCACTTTCTGCTGAGGACACAATACAAGTGGGAATGGGGAACTTCCATCCCATAGAACAAACTTGGTCCATACATGACACCATGTATGGCAAAGCTTCAAAACAACAAGAAGCAGTAACTTAAAGTGGGTTTCTAGTTTCCTTTCCTGGAGCTCAGCTGATGGGCAGTCAGAGTTTGTCTTGCGCAAGGAGAGAAAAACAATTTCCATTCAATGGAAACCTGTTCTTGCTCCCAGTTCTTCTCTCTGAGGGTGGGGAAATGAAAGGAGGGGATTTCTTTTTTTTTATAAATATTTTATTAAGATTTTTGAATAAAAATGCAAAGATAAAGAAACAGAATAACATATATCATAACATGCTTTCTTAACATCTTTGGACTCCCTCACACCTCCCGCTCCCATTTGCATCGTTGTCAATTCTTGCCCGCAATTTATCATCTTGTTTACACTCTTGTGTCAGATTCATTTAAATATAATCTGTTAGTTCTCCAATAGATTTATAATTTTTCCTCAAACTTACTTATCATCTTAATTCCATCTAATTTAGTGGTGCACAATTATTTATGATCTAGCATCCTTTCTTAACATTCAACCAAATTACAATGTTTTTTTAAATAAGTCTTGAATTTCTTCCAATCTTCTTCGACCCTCTCCTCTCCCAGGTCTTGGATTCTGCCAGTCATCTCAGCTAGTTCCATATAGTCCATCAGTTGCATCGGCCATTCTTCCAGCGTGGGTAGATCTTGAGTTTTCCAATTCTTAGCGATAAGTATCCTTGCTGCCGTTGTTGCGTACATGAAAAATTTTTGGTCCCTCTTTAGCACCTTCTGGCCGACAATGCCCAAAAGGAAGGCCTCTGGTTTCTTAGTGAAGGTATACTTAAATACCTTTTTCAGCTCATTATATATCATTTCCCAGAAGGCCTTCACCCTAGGGCAGGTCCACCAGAGGTGAAAGAATGTTCCTTCATTTTCTTTACATTTCCAACATTTGTTATCAGACAAATGGTATATCTTGGCAAGTTTAACTGGGGTCATGTACCATCTATATATCATTTTCATTACATTTTCCTTCAAAGCATTACATGCAGTGAAGTTCAACCCAGTGGTCCACAACCTTTCCCAGTCCTCGAACATAATATTATACCCAATGTCCTGTGCCCACTTTATCATAGCTGATTTAACCATTTCATCTTGTGTGTTCCATTTTAACAGAAAGGAGGGGATTTCTGCTTCATTTATATACCTCCCTATACCCAGAGGTCTCGGGGTGGTTCACAGAATAAAATGAATATATAAAACCACAAAATACATAATCAAAATAAAAACAACAACAACAACCCAATGACCTCCCTCTTCCCAGCCCCCTCTGCTGTGGAAAGTGAAAGAAAGAAGCCTATATTTTAAAACACAAATTTATTCACTGGGTTTCCTGCAGTGGGAGTGGGTGCTTCAGAAACCAAGCAAGGGATTTTGACAGGTGGGGAGACAACCCACCTGTCAATCATGTGGCATCATGTAATCGATGAAGTCCTACCCACTTGTCAACTATGGCCTGCGAGGCTGATTGCATGATGAGCCTTTCTTGCATTGTGGAATGCCTAGGCAATTCATTACCAATTTGGAGCTGCAAGTATCCAAACGTTTTCCTGGGAGAAAGATCCATGAAACTAAAGCTGGCTTACTTCTGAGTAAACACGTATGATGATTGCAATAGCAGTTTACAGATGATAGTTTACTTCTGAGGATGAAGCATATCTTTGCACAGGTTCTTCTGATTTTGGGCATGAATTTCATTCAAAGCAATCAACATTCTACTATCTCTGTGAGAGTAGCAATCAACAAAGCTACCAGATTTTCCTCCACCCGTCACACGCATTTGCTTTCACACACAAAGAAAATGCATTCCTCGTTTTATAAATGGTAAATGCTACTTCAGCAGATCCTACAAGCCAGGGAAACATCCTGCATGGTTAATAATACAGGATGTGGTGTGGGGAGGGGGGGCAAACAGAACATTTATATAAAGAAACAAACTTATCATTAATTTAATATTGTTATTTATGAGCACCTATGCAATATTCACAAGTGTTTCCTCAGCTGCTCGAGACAATAACTCTAATTACTTTAACTTGCTCCATAATGCTATTTTTATATGCCAGGATGTGCTGCAATTCAAGATCATTTTGCGATTCAAATGGAAGAGGAGGAAAACAGATAAACAATCGTTTATCATGCATTATTAATGTAAATACATTATTCCATCTGCGAGAATCACTCTTTCCAAACAATGTCTTCTTCTGATAATTAGAGTTTAGTAGAAATTCTAGGAGAGATTAACGTTACTTTCTTGCCTGGTCGCTGAATCATAGTTTCCTGTGGTAGCAGCAAACTTCACAGAAAAAAGGCGAGGCTTCAAATGTGAATTTATGTATTTTGGACCTTATCCTGAGCTCATTTCCAAATAGGCTTCAGACCTAATTTACTAGAGCCTGACCATGCATCATCTTCTCTTGTCACTGCCACAAGAGTAGAAATGAAACAGCCTCATTGTATGTAGAAGGCTGAGTGCTTTCCCTCTTTTTTCTCTCATCGCAAACTCCCAGCCAATCAAGGATCATGTAGCAAGTCAGATGGCATCACACCACTAGGTAACCAATCAGACTGTCTACGTAAAAGTGGGGAATGCACCCAGTTGCTTAGACCTTGTAGGCATATGCACAAAGATGTAGGGGAGATGTCACCTAAACAATTGAGTGATTCTGCTTGATCTTTCGTGCTGTTCTGCAGCAATTTCATTACAGACCCTGCAGCACCAGAAGAGATGGAATGCAAGGACACACTTCCTTGCACTGTGAGATCAGTAGTCTCTCTTTACATAAGTATCACCAAAACAGAGCCCCCTATGCAGCCTGCAAACAAGGCTGTGATGTCAGGTGTAGCACTCACTCAGATATATTTATTTTTTTGAGAACTTTCAGCTCAGATTCACCAACATATAGAAGACTCATGACTTAAACCTGCAGCCAATCAAACAAATTAACCAAATCATAGGAGTCTGAGTAGGTGAGGTTAAATCCCTCCCTGTTCCTGGTCGTGTTTACAGATTTACACGGCAAAAGCAGCAAAGGAAGTAAATTCCTGACTTCCTTGCTACATGTGAACCTGACCAGTGTGCTCTGTCTCTTCTGTCCAACATTCATTGAGGTGAGCATGTCAAGCCTAAATGGCACCTGCATGGAACACCCAAGACAAAAATGATGATAGATGATCAAGGAGTTCCCTTAACGCAAGGATGCCTCAGGTTTAATCAGCCAGGTCTTCCAAATGCCTTCACTTGCCTGGACTAAATGCCAATTAAAAAGACACATAAATCCCAAACCAATTTTGCAAAGAAAGACAAAACGAGGAGTCCCAAAGGCAAATCAGGGGTTTCTCCAAA
This sequence comes from Podarcis gaigeae, assembly GCF_964106915.1. Taxonomy (NCBI): domain Eukaryota; kingdom Metazoa; phylum Chordata; class Lepidosauria; order Squamata; family Lacertidae; genus Podarcis; species Podarcis gaigeae. The sequence continues at coordinate 82,557,213 of NC_139681.1, read as the reverse complement.
AATTCCTACTGAACCCCACAAAACGTAACTAGCAAAGCTCAAACTTCATATGGAGTGAGGGAGGAAGGGAGGGAGGGAGGAAAGGTTCTGAGAACAGTGAAAGAGGAAGACGTTAGGGAGGAGCTGGCTTGTGAAGCCTGGCAACTGCCCAGTTCCCATTGGAAACTTCAGCCCATGTTCTTCTTCTTTGACAATCACTCGTAGCCAAGTAAGATTGTCTTCCATTATGCACAGTTTATGGAAGTCCATAAGTGACCGTAGAGGCCAATTCTGGATCCACACGTCCTTTCACAGTGGGGACATAAGTTTCCAGGCAGGAGTTGATCATGGTGAGGGTTTGCCAAACGTGCCTTCTTAGCACGTTTCTCCCTTTCGTCCTGAGTTTGAGCATCTTCAAAACCCATGACACCATTGGTAAAAGCTGTTCTCCAATTGGAGCACTCGCAGGTCAGTGTTTCCCAGTTGTCAGTGTTTATACTACATTTTTTAAAAAATTGCCTTGAGACAGTCTTTAAATCTCTTTTGTTGACCCCCTGTATTATGCTTTCCATTTTTAAGTTTGGAATAGAGTAGTTGCTTTGGAAGACGATAATCTGGTATCTGCACAACATGACCAATCCAACAAAGTTGATGTTGAAGAATCATTGTTTTGACACTGGTGATCTTTGCTTCTTCCAGTACACTGGCATTAGTTCACCTCTCTTCCCAAGTGATGTGTAACACATCAGCCTATGTACCTTGGGGCATCCACTCCCTTGGGAGAAGCCACACCAGGCTTCTTCACAAGGGGTGTTGGTGTAGCAAATTCACCCCACTCTAAAGTGGAAGCAGCATTTGCCATGTTTGGGAGTGGAATAATAGGGTGGTATTAAATATTGCTCTGAGACAAATGTTCTGTCTGTGCAAGCACTGCAGTTTGCCAGGAGGAATGATTCCTGCTCGCTGACCACCACATGCTGGTCGGGGGTTCTCACATACACACCAACCCAACTGCAGTGAGAAGATGGAGGAATCCTGCTTGCAGAAGCAGACGTCCTTGCACAGGGCTTCCACTGAAGGGGCCCATTAGATGAATTGCACCCAAAGATGGACATAAGATCATGAGCATGTGGGGAGACAGGTAGAACAGTAGGTAAAACAAAAAGTAAATGGCCCAGAACTAGAATAACCCAATACCACAAATTTATATTCATTACGATTAAATCTGGACTGGGGAATTTAATGTTTGAATTTAGCACGGCAATTCCTCTTGATGACAGAATCAACTTATGCAAAGAGATTTAATAGCACAACAGGAATCCTTTCTGGAAAGTGAAATACTGTGGAAGGCACAAAGTCAAAACTGCATGACTTATTGTGGTGACATCCGCAAAATGCAGGAAAATGTTATGCAAAGTATATCAATTATGCAAATAAGCAATCATCAAGTATTTCCAAGGGGGACATCCGTTCTAAGTCACCTTGCACTGCATTAATAATTTTGATGCTATACATGTATTTAATCATTATAAATCAATTAAATGACCATCAATTAAGTGCCCATGATAAAATTAAAGAGTTAGAATATAGTTAAAAGGGTTGTCTTGTCCAACCCCCTCATATTTTCAACCTTTACTTGGAAATCTTCTGTAAAACATTTCCCAGGTAACTTCTTATGCTTTGAAAACTACTCTTATAACCAGAGAGACATATTTCATCCTATTGCAATCACATTTGAATTCCACAGAATGGGACTTAGGGTGATATTCAACTAATTTTTCCCCTCCTACTTTCTTCTCCTCCTTCTCTGTTGTCAGTTCCACATAGACTATGTCTACTTCTTTCTGCCTACAAAAAAGAGGGATCAATCCAAAGGGCATCTCATTGAGCTCCCTGTCTCTAAACAACTGAAATCATGTTGGGAATAAAAAAAGGGCACGGTCCAGGTTTGCAAGTAGGGACAAGAATAAAGACCTTCCACTTGCATTACCCTCCTTTTCTGGGCACTGGTGTGGATTGGACCTAGGAGGCAAGCCAACAGGTGGTGATTGTGGCAAGGAATCAGGCCAAGTCAGGGAGACAGACCAAGTATTTTAAGACTGGATTCAATCCAACCCTAGAACAGCTAGGTGGTTGTGGCAGTGGGGCAACCTGTCCAGCCAATGCATTCCCTTCTGGACTACTTAGCAAGGATCACATGCTAGTGGTGCTCAGGGCCAGTGGCAAAAGTGGGTGGAGCCATATATGTAAATTTTACATTTGGATGGCAGGCTAGTTTCTACACACACTCAGCCCCCTCTATCCTGCATCCAAACAAACAAGAGGCAAAATTGGAGTTCAATCACATATTCCAGTCAAGCAAAAATATTCAAGGAGGGTGCAAACAGGGCTGATTAGGGTGTGGCCTGTAATCTGGGGATGATGGGAGTTGTTGTCCACAACACCTACAGTGCACCACATAGGCTATGCATGATCTAAAGTATCACCACCAACAGGATGATATTGCCACAGAGTGTCACAAACAGAACTATTTCTGCATTCTGTTCCTACCACTGGAAAACATGCTGACATATTGGTTTGCCCTACACTTCCACCCATCTGTTGGAATTAGATGTGGCCAGGAAAGGGAAGGGAAGGGAAGGGAAGGGAAGGGAAGGGAAGGGAAGGGAAGGGAAGGGAAGAAAGAAAGAAAGAAAGAAAGAAAGAAAGAAAGAAAGAAAGAAAGAAAGAAAGAAACAAACCAAAGGCAACTTTTTGTTGACGTTCCTTTCTTGTACCCAAAAGGTTCCTGTTTCTACTTGAACTACCAAACTATCAAAGGCAAAATATGTTCTCAAAAGTAAACAAGACAACAGAGAGCAAGGCTTTGAATTTTAGGAGAAATAATCAAAACGACAGCTAGCAAGAGAAGCTCTTGACAACAACTAATACAATAAAGGCAAGTTGGTGTGTACATAACGTCATAGACAACCCCCCCCCCGCCAAAAAAAAAAAAAATTACAGGAAGACATTTGGCCTGCTGAGTAGAAAATATTATATGATTTGCATTTCAAAAAGTTTTAAAAATTGACTTGCAATTCCCCCACAATCAAAATGACAAAACCCATAAATTATTGCACAATGACATCAAAGAATGGACACATATGAACAGCCAGTGTTTTTTTATTATTATTTCAAAGAAAAAAACTTTCAGCTGTAGGTAAAGATCACAGCAACATTTTAAAAACTCAACTGCAAATCGCATACAAGATTTAGGATGTCTTTGAAATAATAATAAAAAGGATGTGGAGTGCAATCCTATGGATGTTTACTTAAATGTGCAAATGCTGGACAGCTACTATAATCTCTTACCACTGGCCATGCTAACTGGAGAAGATGAGTGCTGGAGACCAGCAACATCTGAAGACCTATATGTTCCTCACTACTGGATCACTGCATTAATTTGGCATGAATTAGAAGGGGTACTCCCATGCAATATATATTGAGTGCACAGACTATGTAGAAGATAAATTAGATGTACATTTGTATAGTTATTCATACATAATGTTTAATGAGTGTGCAATCTGTAGCAAACAAACAATCCTGCAGTGGGGGTAGAACCGGAGAGAAGCTCCCCATTAAGAGAGTACAACAAGAGGTTCAAGCAGCCCTACCCTAAGCCTAGCCAATTGGGAAACAGTAAATAAGCAGGCAAACCCCAATTGGATGACATCAGTAGGATACACCAGCATAGCATGTGATTTCCAGAGCCAAAGAAGTTTCACCAGCCCTGTGTGGAGACCCACATGGGTCTCAGGCGTCCTGGTTCCCATCCTGATAACACAGCAAGCGTAGTTAATAAAAAAGGAAGATTTATTGCAAAAACAGAGTTCGCCGGATGGCTCTAACAAGCCACCAGCCTCATCAATCATGATGACCCTTCTAAAGTCTGCTTCCTGCGAGACCAGAAGCAACTGAGCTTTCACTTCTGACATCCTTTGTTATGCTTCCTGTCTTGGAGCCCTCCCATTCACTGACACCTTGGGCTGAGAGGGTCAGCTCCCACCTCTTCCCCCTTCTCTGAAAGGCTGTCTCTTAGCTCTTTCCTGCCTGATAAACTGCTTCCTTCTCTGTTTGCGGCACTTTACACTTCTCAAGAGTGTTGGCAGGGTTCCAGCTAGCTTTCAGTCATTCCCTTATCAGCCAGCATTCCAAGGGGTGGGGGAGTTGGCACTAACTGATGCTCCTCCTGCCTCGCAGTTAACCCTCTCTGTTCCTGGCTGCTTCCTTCAACTGGTTGCAAACCTTCCCTGGGAGCTGGATCATTTATGACAATGGGCCTCACGAATCTCCTGTTTTGGCTGCTTGCCTGGGATTGCAAAAGAGAGAGTTGCTAGATATCTGGCAGGCTAAAATATATGGCTAATGAGCTGTGTTCACTTGGATCAAAAGTCGAAGCAGGTCTGCCCTAGGCAATGGAGAGGGATATGTGATTCTTAAGAATTCTAAGCAGACATTGGAACTGTATATTTCTAGAGAGTAAAAAGAATTTCTAGAGAGAAGAAACAGAAAGATGCCTGAGCAATTAAGTTAGAGGGTTTTCATAATACTCGATTCAAAATCCATTCTAAAGAACCCAACCTCTTTCAGCACATTTTGTCTATTCGCATTAACACACACATACGTAAGATGCAGCATATTTGCCAATGACTGACACTACTGTGCATTCAAAGCCTTTAGATGCTGTTTCCTTCACTTCGAGGAAGATAAATCGCCACATCTCTTTGAAGACCCCAGGGGAAAGGATGATTAAGTGAATCAAAACATGTTTCATCATGTGGATTTGGCAGCTATGCTAGGGTTATTCAGGGGCATCTGAAAGTAGCTTCAACCTCAGTAAAATCACACACACACACACACACACACACACACACCCCAAAGGCCTATCTGGACCAGCATTCCATTTACTGCAGTGACCAACCAGATACCTATGGGAAGACCACAAACAGCGCTGCAATATTCATAATTACTAGTAGCCGTTGGTAATCATTATTGCCCATGAATCGGCCTAATCCCCCATCTAAGTCAGTGGCAATTAGCATACCGGTATATTGTGTTAGCAGATTCCATGTACTCCCATTTGTCTGTCCTAAACATCCCATCATTTGTTTGGATGACCCCAGGTTGTAGAATTATGAGGGATTGAGAAAAACTTGTTGACTTTCTCTGCACAAGGTATATTTTTATACATCACTGTGGGTCCGTGGGTGAGAAGCCAAATATTTTGTTATGTACTATTGTGTTTTTATATGGTAAACCACCCTGTGATCCTCAGATGATGGGAGGTATAGAAATTTAATACATCAATAAATATAAATGATTCTATCCAGCAGACCGTACCGTATGTCTAGAACGTGACTGGTTAAAAAGCAAGAGAAAATGGGAAAACCTTGGGTACCTTGGAAGGTTAAATAAAGTAAGCAGCAACACTCTCCTGAAAATTCATCCTTCCCAACCCATACATTTTGGAGAGGGTTTCATTTCACTCCTATCCATCCAATGCAAAGTCAAAATACAATTTTCTCAAATTTTCATCGCACCTCTAAAACACAATCTGTCCACTGAGTTGAAAGGAGGCTATCCCACCAGGCTCTCTCTTGATAATGTAGGAGATGGGGGAACAGTTTTAAAAGGTGGAGCAAAATGTATGACATTTGATTGTCATTCCAAAATAACAGATAGGTAGCCGTGTTGGTCTGCCATAGTCAAAAAATAAATAAATCCTTCCAGTAGCACCTTAAAGACCAACTAAGTTAGTTCTTGGTATGAGCTTTCGTGTGCATGCACACGAAGGATTTTTTGTTTGTTTGTTTGTTCCAAAATAAATAAATCCAAACACTTCTGCCCAAATGTCCCCATTATCAAGCTAGTTTCAATTTCTGTAATGGTAAAGATTTTTAGCCGCTAGCTATGATGTTTTGGCTTTTTCCTTTTTATCTTTTACTGAGCACCTGAACAGTATGCCTGGAAAGCATGCTGGGTAATAACAGTATAACTCTCCAATGCAATTTTTAATACTTTGGTTGTTGACTGCATGCTTTCTATATTTTTCGCTAGTTAGCTAGTCTCATCAGAGCCTGCCAGCACTCCTATGAACATTCTGTATTCTTGACCTTGATAAATAATTTTCTGTGATCTTTCTTACAAGGCTATTCTAGATAAGTGATAAATATATTGTGTGCCTCCTCCACAAAAAGTCTGGATGGTGGCAGCATAAGGATGGGCCTTTTATGCAGTGGCTCCCTGTTTGTGGGATGCCTTCCCAGGGGAGGTTCATCTGATGCCTTTATTACATCTCTTTAGGTGTCAGATGATAACTTCTCTCTGTAAGAAGGCCTTTGGCTGATAGAACATTCTATGACCTTCTAAATGTGTTTCTATGGCACAAGGGTTATTGACTTATTTTTGTTTCTGTTTCTGTTTTATTATGTATTTTGGGCCAGGATGCAGTTAAAGGCAACAGTCTCTTCCACTCTCTTTCAGCAACCGCTTGATCAAAGCACCAGACATGTTAGATTTGTTGCCAGAACTTCAGTGGTGATGTCACCACTCTGTGCCAAATGAACATCTGCCATCAACTAAGCATGAAGAAAGAGAGAGAGAGAAGGTGAAGGAGGAGGAGGAGGAGGAGGAGAAAATAGTAGCAGTTATGAGTGAAATGGTCATCAGGCCTACAGCCAAAATATTGCCATTAGTCAAGAGTAGAAAAGGAGCAGATTCAATGGAAAACACTAAGTCCACATTTGCAGCAAGCAAGCAGCAAGCCATTTTCATAGGCAGGAAAGTTTATTTGTCTATCGGGAAGCCTACCCCTTCCACACCCACACACCAGGCACCCCATTCCTCTGCTTTCCTCTTACAAAAGATCTCAGTACTTCCGGTGAAAGGTGCAGCTCATTCAGATAGTCAGCAGAAGGGGGTTGACAGGTAGAGTTGAGATGCTGCAACTTGCTGGCAGGTGTGTTGCTGTTGCTTATTGGAAAGGAAAGTGAGCTAGGCAAGATGGTGGCGAGGTCAGCACAGTGCAAATACACCAGCAGGAACACAGGGTTGACTGTGCCACTGCATTTGCCCCACACCAACCTCCCCACTATCTTGACGCTCCTGCTCCTAGTAAGCAACAGTGTCCCACCTGCTGGAAAACTAAAGAAGAGATTCCAACCCACATGGCATTCTGTGTCTAGTAACCAATCCTGTTACCTGAAAGCTGGTAAATTGTAAAAGATCCGGCTGTAACCTGTCAGATTTCACACTTGCATCCTCACCACATTCCTCAACGGGAATATTCCATCTTGCCTCAGCTCTTCAAAGGCTACCAGGTCCTGCTCCATACAAGTGCATTGTCTCACTTTGTCCTGGTTTTATCTGTTGACCCAACCCAAAGTGGAAGGCAAGTTCATAGAATTGCAGAACTGTAGAGTTGGAAGACAGGAGTGCCTGGCATGGTCTGGTCCATGGGGTCACGAAGAGTTGGACATAACTAAATGACTAAACAACAACAAGAGTTGGAAGGGACCTCAAGGGACATCTAATCCAAGCCCCTGTTTTGCAGGAGTCACAGTTAAAGAATTGCTGGCAGATTACCATCAAGTCTCCATTTACAAACCTCCAATAAAGGAGAGTTGGTCACCTTCTGAAGTAGTCCATTCCACGGTCAATCAGTATTTACCACCACATAGTTCTTCCTAATATTGGGTTGAAATCTCTGTAAACCCATTGGTTTGGCGTCTGGAGCAACAGAAAACAAGCTTGTTTTATTTTCCATGTGCAGCCCTTTAGATGGTTGAAGTTGGCTATTATAGCACCTGTCAGTCTTCTCTTCTTCAGGCTAAACATACACAATTCACTCAACTGTTTCTCATAAGGCCTTGGTTTCCAGACCCTTTAACATCTTGATCGCCCTCTTCTACACATGTTCCAGTTTGTCAACATCCTTCTTAATTTGTGGTGCCCAGAACTGGGCACAGCACTCCAGGTGGGGTCTAACCAGGACAAAATAGAGTGGTACCATTACTTCCTTTGATCAGCACACTTCTGTTAATGCAGCCTAGAATAGCATTAGCTTTTTTTGCTGATGCATCACACTGTTGACTCATATTAAGCTTGTGGTCTACTAAGACCCCTAGATCCTTTTCACATTTACTACTGGCAAGCCAGGTTTTCCCCATCTTATATTTGTGCAGCTGGTTCTTCCTGCCTAAGTGCAGAACCTTATACATGTCCTATTGAAATTCCTTATTTATTTATTTATTTATTTATTTATAGTTTAGTTTAGTTTAGGCTCAGTTTTCCAATCTGTTAAGGTCATCTTGAATCCTGATTCTATCTTCATTTTTTTTTTATAATATTTTTATTGATTTTAAGAAATACAGAAAAAAGAATAAAGGGTAGTTATAAGAAAATAGAATAGAAGAATAACAAATTTCCATGTTCTTTTTCCATCAAATCTAAAGGACTTCCCCACATCCTCCAAACCCTGCATTCTCTGTCATATAAAACATCAGCAATTTGTTAACTTATTTCAAAACTTATTGTATCTTCCATTTTATCATGTTCCCTGATTTCAATTTTACTGTAACCCAATTCTTATATGCTTTGTATTAAACACAATAAAGTTGTTTCATTATTTTACCTCTAAATTCTTGTGTCTTAATTTTCATTTCATTAACTTACATTTGCTGAAGCTAGAGTTTCCTAAAAGGTGCATTTTTTTTTAACATTCATACAGCTTATAGTGTTTTTTCAAATAGTCCTTAAACTTTTTCCAGTCCTCCTCAATTGTTTCTTCTCCCAAGTCTCGGATTCTGCCAGTCATTTCAGCCAATTCCATATAGTCCATCAACTGTGATTGCCATTCCTCCAGCGTGGGTAAATCTTGTGTCTTCCAATATTTTGCAGTCAGGATCCTTGCTGCTGTGGTAGCATACATGAAAAAGGTTCTGTCCTTCTTAAACACTCTCTGGTCCACCATGCCCAGAAGGAAGGCCTCTGGTTTCTTAGGTAAGGTAAATCTCAGTACCTTTTTTAGTTCATTATGGATCATTTCCCAGAAGGCCTTCACTTTCGGGCAGGTCCACCAGAGATGAAAGAATGTCCCTTCCGCCTCTCTACATTTCCAACATTTGTTGTCAGACAGATGGTATATCTTAGCTAGCTTGACTGGGGTCATGTACCACCGGTATACCATTTTCATAATATTTTCCTTCAAGGCAGTGCATGCCGTAAATTTCAAACCGGTGTTCCATAACCTTTCCCAGTCTACAAACATAATGTTGTGCCCCACATCCTGCGCCCATTTTATCATGGCGGATTTGACTGTCTCATCCTGTGTATTCCACTTAAGCAGCAAGTTATACATTCTCGAAAGTAATTTATTTTTTGGCTCTAACAATTCAGTCTCTAGTTTCAATTTTTCCACCTGGAATCCAACCTTTTTATCTATTTTAAAGACCTCCTGAATTTGCGCATAGTGCAGCCAATCTCGCACCTTGGTTTTCAGTTATTCCAAGCTCAGCAACTTCCAATTGTCTCCAATTTTTTCAATTATTTCCCAATATTTAGGCCAATGGGCCTCCATGTTAAGTCTCTTACGTGCCTTGGCCTCCACCGGTGAGAGCCACCTCGGAGTCTTACTCTCCAGTAAGTCTTTATATTTTGTCCAGACCATCAAAATTGCTCTTCTGACAATATGATTTTTAAACAATTTGTGCACTTTAACCTTGTCATACCACAAATATGCATGCCACCCAAACGCATTGTCAAACCCTTCCAGATCTAGGACGTCAGTGTTCTCCAGTAAAATCCAATCTTTCAACCAGCAGAAGGCTGCAGATTCATAATATAACCTCAAGTCTGGCAGGGCAAATCCCCCTCTTTCTTTCGCATCAGTTAATATTTTAAACTTTATTCGGGGCTTTTTGCCCTGCCAAACAAACTTAGAAATATCCTTCTGCCACTTTCCAAAACATTCCACCTTGTCCACGATCTGTAGGGCCTGAAACAAAAATAACACTTTCGGCAATACATTCATCTTTACAGCAGCTATTCGGCCTAACAAGGAAAGTTTCAATCTTGACCATGTTTCCAAATCTCTTTTGATTTCTGACCAACATTTCTCATAGTTATCTTTAAACAAATCCAAATTTTTAGAGGTCAGATACACCCCTAGGTATTTTACTTTTTTCACCACATTCAGCTCCGTTTCTTTAGAGAACTCATCTGTTTCTGTGACTGTCAAATTTTTTGCTAAAACCTTGGTTTTTTGCTTATTTAACTTAAACCCCACCACCCGACCAAAGTCAGAAATTAATTCTAACACTGTTTTAGTACTGGAGACTGGTTCCTGTAATGTTAATACCAAGTCGTCTGCAAATGCTTTCAATTTATATTGTTTCACTCCGACCTCGATTCCTTGGACCAACCGGTCCTTTCTAATCATGTTTAGCAACACCTCCAGAACTGAAATGAACAATAGGGGGGATAGGGGGCATCCCTGGCGTGTCCCTTTTTCAATTTTAAACTCCTCTGTCACCACATTGTTTACTATCAATTTAGCTTTTTGTTCTGTATAGATTGCTTCTATACCATTTTCAAACCCCCGCCCCACTCCCATCCCTTCCAAATTTTTCTTCATGAACATCCAAGAAATATTATCAAAGGCCTTCTCTGCATCAATAAAAATTAAGGCCGCTCTAGTGTTAAGATTTGTTTGTAGAAGTTCCAAAATATCAATAATGTTTTTTGTGTTGTCAAACAAATGCCTACCAGGGAGAAAGCCAGCCTGGTCCTTATGGATCACTTCATTTAATACTTTTTTAAATCTACTTGCCAGAATATCTGCAAAAATTTTGTAATCCACATTTAGGAGTGAGATGGGGCGGTAATTCTTAAGTTGAGTCTTTTCAGTTTCTAGTTTAGGTATCAATGTGATGAAAGCTTCTTTCCACGTTTCCGGTGCCTTCCTTCCCTCCATAATCTGGTTACAAACCTCCATCAAGGTTGTATCAAATAATCCTTTAAAACTTTATAATATTTGGAGGTTAGACCATCAGGGCCTGGAGACTTGCCCAATTGAAGATTCTGAATGGCACTTTCAATTTCTTGCTGTGTGATGTTACAATTCAGGTTTGTTCTCATTTCCAGGGGTATTTTTTGTAATCCATTAGTTTTAAGAAATTGATCCACCTCGGAAGCTTTTTGCGGCCCTTGTGAGTAGAGTTCTTTGAAATATCTCTGGAAACACTTTCTAATTTCCTCAGGTTTCTGAACCATTCTCCCTTCAATCTCTAGATTTGTAACTGTGTTAAGCTTTTGTCTCTTTTTCAACTGCCAATGAATCCTGATTCTATCTTCAGAGGTATTAGCCAACCTTCCTAGTTTGATGTCATCTGCAAATGTTTTGAGCAACCCCTCAATCTTTATCCAAATTATTTATAAAGTTGTTGAACAACACCGGGCCTATGACAGAGGCCTGCAGAATCCTGCTTGTCTCTTTTCCAGGAACCATTGGTGAGCACTCTTTGGTCTCAAGTCAGTCAACCAGTTTCAAATCCACCTAACATGCCACATTTTGCTACCTTCTCCACAATGATATCACGGGAGATTTTCCAGACTCAAAACTCTGGGACCAGAGTCACAGCCCTTATCCAGTCATCTCCTTCTGGTTCTTAGGCCGGTCTATGCCAGAAGCCTAGGATTCCATTTCTTTAGCCCAAAGAAGAGGAACGAACCTCACAAGTAAGGTTTCTTAGTCACCAACTGTGTGAGTCAAGGCCACACACATCATGAGAGAAAGTTTGCAGGATGAAGTGCATAAAAAAGTAAGACAGACTAGCTTATGAGGTGTCTTTGAACATTTCAAATGTTATCTGCACTTTGAAGAGTTTGTGATATTTAAAAAATGCAGGCATAAGAGAGTCTAGTAATCATCAAGACAGAGAAAACATGATCAAAATTCCTTTTTTACATCACCCAAAGTGAGAACAAAGAGATCATTCACCTCTGAACAATATAGTATATCAAATAGTTTGCAAATATAAATGTCATAAAAGCACTGGAAATTCCTCTTGTTAGCAACGGTCCCGAGAAGCAATGTTATAAGTATAAATGCTAATATAATCAGAGCTGAGGCCCAATTTCTCTAGTTTCGAGGTGAGGAGTTGCATTCTCAGTTATTGTTGCCTCCCTACAGTAACATATGGGATAGCCTAATCTGATTTGTTATGCAGAATTGTGAAGGCATGCTGTTCACTTCATGGCATGCATGACAACTCCTGGGGGCCGAGGTTCTTTGGGGTCCCCTGAACATTTTTTTAGAAGATGGCACCTCTGCTTCATGGCTGCGTGGAATCTCTTTGATGACTTTTGATGACTAATCCAGGTAGGTAGGTAGGTAGGTAGGTAGGAAGGAAGGAAGGAAGGAAGGGAGACATAATGAAAATAGAGTCAAAGCAACAGCAACAATGACAAGGAGCATTTTTCTTATCCTGCAGACATTTTAGCTTAAAATACTACATGCATTTCTTGGTCCTTTGGCCATTCTGAAGTGTTCTTTTCCTCAATCCTATATCCAGCTGACAACAAAAGATAACAGTTTATGCGTCCAATGAAATAGGTTTTAATTCATGAAACTTACACCATATGTAATATTTAAGATTCCACTCAAGTCATTGGTTGTTGTCATGGTATTGACGGAGAATGAAGGGGAGGAGGAGAGACAGGCAGAGGAAGGGGGGCAGGAAGTGGCGGTGGAGGAAAGAAGGGAAAGCCAGGAGGAGGGACAGCTCACAGAGGTTGGAACAGAGCCTCAACACCGCACAGAAAGTTCTGGCACAGACAGTGAAGCAATGCCTGTTCCGTCTGCCCAGGAAAGGAGAGTGTTAAAGAGGAGGGGACAGAGACATCACATGAAAATTCCACGTCTTTTTTGTTGGAGAACGGGTGGGCGTAAGGCACTCCAAGAATCTGAGCTGAAGGATTCGGATGCATGATTGTAACATGCTGCTTGTACATATGTAAAATAAAGACTGTATATATGTATCTCTGAGTGAGCAGAGGCATTTCTTGCGGAGAGCGTTCACAAGCCATCACAGTTGTTGTTGTTGTTGTTGCAACTGACTAACTTGGTTATCATTTTGAAAGTGGCACGAAAGAGGACTGATTAGAAACAAAGAAAAAGATGGCTATTAGTATAATCAATGGATTGTTTCTAACTCAGTCATTATCAGAGTAGATTGATTTAAATCAATGGGCTTGACTGACTTGATCAAAATCAATCTACTCCAAGTATGAATTATTTGGATAGAACCTTATGCACTTTGAAGAGGAAAATATCCATTAAAATCACTAATATATATATATATTTGTGAACTTTAAAAATAATAATCAGAGGCATAGCACAGTTAGTTTTCTGCAGCAAAAATAATCCAAGTTTCTTAGCACATCTTAATGACTATCAAAATTATTATGGCAGCTGCTTTCATGGGCTAAAGCTCACTGTCAGATGGATGATGTAAAATCTTTATAGTTATATAAAGATGTCTATTTAAGACATACCGGTATTTAAGTTGTAGTTATCACTGACTGTAATTTTTGCATTTAATTGCCATTTTACTCCCATCTTACAATTATCTCCTTTACATACCTGCCAACTGATATTTAACTTCATGCATCTGATGAAGTGATTTGAGTCCATGAAAGTGTTTGCCACGATCAATTTGTTAGTCTCTGAGGTGACAGAATGCTGCGGCTGCTACTTTTACTACTAATATAATTATTATTTAGCTATCATTCACCTTAAGATTCCAAAGTGGTTTACAACACTTAAACACCATGCTAAAATGGTTTAAAACAATGTACAATCATAAAAATAAGATTGGACCTAAGCATGTACATCTCAGGAATTAACAACCAGACTAGACTCTCTTTTTTCAAAAAAAAGAAAAAGACCGCATGACTCTTAAAAATACATATAAAATAATAACTGTTGATTTTGATGTCCTATGGCCCATCCTAAGACTCTTGGGAGAAAGTCAAGATGCAATTTAATAGCTAAATAAAATTAAACCATACATTTTCTCAAAAAAATGAAACTGCCTAATACTTGATGCAACTCTAGTCATAATATATTACTAAAGTCATCGACCGCAAAAGAGCATAAGACATACATTTTCCATTATTCATTGCAGATGTTTCTAATGTCTCTAACTACGTTTAAATGATGCATTTAAGGACAGCAGAGCAGTCTGCCCAAAGCTTGAAAGCATTTCTTCTGCTTGATGAGTTCTAAACCTAAGATCAAATGTCAGCATCTCTAGAAATGCAGTAATTAGGAGCTCCTGTTAAATCCTGCTCTTTTAAAATAAAATAAAAACCCAGTTGCTAAGGTACAAATTGAGTTAGGAAAATTCAGAGAATTTGGATTTTCCATTTACTCTGAATATCTCTCTCTATATATATAAATAACCCCAGAAGAATCATACGTTGTGTGTGAGCTAGGCCTCACCAATAAAAATAACTTACTTGAAAACTGTATTTTAAAAATAAATGAATGAATAGTTCACCTGCTTTTTACAGCACGGATAACTTGAAGGCTGCAACCCCATGTATACTTATCTGGCAATAAGCCCAATCTAACATAGTGCGATTTACCTTCAAGGAAACATGCACAGACTTGCATTCTAAGAGGTTGCCAGCAGGCAAATATTAAGTGGCAGAGATGAGCAGAAGCTCAATTGGTAGACCTCTTGCTGATTTGCAATAGATCAGCAAGGAGTTCTGATTCCCAATAGTTTAAGATAAGCAAGTAAAAAAAAAAAAACCCAAAAAAACTTTCATACAGCTTGCCTTGGTGCTAATCAGTTCTTTCTCATTCTTGGTGTTCCTTGTTAATTGGTTCCCTTTAACAAGGCAGTGCTTTTTTTTTCCTTTTAAAAAAAATGTTTAGGGGTACTCTCATTTTGACTCAAGAAAATCACCATTTTATAGTTCAAATCAGGAAAAATAAATACAGTAAATGGACAAAAGTACAAGGATTCACAAAATGTTTAGGGGTATGCATACCCCTGCGTACCCCCAGAAAAAAGCACTGTAACAAGGTCTTTGTTCAGTTCCGGAATAGGCAGTTTTAGAATTTTCATTAGAATCCCTGACCTGTAGTTCCTACAGAAGCAAAGATTTTAACACAATTTGTGTGTTGTGCTTAGATAGACAGGTAATCCAAGTATATATCTGAAGGAGTACAGAAACTGATTCGCACTGCCCCCAGAGGCACAGTTTTCACTCAGTTTCGGCTGGGGGACCAAGTGCACAGTAATCAAGCAGATCCCTTGAGCCTGAAGTCTGCCTGATCCTGTAGTAGCACTAAGGAATTTGGAGCATGTCCAGAGATACATATACAACTCAGCTTCGACATCTCTTCTCTTTGGTGATCACTCGTAGCCGAGTAAGATTGTCTTCCATAAACACAGTTTTAACAGTGAGTCCGTAAGTGACTGTGCAGGCCAATTCTGGATCCACACGCCTTTCCACAGTGGGGACATAGGTTTCCGAGTGGGAGTTGATGATGGTGAGGGTTTGCCAAGCGCACCTTCCTCTTAGCGCGTTTCTCCCTTTCGTCCTGAGTTTGAGCGTCTTCAAAGCCCATAACACATTTGGTAAAGGCTGTTCTCCAATTGCAGCCTTCGCAGGCAAGTGTTTCACAATTGTTGGTGTTTATACTACATTTTAAAAAAATTGCCTTAAGACAGTCTTTAAACCTCTTTTGTTGACCACCTGCATTACGTTTTCCATTTTTAAGTTCGGAATAGAGTAGTTGCTTTGGAAGACTATAATCAGGCATCTGCACAACATGACCAGTCCAAGGAAGTTGATGTTCGACGTAATTTGTATATTGCATACCTTAAATTTCTCCCAATGCACTCAAACATGTATCAGTTCCTCTCCTATTTGGAGATCATGCGGCAACACCTTTTATTTATAACTTAAGTTTCCTTCCTTCCTTTGTTCCTCAACCCCATCGCACAAAACCAAGGCAATATTACTCATTCCTTCTTCAGATTGTTCTTGTGGATTCTTCAGCTCATCAACAACTTCCGTAAGCACATTTCTGTTCTTATTTAGCATGACCCCAGCCAGGTCCTAAGAGACTGAGCTTCCTGTTACTTATTAATTACTTGCTGTTGCTACTTGTCACAATAATGTTACTTGTCCTAAGAGAGGCGGCTTTGTGCTGACTGTACACTTTGGTTCCATCCTCCCCCATCTGCAATAACATTCCCTGTGATGTCCTCCCTAATCAGCAGAAACATGTTCAAGTCATAGTGATATATTTCAAAGCTGTGCATTCATTCCTCTTCTATGTGTGGGCCTGGCCTGGCAAATTAAAGTGTTGTCTTTGATAATAATTTTTGCTCTAGGCATCCTAGAAATGGCTTTATTTGGGTGTCGATCAACTCACTGCTCCACTTGCTGCAGATCATGTCATTCGACACCCTGTTTTACACGCTCTACCCTAAGAGCTCATGGACTAGTAGGCCTCAAACAAAAAGGGTCCCAGGCCCCAGTTACTAGAGACCAAAAGCAAATGAATACAAGAAGGGGAAACCCCCTCTCCTTATCCCTAGGTTTTAAAACACACAACAGGGACTTCCTAACAAATCGTGTCCTCCATCATGGAGAGCACGTGTTGCAGAGATATCACCTAAACTGCCTCCCTGTTGTGGGGTGAGGCCATTTGGATAGCCACAACACCCCATTGGTTGCCCCTCTGTTGCTGGGGCAGAAATTTGGCCTGTTGGATCATCTATTGGCTACCAAGGGGCTATTTAAGCTGCTGCACGTTGCTGGGAGCTTTCTCTTTCATGCGGCGTGCATCGGATCACCTGCCCTCCCACCCTATATTTAGGGCTGTTCTTTGGCCTTGCTGTGCCTGTCTAGGGGTCATCTGTTTTGGATCAGGGGCTTGGTAGGAAATTTTGCCATTTGGCTAACTGGCTGTTGCCATTTGGTTTTTGCCTACCGTGTAGCAAATCGTCACAACTTTGTTTTGCAGAGGGGAAGTGGTTGGCGCCCCAGCAACTCCATGCTCCCCCAGTATGTTTTCCCTTACTGACCTCTGGTGGAGTCCAGTTGTCAGTCCTGTCCTGCCATGGTGCAGGGTCAGGTAGTCGGGAACCAGTGCCTAGGCAACCACTCACATGCTGTAATTCAATAAAGTTGTGGCCAGTGTGGTGTAGTGGTTAAGAGCGGTAGACTCGTAATCTGGTGAACCAGGTTCGCGTCTCCGCTCCTCCACATGCAGCTGCTGGGTGACCTTGGGCCAGTCACACTTCTCTGAAGTCTCTCAGCCCCACTCACCCCACAGTGTGTTTGTTGTGGGGGAGGAAGGGAAAGGAGAATGTTAACCGCTTTGAGACTCCTTCGGGTACTGATAAAGCGGGATGTCAAATCCAAACTACTACTCTTCTTCTTCTTCTTCTTCTTCTTCTTATTATTATTATTATTATTATTATTATTATTTTTATTATTATTGCCAAAAACCTTAAACTAAAATTGTGTGTCTATTGTGTATTTATTTTGGGGGTGGTTTTGGGGGTCTTTATATGCAATAAAGCCAGGCCTACAGTTCAGTTAGAGCACAAGGCACATTGGGTCCCCCAGTCATTGTGGAAGTGAAACTACTTCTGCCCACACAATAGAACTTCCCCTCTCTTTCCCTTCCTCCATGCCCACCCCAATTCATTCTGCATTTTCCCCCAGCCCTCTAGAGCAGATCTGCAGGCATCACAAAGGAGAGGGACAATTTGTACAGCAAGGGTGAAAGGTGTTCCACTTGTGCAGTCACTTATTTATATTCCACACATTATATCTTGTGCTCTGGCCTGTAGATATGCCTGAGGTCTCCTCTCTGTGTTTCTTTAAAGATGGAAATAAGGAGAGAGGTTTTGCTCCTCTGGCTTTTGTTTCCCTTTGGAGCAAAGTTACCCTAATATAGGTGTATTAGCCACACTTCTGCGGTAGATATATGAACACTCTCAAGGTCATGTGTGTATACTATAGATCAGTGTTCTTCAAACTGTGGGTTGGAGGGCCACCAATGTGCCGCCACCCACTTTCAGGTGGACTTCCTTGCTCACAGCCCTGTGACTGTAGCAGCCCCTTCCCACATTTGTGTGCAAAGTAGGCGTGTGTGGGAGCAGCAGTTGGAAAGAAGAGAGAAAACAGACAGTGGTTGGACAGGGGACAAGCTATGTGAAGGAAGTGTGGGAAAGAAGAGGAGAGGGAGGAGGACAAGAGGGATGATCAGACTGAGGAAAGGAGAAGGAGAGGAACCAATGGTGCTTATTCACCTTCTGGTCCCACTATATATAAAACATGAAAAACAATAAGAACAACATGTGAGAAACAAAATGCAAGAAAACCAAACAAGGAACCCCTGCAGTAGATGCTAGGTGTAAATGACTTACGCTAATTGTCCAAAAATTGCTGCAAAAAAAAAAGGGTAAAGTACTGAATTTAAGATTGGAAAAATCAGAAACCAAGAGAACCAAAGTTCACAGATCCTTCCATCCCTATCTTTCAGTACATTTCCCCCAGCTGGCCTTTCAGCAACTGCAAAATGTTTGATGGTAATGAAAACTCTATGCCTAACTCTAATTGGGTAAACCTATGCCTCCTGGGTGTTCTTTGCAACTTTGAAACTCATGCTTCTTCTGTGACTAATCCTTCATGATGGAGAAATTGCACAGAAGGCAAAACAATAAACCCATCTCTTGCATGAGGCCTGCCAAAGACAATTACATCAACAGTGTGTTATTTCCACAGCAGGTATGACATCCATAGCAGGTATTTACTCTAAGGGAGTGTCTTAATTTATGACTTCTGAAGCCAAGACTAGTATCATGCTGTAAACTAAGGTTGCAAACCAGGATCACAACCATGGTTTGGTATTTATCTCCTTCCCCATCCATGAACTGAAGAAGTGGATTGTTCTAACTTGACTATGTAGCTTCTTTGCTTAAGCCAGGGGTATGGAACCATTTTTTGTTTAGGCGAGAGAGAGAAATCTGACACCCTTCTGCAGGCCTCTTTTGACAGGTGGACAAGTCCGCCATCCTTTCAGTCACTTGGCTTCATGCAACATCAAGTGATTTCAAGCTCACCATAAACCAGCAGGGCTTGCATTCTGTTCTGAATTTAAACAATGCCAAATGCCATTGCCTTGGAGAAATTGGGCAGGCACTATAAGCCACACACTCCGAATTCTTCCTTGGAAATGGGAGTTGAATTCAATGCTATTTAGATTCAGCAGCAAATGTGGAAGCCCCACTGCTTTCTGCAGTGATTGCACCACTCAGTAGCACCAGAGCTGAACCTCTTGCAGCCAGGCTTGTCTTCAGCACCAGATTTATACAGTGCCAAATCCAAGCCCCACTGCAAAGGAACAATTGGGTGTGCACTTGCGTGCTCCTGCTTTTTCATTGGCAGCCATGGCTTTACCTGGCCCACACTTGATTTCACATGACACCAGGAGAATGGCAAACAGACATAGGCTGCCAAAAATGTTCAAACTGGCCAGCCTAGTGAGCCTAATTTTGCTCACAGCCTGAGGGTTCCCCAACCAAGGCTTAAGGCCTTAGAGCAGATCATCTTACTCACCACAGTGAGAGCCTGTCACTCACATTTATGAGAAATGAAGAAATTAATCCACATTTCTGTGATTTAAAAAAAGCTTGCCTACCTTATTAGGCTGTTGCAAGGGCTTCTGAGATGTATTATGGAAGCCCAGTGAACACGTAAAAGTGCTGTATAAGCACTTCTTTGGGTTATTTCCAATTCAAACTGATCAATATTCCAAACCACACTTTGTCTTACCAGCATTATAATACACCTCAAAGTAATGGTTTGACCCCTGGCTGACAGTCTATTGAATGTTGTCAGCAAATACTAGATCATGTTGTCAGCATATGCTAGATCTTTCTAATGCAATGATTAATTGACTCACTGGGAATGTTTAGCAACAGGTAATGAGATATTGACTATATCAACCATGCTATGATCCGGCTGCCATGAGTAGTGACTAATATACCCAGTCCTAAACACATCACATGGTTATTTAACATATCTTAACTTTGACATAAGTGAGATTAGGATTGCAACCCAAGGTATTCTTTTCTGGCTTCCAAATAGCAGTACCATCCTATTTTAACTGTTGGTTGTGTGTGTGAATTCAAATACATGCATCGTTTCCTTAAATACCCTAAGGAGTTTTCATTTAGCTATCCTAACTAAGAGTTGTTGATATGCCTTTCATAATAGGTTTCCTCCCTAAATTGCATTGGTAGTAGGTCCAGTCATTTACCCCCTAAAAATCCAGTGCAAAGGGATATAATAATTAAAACTCTTCTAGATCTCTTCTAGAAAAGGACTGTGATTTGCTGTTCAGTTTAACCTTTCTTATGGAACACGAAAACTGGTTTGGCAGCAATTTTCCTAGGTTTCATGCAGGTGTCTTTCATAATCCTGGTTCAGATCTTTCAAATTTGCAAATACTGTCTATAGAAAATGTATGTAGTCATCCCTCATTTTTCTTTTCTCTGTCAGATAGCAGCTATGAGATGTAATATTTCTCTTTTTGTGACTTCTTCCCATTTACAAATAGTTGGAAAAACCCATTGTATGCAAAATTCCACGTCAGATTTTAAACACAAGTTTAATTATTTCTTATGCTATGGATCTGTTGGTTATAATGAAAATGGTTGCATTTGGAAAATGTAATGCGAGTTCTATCATCTATGCAACAATGCTTCAAATACTTGAAGGTAGCTTTTAGTGCGGTGACAAAATATGTCCTGAAATTTCTTAACATTTTTCTTTGTCTGTGAAAGAAGCATCTGTTTTCCTGAACTTGAGAATCTCTGGGTGGGGTGGGAGGAATTGAGTTCATTTTTTTGTTGCAAAATGGTCATGGGGTTTGTGTGTTTGGGCTGCCTCCCGCTAAGCATTCCCTTAGAGTTCAGCAGAAGAAGAAGAAGAAGAGTTTGGATTTGATATCCCACCTTTCACTACCCTTCAGGAGTCTCAAAGCGGCTAACATTCTCCTTTTCCCTTCCTCCCCCATAACAAACACTCCGTGAGGTGAGTGGGACTGAGAGACTTCAAAGAAGTATGACTGGCCCAAGGTCACCCAGCAGCTGCACGTGGAGGAGCGGAGACGCGAACCCGGTTCCCCAGATTACGAGACTACCGCTCTTAACCAGTACACCACACTGGCTCTCTGTGGGTGCCTAAATGTTCTGATCTGGAAATAAAATCCCATGGGAACTTATGACATTTTCTCCTGCCCCTCCTCAGGAGTGGTTGGTGTTATGTGGCCTGCTGGCAGCAGAGCTGTTGCCAGTTAGCCAATGGGAGAAGAGCAGGTGATGAGGAGGCAAAGGCTATGTGGAAGCACCAGATTGGCTCTGCTGATGAGGATGCATAACATCTACTTCCCTGCTACTTTCCTCCTTTACCTTCTGATAAGCTGCAGCTACTCTTCTGCTGTAACATCAGGTTCATGCTCCTACCCCTCCTCAATGACTGCTCCTGCCCCCTTTCCTCTGGTCAGACTTGTTTGCTAAGATCCTTCCTAAATTATTGTGCACAGATCTGAACACAGTACCCTGGCTGAAGCCTGGTCACAGTAGAATAGAGCAATACCATGACCCTTGTCACAACACTATCTTTCCATTGATGCAAATCTGGAATTGCATTAGCTTTTTCAGGCACCCATATTGAACTGCTGTCTTGTGCTTCATTCCTGCTATACTCACTTACACATTGCATGCCTATTACAAAAACACCTGAACTTTCCTGGCTATATAATTGAAAGGCAACTAAACCTCAGTGTGCTGACCATGGTATTTCTCAGGGCACAGGTAAGTAAGCAGTAATATGCTCAGCAGGAGACATCAGATTTCATTTTAGGCACAATTTGGTGTCAACTTTTGAATACAAAATTCATCCCGTTTTAGTTTGGAAGGAAGCAATTTTGGCTGGGTGGAGGAAAACACTATTATAGTCTAAAATTATCACAGCTGATCATGAACTTGCTTTTCTATATAGCCCTCCCTCATTAATAATATTGACCACATTAGGATTATTTTTAATGAAATGGAGCACAAGCTTAAAAGAACTTGTGCTGGACTTTTTGAACTGCAGTCTTACATTCTGGCTTTTAAAGCATTCTGCCACCAGGAGCATCATTTATTTCAATAGGGCTTGGTGCCAACATAAGTCCTGAGTGTGATGCCTCACCTGTAAGAAAAGATGCTGTAACCGGTTTGAAAATGCTGGCGTCGGATTTTGCCTCTGGCAATCTAGTACACAAAATGATGGAGTGTGGAGGTCATATTCAGACTATAGGAGGTTCCAGCCACCTTTGAAAACTTGTGCAAAAGTTGACTGAGGATGTAGAAAGTTGGGGGAACTGTTCTGTCTGCAGAATTTTATTACACATCTGCTTTTGAGCCTGAGAATAAAGCAACGCCTACCAAGTTGGATCTCTCTTACAAGGTGGCTGCAAAGGAAATAGACCACTCTGTGTAACTTGGAGAAAGGATTAACATAAATATATATATTTTTAACTGGCTGCAGCTGATGAGAGTTGTTACACTACAGCTCCCATAAGCCCAGCCAGCATGACCAATGGCCAGAGATGATGGGAGCTGTAGTCCATTAAGACTTGTAGTCCATATTAGCTATCCCTGTTGCACATCAACCTATGCAAGAAGCCTCTTCTTTCCTTTCCTTAATGCAGCTGCATCTGCATTAAGCGAATGGGGAAGTCTTCTTGCACAAAACCTGTGTGTGGGCATTGCACTGGAAACGACATTTTGGGGTGACATATCTCATCTACAGGGGATGCGGGTGGCGCAGTGGTTAAACCACAGAGCCTAGGACTTGCCGATCAGAAGGTCGCGGTTTGAATCCCCGCGACGGGGTGAGCTCCCGTTGCTCAGTCCCTGCTCCTGCCAACCTAGCAGTTTGAAAGCACGTCAAAGTGCAAGAAGATAAATAGGTACCACTCCAGCGGGAAGGTAAACAGCATTTCCGTGCACTGCTCTGGTTCAACAGAAGCAGCTTAGTCATGCTGGCCACATGACCTGGAAGCTGTCTTCGGACAAACGCCGGCTCCCTCGGCCTATAGAGCGAGATGAGCACTGCAACCCCAGAGTTGGCCACGACTGGACCTAATGGTCAGGGGTCCCTTTACATTTACCTTATCTCATCTACATTCCACTACTATTCCAAGAAGTCTCAGAAAAAAAGTAGGGATTATTGCTGTTGTTGCAATTTATTACTCGCCCTTCACTTATAATTTACAGAAATTAAGGTGGATCCCCCAAAAATATACATCTCAGGTGTCAAAAGCCAGGGTATTGAGGTGCATCTTCAGCATTCACTGAAGGCTGTATCATGAGAATGCCAGATGCACCTCAGTGGGGAAGCAGTTCTACAATTTACGGGCTGCCACAGAGAAGGCCCTCCCCTGGGCCACTGCCACCTAGAGCTTCTGAGGGTACTAGCAAACCAATACAGTCTGTTGGGAAGGAGGTGGTCTTTCAAGCTGCCTAATCCAGTTTCCAAATCATGTATGCACAGATCAGATACCCTGCTATAGATTTTTGCCTTCCAGTGCACAGAAGGCAACAGGGCAAGGCAACAAGGCAACAATCCCATACTCACCCTCACACATTCATCACTCTATGCCTAAATAGGGCTTTGGTCAATGCTAGCACAGTTTGAGCTCTAGCAGTGGACAGATACATCAGCTCCAGTCTCGGTTTTTCAGTCTCTGCAAGAAAAATGACATGTCTTTTCATCACTTAAAATATACCTTTTTTGTATACAGTTTCCCCTAATATGCAAGTTTGTACATTATTTTCACAAGTCTAAGCAATTTTTGTGTGCTTGTTCTCCCCTGAGAACTTTTTGTTCTCACTTTTTGGTTTGAGAACTGGATCACAAAATTCAGGGAATTGACGGTTTCGAAGGAGTGAAGCATCTTGGTTCCTGTATCGTTTTGTGAAGTGCAAATTAGGTGGGTTGACACTAAAACACAAAGCAAACCATTTTATCCCCCATCCCCTAACTCACAGATGCATGTAAGTCATATTATTGCATCATGGACCAAAATGAACTGCTTTAACCAGACATATGATACGTTTGTCAGAGACATTTGTTTAGAAGAATCTTTAAGAATGTTGTGAATGCTACTGGCCAATGTGCTATGAAGACTGTTGAGGTATATAAAAATCTTGGCGGATGACAAATTGCCCAAACTTGGAGATGTACTTGGAGATTCATTTTATGTGCAATGCAAGGAAAGGCAGAAGTTCATAGATAATATTTTTTAACAATAAGGTGGAAACCAAAATCCCTCCCAGGTAATCAGGTAACACTGCCGTGTGGTAACATGATAAATGAGATCGGAAAGGAAAGCTATCCTTCTGAAGCGGCAGTCCCACGAAAGATTAGATTTGAACACTTGAGACAGGAAATGGCAAAGGACTGTGAATGAAAAAGGATGAGGAAGAACTAAGTAAATGAATGGAAAGAAATGGGAATTGGGAAGAAAAGAAGAAATAAACTGCGCCGAACTTAACTGGGCTCAAAGTTAAGAGAATCACACAGGTAGACGATTAGCTGTCTAAAATATCAGAAGAAAAATGGATTGCTTCCATTTACCACAGTACAGCACATGCAGCTCAGGCTTTTGACTAAATGTAGGTTAAATTATATGCAGCTGATAGAGGTGAAGGGGCATTATAGGGCTCAAAATGGGATGAGTAGCTCTTGGCCCAGCTAGCGTTGAGGACGTGGTTCATTTCTTAACAAAATATCTCTTGTACTTAGATCGCAGGACTCGTTATGTGGAGCCCCTAATAGTAGGATTTAGTCCTGACTCCCCTTCAGATAAAACACTGTTTCTTTTGGTGGGAGCAGGTTATTAAGCATCATATAGAATGACTGTGGTGAAGCAAATATTGTCAACTACATATGTGATTGCAAATTGTTTTGAACTATTTTAAATTTTGTGTTTTGATTGCTGCAACCCACCCTGGGACCTTAAGGATGAAGGGTGGGTAATTAATAATAATTGTAACAGGACACAAGTACAGCAGGTTGTCTGCTGCAAACCTTCTCCTCCAGTGTATGGAAGGCAATAGGATCAGGCAATCGGGATACAATGGAGAGGGCAGAGTCAGGGCTAATGAATGGTTCTTGCATTACTTTGGCAACACATTGCTACACCGCTGTAGCTTCACTTGTGGGGATTTTTTTAAAGTAGGGCCCAAGCTGTTGTGTTGGGTTTAGTGTGTGTTTCTTGCTTTGTTTTGCATAGCACAGGATATATTTTTTTGTAAAAATACTTAACTTCAATTGTCATTTGCTTTCATTCATTCCTATCTCTTTCCCCAATGTTTCACTTCCACAAAAACTTTTGCACTTTTCTTCTCTCTCTCTCTCTCTCTCTCTCTCTCTCTCTCTCTCTCTCTCTCTGTTGCAGTTTCTTACTGGGAGAGAACTAGCTTGAAAAATTAATGCTCTCCTTTCTTGCTTGCTCTTTTGAGCTACAGAGGAAACAAAGTCATCTTTTTTATTATTTACTGCTACCTTTAATTTTTGATGATCGCCCAAATAAAACTTGTTGCATAAAAGTAGCAGGATTTCATTATGTAATGAGAAAGTTAATAAGTTTGCTCGCCGTGAGCGTGCCAGAGCCACATAAAAACACACTGACACACTTGGTCTGGTAAATTGAATCCTGTGCCTCTGCTGCAACCTTGCTTGTCAAGTAAATTACTGAAGCAGTAAATGCAAATTAACACAGATTATATGATAAACCGCTACAGAGAAAAATCTTGATTTCCAACGTTCCCCCCCCTTTTTTTTTACAAGCACTAGGAACATGCACATAATTAGAGTGTTGGACTAGGATTCTGGAGACCTAGATTGACATCCCCACTCAGCCATAAGGCTCACCAAGGCCACATTCACACCATACATTTAAAGAAATGGGATACCGCTTTAAACAGTCATAGCTCTTTGCAAATAATTCTGGAAGCTGCAGTTTTTTGAAGGTGCTGAGAGTTAGGAGACACCTCCCCATTCCCCCCCCCCCCAGGGCTCAAATTCCTAGAGCTCTCTGGGAAGTGTTGACATGCAACCAAGGAAACGGGGGCAAGATTCTGCTTGCATCTCCTACTTGTTGATTCCTTTCTCCGTGATCAAGTGCCACGCTATTCAAAAGCCTAGAGTGAGAGGGTCATTTTTCAGAGCCAAAGAGCATCCTGGCATTTATTTATTTTTTACTTTGAATTATTTCACAAGCCAGTAGTGAAATTGGACCCACGGGTCCTCAGCAGTTGCAGCTAAAACGAGCTGGTAACAAGTATACATATACCAAGACTATCTTTTAAAGAAAGGACTTGTCTAAAAATTGGAATAGTTTTTAAAATGTCTTTTTATTCTTAATGACCTATTCTCAGATGCATCTACCTCTTTAAGCTGATGCACATTATTAACGTGTGATAATAAACCAAACTCTGCAATCCGATCCCAATGCTTCTTTTCTGCTTTATTGGTGTTTGGATCACAGTAGCAGTTTCCAAACATATACAGAGCTTGACCCTTCTGCAGTTTCTCATTACTGTATAGGCAAAGAAAGTCATTCATGCCTAAAATCCTCTATCCTCACACTTTCACATTATAGCTTTGGGCTAGGACACCACTTAGCCTGATCAGTGAGAGCTGATCAGGACTGAGCTAGGATTCAATATGGAATATGCTTTGCTAATAGTGTAGAATGCTGGTGATCTCAAATTTGCCTGCATTATAATGTGCTACAGGATTTGTTCTCTACCAGAGAAATACAAGGCTGATGAATGGAGAGGAATCCCTGCGGCCATTGTCTTCTGTCCAAGGTCCTCAATACAGCAGCTCAAGGAATGTTCTGTGATAGGCTTCTGTAAACGTGTTTACTTGTATGTAAAGCTGAGGCTGCTGTAGACACCAGAGGCCATCTTGGCTGTGCAACCTGGAAGACCTGCTCCCTGCCTTGCAGGCCTTTTCCCAGCTGGCCTGGGAGTGTGGGGCCCTGACTGACTCCAGCTACAAAACCTATTCCTTCAAAGGTTATTGTATGACCAGGATATAACAGCCCCAACCCCTAGGGATCACAAGAAAGAAATAAAGACTGACAGCATGTTATGGAATTAAAATTAGGCCACAACTTCCAAATGTAGGAAGAGCTTGGCTTAGGCCTTTGGCATGTAGCCCTCCCAGCCCCCCAGCCAGGGGAACTAGGGAACACCAGGGTAAATGGGATATGGGGGTGCACTGAGAGATGCATGTGTAGCAGGCAGCCCAGCCCATATCTCCGTACTCAGGGTAGTTCACTGACAGCCTTTCGGTGTGTGGCCAGTGACACCCATTATATAACCTCCTTTAAGAGGGGACCATGGAATTGATGTTGCAGGGGGGTGAGTCACCACTTCACTCCCCCCCCCCCCCCATTATAGGTAAGTAAAGACTAAAGGATGCCACCCAAGGCCATAAACTGCCAAGGTTGTGACAAATTGCTATGTGGAAGACAAAACCTGCCAATGCAGGAAAATTTCTTCCTAGTCCTTCAACAGCAACCAGTCAAAGACCACAGCAGGGCCCGCTAAACGGGAAGAAAAAGTTAACCTGCAAAGAAGAAAACATTAAACTAAGGGAAGGTAGGCTGGGAGAATCTCCTGAGCCGACTTCCTGGCTACTGTCGGCTCCACCCCCTATATATAAATGGGACTGGCCCCACCTCCCAACAATGAAACTTGACTACTGAGGCTGGGCGTAAACCTCCAAATAATAACACTGAGAGGCAGGCCAGTCCCTGTTTGCCATTAAGTTCCCTGGGAACTGTAGCACCGCGCGCGATCCCACAAAGGGCACCCACAATGTAGTGTGAGTCCTCATTGTCAGTGCTCATAGGTGATGGAGAATGTGCATTGAAGGGGCTAGAGCCAACAGGACAATCTCACCCCCTCACTGTGCATGTGTACAGTTCTCTAACACGATGTTCCTCGACACATGATTTCAACATAGCCAATGGGGTGTAATCTTTAAGGCGCTGGATTAGGACATGGGAGAGCAGGGTTCAAACCTCTGTTCATTCTTGAAAATCCTGAACTGTAATTTCTCCAAGTGCCAGTCCAGTCTACCAGTTCCTTCTGCTGCAAATTGCTACTGCTGAAGGACTGGTCAGTTCCCCAAGTTTCTAGCAGTGTGTGAAGTTCTGTGCATTTCTACTTATCCCAAATCATTTTCTGACTTAACAAGGCTATTGAAGTCTGAGATAAATAACAGACTCCAGTAAGCAACATCAGCACACTTTTATGTTGTTTTAAAATGTGGAATTATTACATTTGGAAATAAATGTCACACTCAGCATATTATTATAGCACTGGCCAGTGAAACATAAAGTAAAAATTGGGGAAAACATTATGGGGACCCAGAAATTGTTGCAATAAAAAATGAAATGAATGGAGATGAGAGGGAGGGGGGAATACACAAATAAAACAGAGCAATTATTCCTCACGCATAGCCAGTAAAATAGGACAGCGAAGTAAATTATTCCCAGACAATATTCAGATAATAGCTTGAAGATACACAGTGCATCTCTATTCTTGCAGCTGTGGATTAAATCCCCAGGTTTGGGGTTAAATGTCTCATCATCCCTGCCCATTAGCCATGTTGCCTGGGGCTGATGGGAGTTGTAGTCCAAAGCATGTGAAGAGCACCAGGCTGGGGGAGTACTCTATAAACTTTGTGGCTGTGAAATTGCCTAGTAACAATATATTAGCCACATTATGTACCTCTGAGCAAGAGTGGAGTCAAACTGCAGCCAACCAACGAATCAATCAATCAATCAATCAATCAATCAGTCTTGTACTTCTATTCATTCTTTTCCTTGTAATCAGCAGGTATCCGAGGCTGCTAACATTAGGTTAAAGAGCTGGTTAAAAAAAAAGGAGAGACCCAACTTAATGACTTAATTCTGGGAGGGGGAATTCTACCTAAAGCCAGCCATACAGACAATTTCCACCATTATTTTACTAAGGGAATTTTCTAAGAATACTTCAGTGTTAAGAACATGCTAAAGTGTATGCAAATCCAATGATTAATGCATCTGTGTATGTCACAACAACTATTTATGTATACAGTGTGGAAATTAAATATATGAACAAACTCAGTTATCTGTCACTTAGACTACTGCTATGCACTCTATGTGGGGCTACCTTTGAAGGTGACCCAGAAACTACAACTAATCCAGAATGCGGCAGCTAGACTGGTAACTGGGAGCAGCCGCCGAGACCACATAACTCCAGTCTTGAAAGACCTACAATGGCTCCCAGTACATTTCTGAGCACCATTCAAAGAGTTGGTGCTGACCTTTAAAGCCCTAAACGGCCTTGGTCCAGTATACCTGAAGGAACATCTCCACCCCCATCATTCTACCTGGAGACTGAGGTCCAGTGCCAAGGGCCTTCTGGTGGTTCTCTCACTTCAAGAAGTCAAGTTACAGGAAACCAGGCAGAGGGCCTTCTCGGCACCCACCCTGTGGAACGTCCTCCCACCAAATGTCAAAGAGAACAACAACTACCAGACTTTCAGAAGACATCTGAAGGCAGCCCTGTTTAGGGAAGCTTTTAATGTTTGATGGACTACTGTATTTTAATATTCTGTTGGAAGCCACCCAGAGTGACTGGGGAAACCCAGCCAGATGGGTGGAGTATAAATTATTATTATTATTATTATTATTATTATTATTATTATTATTATTTTAATGTTAGGAAGTAAAAAAGTGAGAGCTGCAACAAAATGTTGCAGTATATCCTACCACAAATAGGATCACTCCTGTTCAGGGTTCCAGCTGGCCATTCATTCCCTCCTCCAGGATACTACAGGTTTAAGCAGGCAAATGCACTATTCAGTCCCCGCCTCATTTTCATACCTTGCTCAGATTGGACTGTTTTGTGATTTTTTTATGCCTTTGTTTTTGAAATATTGTGTGCTCTTGCCTATCTCAGTGTTCATGTGAACATGCTTATACATGCTTATACTTCTGCTTATACTTCTGCAGGCTATACACTAGCTGTTAAAGATATGAAGGGTTATCTTTAACAGTTAGTGTATAGCCTGCAGAATTTATTGTTATTTAATAAGGTTATATATATATAACCTTATTGTTATTTAATAAGGTGTATGTGTGTATATATATATATATATATATATATATATGCAGGTTTTGGTGTCCTCGGGTGTCTTCCCGTGTAAAAGTTGGGGTGTCTAGGCGACGTTTCGACGAGGTCTCACTCGTCATCTTCAGGCTGGTGCTTTCGGCTTCTTGTTACTGGAACAGAGCGGGATCTCAATGTTTGAGTTCCTATAAATACTGTAGAGGGGGTGTGGTGTCTAGCCTCCAATGTTCTGGGCAGAGAGGAAGTTCCCAGGCTAGTGTGCCTTTTCTTCTTTTGTTCCTTAATTACTTGAGAGATACCTTGAGTGATTTCTTGAGTGATATCCTGAGTACCACTTAGGTGGGTCATTAGGTGTGGATTAGTTGCTAAAGTCTTTGTGTCTTGACCTCTTGAACTTTGTGAAGAGTTTTCCTGAGAAGATGGCTGTATTGCACTTAGTTGTGCTTTGGCTTGGCTTCGTGTATAGGGGCGAGCTGTGGTTTTGTGGCTTGTGTCAGCCAGATCTGTGTAGGGATTGCAGGGGGGTGCAGCATCCGGAGGTGAAAAGGCACACTAGCCTGGGAACTTCCTCTCTGCCCAGAACATTGGAGGCTAGACACCACACCCCCTCTACAGTATTTATAGGAACTCAAACATTGAGATCCCGCTCTGTTCCAGTAACAAGAAGCCGAAAGCACCAGCCTGAAGATGACGAGTGAGACCTCGTCGAAACGTCGCCTAGACACCCCAACTTTTACACGGGAAGACACCCGAGGACACCAAAACCTGCATTCCTGTACCCGTGAAAATCTACGAAAGCAAATATATATATATATATATATATATATGCTTTCGTATATATATATGCTTTTCGTATATATATATCTGAAGAAAGTAGGAAAAACCACTGGGCCGGTAAGATACAATCTAAGTCAAATCCCTTATGAATACACAGTGGAAGTGAGGAACAGGTTTAAGGATTTAGATTTGGTGGACAGAGTGCCTGAAGAACTATGGATGGAGGCTCGTAACATTATACAGGAGGCAGCAACAAAAACCATCCCAATGAAAAGGAAATGCAAGAAAGCAAAGTGGCTGTCCAATGAGGCCTTACAAATAGCGGGGGAGAGATGGCAAGCAAAATGCAAGGGAGATAGTGAAAGATACAGGAAATTGAATGCAGATTTCCAAAGAATAGCAAGGAGAGACAAGAAGACCTTCTTAAACAAGCAATGCAAAGAAATAGAGGAAAGCAATAGAATGGGAAGAACCAGAGATCTGTTGAAGAAAATTGGAGATATGAAAGGAACATTTCGTACAAAGATTTCCATAATAAAGGACAAAAGTGGAAAGGACCTAACAGAAGCAGAAGACATCAAGAAGAGGTGGCAAGAATACACAGAGGAATTATACCAGAAAGAAATGGATGTCTCGTATACCCCAGGTAGTGTGGTTGCTGACCTTGAGCCAGACATCCTGGAGAGTGAAGTCAAATGGGCCTTAGAAAGCACTGCAAATAACAAGGCCAGTGGAAGTGATGGTATTCCAGCTGAACTATTTAAAATTTTAAAAGATGATGCTGTTAAGGTGCTACACTCAATATGCCAGCAAGTTTGGAAAACACAGCAGTGGCCAGAAGATTGGAGAAGATCAGTCTACATCCCAATCCCAAAGAAGGGCAGTACCAAAGAATGCTCCAACTACCGCACAATTGCACTCATTTCACACGCTAGCAAGGTTATGCTTAAAATTCTACAAGGAAGGCTCAAGCAGTATGTGGACCGAGAACTCCGAGAAGTGCAAGCTGGATTTAGAAGAGGCAGAGGAACCAGAGACCAAATTGCAAACATGCGCTGGATTATGGAGAAAGCTAGAGAGTTCTAGAAAGACATCTACTTCTGCTTCATTGACTATGCAAAAGCCTTTGACTGTGTCGACCACGGCAAACTATGGCAAGTTCTTAAAGAAATGGGAGTGCCAGATCACCTCATCTGTCTCCTGAGAAATCTCTATGTGGGACAAGAAGCTACAGTTAGAACTGGATATGGAACAACTGATTGGTTCAAAATTGGGAAAGGAGTATGACAAGGCTGTATTTTGTCTCCCTGCTTATTTAACTTATATGCAGAATTCATCATGCGAAAGGCTGGGCTGGATGAATTCTTAGCCGGAATTAAGATTGCCGGAAGAAATATCAACAACCTCAGATATGCAGATGACACAACCTTGATGGCAGAAAGTGAGGAGGAATTAAAGAACCTTTTAATGAGGGTGAAAATGAAGAGCGCAAAATATGGTCTGAAGCTCAACATAAAAAAAACGAAGATCATGGCCACTGGTCCCATCTCCTCCTGCCAAATAGAAGGGGAAGAAATGGAGGCAGTGAGAGATTTTACTTTCTTGGGCTCCATGATCACTGCAGATGGTGACAGCAGCCACGAAATTAAAAGATGCCTGCTTCTTGGGAGAAGGGCAATGACAGGCCTAGATAGCATCTTGAGAAGTAGAGACATCACCTTGCCAACAAAGGTTCGTATAGTTAAAGCTATGGTTTTCCCAGTAGTGATGTATGGAAGTGAGAGCTGGACCATAAAGAAGGCTGATCGCCAAAGAATTGATGCTTTTGAATTATGGTCTGGAGGAGACTCTTGAGAGTCCCATGGACTGCAAGAAGATCAAACCTCTCCATTCTGAAGGAAATCAGCCCTGAGTGCTCACTGGAAGGACAGATCGTGAAGCTGAGGCTCCAGTACTTTGACCACCTCATGAGAAGAGAAGACTCCCTGGAAAAGACCCTGAAAGATGGAGGGCACAAGGAGAAGGGGGCGACAGAGGATGAGATGGTTGGTTAGTGTTTTCGAGGTTACCAGCATGAGTTTGACCGACCAAACTGCGGGAGGCAGTGGAGGACAGAGGTGCCTGGCGTTCTCTGGTCCATGGGGTCACGAAGAGTCGGACACGACTAAACGACTAAACAACAACAACAAACTTCTTTTTTGTTTCTAAGTTACCCTCTTTGGGGTCCAGTCCTGCTGCCACTTGGTAACCTGAATTTGTTGAACTAGCAATTTGTTGTTGCTAGTTTTAGGAAGAATTTGTAGTAGTGTATCAGTATCAAAACGTCAGAACCAAAACGTCATATTCTCCACAATGACCAATTCTGACCGCATAGTGGCAGTAATTCAAGGTTACTGAATTCAGGGTTGAGAATCACTAAGGGTCTACTACCAGCTAGAGCCATGAGGAGTTTTCAGTCCAAATAGCCAGATTCAGGTATGCACAGACAGGGTTGAGCAGACAGCTCAGTAGAGAAGTTGGGAATGGCAGGCAAGCATCAGGACCATGGACAGATCACAAGAGAATTAGAAAGCCATATGAGCAATAGCTTCTTAAGATGGAAGTCTCGTGAAAATTTTCTTCAGTTTGGGGATCTTCTTCTTCCTTCTGGAATCCCAGGGTTATGTGTATTCATGGCACATCTTTTTTTTTTAATCAAGTACTGGGGGCAAATATAGACACGTGAATGTTTCTGCACCTGAGCATTTATACATGATCATTACCCACTTGTATTCAAATTCATTACTAGTGACATCCTTCTGGTGGCACAGTTGTGGGGTAGATACATTTAATAACCTGATTAAGGTGCATTTGGAACATTGAAAAAGATATATTCAGAGAGATAAGTATTCTGCTTATAAGACTGAATTATCCAAATCTTATGTCAGAATAGCTCACATGATTGTAATATAGTGATGACTTGAGAATGCTCACATATGATTCTAGATTCTTGGAAAGTTCAGAAAGGAGATCATGGTCCTCTTTGTTACAGGATTTTAAGCAGAGGCTGGATGATTAGCTGTAAGCAGTTCTGTAGCAGTGGAGCAAGGGGTGGGCTAGGTAATCGCTGAGGTAACTTCCGCCTTTATGGTTCTATTATTATTCTTGTCAAATCAATCAACCACTCTCTCAAAGCTTAGACTGGATCAGAGATGACATCTAGTGAATATGTTTAAAGAGCAAGCGTGCAAAGATCATTTCATAGATATTGCATGAAAAAAAATTATAAACTATTTTGAGAGTTAGAAGCATTCTGCCTCCTGTTGTTCCCAACAGCCATCCATCAATCACTCCCTGTTGCCTTATAATTCACTTTACATGACTGTGCAGAAAAGCAAAGTCCTTTCTCTCTCTGCTGTACTCCCTCTCCCAGTTCTCTTTCTCCAACATTCTATTAAAAAGCACGTTTCTACAAGAACAGATGTATGGAAATCTATCAAATGCATATATTTTAATAGATCTGAATTTGTTTTAATTATTCACAAAATGCGTGGGTGTAGAATTTTGAAAGACATCTAATCATTTACACCATGGTATCAATGGGACATCAGTTGGCTCATTTGCATGTATGTATCTCAATCAATATTGCTAGTGAAAAGTGGAAGTCAGAAAATTCTGCAATCTCTCCTCCCTCTTGAAGAAAAAACAAGAACCAACTTCATTCCACCTTCTGTGCCATTCCAAGAAAATCCTATTACTATATGCTGATCTTGTTACATTGTTGGGTCTAGAGAATATACCAAGGAAATATTTTGACTGTGTGGGTGTCATTGATTTTTTTAAAAAATAAGCCTATGCTAAACAAGGCTATAAAATACTTCCAGGAAAAATGCAAGTGATGGAGAATTATCCTTAAGTACCAACAATCTTATAGGGGACGTGGGTGGCGCCGTGGGTTAAACCACAGAGCCTAGGACTTGCCGATCAGAAGGTTGGTGGTTCGAATCCCCGCGACGGGGTGAGCTCCCGTTGCTTGGTCCCTGCTCCTGCCAACCTAGCTGTTCGAAAGCACACCAGTGTGAGTAGATAAATAGGTACCGCTCCGGCGGGAAGGTAAACGGCATTTCCGTGCGCTGCTCTGGTTCACCAGAAGCAGCTTAGTCATGCTGGCCACATGACCCAGAAGCTGAACGCCGGCTCCCTTGGCCAATAAAGCAAGATGAGCGCCGCAACCCCAGAGTCGGCCACGACTGGACCTAATGGTCAGGGGTCCCTTTACCCTTTACCTTTACCAATAATGTTTACTTTCCTGATAAAGTTTAGAATGAGAGAGAATGGTTATTTTGTTTGTGACATAGCTCTGTTTGGCCAGCATTGGTTTAATTAAATGGGGGAGGGGTGTGTGGAATGTAGAAGAAGCCAATTATCCAACTGTTCCTGGACCAGCTGTAAATGCCACCCTCATCCCCCCAAAAAGCCTCCTTGACTGATTTTGTTCAAGCAAACAATATACATACACACAGCTTTGAACAAACTGTTGCCAAAGATCAAGGGCTGGAGTTTAACGGGGAAAGGTAGGAGTTTGCCTTTTGACTGCAAAAAGCTTTCTCCCCCCCCTTTTTTTTGAAGAATGAATTAATGAAGCAGAGAGAAAAATGAGCATTGGGGGGGGTCTGTGCTAGGCCAATAGTAACAACAACAACAACAACAACAACAACAACAACAACAGAAAAGTTTGCTTCACACATGGGGAAGGGAGCAAAGGAATGACAATGAAAAGCAAGGATCTGTTTTAGAGTTGAAAGCAAGGTTCTAAACCAGGATGAGGTCATCTGAAGGAGGTTGACAGCAGGAAGACATGCCTTCCCCCCTCTTACCATAGCACAGTGGGTGCTTTTCTGTGTTTTTCTATTGCTGTTTTCCTGATTTTATGTTGTGTTTTTGTTTAAACAGTTTAATGTTGTTAGCCGCCCTGAGCCCAGCTTTGGCTGGGGAGGGCGGGATATAAATAAAATTTATTATTATTATTATTAATGATATCACTTCTGTTTGTTTTTGCTTAGAGATATTTTGGAGTGTTAAGAGGTATATCAAGGCTTTTCAACAAATAAATATTTTGAGCAGACAATTTCATTGCAGAATTTGGAGAAGTGTGAAACCCAGGCAATAACTGCAGTCTGATCCGCATGCTAGTCTGGGAGCTGCCAATGAGGTCAGTACATATTAGAGTCTGCAAAGAACGAATTCCTCAAGCATCTCTATGGACTCTGCAACAGCTCTCCCTCTCCCCCTCTCTTCTTTCTCTCTCAGCTTTTGCCTTGGCTAGATCTGTGGCTCTGGGGTTTATTTTTAAACACAGATAACCACAGATTTCTTCAGTGCCATTTGTGAATGCAGCAGAGCTGTCGCTGGTTTGCGCATGAAGGGTTTTAAGTTTTTCGGGGTCAAAATGTACTTGTCTTTCTTCACATGAGTAGCCCAATTTAGCTTCCCTATGACTATTTATATGAGCAAATTGAACATGCTGTGTTTCCCCTGGATGTTCCAGCTTGCAGATTAGCAAGGGCACCGGTCTCTGTGTTAGGCAGAACAGAATCGCCACTCAGGCTGACCCAGCTGCGTTTCCAAGCCTAAATGAGCACAGAAGCAAAAGAGGTTGGTAATGAACTGCATGGGCATTAACCAGAGGGCATACTAAAACCCCTATTTCTTAATTGAGACCGTTGCATTTTCACAACTGTCAAAAGAAAAGAATTGGGAAAACTACAGTGACTGCGTGCTGTGACTTCAGAGGCATTTTATGAGGAAAACTGTAATAATTTGCACACAAAAATTATATTAGCAAATGGATGCTATTATGACGAAGGCAAGCATTGTGCAAGGGCTTGTGCAATGCAAGGATCTTGAGTGGATACTATGCTTCTCTAGGTTTTCTTTGGACTTCTCTGTTGGAGGGATGTCTGTCAGTGAGGATGAAGGATAGGTGAATCAGTCTATTTTCAATCCATGATCCACTTCCACACATGTTCACCCATAAATTTGTTTTGTCCTGATTCTGCATGTGTGTGTGTGTGTGTTTAACAAGTGTTTTTAAATATGCGTTGTTGTTTTCCATGTACTCTGAAGCATATTTTTCCCTCAAAATATTCATTTCTCAAAAGAAGCATTTAAAATCACTTTTGATACCCACATTGGAACATTGGGAAGTGTCTCAGTCGGTGGATACCAAAGTTTTGATATGCATGTTAGTCTGGGAGGTGTGGATCAAGAAAGCTCCTTTCACCATACGCAAAGACTGAATTCAATCACCTCTAGTGAGAATGAGGCCAACCAGTGCTAACAAGGATTTGGCCTTCATCATCATCATCACACACACACACACAAATGGGAAGCATCCAGCGGAAAGGTGAACCAATCTCAAGAAGCAGAAGGAAGAAGAATTATTTTTTAAAATGCACTACCCTTTCTTCAGCATCTGGAAGTTGGTTTTCCTTTCTTGCCCTTACCACCACAGTGTCACAAAGTATAGAGTTCTGCTTCCCCTCGCCCAAGCATTAAATGAGAGAAAGATGCATTCTGGCCTATTAGGAATCAGAGCTGCTCTCAGTATCTTCAATGGTCCAATGTAAGTGTTGCTGGTTCATATAGATGAGGCTCATCCCCACTTCTCCTATTGTTGTATCTGGAGGGCGACACTTGTAGGTACCGTTTGGTCAGGGTTAAAGCTCATCCCAGCCCCTTCCGACCCTATGCATTCTCT
This sequence comes from Podarcis gaigeae, assembly GCF_964106915.1. Classification (NCBI taxonomy): domain Eukaryota; kingdom Metazoa; phylum Chordata; class Lepidosauria; order Squamata; family Lacertidae; genus Podarcis; species Podarcis gaigeae. Next base: position 82,519,389 of record NC_139681.1, on the reverse strand, counting down.
AATCTCCACAATTCCTTCCTAGAGTTCTGTTTCTTGATCCTACTGGAGTCTGGCGTCTGATGAAAAGCTGGAAATTGGTTTTTATATATAGATAGGTCTTGATTTTCATAAAATAATGAAAAGACAGTCCTTTTCCTCCCCTACCTGCGGCTATCTCTTTGTATGCCATTCAAAAGTCATTGTTAACCATTCACCTAGGCAAACATCTACAATGTTACAGCTGATACAAGAAGACGGGCGATGCAAAATTACAATATTAGCATATAAGTCACCCCATGTATAATTTATAGCAGCTGTCATTTAAACTCCCCCTCCTTCCCTCCCTCCATATTGTGCTCTAGATACAGTGTTCAATTTCAACTCATCTTTTCATCTTTTCTCACTCTAGGTTGTGAAGGTCAAACTGAATGCAGGATTTCCTTCTACAACCAGAATCCAAGGTCAGCTTTTGAATTTGATGATCAAAACGTCCCACAGGACTGAGGGGCAAAAGCTGACAATCAGTTTCCAAGCTCAAACAACTACTGGCTAATTGCTGAGCGAGTTTTTCTTCTGCAGATGGAGCTAAAACCTTTTATTTTGTTGTGAATGTAATAATATAATTCACCACGTTTTTCATCATCTGCATGGCAAAGGATAATCTGTCATGCATTAGGCCAGACCTGTGTGTAATCCACACTAAGTAAATATTTAAATCTAAACAAAGTTGATCCAAATCCTCTACCAAGGGCAGCTGCATGCTGTGGCATGTGTATGTTGTGCTAATTGTGCTAATTTGAATTATTTGTCTAATTTTGCATAGTTTGTTCTTTAACGTTGTTGTTTTTTTTGCTAGTCGTGGGATGGCAATGACACTGAAATCCCATTCACCTGTCATTTATGGAATGTGAAATTGCAACAGGAATTATCACATCCATTAAGTCTAGAAACTTCTTCTTCTTCTTCTTCTTCTTCTTCTTCTTCTTCTTCTTCTTCTTCTTCTTCTTCTTCAGCAAAAGCAGGGTGTTCAGGAAAATGAATTTTGTGCCAACTACCAACTCTGCAAACCACCCCACCCCCCCACCCCACCTTGCACCAATCCTACAGAATCCTGATTTACACAAAAACCTGCAACAGTCTGAGAACAAGTCAGGATGTTCTCAGGCAGTATGATTTGAAGTTGGGATTGCTTTTCAGAAATGACATCTGCCTTTATCTGACTGCCTTTGCCCTGAGCAGAGACAAATTCTACTAGTTGGGCCAGGAACTTACTGCAACAAACCTTTGTTTAGATAAAGTGTTAGATATCCTCCCAAATGTTCACTTCAACCACTTATCATGTTTGTGTTTTTGTTGTTGATTTTAGGGTGTATATATATATATATATATATATGCTTTCGTAGATTTTCACGGGTACAGGAATGCAGGTTTTGGTGTCCTCGGGTGTCTTCCCGTGTAAAAGTTGGGGTGTCTAGGCGACGTTTCGACGAGGTCTCACTCGTCATCTTCAGGCTGGTGCTTTCGGCTTCTTGTTACTGGAACAGAGCGGGATCTCAATGTTTGAGTTCCTATAAATACTGTAGAGGGGGTGTGGTGTCTAGCCTCCAATGTTCTGGGCAGAGAGGAAGTTCCCAGGCTAGTGTGCCTTTTCTTCTTTTGTTCCTTAATTACTTGAGAGATACCTTGAGTGATTTCTTGAGTGATATCCTGAGTACCACTTAGGTGGGTCATTAGGTGTGGATTAGTTGCTAAAGTCTTTGTGTCTTGACCTCTTGAACTTTGTGAAGAGTTTTCCTGAGAAGATGGCTGTATTGCACTTAGTTGTGCTTTGGCTTGGCTTCGTGTATAGGGGCGAGCTGTGGTTTTGTGGCTTGTGTCAGCCAGATCTGTGTAGGGATTGCAGGGGGGTGCAGCATCCGGAGGTGCCACCATGGATTGGCTACTGGATGGTGTCAGTAATTCATCTGTGGAGAGGGTCTGGGTTTGGGTCTGGTGTGGTTGATTGGTGTTGGCGTTCTGTGTGCCTCTGGATCTGGTGTCAGTTTTTGTGGGGAGGGCTAATTTCCAGATGTCTGGCAAGCGGGATGTGTCGTCACGCTTGTTCATGTTGTGAGGGTGTTTCTCTATCTCGATGGCTTCCATGATTATTCTCTTGTGGTGATGTTCCGTGTTAAAGAGCAATTTGGAATCTGCAAAATTAATTTCGTGTCCTGTTTCTTTCATGTGTTGGAAAAGAGAGGAAGTTTTTTCTTCTTTTTTGACGGCATTCTTGTGTTCTGCGATACGTGCATTTATTCGTCTGTTTGTTTGTCCAATGTACGTGGCTGGGCAGACTTTGCAGGGTATTTCATAGATCCCTTGGTTTTCCAACTGGATTTTATCCTTGGGGTTTCTGAGGATATTGGCTATTTTTTGGTTGGTGCAAAAGGCTGTTTTGATATTGTGTTTATGGAGGATTTTGCTAATTTTATCTGTAGTGCCCTTGATATAAGGAAGGAGGGCCATGCCATTGTTTTCTTCTGTGTCTTGGTTTTTGGGGGGTGTTTCCTTTTGGATTAGCTTCGTAATCCTGTTTTGCTGGTATCCATTGGCAATTAACACATTTGAGAGATTCTGTAACTCAGTTGTCAAGTGGTCTTTGTCAGCCAGGCGTTTGGTTCTGGAGATGAGAGTCTTGGCTACGGAGTTTATTTGTGCAGGGTGGTGGTGTGATTGTGCATGTAAGTAGCGGTTGGTGTGTGTTTTTTTCTGGTAGATAGTGTGTCCTAGGGAGCCATCAGGTGTGGCCAAATTACAAAGGTGTCGTCAACATATCTGAGCCAAAGTTTGGGTTTGTGTTCTGACTTGTCTAAAGCATTGGTTTCAAAGTGTTCCATGTACAGGTTTGCGATGACCGGTGAGAGGGGTGATCCCATAGGTGCTCCTTCTATCTGTTTGTATCTTTGTCCATTGTGGATGAAGTACGTGTTGGTTAGGCAGTGGTTGGTCAGGTCCAAGATGTATTCGGGGGGATTGTATTTGTTTTGAATAGCTGTCAAGGCTTCATTAATGGGCACTTGTGTGAAGAGAGATACAACATCGAAGCTCACAAGTAGGTCATTAGGATGTAGGTTTTGCTTCTTTATTGTTTCTATGAACTGGAAGGAGTTTGGTACGTGTGAAGAGATGGATTCTGCATAGGGCTGAAGTTGCTTGGCGAGAAATTTAGCGAGATTTTGTAGAGGTGAGCCTATGGAGCTGACTATTGGTCTGAGTGGTGTTCCTTCTTTGTGTATCTTGGGGAGGCCGTAGAGTTTGGGGCATCTGGATGATTTTTCTCTGGGGATGATTCTTAGCTGGATTTCTTCACTGATAGGAGAGGCTTTTATTTTGGATTTGGTGGTTTTTTCCAGATAGGTGGTGGGATCTGTTTTTATAGGTTTGTAGGCAGGATCTTGGAGTAGCTTTGATAGTTTTGCTTGGTAGTCCGATGTGTTCATCACCACTGTGGCATTACCTTTGTCTGCTGGGAGAATGATTATGTTGTTGTCTTTCCTCAGGTTGGTGAGTGCTTTCTGTTCTTCTTTGTGTAAATTGCTTCTGGGTGGTTTGCTGGAGCAGAGGATGTTGGTGACTTCAAGTCTGATTTTATTGGCTTCATCTGGGTTGAATTTGGTTAGGCTAGCTTCGACTCCGCATATGATGTTTTCCGTGGGGATGCGTCTCGGGGCGACTGCAAAGTTGAAACCTTTGGAGAGTACTTTGGTTTCAGTTGTGGTGAGGATCCTGTCTGATATGTTATGTACTGTTTGTTTCATGGGTTGCTGTGGAGGGTGGCCGGGCTTCTGGCGTTTCTCTAGTTTGTGGAGTTTGTTGGTGTGTGTGTCTGTCTTATGTGAGGTCTCCGTTTCAGCTCTCCAGACGGCTAGTTGTTTGCATTTGTCCCAGAGTGCAGGGTGGATTTTTGAAGATGACGAGTGAGACCTCGTCGAGATAGAGAAACACCCTCACAACATGAACAAGCGTGACGACACATCCCGCTTGCCAGACATCTGGAAATTAGCCCTCCCCACAAAAACTGACACCAGATCCAGAGGCACACAGAACGCCAACACCAATCAACCACACCAGACCCAAACCCAGACCCTCTCCACAGATGAATTACTGACACCATCCAGTAGCCAATCCATGGTGGCACCTCCGGATGCTGCACCCCCCTGCAATCCCTACACAGATCTGGCTGACACAAGCCACAAAACCACAGCTCGCCCCTATACACGAAGCCAAGCCAAAGCACAACTAAGTGCAATACAGCCATCTTCTCAGGAAAACTCTTCACAAAGTTCAAGAGGTCAAGACACAAAGACTTTAGCAACTAATCCACACCTAATGACCCACCTAAGTGGTACTCAGGATATCACTCAAGAAATCACTCAAGGTATCTCTCAAGTAATTAAGGAACAAAAGAAGAAAAGGCACACTAGCCTGGGAACTTCCTCTCTGCCCAGAACATTGGAGGCTAGACACCACACCCCCTCTACAGTATTTATAGGAACTCAAACATTGAGATCCCGCTCTGTTCCAGTAACAAGAAGCCGAAAGCACCAGCCTGAAGATGACGAGTGAGACCTCGTCGAAACGTCGCCTAGACACCCCAACTTTTACACGGGAAGACACCCGAGGACACCAAAACCTGCATATATATATATATATATATATATATATATATATATATATAGCACCATTCCTTCAAATGTGTAAACGCATAGCTGGCAAAGCATGAGATGTAGAGGGTTAACGTACCTCTGACATTTTAAATGTTCTCTACAATTGCCACTTTTTAAGTTGAAGTCTATGGCTATAGACACATGCACAGAACCTATGAAATGGAGGAGACAAAGACCTAAGACATCACCTCATCCACCAGACCCCTGACATAAAACATTTTTTGCTGGGAAGGCCCACAATCCCTCCTGCCTTAGGGAACTTCCTTGCCCAGATTATATTTTGATTTGGCTAATTATACTTATTTGGTTTCACCACAGTTATGGTTTCTTGAGTCTTCTTTAAGTGTGTTCTAGCAATCCCCTGTTTAGGGGGAAGGAGAAACTAGCATTGCATGGAGCAGATCCTGAACATGCTAGATTTTATTTGCAAAGGCAGCTGATATGTTTGCTTTTTTTAAAAAACAGGAGAGAACATCTTTAAAAAGGTGGAACCTGCATTGTGTGTGGATTAGTCCCAAAAAGACACTATGTTGCATGTACATCAACTAATAGGGAAATTTCTGTTCCCATCAGAGACATCAAACTCCCCATACAGTCATGTACACGGAATATATTTGAACAGACTTTGATATCTGCCTTTCACCTTATATGTACCAGTTCTGATGGATATTCATTCGATTTCCTCAGAAGTGGACAGGTCTACATGATATTCAGACCCTTTATGGCCCCAAATTCTGCGACAACAACAAGCAAATTAAATTCAACGGAAAGAATTTTACACGAATTGGTTCATGGACTGAGCACAGCTAGATGAATGGAGAAAAGGATCACTATAAACTGTAATCAGTCTCTGTCAGTGAGCTGGCCCAGAATAATGTTGCTTTCACTAATCTCATTTCCTGTCTTTTTCTCCTTGCTTTTAAGAAACTTATCTTCACTAGGATAATATAGACGAGGTTCCCAAAGGAATTTCTTTCCCATTCCTTTTAAACCACATAGCTTATAACTTAGTTTTTCTAAGGGAGGGGGGGGAATGTAACTGAAAGGAAAAGTATTGGAAGAGAAAGATATGATATGAAGATGATAAGAGGGGGAGATAATTTGCACCAGAGGCAATTGCATTCAAGGATGTTCCATAGCTCAGCGGTGCAGTTCATGCTTTGCCTGCATAAGGAGATATACACAGTTCCTGCCATGCCCAGTTCAAAAGATCTCAGGTCACAGGGCTGGGAAAAGCTGCTAATCAGGATAAAGATTATCAGGCTAGAAGGAGCAATGATCTCATTCAGTACAAGGCAGCAATAGCCAATGTGGCAGCAAACTGATGTTGTGGACTACAACTCCCATCATCCCTTACCATTGGCTATGTTGGCTATGTTACCTATGAAGAGTACCACACTGGATACTCCTTCTATAAGGGAACTTTATATGTGCAAAACTTGCCTTACTTTACTGCATTTTCTGCACATATCATTTTATAATGTGTATCTCTCTACAGTGGTACCTTGGGTTAAGTACTTAATTCGCTCCGGAGGTCCGTTCTTAACCTGAAACTGTTCTTAACCTGAAGCACCACTTTAGCTAATGGGGCCTCCTGCTGCTGCCGCGCCACCGGAGCACGATTTCTGTTCTCATCCTGAAGCAAAGTTCTTAACCCGAGGTACTATTTCTGGGTTAGTGGAGTCTGTAACCTGAAGTGTATGTAACCCAAGGTACCACTGTATATATAAACCATTGGTTTTTGGCTTGTGCATTAGTCATGGGGAAAGTGGTGGTGGGGAGATAGAGGGGCCTAGAACTGTTAGGCATATTCCTGGACTCTTCCCTGAATTTTCAGGTTTTAAAAAAGAGAGAAAGTTTCTAACCCTTTGGCTTTTGGAGATATAAGTATGCAAGCTGTATTCTCTATCCAATTGCCCGTTGAGACTCTAATCCTAAATGCACTTACTAGGTTAGGGAGGCAGTTAGTCCAGTTCCACACAGTGGGGCTTACTTTCAAGTAAAAAAGGCTGTAATCCCAAATCCAATTATTGAGCATAAAGGGACTTACCTTGGAGTAATCCTGCATAGCATCACACTGCATAGGAAGCAAAACAGTTCCTGCCTCCTAGTCTTCCAGTAACTGGAATGACGGATAAGCATTAAGTGTGTGTCTCTTCTCTGTGCGTATTTACTTTTTTTTTAACACTATAAAATTAACATTTATTTTATGAATATTAAATACATTTCAAGTATAGGTAAATAATGCTATTAGGCTACCAACTGCTCTATAATACAATCTGACTGCTCTGTAATAATTTTCTGCCCACCCACGTGCAAACATTCCCAGTGTGCCTTGGATGCCCTCACCAAAAGAACGCTAACTATGATGCTATGAGTTAATAGATTTAATAAGCCTGGGAAGTTCCAGGGACATCCAAAGCTATAGCTCCATGGTAGAGCATCTGCTTTGCATGCAGAAGGTCTGAGGTTCAATCCCCAGCATCTCCAGGTAGGACAGGGAGAGTCCCCTGCCTGAAATCTTGGAGAGCTTCTTCAAGGCATTCTCAGTCTAAGGCAGTTTCCAGTGAATCTGGGATGCTGATGCACTATGTGTATTTGTTGGCATCATGTGAGAAAAGCAGCAAGGCAATTCTTATGTCAGGTCAGCCTAAGCTGAGATTCATCAAACTAGATGCAGCCACATAAATCTAACACCACATAATAGGGACTTGGAGGAAAAAACGAAACCTGTAAGCTGGTTTCAGCAATGAGGACGGTGGTCTCAAATCTTCTTTTCAGATCCATATAAACCTAGGGCATGACTTCAAAGCACTGTTTTCTAATACAGGGTTGACAAATGCAGTGGTACCTTGGCTTACATACACTTCAGGTTACATACGCTTCAGGTTACAGACTGCACTAACCCAGAAATAGTACCTCGGGTTAAGAACTTTGCTTCAGGATGAGAACAGAAATCGGGTGGCAGCCGCGCAGTGGCAGCAGTAGGACCCATTAGCTAAAGTGGTGCTTCAGGTTAAGAACAGTTTCAGGTTAAGAACGGACCTCCAAAACGAATTAAGTTCTTAATCCGAGGTACCACTGTATCCTGTAAAACGGACTGTGTCTGGCTTATAACGTATCACCAAAGAACTTCCTCTGGAAAAAGAACAAGAGAAGATTTGGCAAGGAACTGGCAGGCTGTGTGGGCGTTGTTTGGCTTGTCCCTGGTTTGTCTTACATTGTAAAAGTAAGATATTGCATTTTATCAATGGCAGGAGGCCAGACTCAAGTTCCTTTTCAGTTGTGGCACTCATGTATAGTTCCCATTCATTCCACTCAGTTTGCATATGAAAACTTCCCAGTGGATTATGCCCATGGTGGGCTTTTGTGCAATGCAGGAATGTCCCGCACTTTGCAAAATCAGCAGAGGCTAGCAAAAGTGCAGAGCAGCGATGAAAGCAAAGGCCTCCTTCGTTCTCGTTGAGGCTCTGACACTGAAACCATACAAAATTCATTTGGCCTTGGTTTTCATTACACATTCAGACCAAGTTTGTAAAAAGGATTGCTGTGGTTCATGAATCTTTCAAGCAAACTTGTTCTGATCTATGCTTTTGCATAGCAGTCATGCAAAATTCATCACCTTCTAAGGGTTCTTGACACAAAAGTAGGTGGCATTAGGTGTTTTTTGCACGGATTTGGCTTTCAGAATTTTCTGTAAGGGTCATAACCGAAATTCAAAGCAGAACCCACAAGGAGCAATGCCAATGCTGAAAAATACATTAAATAATATTCCCCATTTTAGAACTAGTGTCTTTGAGGATTCAAATTGTATGAATGGCTAATGATTCTTCAATCTCTGTAATGCATATATTCTTTCCTCGCTTCTGCTTAGTATCTGCCCAGTAATATTGAATGGGGTAGGTTGGGGCTGAATCTATCTATCTAAAGCATGAGTGATGGAACTTTTCCAGCCAGCCTAAAAGCTAAAGGTGTTGATCAGATGTGAGGATGCATGGCTTCAGTCAGGTCCACAGACAATCCATTTAAACCAACTGTGCTCAGAGGCAGTAATTCAGTCTGTCATCGGATGTCCCAGCCACCCTCCCTGCACATTTGGCCCTACCTAAAGATGAGTGGGCAGAGCATGTTCATGACTTGCTATTCTTTTCAGTAGCCTTTCTGCTAAATGCTTGACTAGTGTAAGGTTGTGTTAGTTACTCTGTGGAACAGAGATGGGCAAGTGATCTGGCTGTCAACATCCTGTTTCCTGTTTCCTGCTATTGAACCAATTAATCACTGTATTCGACACCAGGGAGGAATTTGCCTGCAAACCAATTAGGCTGGGCTGGGGGTTTTGCCTACCTCATAGCAACCACCACAACTTGTTGGGGGGGGGGAGGCATCCTAAGTCTACACAAGGGGGGGGGATGAGTCTTAACCCTCTCTTAGGATCAGGTATCAGGATATCCCAATAAAGAAGTCCAGGAGGAAAGTTTCTGTCCAAATGGGGCTAAAGGGCGACAGAATTCCTAATGGCGTCCCAGGAGGATCGCTCCATTTGATGTGCATTAGGGTGCAAACCTTAACCCAAGATCAACCCTAATGTGTTAATCAACCAGCACTCAGGCTCATTGATTCAGAATACGGTACATACCCAATGCCTAAGCCAAAACTTACTTACATCTGTAATCCATAAAGTTGTGGCCATTTCAATCCCAAGACATTGTCAAGACATTTCTTCTGTTTACTGAGCCCTGACCCAGGAGGCTCTGAGCTCACTGTGCACAGGCCCACAAACAAAACAGGGCACAGGCTCTTGTTCAATACTGAACACAAAGATGGAACATCTGTCTAGGAGTGTCCAGAAACTTAATTTGGTAAAAAGTGTGTTTGGTGTTTCAGTTGAAATACATAACTTTTTTCAGCCTTCCTATTTGTTAAAGGTCGGCGGTTCGAATCCCTGCAGTGGGGTGCACTTCCGTCACTCGGTCCCAGTGCCTGCCAACCTAGCAGTTCGAAAGCACCCCCGGGTGCAAGTAGATAAATAGGGACCACTTACTAGCGGGAAGGTAAACGGTGTTCTGTGTGCTGCGCTGGCTCACCAGATGCAGCTTGTCACGCTGGCCACGTGACCCAGAAGTGTCTGCGGACAGCACTGGCTCCCGGCCTATAGAATGAGATGAGCGCACAACCCTAGAGTCTGGCAAGACTGGCCCGTACGGGCAGGGGTACCTTTACCTTTATTTGTTATTTATGTTACAGTCATTAATTTGATGATTAGGGTGGGGGTGTATTTAAGTGATGTATCCTGCTAAATTAATCTCAGTGCAGGCTCATTGAAATAAATTGACAACTGAAAATCCATGGAGTCCAATGGATGTACTTTATGTTCAACTTAACCGAAAACAACACGTTTATTATTTAGTAAGGTGAATCTTGACACTATTCTGTTAAAGTACATCAACACAAGTTAAGATTTCAGGGCCTGCTTGGAATGGGGGGAATTGGATGAGCTCAAAGAATATCTCTGAAATAAATAAATAAGCATTTGTAAGTTTTCAAGGTGATCAAAGATTGTTAAAGGTATTTTCAAAATATATTAATTTCCCAGTGTAGTACAGCCAACTGCAGCATTTGTCCTTTCATAAATGAAGATTGATGCCAATATAATGTGGTTCTCTAAATATATGTCACTTGCTAATGACAAAGACTAACAAATTACAGTTGCTTCTAATTGTTTAAATGAGAACTTGCTTCAGTAAGGGGGGAAGGAAGTATCTTCCTCACTTCATCCAGAAGTCTCACTAATCCCAGGGTTATTCATCAAGGGGAAGTAATACCAAATCTTAACTTTGGAATCAAGTACATTTTTGTGCAATTTCTGTGGAACTTTAAAAAGTGTGGATTCAGTTTTGTTCAATGTAGGGGTAAGATATTTCCCCCAGTCTTCTCTTTTACTGTTCTGACAATTTATTCCACTATACTGTCTGCCTGAAGGTATGGTGGAATAAATACGTTCTACAGTTCTATGATTCATTGCAGAATTAAAGCATGTGCAATCTACCACTATTTTCAGTCCACCCGGTCTATCAGCAGCAGCAGCAGCACATTCTGGTGCAAAAGCACTACTAAGAGTGGCTTGCAACATTTGAAATTGCAATTGCATAACAACAACAATCTGAAACAATCAGCCAAGGGGACAGGATCAGCAGTTCAAACCAAGCATAAAAATATGATCTGCCAGTTGCCACAAAGAACCCAACTGAGCACAGGTAAACCCTTGTATGTCCAGAGGTCAGGAAAAGTGTCACAATGTGGCCCATCCCCTCTCCCTAACAGATGTTCATTTCTGCACAGAAGGACTCCTGAAACACAGCCATGATCTCATCAATATAACTGAGATTAAGGAAGCTTTTAATGTTTAATAGACTGTTGTATTTTAATATTCTGTTGAAAGCCGCCCAGAGTGGCTGGGGAAACCCAGCCAGATGGGTGGGGTATAAATTATAAAATTATTATTATTATTATTATTATTATTATTATTATTACTCCCACTGTCATCTAAAGGCCACTTGCAGTATTTCCATTATTTTATTTTCTCTAGCCATTTTTTAAAAAAAAACAACAACCTATGATGGGAAGCAGGAGGGAATTGACCAGCTACTGTGGTAGTTCACAAAAAAATGGGATTCCACTTTTGAAATGTGAGTTTTCAGTAGCAGCCTGTGTTGGTGTAATGTGAACAATGGGTTAAATTGCACAGTGCTTGGTCCATGAATGTTCAGAGATAAGAAAGCAGGTGCACTGGGTTACAAAGTCATACAGAGCAGAGGTCAAGTGTATGACTTCCTGATTAATTCACACCCCTATTGGTTCAGGAATGTAGAGTGGGTATAATAGTCTCTAGAGCATTGCTTTCATTATGTCTAGTTCTATTTTGTGTTTGTGTCCTGTCCTGTTTTTCTGCCTCTGAATCTGTGAGAGTCAGGGGAAGAGGCTGTGGGCTTTACAGCAGCATTAGCTAGCATGGTGATAGTGTTAGTATATCTGTACATATGTATCTTTACTCCAAAGACCAGAAGAACAGTATATAGTAAATTAGCTTTGTCTTACATCTGGAGACACACTGCTGCTTTGAACTGTGTGGGAGAGAAATTTCCCCCTTAACCGGGGACCATGGAAGAAGCTGTTCTGCTGGGAGCAGGAAATCTCTGAAGACTCTACTGGGCTTCTGCATTCTTCTGAGACATCACACTTTCTGATTTGTGATGAACTACCAGCAGACTTCCACAAGACACCAACAGTCAACCCACCAGGACAAAAAGAAGCCCATATAGCAAAGGTGGGGAACTTTTTATAGCCTGAGGGAAGAATTCCCTAGTAGGCAGCCTTCCAGGGGCTGAATGCTGGTGACAAGTGGAGCAGGAGGGTAAAATTGGGCAGGCCCCAAGCCAAAAGTGGGACAAGCAACATATGTGATTCTTACCTTTGCACAGTAGGCTGTATTCCAGCCATGCCAAAGTCAGATGTTTCTACACATGAACCTCTCCACCCAGGCAAGTGAGAGGCATTATCACAATTCAAGAACACATTCCAGCTAGGCCCAAGCAGCTGAAGAGCATATCAAGCAGGGGCAAGGAGGGTTGTGGCCTGGGGAAAGTCCTAAGGGCCAGGTAAAGAGACCTGGGGGCCACATTTGGCCACAGGCCTGAGGACACCCATTCCTCCTGCATAGTTCTGTATATGACTCTCCTTCCTCGGAGGTTTTTAGGCAGAGGTTGGATGGCTATCTGTCAGGGATGCTTTAGCTGAGATTCCTGCATTGCAGGGAGTTGAACTAGATAACCCTTGGCGTGACTTCCAACTCGATGATTCTATTATTCCCCAAATTAGGGAAGTTACTTCCTGTGGCCACCTTGGCTCTGTCGTTGCAAAGTGAATCACTAGAACCAAATCAAATGAATAATAATGTAGTATGGGATTTTTCTTCTTCTTCTCCAGAGCACAATATAGCTGAGTTTCCGGAGTAATCCTACAATGATTTATCTGTTGTTCACACCCTCATGGGACTGCAACAGAAAGAAATGCCACAGGTAAATATAATGTCTCCAAATTCTAAAGGGTATCTTCTCTACAGAGAGGAGAGACTGAAAATTTAGGAATATCTCATCCATTCAGAAGGTCATCTAAAAGTCTGTGCATGGATGTAATGATACAAAGATGAAGCAGAACTGCCATCTTGTGATTGAAAGCTGCAATAAAATCTGTACAATTTGGAGTATAGAGACACAGAAAGTGTTTCCCCCCCCCTTCCTCCCCTCTATGTTTAAAATTCCTTTTTAAACATTCAAGGCACAGTTTGTTCAACTGTGAATAAAAGCTGAAGGAAATGTGGTCTGTATGATGTACAATGTTACCACTCTGCTCCTTGGTCAAGGCATATCTTCACTGTGATGTCCAAGGTGAAAGATCCAAACGTCCACTTCAGTGGTGTTCAAATCACAACAGCAAATGCAAGATGTAGCATTTTGCTGCCTTTAAATCAGGGGTAGGACACCCAAGGACTGCTACTCCTTCTGAGCAAGCTCACAAGAGCCACATGTTAATGGTGGATGAGGCAAAGGGGGATGACGCAATGAATGAAAACCTGCCTTGTAGGAATGATCGCTGGGCGCGGAGCACACTCCCCGCCCGCGGGCAGCCTCACTTGTCTGCATGCGTGACCTTGGGGTGCGGGGCACACTCCCCCTCACAGATAAAGCCACAGCTGTCTGAACATCTTGCCCTCTGTCTAACCTTTTGCGGTCTCAGTAGTCTGCGGTGTCCTGTCTGTGATCTTTGTCTCTGAGACCTTTGTCTCCTTCATCATACACTGTGCAAGGGGAAACTGATGCGGTGGAAACAGGTGCCAAAATAACTTTTTACCACCCCACAATCTCAGGACTGGAAGATGTGTAAAGGTCACAGCTCAAAATGTACCTGCCTGGGTTTGCATGTTGTGTCAATAAAAGGAGCCTCCACAGAGCTGGCCGGCAGCTTGCTTGCAACTCACCTGCATTATCTACTCCTGCCTCATGTCCTTCACTTCACTGCCTTGTATGGTTTCTACACTAGGGAGAAACATGAGCTGTGAAGAGAAGGGTGGCCAAGGGAGAATCCCAAAGGCCAGATAGACAGACACAGAGAGCTGTATTTGGCCCCTGGAACTGAGATTCTCCACCTGTGTCATAAATAGCATATCAAAATCAGCACTCATCCTGACTGGTGGTTTTCATTTGTTTATTTATTACAGTTAAATCATGCTTTTCTTTAATCATGGAACTCAAGGTGGCATACACTGGATTGGCAGTGGGTTTCCCACCCAGACAATATCTAGGACCTGCTTAGCTTCACCAAGGTGCCTGGCTTAAATGCCTTCAAACCATGCACTGTGAACACAGCAAACCATAATTCTGCAAAAGGTTATCAGTACCAGATTAAAAAAAAAAAAAAATCTGAAGAAAGCTTTCATTTGCAGAAATAACAACATGGACTTCCAGCTTCCAGTCCTGCCGATTCATTGGTCATAAATCCAAGAAGATTAGCATGCAATAGGGTTGCCATATTTTGAAGAGCAAAGAAAAAAGAGGACACATTTATTTGCTGACTTCTACTTTTAACTATGGATCGCTATGACGACTCTACCCATGAAAGAAAGGATGTGCCCTGGGAAAAGAGGACATATGGCTACCCATGTAAACCTAAGCCGCCATGGTGACTGAATCAGCTGGGTGTATGTATAACCAGAAGCATTTATCCAGCCAGCATTTTGTTCTGCTTAATTACAGGAACTATTACTATATGATAAATACTTTTTGGAGCAGTGGTGTTGAATCAGTGTCCCATAGGCTAGAAATGACCCATGAGTACTCGCTCTCTCCATCGTCAGTTCACAGTGTTTCTATGTTATCTGGTGAGAAAGAGGAGCCCCTTTCCTCACCTCACAGCACAGAAGCCAGCAAAAGTGTTGGAAAATGCCCAGGGAGAAAGAAATTGCTCTCTCTGTGTGAGAGAGAGTTGGGGTGAATGAGGTTTGTGTGTATGAATGATGTGTTTATGTGCAGATGATAGGTGTGTAAGAGAGAGATAGTGAGGTCTGTAGGCTTTGTCCCTGTCCATCCTTGGTGTGTTCACACATACCATGTAACATAGGACCCAAATCCTTGGGGCTGAGCTCCCTTCAGCCCCCCCATAAAATATTTGAGGGAGCCAGCCCCCCTCCCAAGTTGAAGGGAATTCCCATTCAAATAATGTGCGTTCACCATATCATTTCATCAATTATTCGGGGCAGGGCTTACCTGAGCCCCCCAATATTTTATTCAAGTTGGCACCTCTGCCATGCAATCATTTTCTTTTGAGGGAATGCAGGTCTCAAGGGTGAAAAATAATGTCTCTCACCCATACCTTGGGAGATTATTGCATCCTTGTTTAAGTATGTTCTGTATAGAGAACATTAAGGTAAAGGTAAAGGTACCCCTGCCCGTACGGGCCAGTCTTGCCAGACTCTGGGGTTGTGCGCCCATCTCACTTAAGAGGCCAGGGGCCAGCGCTGTCCGGAGACACTTCCGGGTCACGTGGCCAGCGTGACATCGCTGCTCTGGCCAGAGTCAGAGGCGGAGCCAGAGCCGCACACGGAAACGCCGTTTACCTTCCCGCTAGTAAGCGGTCCCTATTTATCTACTTGCACCCGGAGGTGCTTTCGAACTGCTAGGTTGGCAGGCGCTGGGACCGAACGACGGGAGCGCACCCCGCCGCAGGGATTCGAACCGCCGACCTTTCGATCGGCAAGCCCTAGGCGCTGAGGCTTTTACCCACAGCGCCACCTGCGTCCCTTATAGAGAACATTAAAACCACACAAAACATCTGCTGTAGACAAAGTAGATGCTAAAATCAAAACCATCATATGAAATGGTCACAGGACACATGGCATTTAAAGGAATTGTGTGTGTGTGTGTGTGTGTGTGTGTGTGTGTGTTTGGACAAAGTGTGCAGCTGGTGAACAACATTCATTCATAGAAAACCTTAAAAGATAAGAAGCAGCAGTATCTGGATGGAGTTGTTTGAGATAACAAACGGGATTGTCAATCTACCACTTGAACTTTTTTTTTTTGTAATGACTATATATATATATATATATATATTGCAGGGTTGCTTGACATAAATGGGCTGCAGTCCAGAAGTATTTCTTATCATTTGGCAGCAGGGAGGGTGGGGGGTAGGGGAGAAACACTGACATTGATATCGTTGTCAGCAGAGGTCATTTCTTCATACAGCAGCTTTACATTTCAGACTCGCTTCTTTTGTTTCTCAAGTCCTGCCTCTTAAATCCACAGTAAGAAAAGAAAATAAGGAATTCTCCTCAACACTGACACCACGGTGTATTGCCACCGGCTAATAAGGGGCCCTGTCTGCACTGTGCATTTAAAGCTGTGTCAGATTCCCTCAAAGAATCCTGGGAACTGTAGTTTGTTAGAGGCGGTGAGACCTCTTCCCCTCAGAGAGCTACAGTTCCCAGAGTTCCCTGTGAAGAGGGATTGATTGTTAAAAACCTCTCTGAGAACGGTAGCTCTGTGAGGGGTTTCAGATTGTGAGGGATGCCTCCTGAGTACAGTAGACTCCCTCCACTTCAGAAGTTCACACACACACACACACACACTGCAGGGACAAAGACAGAGACATCAGTGTGGGTGAGGAGCATTAGCTTGCTCATTTCTGCTTACATGCTGGTTTTACACATGATCTCAGAAGCAGGCCACCATCAACTGTGTACTGTTATGCAGCTGACTGACTATATGTCATTCCTTTGTTGCACAATAAGCTAGAATGGGCTGCTGACAGGTAATAATGGTTAGGAGCTTTCTGTCCAATGAAATACCTGTTGGAAATATATTATTCAGATATGCCCAGTGCACTAGCCCAGTGTATCAACACTTCAGGAAAAAACTGTCTTTTGTTGTTGTTGCCTATGCTGATGTTTCTTTCTGAAATATATTCAAATGTGTGTGTGTTGCCTCTTGAAGTCATTGTTAATGATTGTGTGTGTGTGAGAGAGAGGGGGGGTAGGGTGCTGTGTTGTGAGCTAACCTGTAAATACCTAGCATTAAGCACACAAATAGGGACGCGGGTGGCGCTGTGGGTTAAACCACAGAGAGCCTAGGACTTGCTGATTAGAAGGTCAGTGGTTCGAATCCCCGTGACGGGGTGAGCTCCCGTTGCTCGGTCCCTGCTCCTGCCAACCTAGCAGTTAGAAAGCATGTCAAAGTGCAAGTAGATAAATAGGTACCACTCCGGCAGGAAGGTAAACGGCGTTTCCCTGCGCTGCTCTGGTTCGCCAGAAGCGGCTTAGTCATGCTGGCCACATGACCCGGAAGCTGTACGCCGGCTCCCTCGGCCAATAAAGTGAGATGAGTGCCACAACCCCAGAGTCGGTCACGACTGGACCTAATGGTCAGGGGTCCCTTTACCTTTAAGCACACAAAATTCCTTACTAACCTAGTCTGAGGATGCTTGTGGAATTAAATTTCATGGATTCTGATAATGTGAAGAATGCAACAGACTTTTCTGTTGGCTTTTAATTTTCACACATATTCCGATACAGGCGGCGAGGGGGGGGGACCAAAACTAAAATATATTTGCGCGTTTCTTCTGATTCACCCATCCATAATCTAGGTTTGATGAATGCCAGCCACAGATTAGGCCATCAACTTGAAATGCATCTTATTATTAACTGAAGACTGAGCGTTGCAAGGGGAAAAGAATGATAATGGGGCAGAGCCATCGCTCAGTGGTGGAACAATTGCTTTGCATGCAGTATGCTTCAGGTTCAGGCTCCAGCTTGGGTTGAAAGAAACTCCTGCAAGAAATCCTGGAGAGCTGCTGCCAGCAAGTGCAGACAGTCCTGAGGTATATGGACTAAAGGTATTACTTGTTTTAGGGCATCTCTCAATGGTCCTATGTGTACAGATTAAAATATTAATGGGGAAGGACCTTGCATGCAGAAGGTCCCAGGTTCAGTCCCTGGCATCTTCACATAGAGCTGGAAATGCATTTAGTCTGAAACCCTAAAGAGTCACCATTAACATGGACCAATGGATCTGACTCTGTGACTCCATGAAATGCAGTTTCCTATGATCCTAATAATAAACCAATATTGCATATTCTTATTACGAGCCAATTATTTCATCAGCATCACGTGTGTGTGTGTGTGTGTGTGTGTGTGCGTGCGTGCGTGTGCGTGTTCCTCCTCCTGACTAGTTGGCACCTGACAGCTATATTCACAACTTCCATAATGAATTAAACATTTGAACAGCAGCAGACACTCTGAAGTTGTTACAGTAGCATGGAGTGGCACAGCATAGATTAAGCTGTACCTGCGGCTCCAGCAATTAGCCATTCCCACACCCTCAATCAGTCATTAGAATCCCTTTATATTTCCTCTTAGACATAAATTTTAAAAAAGGACTTTAAGTATGCAGAAGAATATGTTCTTTTCTGCTTTTGCAGAAATGGTAATGATCAAAAGTTCTATTACTGGATATTAGAAGAATCTATCTTTCAGTGCAGTCAACATGTGATGATAAATAGTACCATTGCCAAGCATCTGGGATCTTAGTTTAACACATATATGCGAACCTAGAACTTCACCCATTCCTATTTCGTAAGGTTTGATGGTAAATTATAGCACAATTCCCTCCCCCCATCTTAGATGTGTTTCAGCTCAGTCCTAAACACATACTGACCAGCTTCTGGAACCACCTCAAGGGTAGCTCCACAGAGGGCACATTGCAGTAATCGAACCTTGTGCCTACCAATGTATAGAAAATGTGGGCTACATGACCAATAGCATTGTGTGGCAAGGCCTCCTCCCTGCCCTTTAGACTGCCCCAATTTCCAAGAACAAGAGGGATGACAACTAGCGTTTTGGGTAAAACCAGGCCACAACTTATTACTGAGTACAGATGTGAGATGTTTGGCGTAGGCATTGGTTGGAAAAACCCCTCCCACCTCCAGCCCACCTGTCAAAAAGACTTACATTGGGGGTCAACTGGAAGTGAGGAAGTCCCTGCTGGGTAACTCCTCTGCTGGATTGCACCTGGGGAGTGCTGTGGTCCCTCACCCCCACCTGGGCATCTGGACAAAAGCATCTCCCCTGGATCCCTTTAATGGTATACTCCATTCTCAGGTGGGCAGCCAGAGGCTACAACTTCCCCTCTGTCCAAGACTGCTCAACCAGTGCCTAAACCACCAAAGTTGTGGTGACTGCTCTTAGGATGGCGGAAACCAGAAGGCTGGAACCAATTTACCAAATGGGAAAATTCCAACTTGGCCCTGAATATGGCGACCAACTATGCCTTGGTCCAGCAGAGCAACATGAAACAGCAATGGAGGGAGGGAGGGGTGGAGATCCAATGAAGAAACGGCAGTGCAAGCCACAAACCTTATTTATATACTCCCCCAGGAGAGGCCTGCCCACATGCTCGTTTGTGATTTGCCAATGGCGCACACCAAGATGGGTGAGTGGTCCTCACATACTGAACTTTGGCAATAAAGGGAATCGTATACCAGAAAGCAGTCAAGCTGGACTAGGAGAGTTTTGCAGATGCTGTCTTGAAGCTGTCTTGAAGAGAATCGATTTACTATAAAGGAAATCTTTGGCAACTTGATAAAAATGTCATGAAGTTCAATCTAGTTCATAATGTCACATGCTTATTAATTCAAAACAAAACAACATTGTGAGGAAGAGACTTCCTTCTACATCACACCAGTGTGATTTGGATTTCTTCCCTGATGGAAATGGAGTCACAATCAGTCTATGTTTTAGAGCTCATCAGTAGCTATAATCAGGCATCAATATGTATTGGCAAATCTTGTTAGGGTATAAAATTGTGGTGGAGATGAACATCGCACAGACTTGCTAATTATTTAAAAATGCAGTTAGTCTATGTCTCCAGGAATTCTTTCTGCCTTTTTCTCTACTATAACTTCAACATGAACATAAGGGAATCTGATGTACTCTTAGGGGGAGGGTTAAAATTTAAAGGCAATTCAGCACCTTAATCTGTGTCTTGGTGGGCTTAAGTTGACAAGACTAAAAGGAGGGAACTCTGCTTCTTTCAATTCCAGTCTATTCATTCGTGTGTGTGTGTGTGTGTGTGTGTGTGTGTGTTGTTTTCCCTCTTTCAAAAGCAATAGGATGGAAAGGAGAGAGGGAGATGTAGGCATGATCCTCAGCATGTCTAAAGGTCTCTCCAGATTGGAAGGGAATCTGGGAGAAGGACCCTTCTCAACAGACAACCATTTTGGCCCTACTAAAGTCAGATTGGGGCTCATCCACATTTTTGTTTATTCTGTGATTTCTAGGCACAAGTCCAAGGGGTTATTTTTTTCTCCCACCACTTTCCCCAGGAAAACTCACGGTTTACTACTGAATTGGAACAGAGGTCAATCAGGTTTCCTGTAGTGTCTGAAAGAACTCTGATCTGTTTCAGAGCACTGTGCCATTCCAATTTGATCCATTATTTGGGTTCAAATCTGACCTGCTAAATCCTAAACTGTTTGGTCCCCATAGTCTATAATGGGAAATCTACAAACATTTGTAACTTTCTGCCAAGACCTTCAGCATTTTCAAGTGCCTATGGGAAAACAAAATTGGGAACCAATATTCTAAATAATCGAAGAAAAGTTAGAAGTATCTTCATCAGAAAGAGTTTGTCTTACTGTCTGTACAGTGGTACCTCGGGTTAAGAACTTAATTCGTTCCGGAGGTCTATTCTTAACCTGAAACTGTTCTTAACCTGAGGTACCACTTTAGCTAATGGGGCCGCCACGCCACCGCCACACGATTTCTGTTCTCATCCTGAAGCAAAGTTCTTAACCCAAGGTACTATTTCTGGGTTAGTGGAGTCTGTAACCTGAAGCATCTGTAACCCGAGGTACCACTGTAGACTCAGTGTCAAGATTTACATACAGTGACTGCAAAGTTCATATAACAGCATAGAATACTGATTCCATGGCATGTTTTCCATTTGAGCCTCAAAACTGGAAATACTATTGTCAGACTGGTACCTTTCTTGCAAGCCAAAAACATAAATTAGCATGTGCAAGACTCCCTGACATGGTGTGAAAGCTGATTTCATACATCATCCAAACCAATGGCATGAATTAGATATACAAAGCCACATATTCTCCAATGTATTTACAGAGAATAAATGAAAAGCATATGAGAACTGTTTCCTTATTTACTGCTGACTTTGTTCAAACCTTGATTTGTTTGGCAGCTGAAAATTCTACTGCCAAGAAAACATATTTTACTTCATTCTTTGGAAAATGTATTTTGGTTCTGCCAGACCCTTCACCTACTAAAATGACATACTGCCACATAAGAAGGAAGAAGGAAGGAAAGCAAGGAGTTACTACAGTAAAAAGCTGTTGTATCTCACTTCCCCTGCTGGGGACCCCAGTTGACCATTTTAGCAAACAAAAGCAATGCCAGATACTATATCTGGATGAAGCTTGACTTCTAGCCAGGAAGGAACTATTTCCTTGAGTCCAATGACCGTTTGTACACATGATTGTACACAGTTGCTTCCTGCACCATTTTTAAGTGTTTTTACTTGTGCTTTGAGGCTGCTTGGAGCAACTTTATAGTGTTAAATCATAAAGAAAGAAATATTTACCTCATTTCTCTGTGTGCTTTTGTTGTGGTGTAGTTGTTTAGCCATGTCTGACTCTTCATGACCCCATGGACCAGAGGACACCAGGCACTCCTGTCTTCCACTGCCTCCCGCAGTTTGGTCAAACTCATGTTAGTAGATTCGAGAACACTGTCCAACCATCTCGTCCTCTGTTGTCCCCTTCTCCTTGTGCCCTCAATCTTTCCCAACATCAGGGTCTTTTCCAGGGAGTCTTCTCTTCTCATGAGGTGGCCAAAGGATTGGAGCCTCAGCTTCACGATCTGTCCTTCCAGTGAGCACTCAGGGCTGATTTCCTTCAGAATGGATAGGTTTGATCTTCCTGAAGTCCATGGGACTCTCAAGAATCTCCTCCAGCACCATAATTCAAAAGCATCCATTCTTCGGCGGTCAGCCTTCTTTACGGTCCAGCTCTCACTTCCATACATCACTACTGGGAAAATCATAGCTTTAACAATGCGGACCTTTGTTGGCAAGGTGATGTCTCTGCTGTGGAGATTTGTGAGCATTTCCCCAGAATTATCTTTAAAAATTATCACAGGAACAGGGTGGGCAATACTTTAAGACACCCACAAATTGAACCAGGAGAGGAGAGATTCATCCATCTGACAAACAATACAGCTAGCTAGCTGCTCGGGGAATTGTGCACCTAAAGGGATCTGACCATGCAAGCTATCAATCTGACCCAATAGCTGTGACTGAGAAACCCTTTTACAAAAGTCAACATTTCCGCTGACCAAAATTTCAGCGCTTCCTTTGCCTGCTAATCAGCAACATCTCAGTTCTTTAAAAAGATGATACATGCACTTTTATTGAACTGGAACTGATGCAACCACATGAAAGTTGGGTTCTGAATTTCTGAACTGATATGTGCTTATACTTGTATAGATTCTTACAGGAAAAGGACTGCTAAAGCTGCCTATGGAATTCAAGTCTTTACTAGGGAACCTTCATCTGCAGAAATCAATATGAGAACTGTCAATGTACCTTCCTAACTTTTCCTGAATTTTCAACACTATCTTCTTAATAGCTGTGATATTGACAAGCTACAAGGCTTTGAAGCTTCCATATAAGAGGAAGAGAAATTGCTTCCCTGCTTCTAAGACAGAAAAAAGGGGAATGCTTTTCCTTGCTTTCAATTCTTTGATTGTCTCTTCTGCTCAGAAAATTAAATTTCATGAAGCTTATTCTTATAGATTGAATGCTTTCTGTGAAAACGAATTGGTATAGTCTTTTTGGTGCTTTCAATAAATTAAACCTAAAGGCTCTAGCCAATTTTGATGTGACACAAATTAGATTCACCAAGAATTCCACCCCCCTGAATATATAACCTTAATAAACAAGTACTATATTTTGCACCTGTCACAAGATGCGTATTGCTTAATTTCATTACCATGTGCTGTCAACCATTAATTCAAATTGTTTGAAGGCTTCTAGTATTTCCCAGCATCTTGGATTAGATTTCTTCACCTTGAACAAATATTCTTAGTGGCCATTTGAATCACAAATCCTGGTCACAAAGTAGCCTGTAAGTTATGCTGATCTTAAGGTCCTGCTTTTGGATACAGCTCTTTCCTTTTATAATTAAATGTGTCTGGAGAAGGCTTTCTATGCATCTGGCCAAAATGCCCTGTGAGAATGACATTTCAGAGGAAAATATGCTGTTAAAAGTGATAACACAGGGTGATTCTGAAGACAGGACAATCCTGTGATTATGATGAATTAAATTTTCATTTAAAGGAAAATCTACCTAACTCACATGTTTCAAAGCAATACACAAACAGGCACAGCCGCACTTTGAAATCTGTACTTGTGCAAATTCAAGTTATGTGTACAAACATTGCACCCAAAAGGAGTAAAGTGTGCATAAAAATGTATATAAAGTACTGTATTCCTTAAAATAACAAAAATGCATTATATTAGGGAAAATTGTCCTGCAAAAATGTGCATATTTGGCAAAATCACATATTAAATATGTGTCTATTGGGAGAAATTTGTACTAAAATGATGATGGATTTTCCACTAATGTGGAAATGTCAGGTGAATGTTAAGATTGCAAAAATGAGAAAGTGAGAAAAATGAAAGTGACAGATTTGGTGATCTGTATTATGAGAACAGATGGGCCTTGAGCCTGGCACAGCAGGACTTTTCTGGTGTTCTTAGCAAACTCTCTCGACACTAGAGTGGTTCCATGGAGTCTCTCAGTGGCAGCAACAGATGCACAAAGAGTGTTTCTTCCTCCAGGACTCAAAGAGCAGAAATAGATATGACTTCAAGAAAAGACCTGCTCAAGAGGAGAGCTGTGCTTCTCTCAAACTGGAGTTGATATTGGCACCTCCAATGCCAATAATCACCAGCCCCTTCTCTTGAGCAGCAACTCGAGCAGTTGAAATAGATTGGTGATATGGACTGAGAGCACTGGAACATAGGAATCTGTCTTAGACCAAGACAGTCCATCTAGCTCAGTATTTTTTACAATGTCCAGCAGTGTCCAAGATTTCATACTGGGGATTTCCCCCCAAACCTACCTGGGAATTGAACCCAGAATTTTCTGCAGCCAAGCAGATGTTCTTCCACTGCGATATAACTAGTAGACATCAGTGGCGTGGCACAGGTGAGGCAGTGTTGCTCACCTGCCTTCCAAACACCAGGTGTTGCTTCCAGTTCCTGAGAAGAGGTGTGACACAAGACATGGCATGGACTCCTTGTCAGGAGCATCAAATTAGCTCTGCTGCTACCCCTCTCCCTCTCAGGAGCTGGCCAAGATGCTCATTGTTTGGAAGGCAGATGAGCAACCTACCACTAATGGCTACAACCCTTCCCCACTTCTCCATTTTCTTTCTGCAGCATTTTGAGGCAAGGGGGACACAAAAATACCTGAATATAGACAGTGATGAAATGTCTTCTCTAGCAGAGTCTGGACCCCGAAGGATTTATACCACAACAAGGACAATACCTTTGAGGCAATGTATTGCGTTTGGGCTGTGCTTGTTCAGAGTTGTTGTCACACATCCCATGGGACATAGCTCTTTCTTTGCACACACTCTGAATCAGCAGCTCTGAATGGCAGCCAGCTAAGGATATCGCCATCTCAATTTTCCGAGAGAACCTGCAATAAAATTTAAGACTTTTGTCACAGGTCTAATTTTACCTTGGTAAATAGTGTGATACCACATTTGTCAATTCTCCGGTTCACTATTTGCAACGAGAGTTCAATTATCAAGAGCTGAGCAAACAGACAAAATAAATATATTTGCCTCCAGAGGGAGTAGAAGATATAGTGCCATCCCTTTTGAAGCATTCTTCTGAGGTGTTGAGGAAGGAGAGACTGCTTAATTTAATTCTATACAAAGAATATCTGCTGAAAGAGTTTCCCGAGTCAACATAATAACTTTCCTAGACAACTTTCTAATTTCATTAGGGGCCACATCTACTGACAGATTTCTAGGGACACTTTTTTGGAGGGCAAAAGATCTGACTGTAATTTTGAGAAGTGGAATTCATGCTTCATCCTTCAAGCTAAATGGAATCCCTAAAGCAACAGGCCTAAATTTCTGAATGTGCTGCCATTCCCCTTCTCAAGCTGATTGGGATAAAATAACTCATTTCTGTAGAAAGCTCCACATGATTGGAACACTAATCTGAGAGGTTATTCAACAAAGTAATTCCACTAGTTCAAAGACTTTTGGCTGTGAAATTGAACTTCCCCTCTCTTCTCCCCACATGCTCTCCACAACCCCAACTAAATCTGTTTTGGGTTTTCTCCCAACCCTCCAGAGCAGATTGGGGGAGGATGTGGGGTGAATATGAGATGAAGTTATGCTGCGCGGGTGGAAATCCTGGCACTAGTGGAAGTATGACACTGGGGACAGCTCCGGCTGTTCTAATGGGACATAATGAGCTGGACTGGGCTTTCTGCTCAATCAACTGAGTGCAACATTTGGTTATGGGGGGAAGGCTTGATGTCAGGGGCAGAGCTAAAAGCACAAATGACTCACTGAGTGAAACAGCATCCCAGACTAGCATCCAAGAAGCTGGGTTGCTGTTGGTCACCAAAAGAGAGAGAAGTGCTGAAGTAGTAGGAGGTTGGTGCAGTGCAAACACACCAGCAGAAATGCTGGATTGGCTCGGTTGGTCTGTTTGGATTGTGTAACCTCCCCTCTGCCTTGTTCCTGGCCGTCCCCATAAGCAACGGCAACCCACCTGTCAAGAAGCTAGCACAGCAGCGCCACACCATTTGGTGATCCATTTCTGGCTAAAAGCAGGCCCCACTCTTGGCTCTAGATGCATATGCCCTGCACACAAGTAATGTGTGAATAAGTCTGCAGATTATAAAACATACAGGGGTCCTGCTTGAGAAGTGTAGGGGATACCTACACTGCAGAGGTTCAGCCTTCAATTTGTGGGAGATTGCAGAGACTTGTCAGAGGGGCGAAGGCCAACAGACCTGTTTGGGCCTTCCCCGCTAGCGTAATGGCAACTTGAAGCTGGGGCAATAATTCATGTCAATAATGCAACAGGACATTTCTTAAAATCTTGTGTCTGACTTCACCATCTCAGCTATTGACTAAGTATGTTTGGTTAATAAATTTTAAGCCTAATAGGCCAGGTTCTGACATGACTTTATCAGTACAATTTAACAGCTTCCATCATGCATGCTGATAGCTGGATATCCTGTTCCAAAAGTAATGTTGAAACCATCACCACTGCAGTTTGGGTGATTTTCTAAAGATTTTGGTCTATGGTGACAAACTTTCAAGCTAATAATTTCCATTTGATAATAACCAATCCTGCTCCATCCAAACTGTGCATGAGACTGGTATTTAATTACCTAAACTTTACATTAAGATCATTAGGCAGCAGTTTATTATACCCCAGAGTGTCTTAGCACTATAATGAAATAGCTCACTTGAATTATCAAAATGTTTTCCCCCCCTGAAAGAATCAACCTCAGAGAATGTTCCTTTCCTCATTCTCCCCTTCCCCTAAGCGTCCACAGAATGTCCATTTCATTCCACAATGTGATTTGTTTAATCATGACACATTGAAATAATGTGTATCCTTTTTCTTTCAAAAACAGATAGATAATGGATAATAGTTGTCTGTTCTTATGGGATCTGCGTGATGTGCACCGCTATGCTGAATACAGGTCACCAGTGATGTTGGGCATAGGGAAATTAGAAGCTGTCTTCTACTGAGTCAAACCACTGTTCCATCTAATTCAGTATTGTCAACACTAATTGGCAGTGCCTCTCTGGGGTTTCAGGTGAAACATTCCCAGCCCTACGAGATTCTGGGGATTGGACCCGGAACCTTCTGAATGCAGAGATGCTCTACTTCTGAGCTATGGCCCTTTCCCAATTTAACCAGGTGGAGAAGCAAGGTATGTGTGTCTGCTACATGTTGAGTCCAGCATTGCCATGTTTTATGCATCCTTGGATTTCTGTGTGGCTGCAGCAGAAAAATTGTGAGGCAGCCTTGACCATATGGCTAGAAGATGCAGACATCTCTCTCTCTCTCTCTCTCTCTCTCTCTCTCTCTCTCACACACACACACACACACACCTTCCCTCCCTCCCTCCCTCCCTCCCTCCCTCCCTCCCTCCAGGTGATTAGAACTGCTTTTAAGCAGATGTTAGATGGTTAGGAGATATCTGATTCTACCCTAGGAATCTACTGTGTGAACAGTCCATCAGTAAGAACCAATTAGTTCACACAGCCAGGGCATATATTTATGGTCACTTTATCACTTTTATCCCTACTATGCCATAATTCTCTTTTCAGCATCTAAAAAGTTTTGGAGAGCTCCCCAGCCATTCCACAGAAGACAAGGCGAAGCAAAGAAGGAAAGTGCTTTTGCATCCAAGCAGCCTAAATGGGAAAGCTAATTGTCCCTCTGATTACAATATGTGGGAGAAGTTGTGAACAAAGCAGGAGAGTTATGAGCAAGGGAAAGAGAGGACCCCATTAGAAAACCATGCCTGGTGTTTCCTATATTTTGGTGTGTGATGTAACATATACAACATGTCAGATTTTAAAAAAATAGGCACACTAAGTGAAACATAATCTAAAGAAGACTATATGAGCAATGTGTAAAGCAAATGGATTTCCCTTCTGAATTTGATTAGCTGGCTGGACTTGAAAAATACTGGGGGGGTTGGTCAATCCATCACAATTTCAGCAAAGTTTCAAACAGATCAAATTTGCCATGAAGAACACGAGTGGAGTGAATGAATTAATTTCCTGTTCATTGGGGGGGGGGGCGGTTGGAGATATTTGTTACTTCTGCTCCTGTCAAGTAGTAGTTTCTTCATTGGAAGAAAAGGTAGAAATAGTAATAGTAATAAGAAGAAGAACCATCATTTGCTTTTGTTTTCCTGGTGCAATGTATGATTTATGTTATGGTAAGGTCACTTCTGTAACTCAATCTGATTCCTGTGCATTTGAAATAATAATATGGATTTACTGCATATGGACCACTGTTATGTATGTGCTCGGGAAGTCTTTTCTCTCAAGAGAACCATTTTCGCAATAATTCCCATTCTAGCTTCCATTTCCTTTCCTTCCTCAGATTTCAACGCAGCAGCCCACAGCATGGCATATCCTTTGGAATTCTCCCTTCCTACGCTCCATATGGCTACCAAAAATTAGGAATACTAAATATAAGGCTGTATATTATGGTGCTCAAAATTATTTATATCTTTGGATAAAGCCACAGGATGGCAAACAGATAAATACACCCAAAAATGCAGTCCTTAAAAACACATAACTAACTATTACTAATAGCAGCAAAAATCAGATTGCTCCTCTTCCAAATGCCTGCCAAAAAATATGTGTCTTAACATCTTTACCCAGTATCAGACAGTGGAGTGAGGCAGTGGTACTTATCTGCCCTCCCAGCAAGTGGGTTGTTGGTGCTTATTTATGAGGGTGAGAGAGAGGGGTGTGGTGTGGTTGGGAGGCCAATGTTTGCAAATGCCCTGGGGAAACTGATACAACACTCTTGTCAGTGACTTTGCATAAAGCCAACCTCCCACAAGCCATTCTCCTTCTCTTTAAGTACCAGTGAGTCACTGCCGGGATGTCAGGTATATGTTGCTGCCCTGCCCCACTGCGACTGCTTAAAACCATAAAGAGAATAGGCCAGATCAGTGGCATAGTGTGGGGGGTGCAGGGGGGGCCGGCCACACCGGGCGCAACATCTGGGGGGGGCGCGCTCGCACTCGCAGCTCTCTGCCCCTACCTGGCTCACTCACTCTCTCTCACTGCAGTGCTGGCTGTGCGAATCCGATCCGAGCCGCCGGGTCGCTGCCCACTGTGGAGGGGGTGGGTACCAGGCGTGCAGTGCGGAGAGAGAGCAAGGGACTATCTGGGGGAGGGACAGTGCAGTGGCCGCCCAGCGCAGCGCTGAGCGCGGGAGAGAACCACACCAGACCAGACCAGGCAGCAGCAAGAAGAAGCTGGCAGCGGCGGCAGGTTAGGGGGCGCAAATTACTTGCCTTGCCCCGGGTGCTGACAACCCACGCTACGCCACTGGGCCAGATGCACCTCAGTAGAGAAGGATGGAGGGGGTACCGCACATAATGTGATGGTGGTTGTTTCCATGTGTTTCTGTGCAGCCTCTGGGTTATTCAGGTGAGCAACACTGAAAGTGCCCTTGGTGTGGATGGGCCTCCAGGTCAGAATGATGACATGTGGTTGTAGGTCGGTCACCATCCAGAATCATAGGCTGCCCTGGTGTGTATTTTTGGCCATACAAAGCTTTTAGACTTAGGAAAGTTCGTGTGCGTACCTTTTTTCTAAGGAAAAGGTGGCAAGCAAATGTACATTATTAATGTGGTGCTGCCATTGCAACAGAAGCCATTCTAGCAAGATATAAAGATTAAGAGAGGATGTAAGGTAAGGCATGCCAAGAAAGTCAGGGCTGATGATGAAAATAGTACCCCCTACTGGCTTAGTGGCAGTGACTGCACTTATTCTCTGCACTGGGGAAAATTAAAACAGGATTACTCATTGTGGTATGGACAACCTCCCATCTTCCTTAATTGTTTCCATGCTGTTTGGGGCTGATGGAATTTGCAGTCCACAACATCTGGAAAGCACCGTGTTGTCTACCCCTGGTAGTATTATCAGATGCTGCGGTGTCCCACAGAGTGCAGAATTTGTTCATCTCTGAGCCTGGATGGCTGCAGTAGTTGTCATGGTCTGGGCTACAGGCAGTCGGAGTCCTGGCTTGGTACATCAGGACTGGGGTAGAGGTAGGGAAGCAGGAATTAGCAGTCCAGGGTCAGCAGTCCAGTGGTCAGGAAGCCAAGAGTCCATGAATCGGGAAACCAGGAGTCAGGAAGCCAAGAGTCCGAGGGACAGGAAACCAGGAGACAGGAAGCCAAGGGTCCAAGAGTCAGGTAACCAGGAGTCAGGAAGCCGAAGCACAGCTAGGTGGGTAGTGTGTTGCTGTGGCAAAGAGCCAGAGGGAAATGCTGGTCTTATATACCCCTCCCGGCCCTTGCCACCAGGTGCTACGAGTCTTTTGTCAAGCCTCACCTGTGCCAGGCCAAACTCAGTCCTGTGAGGCCCTACCAGTCACAGGGCCTGGCTCCTGCACACACTCCAAACAGTAATCATATTCTATTAGAGGTGTTCCAATCACTGTACTTTCTTATTGCATATTGTTTTGTTGTGTAAGCATGTAGATTGTCCTTTCTAAGCAATGCAGCTGGAAGGAAGCTCTTAATAAGGGGAGCAAATGTTTTGTCTCAGTTTTAGATTCAATACACGGAGGGGAATCTACATCTCCTTTCACATGCCTTCTTCAGAGAGTTGAACTGAATATTCATATGAAGTCCTATAACTGTTGAATTTAATCAATTCAAATAACACTAGAAAAATAATAGTTCAAAAAGAAGCTCATTCACATTTTTCAAAAAGAATTTTGGTGCTTTGGACCTGTTTGGGGAAAACTTTAACATGCACACATACCAAACCTCACCACTTTTAGCCTACTTTTTGAAGGATGTAGTAATTTCTGATGGCCCTGGGCACCATTGAAGCTGATAGTAATAGTTCATTATAGTCATTGACAGCCTTCTCTTCTTTTTGTCTGTCCCAAATCTCCCCCCATTCAGTCACATCACTCGACCCCATGTTCTAGTATCACCAGAGCGAGGCAAAACGTTTTCTTACCTTTTACCTATGGAGATGGTTTTTATAGGTTTCAGCCAAACACACTGAGCTGCTCTGTGGATGAAAGTGACGTCTGTCACTCACATTTGTGGATGGAGGGAAATGCCCCCTATCTGACTGGTCTACCAAACAGCATGACTCAGAGCGGACCTCGATTGCCGTTGCCGGCATTGTTGCAGAGAGAAGCACCAAGCGCAGGGAGCACTGAGCACCTCATTCTTTAAAAGCTGAATCTGGAAGGTTTCCCAGAATACACATCTGCCCCTATAATTTACATCTCAGATAATGTCTGACTCGAGGAGGTAGCAACAATGAGTACATTTATTCACAGTGGGCGAATTACTCACTCTCTGTGTGGCTATGCCATGCTTCTGGGTGAGCTCTCCCATAACTAGTTATCAGGCTAACTAGCAAATGGGAGGAGGGGCCCTTCTGGTGAGCTCTAAATGTGTTAATGTGCTCCATCTGTAAAATACACAATGTACCATCTGCCAGTTGGCAGGGAGTGGCTGCTGAGTCTTACTTACTTATGTATGTGCACTTTTCCTCTGCTCTCTGATGATCTGAAATTCTTCAACCAGATTAATGTTCCTGCTGTCATGATACTGGTGATGTTTGATAATGTGCTGCTAACAGTTTGGAGGGAGGTTGTTTGCAATCTCTCGTGGAAGGCGATAAAATGAGAAGAAACTTTTCTATCTTGACTTGTATGTGTTAGAAACATAGAAGTAAATAAAGCTGCCTTATACCGTGGCAGAACATTGGTCTGTATTGGTCAGTATTTGTCTTCATGGGCTTCATGGGTTTCAGAGACAATGTTGACATTGCTGATATATTGCCCACATGCTGTATGATGTTGGGAATTTCTTAAAAATGTTATTTTATGATGTTTGGCTATTTTCTTATGCAACACCCAGAGAGTGACAGGTCTTGGAAAACAACAAATAAATATTATTAGGGGCTCTGTGAGGGGGAAAGGAACCTCCTAATAACTCTCAGCACCCTTAATCAACTACTGCTCCCATAATTCTTTGTGGGAAGTCATGACTGTTTAAAGTGGTCTAATAGTGCTTTAAATGTATGGCGTGAATGTGGCCATAGCTGCCATGATACATCTATGCACCTGTCTATCAGTATCAAGGGCACAGGAAGAGAACATTTGCATGCCTAGTCAATCATAGCTGGGGGCAGGGGGTGGATCCAGACCTCTTTGGTCATGCAAATTTCACCCTAGGTTACTCCAGTCCTTGGAGCAGCAGAAAAAGGAGAAATAAAGGAAACATTAATTGATTCTAGGTATATTTTAATGATATAGAAAAGGCTGCCACATATTTGACTTGCTTAAAGATTATGCTAGATAATAGCACTTAATGAAACATTTATTGGAAGACTCTCTTGAAAAAGGCAGTATTCAGTTAACTCCTTTTGAGGTCAATAGTATGATGTTAATGGAAAAGGAATAATGAGCCCGGTAGCATTATGCAAATAAGTCTGAATACCTGCAGCAAATCTTAATTTGTCCAGTCATAATTGCTGGTAACCAAATTGCCATATTATCGCTCAATTGCTTTTTGAGCTAATAAGCAACATAACAAATAAGTACCTAAAGTAAAACAAACATTTAGGGAGCTAATTACACAGACAAAGTCAAAACAAGACTGGAGTCATTTTGAGATTTAATATTTCACTCCTGTTCCTTTTCTGCTTGAAATCAAAAGCACATGGAATAAACTTGTAGCCATCAAATCACACAGTTTTTATCCGTATATTGCATTTTCAAAGCACATGATAACCCACCCTTTTGAACTCTTTGTTAAATCATGCAACAATAGGCACTTACTGGTTCCTTAACTTTGTACAAGGTGAGAATCATAGAGTATGATCTTTCCTTTTACCCATCACCATGGATTGAATGGATGAGAAATTCACTCTGAGTGGCACTCCACACCACAACATTAGTGTTTAAAATGAAGGCATGTTACTGTATGTATGCCCTGTCACATGACTGTGTGTCATTTACACATGTTACATCACCCAACCTGATATTTGAAGGTTTCAAACTGGTTAAGCCAGTGTGAGAACAGAACATGCAAGCATACCAGTGTCCCAGCTCTTGGGCACCACTAGCTGCCTCAGCCCCTTAGAGCTTCTCACCATTCACAGCTTCAGTGTGTGAGTCATCCCTCAAACCTCAAACCCTAGCTCATCAACACCACTGAGAGCATGTAGGAACATGGGAAGGCCATTAGTCAATGCAGCTCCCTCTTGTCTACATCAACCGGCAGCAGGTCTCCAGGGCTTCATACATGGGTCTCTCTTAGTTCTACCTGGAGATGCTACAGGTGGGCATGAGGATTTGTGTATGCAAACTGTATGCTCTGCTAGGGTGCTGTGGACCTTCACCATGTGGAAAAGACACATTTACAATTGCAGTGACTCCAAAGGAGTTCTTTACCAACTGACAGCTGGTAAGAAGTATATTTTGTAGCTGGGCCATAAATCCATTGCCTTTACAGAGGTTAATTAACACTTTCCTAAACGCCTGTAAATCAGATACATCACAAATCTGCCTCTGTTGTAAAATAGTTTTCCTTCTGTTCAGATGCTTCAGATGGAGCAGCACTTTTTCTATTGCTTGATGCAAATGCTAATTAACTCTTCCTGAAGGTGAGGCAAATCAGCTGCAAGCCTATTCTTCACACTTTGTCTTCTATGAATGTTGTTGTGTGTGCAGTACTGCACCACTCAAGCTCTACTGCTACATCTAAAGTAGACTTCTCATTTTGTTGCTATTAAAAAAATAAATAGACATTTTGGTAAACATCACTGATCTATCACCTCCAAATTCTTATTCAAAATACCAATGGTCATTCTGAGATATGCCTTCTTTTTTCTTTGCAGATACACTTACAAGTCACACTTGCATGAAGGGACACAATACATGATCATAGCGTTTTGCTTGAATTTTGCCTAACTTGAAATTGAATGCAAATTCGGAGGATCCTATTTGGGCAAAACATCCAAAGAGCGGCAAGAGAATAACTATTGTTCCTTCTACAGCTATTCTCTCTTAGAGCAAATTCAGGTCATTGAGCGCCAACGTGAATGGAACCAAAACATCACAACAGCAACTATATGTTGGGCAAACCCCTCAAAAGGGGAAAGGGGAACAAATAAATTGGGACAGGTTCAGGGGAAGGGTGTGCCAGATGGTAAGAGGTTTGGGAATAAAGTCCTGTGAAGAACAGGTGGATATGCTTAGTCTGGAGGAGGGAAGATTAAGGGAGATATGCTAGTGATATTAAATTATCTGAAGGGCTGTCGTGGAGAAGGGGGCAGTTCTAGAACCAAAGGGTGGAAGTTACAGGGATGTCCAAAGGGGAGTTTCCTCATATCTTTATGAGCATTTCTTGTGTATATTCATTTAGTATAGTTCTACTGTGATTAATTCTATGGTAATGTACCCAAATTCCTTATACTGTGTAAGCCAAGCCTAGTAATTATTTACTTTCACAGTTCACAGTTCACTGAAGATAAGCAAATCTAACACCACCTGTTCCTTAATCCTTTCCAAGATGCATCACCTTCAAATCCCACACATAAATTCATGTCTGAGAAAAGTCATTTATTCAGATGTCAAGCTCACCTCATTCCCAAATGGTAACAAAAATATAAAACTGCCAGTAAAATAGAACAAAATCTAATACTGGCCCAAGACATTTATTATTCCTGAGACATAGCAGAAAATGGTGCCCCACCCTTACCAGTTAATGGTGCTGAATTTATTTTGGTACCTGGGACATAAAATCCCACAAGGGAATTTTCCTCCCTCTGATGGTAATTGTAGTAATAGCTGTCTTTTCATGTCACCCCAAATCAGCTGCCTGAAGCGGCCTCCTCAATCTGCCAAATGGTAGAACCAGATCTGAACATTTTTTTAAAAAAATCACCTCTATGCTGGCTTAGCTCTGAATCCCAGAAGCCAACCTAAACGGGTAGTTTCTTGTGTAATATTCTTGTATAATATTCTTTCAGCAACACATTCCTATTTGGAGGTAGGTTGCCATATTTGGCACCAGCATTTTTTAAGGATGATAAAGTGCACTCGCACAAGTGATAGTGATGGTCACCAACTTGGAGAGCTTTAAAATGGGATAAGACAAATTCATGGAAGATGGGGCTGCCAATGACATGCTCTACTTCCACTGTCAGAGACTTTATGGACACATTATGCGCTCAGGTTCTATTGTGGGTCTCCCATGGGATCTGGTTGGTCACTGTGACAACAAAATGTTAGTTTATCTGGATCTTTGGCCTGATACAGCAGGGCTCTTCTAAAGCTCTTTGCATGCTGCGCTAATCTTGTCGTAAATTAGAGTAAGAAAATAAGAAGATCTCTCTTGGACAAAAGAGTGCATTTGTTCCCAACAACGATTGGACAAATTCTTCTGGAAAGCGGACAAGCTGGACATGGAGAAAACTGCTGCCTCTTGCCATGTTTCATAATTCATGCAGACATGGATTATAATAGCCAGAATCTCATTTAACAAATAGTATTTCAAATAAGGGTTTAAATATGAAATACATAGTTATACCAATATCTGTACTTGTGTGTTTATACATAATTCAGAACAGTTAAAACAATGACTAACTTCTTGCTTCTGCCCACCAATCAGCAATCCCAGCAAAATATTGCTCTAGAGTATTGTTGTCAAAGTAATTTCCTGAACTATTAGGTCTTCAATTAGAAACACAGAGTGAATGTGCCAAAACAAAATCCCCAAGAATTTCATGTTTACTTTGCTTATATGAAGAATCATGAGGGATATTTTTCATGGGCCAAAGGTCAGTTGACAAAGGTACTTGAACACTGATTATAGGAAGAACTAGGGTTGATTATGTGAGCAGGTTACAATGGCATCAATAAACATTAAGCATAGGGTGGCATTCATTAGTTTTCAGCAAAGGTTACATTTATTATTCCAAAAATAATGAGCATGGTGTAAGAATTCAATTTCAGGAAATTGGGTGAGGTCAAAAGCTGGTGTTTGTTGCTTCAATTGCAAATCTCTATTGACTTCATATGGGAGCTTCAGCTACAGAGCTCTTAGAAAGGGATCCATCTTTACAGGCTGATATACAATGCCTGTCTTCATTAATGTAGTTCCGTTAATTTAAATTAGTGTTCCTCAGAAATCAATGGAAGCATATTAAAGTTCATTATTAATCAACTTTCACCACCCTGAAATGCACAAGCATTATGAAATTCCTCTGCTATCCAGTAATATTTTTATATATATAAAAAATCTGTAACCAAAAGAAACTAAAGACTTTTTGAGCCTAAGAAATGATTAAAGAGTTGGGAAGTTATATAAAAGTGCTACTCCCTGTAATGAGCATGTGTAGAATGTATGTGTTTACATACACACATACTCTGTGTGTGTTCACTATAGGATCCCTGTACTGTCAAAACTGTACATATAGAGACCATAGCCTCAGCAGAAACTGTTGGAGAGACAGTTTTGGAAGAGAGATTCCTACTTTCCAATAGCAGAGTTAAGCACAATGGTGATTGCTAACAAGCTCATTAAAATACTTAGGCTAGAATAAATCACAGGGACTTAGCTTTGCAAACAAGAGAATATTTTACTTACACTGTTTCCAGAAGTTACATCAGACAAGTCTCCATCTACCAGTAGTACAACAAAGATGAAAAAGCTTCCGCATGGCATAGGGTAAAAGATTTCTGCATTGCAGAGGGTTGGACTAGTTGACCCTCATGGTCCCTTCCATTTCTACAATTCTATGATTCTAAGTAAGCTTGCATAAGATTGTGCTGTACGATGTTTACCATACTAGAATAACAGGCCTTGATTTTGACTAGTCTTAGCTGAGTCAGGTACAGCTTCATTACAATCTCCTTTATTGCCAATTGAACAATCACCACAGCTTCCTCCTATATTTCATGGTCCTTTTATTAAAACACCATTTGTCTTGCTGCTATTGAGAAATCCCATTACACCTGTTGTTTGCCTTCAGGGGACTTGTTGCTAAACTGGTGGTGTTCAAGCTTAGCTTTATGCACCAGAAACTAATAAAATATAACATTGCTCTCTTTGCTCAAAATATTTGCTGTTTAAAAGACAATGTTCCCCAATATTCGCCTATATATTTTACAGTGATATATGGCTCAGCCAGAAAGCAATTGTCTGATATATTTACCAATTCCACCCTCCTGCACCTCAGATTTTTGCAAAACACTTTGGGCATATGAGCTAACATAAAGAAAAAAAGTTTATTCTGTAATTTTTAAAGTCTTCAGCTGGACAAAAAAAAAAAAGGAGCAAAACCTACTTTTCATCTTAGCAATAACTATTTGGATTCTGTTCAGCTTTCATGCAAAATCCAATGTTTTCAAGATTATAATTACACAAGATGATGCCATATGTTCCAGTAAATTAAGATGCACCTCATCCCTTAACTAAGTACAATTACTATAAAAGTAGAGAGACCTTTATGAAGGCAGCTGTGTGAGAAGAATATCAGTGAGCAGAAAACAACCTAACAGCCCCCTCCTAAGAGCTGCTGTGCCAACCACGTTTATTGCTTAAAGACTGAGTGAACTGTTTTCTTGTGCCAATGACAATGTTAGTTGTGCTATGATGGCACTGCAAGTTGGCACAGGTGGTCATGAAGATGTAATGTTG
Organism: Podarcis gaigeae; assembly: GCF_964106915.1. Taxonomy (NCBI): domain Eukaryota; kingdom Metazoa; phylum Chordata; class Lepidosauria; order Squamata; family Lacertidae; genus Podarcis; species Podarcis gaigeae. The sequence continues at coordinate 82,482,103 of NC_139681.1, read as the reverse complement.
GCCATTTGACACTAGATAGTTGAAAATAACCCAGTAATAGGATTGTTGACCCTGTTCTCTCGCTCTTGCGCATGCATGAACACAAACAGAATCCTGTACATGCAGTAGGAGAGTGAATGCTTGCACAGTCTTCTCAAAGGGTGAGAAATGTTGGAAGAGGTACAGAAGGCCATGGGGACAGCCATCATTTTCCATCCAAAAGATACAATCTGAAACAATTGCATATCATCACATACCACCTACTCCTGTATAGACATGTAAATTGACTTTGACCATGTGATGAAATTCTTCTTGTAGTACCACACCCTACTTAATACCATAGGGTGATGATAAAATTATTATTCACAACTTTTAGAAGACACCTGAAGGCAGCCCTATATTGGGAAGATTTTAATGTTCAACTTTTTATATGTGCTGGAATCTGTGGCTGGGGAAACCCACCACAGATGGGTGGGTATAAATAATAAAATTAATATTATTATTCACCTGAAAATGGGCATTTTCTTCTATTGACTTTCTACTTCAGAATGCCCTCCCCTCTGCCATACATGAAACAGCAACCACAACTTGTTCCAGATGCCTTGCAAAGAGGCATTATTTTGCCCAGGCTTTCCCTGACCCATACGATCAGACCCTGTTTTTATCCATATGAGTTACAGCTTTTTTTATTGGCTTTTATGTGCTTTTATACTACAGTTTTATTGATTGTGTTTTATGTTTGTTTTAAAGCTATGGCTTATGTTGTACAATGCTTAGACATTTTTTCAAAAAAATAGTAAGTGGTTTATAAAAGCTTTAAAATAAGTAGAATGCAACACCCCTTGTTCTTAGGTAACAGATTGACACATTGGGGAGGGAGGAATTTAGGTTAGCCTAGCTTCCAAGTGGGAGATGGAATGCTGGGGAGCTGAATTGGTGGTGATAGCATGAACACAGCTTACAAATACTTATCTAGTGTGATTGGTGGGTTTTGGCAATTTTGCAACTTTATGTTGTTCTGACTGGTTTGTTGTGCCTGTATTGTTCCATTCTTTTGCATCAATATGCTGCCCACCACTTTGGGAGCCTTTGGAGGCCAAAAAACTCTGTATAAATAAACGATCACATCACAACAACATAGCATACCATCATGCCTAGGGGTATTTGCCGATTTTCAAAACATGGAGCAGACGTGCTAGGCTTTTAAAAGGAAGCAGAAAATGGGGGAAGCCATCAAACCACCTTGTATATTATGTCAAGTACCCATCAGAAAGCTGAATAACTTGAGCACACATCCCTGAAGTCAAACTGCTGTAGCACTGAAGTGACCTCCCTGGGGTGCAAGCCTGGGCGGTGTGTATGGAAGTCCTGGGCTGTCCAGCTAGCAAGACCCCACTCTCATCCTCACTGATGTGGTCCAAAGGAAAGCAGAGCAATACGTTTGGCACCAGCTTGGCTGCAGGTGTTGCTGGAAGGAGGTGTACTAAGTGCTATCCAACTGTCTTAAGCACTCACTCCAGAAAAGGCATTGCAAATGGTGGTGGCTGCTCTCTCCTTGTCCTGTACTTCAGACAAGAACAATACCACAAGGAGGATGTTGAAGAAAGTTTTCTATAGTGCTCTGGGGATCAGCAGCAACTACGGTGGTTAGAATGCTTTTTCCTATGTGATGTCTCATTAAGCAGGAAATTCATGAGTTTGGACTGAAGCTCTAATTTATGTCTTATTGAAAGCATTAGCCAAGTATTCTCCTTGAACAATGTGGCCCTACTTCTCAGAATGGCAGTTACAGAAAGCAAGCCACAGTGCAAAGAATTCTCTAATTGCCCTATTTCTCTGAGGACTTTGTACCAAAGTCATGCATAAACTGCACATTTTAAGAACAGCTTTGTACACTTAGATATTTTATCTCAAGGTCAGGCATATTTATTTAATATAACAAGCTCTCCACAGCAGATGATGATCAAGCCAAGATTCAGCTGACCAGTCAGTATAAATGTCTCACTGATGTATCTCAGAAAGTTAATCTTTCCTTCTCTTCTTAAGCATCATTTATCATTATTTGTTGGTGCTGAAGTAACAGATTCTTAGGAGAAGGTACCATATCTGCCCAGCAAAGTCTTTCTGCTCTGCAGTTCTGCCCCACCCCAAATTATTTGTTGCTGCTGCTGCTCCTAGAATTGTATGTGATTCCATATCACCAGGGATCAGTGCTTCCTCTGCAGCCTTCCCAGGTAATTTAATTAAAGCCACAGGATACATGATGAGATGGGGCTTTGCTTTCAGTCAAGAAGTCTGGACAAGCAGGGAGGCTTGAGAAATGTTTCACAGAAAGAAAGATGCCCATACTTATTTCACAATAATAAGGTAAGTTCAAAACCCTGCACACTGCAATTATAGGGTATTGTGAAGAGATTCTGACAGATGCTGGAACTTCCTGCTTGAGTCAGCAGCTGAGCCAACGCAGAGGTGAGGAGTGGGAACCAGAAGTAGATAAGGATGGTGAGAGCATCCTTTGGGAGATAAACGGCCAATGTCTGAGAGCTTGCTGGCTGGGTCCAGACAGGGAGGAGGAAAGGGGGACGGGAGTGATGGAGGAAAGCTACAAGCAAAGAAAATAGGTGAGGTACAAAAGGAATTTGGGCTGCTTCAGCAAGGACCATGAGTTGGGGAAGGAGGAAGAGTAATTGGACAGAAGGACCAGGGTCGTTATTCCTAGTGGCAAGTCAAAAAAGGAGAGGGATAAAAAAGCAAGCAGAATGGGGCACTGTTGAAGAACAGGAGAAGATAGGAGAGAACCATTACTGAGCTACTGTAGGTAAATTCCATTAAACACTGAAGAACACCCATAATGGTTTAGCAAAGCCAGCCAAACACTTTCTCTCTACAGAGTTATTTTAAGAAGCTGACTTGCTGTGTGCCACCGAGGTGCAAGCCACTAAAATACAAAGCCGCCCCCTCGTGAATCTGTTCCGTTAGTCCTCTCCTGAGCTGTGGTTCATGCCTTTAAGAAATCATACAATCCTGTATTATGTCCCTAAGTGGGGGTGGGAGACAGGGAGACCGTCCTGCGGGGAAGGCTTTGAGGGATGACAAATGGGCAAAGCAATCAGGTCAGAAAAATTTCATTAACTAGTCATTTCCAGACTAGCCACTGTGTGAATACAAACAGCTGACATTTAGATGGAGCATCTTTCTGAGGTCTTTCTCTTCCCCACTCATTTTCACAATACTTATTACCAAAGGTCATTTTTTTAAAAAAGGAAGAAGAGGACAGGAGGAAAAACACAAAATTGTTTGAGCAGCCAGGGTTTCATTGGAAGCTTTTAAAAGTTCAGAACACTCTGACCCTATAGTTGTATGTTTCCAGCCTTTCTCTAGTTCCCTTTTTATATCCTGTTTCTGCCCTGTCCAATGTATCCCCTAGTTTTTCATCCTCTGCAATTGCCATTAATGGACTATGACTCCCACTGCCGGGTCATTAATGAGCGAGGAGCAATTGCCTTCCCACAACATTGGACATTACATTATCACTTGCTCTCATTATGCTGCGTTTATAGCACAGGCAGCCAATGTGCTATAGGTCCCATCATCCCTGACCATGGGGTCCATGGAAGCTAGGACTGATATGAGCTGAAATCCAAAACATCTGGAGGGGGTTGTGTTACACCCACACGCACCCCACACACATTTCTTACCTTCATGACAGATTTATCATCCTAAAACCTGTTCTAAGTTTGCATCTTGAGTAGAGAATAAGCACATATGGCTGAACAATAGTGGGAGAGGGCCAAAGCCCTTATGTGCTGCTTGCCAGTTCCTTAGAGGCATTTGGTTGGTCATTGTGGCAAATTAGAGACCCTACAGAGCCAGAAAATACTGGGCTACTATACACAAAGTTTGAGATACTGTTTTAGCTGGGACATCCAGGAATTGCAGAAGCCATGTCAGCTTCTGATTTGATCCTGGAATGTCCCGTTATTTGGTCCAGCACTCTAGGGCAAGTCAGCTGGCTCTTGCGAGAACTCGGGACCAAATAGCAAATGTCCTGATTTTAAATAGCAGGATGTTGGAGGTATTGCCGGTTAAGAGGTACTTTCCATTTTCAACAGGGTGCATTACAAAGATGTCTAACATGGCACTATATTTTAAACTATATACATCTCATACATTTTCATTTTCATTTATCCTCACTGCCTAATGTCACATTATGTACTTTATAATGAAACCTGATTACAATGAATCTTGCAAGCCAGCTGTGTTTTGTAATCTGAACAGCTTTCCTTCCTCCCCCGCCCTTTCTCCAAAACAGCTTCATCTTCCTTCAGTTCCCAAAGAACAGCAGATGTTCGCTTTGGGAAAATCACCTGATGAATACCATATTAGTTGCATGACACTATGAAACAAGAAGTGGCAACAAAGACAACTATTTACATCCACCCACCCATCTCCATCTGTCTATTCCAGGGGTCAGCAACCCTTTTCAGCCATGGGCCGGTCCATCATTCCTCAGACTATGTGGTGGGCAGGACAATATTTTGAGGGGGCGGGATGAACAAATTCCTATGTCCCACAAATAACCTAGAGATCCATTTTAAATAAAAGGACACATTCTACTCATGTAAAAACAGGCTGATTCCCAGACTGTCCGCAGACCGGATTGAGAAGGTGATTGGGCCACATCTGGCCCACGAGCCTTAGGTTGCCTACCCCGGTCTATTCTATATTTCCTATCTTTCTTCTTCTATATATTTTAGAAAGTTGTTTGTCTGCTCTCTGAGCATTCAGACACCTCTTGTGATACCATTACCAAATTTAGCACGCTGGCTCCTGAGACCAGTCTTACTTTCAAACACAAATGAAAATCCAACCCTTGTTCTCAGGAACCATCCTGCAAATTCGGTGACAATGTGAAAACATAGTCTTGGGAACCATTGTGCCAAATTGGGTGAAGATGTCTCAAAAGGTGTGCCAATGCATAGAGACAGACAGATAGACAACTTTCCAAAATATCTGCCATTGGGCACCATTTTGAATCCAGGCGGCAGACTTGGCATTTTGAAACTGCACAGATTTGGACACCTCTTAAGGTGTAGCCTCACCAAATGTGACATAATATGCTCCCTCGTGATCCTTTTGCAACAAAACAGCAGATGAAGATATGGTTTCTGTGAGCAGGCCTTAAGCCTGATTTACACAAGAGCCTAGCCCTCAGCTGCTACACAAGAGCAAGAGCAAGTACCAAGAGGCTGCAATGCTGTGCTATTGGCTTTTATTGGAAAGAGAAGGCTAGATTAGGTAGCTCTTGATCTGATCCAGCAAGACAGTTCTTATGTTGCTACCATCATGTAGGATTTCTCCGACACAGTAACAAGCCACCCGACTCCACATACCGCATCTCCTGCTGACAATTTTAAATGCTGACAAAAGCGAGTAAATATTTCACTAGAGATGCATTGTGGGAATTTCAGGCAGCCTCTCAATACTCACTGGTTTAAATTTGGAAACAAAACTCCGATCATTAAAATGCAGGAGAGAGGGATTTCTGCGGAAGCCTCAGCACAAATGTAATTATGGTGTTGCCATCAAAGCCTTTCTAATATTATTTACTTGCACACCCATCATCCTAATGAGTTCTAGGGAAAGGGTTTGAAGCCTGCTGGGGACAGAGCACTTAAACCAGAGTGTGGAAACCACTGGAAAGCTGAAGCTGAAAGAGAAACTGAAAGATTTATGGCACAATATTGAAAGTAGTCTACTGGCACAAGTTGGGTTGGCTGAAGTGGAATTGGATCGGGGAAGTATTGTCAGATTCTAGCTTTCAGAGAGCCTGATATGCTCAGATGATACTCTGGAGCACATATGCTGAAAAGAGACTTCTGTCCATTGTTCCAGTTAGTGGTTGTAACACGCTTTCCAATATGGCAGAATAAGACTGTATGAAATTTGCAATGAACAGGATCTCCTGTGGTGATTCACTAGGCTTGAAGAAAAGATTCTTCATTCTGTACATTAAAGGGTGCATAAAATCTAAGTTTATTTTCCAAAGTATTTTGGTATCTGTGTCTTATAATCTTTTACCAGCTTGGGTCATTGGGTATGCACAAACTGGGGTCCAATTCTGAGATTTGTTTTTCAGAATACATCTTCTTTGGTGATTACTCATAGCTGAGTAAGATTGTCTTCCATAAACACGGTTTTAACAATGAATCCGTAGGTGACTGTGGAGGCCAATTCTGGATCCACACGTCCTTCCACAATGGGGACATTGGTTAGATTAGGTAGCTCTTGATCTGATCCAGCAAGACAGTTTCATGGTGTGGATTTGCCAAGTGTGCCTTCCTCTTAGCACATTTCTCCCTTGCGTCCTGAGTTCAAATGTCTTCAAAGCCCATGAAACTTTTGGTAAAGGCTGTTCTCCAATTGGAGCGCTTGCAGGCAAGTGTTTCCCAATTGTTGGTGTTTATACTACATTTTTTTAAAAATTGCCTTGAGACAGTCTTTAAACCTCTTTTGGACAGACCACAAACTTCTAGATCTTAAAGTAACCACAGGTCTTGAGATCAGATATTTATTTCCTTTCGTCCCTCTAACAACACAGACCTTGATTATATATTTCTCCTGCTTTTGCACAATTTTGGCTTAAAAAACTATTTTGCTGATAATTTTTACTAGCTTTCATAACATTCCTTTTGGGTTCCTTCAGAATTCCTCATCAGATTCATATATAGATGAAGGAACCTCCAAATCTGCTTTTGATTGTCCACCAGTTGCCCATTTGTAGTTGGCTCTAAGAAACACAAAAGACATGATATTCACACATATACATATTCATTTTGGATTCTACTGCCCTAGGAAGTCTACAGCCAGACTTCCTAGGGCAGCCAGAACCGCCTGCTATTTTTAATGTGCATTTTTGTTCATAATTGGCAGGTATGAGCAGTGGCCTTTCCTCAGCTTATAAAACATAAATAGACAACTACATCTATGTTTGCATCTGCCATAAATAATACTTGATGGCAGGCTTGGAGTTTTTTTGCACTGCAATTTACACCGCTTAAGCCATGAAAAGAAAAATCATGTTTTGTAAAAATGCATTAAAATGCATTTTTAATGACAAAATCTTGTAAACCCCAAATTAAGCTGGTATACAAGTCGTTTCTGTTTTGGAAAAATATGGCAGAGTAAGTATTTTTAACCAATCTCAGAAAGGTCATGCATCTTCAAAGCGCTCATAAAATGATGCTCATGTTTTGCTTTCTCAGTGTTTTGAAACTAAAGTTTAGAAGAATGGTGAGTGGGGGAAAAGATTTAGCAGTTTCATTTGGAGATATTCCCCATATTGCATGCCTCCGTCCATCACCACAAACATTTTGTCCTCAGAAATGGATTATGATTTGCCAAGAGAAATGTGCTTACTACAAGGCAATGTGAGCCAGTTTCTTCAAGCAACAGATTTTACGTGAAATTAAGAGGAAAATAATTTTGATTTAGGTTAGGCGGAACTTCATATAACTATATATCTGATATTGCCCATAACACTAAAAGTGGGTTGTAAGGATGAGAAAGCCTAGACATAACCACTGTCAGATAGTGCCATACTGGATAGAGGAAGAAGACCGCAATCATTACACAATATGCTTCCACATCACAAGTACATCTCACTGTTAAAGAATGAAAATTCAGTTTGGCCAAATGTACATATTAGGGGCAAAAGAGGAGGCTAGTCCGTCTGGGATTTCCAGTGATATGCTATCACTAGACATGTGGCTATGGGTAGAAAAAGCGTACATCAGAGCATATGAAAATCTGTTTGCTCGACAATCAGTTTGCTATGTGCAGGAACAGCCAGCATGGAGGGCCTGTGCCACACTGCCACCCTTCCAACTGTTAGAATTCCTGCTCTATGATTGCAGTCATGGGATTGTCTTTCGCATGACGCTATATGTTTTGACTCCACAGAGTGGAAGTGACAGAGACAGGATGTTTGTGTTACTGTGTTCCGTGAAGTGGAATCATTGTCCTTTGTTCTTTCTCTCTGCTGTCTGATGCTAGAGAGAGAGGGGGCCATGTTGCAGTGCTCCGTGTGTGTTTGTATGTAAATAAAGTAGATTAGCCAAAATGCTGAGTTGCTGAGGTCTGTTGCGCAAGTTGCGCAAACTCTGTGGATCCCTAAGTGTGCCGGTGTCTGTTGGCATCAGTCGCTGTGATGTTCGGGCTGAAGAAAGCTTTTGAAGCTCCTGAACAAACGACCAGGAGGGAGAGAACATACCAGTCGGGCATGTGTCTCTGCCAGGGTCCTACTCAAGTGTAGGATGAGCTCCTGACACCAAAGACAGAATCATTGGTACTTACCAGGATAATTCCAGGGCAAAGCAAGGCAGCAGCAAGATTAGGGCACTGTGGGAACCCTGGCACAGCCAAACTGATTGCCCACTGATGCACTCACTTAGCCCCTATCTTGCCACTGCCCCAACCTCACACCATCCCAGTAAGAGGCAGAGACTCTGTTGTCAGGAAAGTAGTGGCACACCAGCTACTCCTCGCTACAGGGGCAATCTTATAGCAAGGCCTGCTGGGATAGGCAGAATGCAGCTCAGCCGCCATTATGTCCCCAATCCTGGATCAGGCAAAGGTACACTGGTGCAACTTGCTCCTGCTGGCACAGCTGGCTGAGCCAATACCAGTGTAAGTCCCCAAAAAGAGGGCATTGTGGGAGGGGGGCATGGAAGAATGGAACCAGAGAGGAGGGACTTAGGCAGGATCCTAAGCCTGTTCAGCTTGGTGTCATGACCTGGCAACCTGACACAGAACACAATGTTAAAGGCTTGCTTTCCCTCTGCCAGGCTTCCCTCTGAAGTGCTTTGACAGTAAGAGCTGTTGGACCAGGGAACAGTTTCTCTCGGGATGTGGTGGACTGTCCTTCCTTGGAGGTGTTTAAGCAGAGGCTGGGTGGTCTGCATCAGCTGGATACATCAGCTGAGATCCCTGCATTTCAGGGGCTTGGACTAGACGACCCTTGGGTACCTTCTTACTCTAAGATTCTATGATCCCAGGCTTAGGCAGACTGGGTTTGGATTTGGTGCAACTTTATGCTGGCTTATTTCATGCTGGCTGGCTTGATGCCACCTTCCTGCTCCTGGAATTGCTCCCTATGCAACACAGCAGAACAGGGACAGTCTTAGAGAATAAAAAGTACAGAGCTCCTTGAGCTCCCAGAAATGATTCAACCGCTATTGGGATTCCTGTCCTTAGCATGGCTGTGCAGGAGAGGACTATACGGCATAAGTACATCAGTCACCACCCCGCCCACATGCTTGGGGTGTTGCGGGATTATTTTTCAGCTATGATCAACCTAAATGCAGCCTTTCAGTCAGAAGCTGTTCTTTATTCACAAGCATTCCATAGCTGCCTCTTCTGATTTACTCGTTGCCTTGCAGCCATTTAGGTTTACAAAGGAATAGGCCATTGTTTTGATAAATGCTTCAGTTAAGGGGCCATAAAGAATACTACAATGCGAGAGAGACTTTAACTCTTTCCATCTTATGCTTTTGCTGGTATGGCCATGCAGGAGGAAGCCATGGGGAAGGAAGTAGGAGGTCACCCTGAGTAGAAACAGCAGCTAGGGCTTCTTCATTCCCTCAGGAAAGAATGAGAAAAGATTCCTGACTGTTTCCAATATTCTGTCCGGGGGGGGGATCACGATTGTTTGACCAGACGGTGACAGCCCCCCAGGGATCATAAGGAAGGAATAAAGACTCTGACAACATTATATGGAATTAAAATCAGGCCACAACTTTATTAAACTTCCGAATATAGGAGGAACTTGGCTTAAGCCTTGGGTGTGTATCCCTCCCAGCCACCCAGCTGGGGGAACTGGGGCACATCAGGGTAAATGGGATATGGGGGTGCTCTGCGAGACGTAAGTGTAGCAGGCAGCCAAGCCCATATCCCCACACACAGGGTAGTTCACTGATGACCTTTCAATGTATGGCCAGTGACACCCATATATATAACCCCTTTAAGAGGGGGGATCCTGGAATCGCCGCTGCAGGGGGGTGAGTCACCACTTCACGCCCCCTCCCCAATAAAGAAGAAAAGACTAAAGGATTCCACCCAAGGCCATGCTTTGGGGAAGACAAAACCTGCCAGTGCAGGAAAATTTCTCCCCAGTCCTTCAACAGCAACCAGTCAAAGACCGTAGCAGCGCCCACTGAACAGGAAGAAAAAGTTAACCTGGAAACAAGAAACATTAAACAAAGGGAGGGGAGAGAGGGTGAATCTCCAGAGCCAACTGCCTGGCTATTGTCGGCTCCACCTCCCAGCAAGAAACTTGATTACTGAGGCTGTGCGTGAACCTCCAGAAATTAACACTGAGAGACAAGCCAGCCCCTGTTTGCCAGTGAGCTCCCTGGGAACTGTAGCACCACACACGATCCCGCAAAGGGCACCCACAATGTAAAGTGTGAGCACTCATTGCTAGAGTCTCTGTGTGCTATGCAGACCTCTGATCAATAACTCCCGCTTGAAGATTCTAGAAGTTTCCAAAGGAAACGGTGCCTTCAAGAGTCTCTTTGATTCATGTTTTACAGAAATGAGGAGAATAACCATTTAGAGAGAGAAAACACAAACCATTTCCACCTTCTGTTCACAGACCTGCACCTTAACGTGATGTGATTCATGGGCAATTTAAAACCAGCGAACAGACACTGAGAAAGAAATGGTGAAATGCTTAGGGAAATCATGACTATTTCAGATAAACATGGCCAACTCTTCCTACTCCTCACTGCGCTTAATGCACCTTCAGTACTCTACATAATAAAACAAAGGGGGGGAATCAAGTTCTTCATAGGCATAAGCATTAATACTTCATATACTCTGATATACGCTTCCTCCGAGGTAATTTTATAGAAGATACTTTCATCAATTGTCTTCCTCCTTGACTTAAAGGACACAGTAGGATGCAAAGCTGCTTTTCTGATTCAATTAGTGATTAATACTGAATGATGTACAATTATATTGTCAATGATAACAAGCAGTTTGCTGGGAGGACTGTTTGTGCTGGAGCTTTGGAAATGCAGAGGGAAAGGGGGGGGAGAGAAAGTGCACTCTCGAAACTGCAGAGTTATTTGAGATGTCAAGAAAAGATTCATTTTCTTCTATTAAAAATAGCACTTCAAAACCACCCTATTTCCAAAGCAGAGGCAGCCACATTCCAACAAAGAAAGGCATAAGTTGAAAGAAAAGGATTGTTTAGTTTTAACTGACAGAGGGAATAATATGGAGGGTGTAAATAATTTACTGTGTCCTTGTCCTATAGGGAACCGACAGAAGCATGCAACAATCATTAAGATTCAATACATAATTCAGCCTTTTCACTTTCTGTTTTATCATTCCGCTCATGCAGCTTTCAAATGTGTGGGCCCATATTCTCGTGCTCATTGAAAAGATGTTAAGTGTCTTGTCCTGATGCAACCAGAACTGTAAAACTTAATGAAATCTTGGGATTGTGCTCTTTACAGCTCCCATCCCTGCCTCTTTTTTAGTGAGGAAGCATAAAGCACAATGGAGAGTTTGTGCCACTAAACATTGACAAATAGGAACAGTTGCTGGGTTGTGATTATGAATGATGTTTAAATGTTTTGGATAAATGTGCATTTCATGAAATATTTGTGCTTAGCATTCTCTTTGTTACAGCCTGATTTACTCAGAACTCACCTGGAATATCCTTGGAGAAAGAAAAGAGACCACTCTTAACTGGCAAGTTGTGACAATGAGACAGCCCCCATCTTTGTGCTGCTCAGTGTTTTTTGTTTAGGAAAGCCTACGAGGACATGTACCGGTAATTTTATTACGTGTATTACTTTTTAAACTGTTGCCTTTATATCTGGATAATTTTATGGTGACTACTTGTCTTTAATATTTCTTTAATCATCATCATTTACTTATTATGTTGTTATTATTATTTGAAGAAAGTTTTATGGGTTTTAAGTAAATACATGTTACAAAATTAAATCAGCTCAACAGAATTACCTCCCTCCTTTCCTCCCTCAAGCAGAACAAAACGGTTTCAACAGCAAAGCACATTGTTCCATAATCAGGCATGTGTATGTGGTAGGTGCCAAATTGTATTGTTTTCATCTGAGAAAGTTATACGTGGATGCCAAGTATACCTTTACCTGTTTGGTAAGTTTTCCCACCGAAACAACCGTCCATACTTTCTGTCTCCGTAATATAAGCCCCCCACTCCAAGCCTTTTTCTGGGCTCACATTGGCTTAAGAACGTCTAGGCTCAGATCAGCCCATTGGGTCCTGGCTGAGCCAGGATGAAGGAGATATACTGGCATTTCTCCGGCTAAGCCAAGGATGAGGAAGATAAGCTGGTATAGCCCGCCTTTGCCAAGAACCTTCCAGGTTAGCTGGAGATCCACTGAATCTTAACTGGTTCATATCAGCACATCTTGCTATCTTGCTCCAGTCATTATGCATGATAGAGAATACAGTGGTGCCTCGCAAGATGAAATTAATTCATTCCGTGAATTTTTTCATCTAGCGAATTTTTCGTCTTGCGAAGCAGGAAATCCTATAGGAATGCATTGAAAATCAATTAATGCGTTCCTATGGTCAAAAAAAAGTCCAAACAAAGCCAAATTTGGTACAACAAGAGTTTATTAAGTGCTCTTTAATGTCACACATACTGTAAAGAGCATTTCAAAATTCAAACCCAGAATTTTTTAAAAAAACAGCAGAGTGGCCCAATGGTCACAGAAAATCATAAAAATGCAGGGGGGAAAAAACAAGCTTCCAGATTCTTGCAAACCCCTCCCCAACTGTTCCTCCAGCCACCCAGCACACAGAAATTCAAATCCAGAATTTTTTTTAAAAAAACAGCAGAGTAGCCCAATGGTCACAGAAAATCATAAAAATGCAGAAAAAAAACACAATCTTCCAGATTCTTGCAAACCCCTCCCCAACACCAAGTCCTTGAATTCCAAACACCCCAACCCAAAATCCAACCCCCCCAAAAAAAGTTTTAAAAGCTTAACTTACCAATTAGCTGCAAAAGAAGTTTTGGAAAAGCTTCAAAAATCATCAAAGTCTTTAAAAACCTCAAAAAAGGCTACTATGTACACTGCGTTCTATGAGTTGCTCCTCGAAGTCAAGTCGCAACTGTATTAATGGTGTTAAGAAAAAGGAAACAAACTTGCAAGACGTTTTCATCTTGCGAAGCAAGCCCATAGGGAAATTCGTTTTGCGAAGCAGCTCAAAAAATGGAAAGCCCTTTCGTCTAGCGAGTTTTCCATCTTGCGAGGCATTCGTCTTGCGGGGCACCACTGTATCTATTCAAAAGTGATGTGAGTAAGGGGTGAGGGAGGAGATGGGAAATGAGGAATTGCTTCCTGTGTCTCGAAGTATACACCCAACCATTCTGCAGTATTTTTCAGCGTGGAAAGCACAGTTTGTGAAACGAATGAAGAAATAAAATTAAAGGGCTGCTTGCAGAGGTCTCGTTCAGAATACTGCATGACCTTATTTGCACGACCAGTTAATTGAGGGATACCATGCCCTAGGTGGGATGAGAAAGAAGAACCCTGAGCTCATTACACAGTTGCTGAGATCAGGAGTGGATGTTATGATTATTCATCTCCATGCAATTGAAAGACAGATGTGCGAATGATACTGGGTTCTTAGGATCCATTAAATTTATATTTTTCAATAAGAAGAGCACATTATTTTTTAGTGGTTATCTGAGAATTACTATTGCCAATGCACAATATAACAGTAATTATTCTTAAATCAATGACACAAAATGGTCCATTTTAAATCATATTCTTGTCATTGGATTAAGGTGGTTATCAGCTGTACAGTCAGACAGCAATTACTCCACCTTAATTACTTCTGGACTTCTGGAGGTGACAGAAACTTATAATGCATGCTAGTGTGGCAATGATTTTTTTAAAAAATAGATATTTTTTCCCCCTATGATGTGAATGCGGTGTATGTTTGAATGGAAGAATGTGTGTCCTTGCGTATCAAAAAGATACTGTTCGAGAAGCTACTGAATATTAAGATAAGGAAAAACCTGACATTCTTCATATCTGTTGCCTTGATTCACAATATGGAAGTTGTTTTGGAATCATCAAGTCTTCTAGCATGGGAAACCTAATAAGATCAACTTTTCAGCATTAGAAAATATATATAAAAATAATAATTAACACAACACAATCAAGTATGATTCTATGCAACTGAAGGCTGTGATATTTTGCACACTAGGACTAAGCCCTGTTGAACTCCATGAGACAAGCCTGACCCTAGAGTTACAAGGATAAGCAAGCTGGGATGTGGTAGATCTTTGACTCGGTGCTAGTTCTCAGCTCAGCTGAGCTGTGTCAACATAAGACCCCAACCCCATCATATCTCCCCCATCTTAGTCCAGCAAGCTAAGCTGAGCAAAATGTGTAGGGTCTGGATGGTTGTAGACCATACCTTTCTCTGGTCCTTCATCCCCCTTGGTGGTCCTTGACTCTTGAGATGTTTCAAACTGTGCTACTGTGTTTTTGCTTTGAGTGAGGGGTTGATTTCATGTTTTCATCTGGTATTTCAGCATTTTACTTTCACTGATATTTAAATATCTATATATTAGGGGCTGCCATCCTTACTTTCATTGCTCACCAACACTGCCTATCTTTCTGTTACAGCTTCCTGGAGAGGGGGGTTCTGTGTTATAATTTATTTTTTATTTCTTACCTGCCATATTCTATTTGTTTTTGTTTTATTGGATTATAGGGTGTTTTTTAATATAAAAAGTGGTGTGAGCCATCTTGAGTATTCAGGTGTATATATGCAAAGTTGGGGCATAGGTAGCTTAATGAACAAACAAACAAACAAACAAATAACAATCACCCTTAGTTTTTTTTTTCCTGCAGGCGCCGCTGAGTTAGCTTGGAAATCATCTCTAGATTCGGTTTGATGAATATGTGCAAAACGAGCCCATTAAAAGGTTCTTGGAAAGCAAGGCGATTGTTACATTTGACCCATTCATGTGCAGATTGAAATCTGAGTGAAAATTACCAAATGCCATCTAAATAAATATGCAGCTGGCATTTCTTCTACCAGCAATCAGTCATTGCTGGGTTGTTGTTATGTGGTGTTTGTCTCTATCTCTCTGTGTGTGTTTTAAATGCATGATTCCACAGCTAAAAAAAATACACACCAGGAAAAAAATTGACTGGAAGAAATTCAGAATTTTATAAGATAAATATCCATGCCACTCAAAGTTTTTTTCTCATGTTAGAATTCTAGTTTTGATCTCGTTTTACCCTTCTTTGTAACCTTTATTTTGACAGGAAAGAAATACATTAATCAAGTTTTGAATATGATTAAACCCGGGGGGGGTGTTGTGTGGGGAGAGAATCATATGACTCAGAGCAGTCCATCAGGTAGCTGACACAATTATAACTCCTTGCTCATTATGCTAGTGGCTTGAAAATTGTGGCAAACAATCTGGGGATTGTTAACATCATGATAATCAATTAATCAATTAAAAAAATAACCAGAGTGCCTCACAGTCTTTATGATGCTTGTGATATGAACAACCTTGAGAGATAGAGCATGTTACTCACATATTCTTCCCATTTTATAAATGGACAACTGAGTTAGAGAGGTTCACCTGAATCTACAAAGGGGATTCATGGCTTTCCTGAGCCTCTGAGTCCAGGTGTCCTACACCCAGAAGCCAGAATACCCACTGACCGTGACTGCCTTTTGACAAATAAGACAGAGAAGAAGAAACGATGGGAATTTTGTTCACTGAATGTTTCCCCCTCCCTCTCCCCCAGCCTCTGAACTTCCTTTCCTTCACAACTACTTATTTCAACAAGGAACCACAGGAATATGGTTGTCATTTCAGCATCTTTGACGGCCATGCCATGCCCATATGTAAACTCTCATTCCAGTAGCTGAGAGCCAGAAGCTAATGGTCTGTTACAAATCTCAGCCTTCAGAGTGTCATATAAGAACAAGAGCACAAAGACGATGTTTGGCCACAGGCATATCTTTGGATCCCAGCCTCATGGGCTTATTAGGAAGATACCAGCCAAACATGAAGTACAAAGGCATGCACTTATGATTCCTGTTGTTGCCCTCAGCGTTAATCCTAGAATACGTCAACGATTGTAACAAAATAATAAAATTGTGAAGGGCTTGATAGAACCTAAGCACAGATAGACAGGCTGCCATATTGAAATAAATTGTTGACAAGATTGCTTTCCTCTTTTCTTGACTGAGATGGGAGCTGCTGCTGTTGCTGCTGCTGCTGCTATTACTATTAAATTAAATTAATATCCCACCTTTTCTCCCAAAGGAGCCAAGGGTAGCAGACGAGCAGATGCTTTTCATGAACAAGGTCCCAGTCTCGTGCTTTTGACCACAGACAAAGCACCTTTTTATTCACTAAGGCTTTTAAATTGTCCCCCCCCCCCCATGATGCTGTCTCTAGATGTGGAATTTCTGTCAAACGCATTATCAGTGAGGCTTGTGTTATGTACAGAAGAGTGAACCCTGACCACAAAACTGGTAAAAACCAGTTAAGGAAGAACCTCATGGCTGGATGTTAAAGTGAAAAACAACTCTAGATAAAGTGCAAGGAAGGTTCTAACACATACAATAAAAATGGGTTGAGTAAGCTGCATTTCAAGGCTTGTGGTTGGTTGAGAGATGATAAGTTGTGGGATTGCATAAAGAATAAACAGCTAAGATGATCCATTATTTCCCTATGTGTAGTGTGTGTCCTAATAGAAAGCTCTTGCTGACTCTTTGAACCCTGTCCTGTAATGCATTACTGAATAAAATCTGTCCAGCTAAGAATTTGGTGTGAGCCTAATGAACTCCAAATGAGAATTTTCCCCCACACTCTTGCAACAAAAGATTTTCCCCTCCTGACATTGATTGCTCTTTGTGGATTTTACTTATTACATATTGCATTTCTAACATTGTTTTCCTTGTAAGCTGGAAAAATTGACTAGTGGCTATATAAATTTGATGGCGATGGTGACATTTTCAGCAGCCACACCAAGTCTTCTGTAACTTGTATTCTGGTCCTTAGGCTCATAAATTCCATTGACCTTTATGGGCTCCAGATTCAGTGATGAATTGCTAGCAAACCCTAAAACCTTTCTCCTAAGATACATATGCCAACCTGCTTTGCTGGCAGCTTCCACCCTTTTCCCCATACCCAGAAGGAAGATTCAACGAAACGGGAATTGGTAAAAAGGTTATACTTATTAAAATATAACAAGGAAGAACTTGTGCCAATCACATTTAATAAGTGCAGGCAGGTAGAAAATCAGATCAACCAGATCAATTCTATGACCCAAGATGGTGCGATGGGAGGCAAATAGCATCTTCCTGTAAAGAGAAAGGAAGCCAGACACCCGCACTGTTCAGTCTTCAGCAAGTAGAACATGCCAGGTCCTGAGCGCACCAAACCAAGCAGCTCCACAAACCAGTTGATGATATAAGAGGTGTCTAATGAAATGCCCCCCACCCAATATGTACCAGGCTGCCAATAGTGCTATAAGTCATATACTGGCCCTCACTAAAGGCCAAATAAACCAGTCAAAATAAAACCCCTGCCCATCATCACTCAAACAAATTAAGAGCAGTGTGAAGTAGGCAGGGGGGAAGTGCATCCACAGGCCAACCAGAGTGCGCCCCAAAATTTCTACTCAGGCAAAAGGGGGACAGTGGAGGGAAATTTCATCATCATAAATGGGAAGCCAAATCCCCAAAGAAGTATGCGATGGCATAGCTATTACCTTACTGTGGGACAATCTATCAGAACCTGAACATTCCAGACAAGTTATCTCTGACCTTAAATCATTGTAATAGCATGAGAAGATGGCGTAATGTGGGAGCCAGAGTAGTGGTTAAGAGCGGTGGACTCGTAATCTGGTGAACCGGTTTTGCGTCTCCACTCCTCCACATGCAGCTGCTGGGTGACCTTGGGCTAGTCACACTTCTCTGAAATCTCTCAGCCTCACTCACCTCACAGAATGTTTGTTGTGGGGGAGGAAGGGAAAGGAGAATGTTAGCCGCTTTGAGACTCCTTAGGGTAGTGATAAAGCGGGATATCAAATCCAAACTCCTCTTCTTGTTGTTGTTGGCACACCCAGTATAAAGCCACCATTTCCAAGACTGGATCCCTCATCGGACTGAATGGGAAGCTACCTAATTCTCTGCTGTACACATTGATGTACAGATCCAACTTTATGTGGTGTGTAGCAGCATACATAAACCAGAACAGAAAGTATGCATTCATGTTCATCAATTGTTTGTCAGAGAGCGGAAACCAGTGTTTTCAATCCAACTGATGTTCCTCCTTGTGATTAGTGCCTATTTGGTAAACGGGCTACATATGGACAGTCTTAGCAGCTGAATCAGGGAAGGAAGCTGTCATGTAGCACTTATTTGAACATAGAAACACAAGAAGCTGCCTTAAACTGAGTTAGACTATGGGTCCATCTAGCTCACTGTTATCTACACCAGGGGGAGGCAATGTGGTACCCTTTGTCAAGACTTACCCTTCACCCTTCAGATGATTTGGAGTAAAACTCCCATCAGCCCTAGACATCAAGGCCAGGGGTAATGGGAGGTGTAGACCAGGGTTTCCCAAACTTGGGTCCCCCAACTGTTTTTCGACTACAATTCCCATCATCCCTGACCACTAGTCCTGCTAGCTAGGGATGACGGAATTTTAGTCCAAAAACAGCTGGAGACCCAAGTTTGGGAAACCTTGGTGTAGACCAATAACATCTGGAAGGTACCAGCTCATTACCATGACTGGTAATGGCTCTCTGGGTTTGGGGCAGGAGTCTTTTCTGCCCCTACCTGGAGATTTCATGGACTAACCATAGGACTTTCTGCATGTAAGCCTGTGCTCTACCATTGAGCTGTGACTCCTCCCCTCACTTCTCACCCAACAAAGGAAATGTGTACAGAAGTTGCCCCACCACTGAATAAGGATTGTACCACGTAATAGTATGCGGTCCTTGTAGCAATGCTACACTGAGGTTTTAGACAAAGATGCCAGCTCAAGCATTTAGAACAGGAGTGTTAATCATGACAGGAAGAGGATACCCTAATCTCCAAACAGTTAGTTCATCTAGCAGTTGTAAAATGACTTAACTGATGGAATTGCACACAGCTGTCATGATCAAGGAGCCAAACTCTCTACTGAATCATTTGCTTTTGGCGTTACTATGCATATACAAATTGATGGCCAGGAAGCAGTTCACTAGTGGGAACTGCCAGCCATCCTTGCAAGATGGCTGAGAAAGGAGGAGGATTCCTAGGCTGATCGGTAATGCAGTGATGAAGGTAGGGGGCGGGTCATTGCAGATACTATTGGCTGTTAGGGTTGAGCTTTAGGCAGCAGCCTGACACCAGCCAGTAGTCAAGATTGAAGAACAAATGAGAATTGAATGGGGAAACAAGGAGGGAGGGGCAAGGGGCAAGCTGGGCATCAGGACCCAAGAAAAAATGAGGGATATGACAAGACACTAGAGCAAAAGAAGGCCAGGTTACTCAGTCAGGACTTGGAACAGGAGTTCCAATGGAGAACTCTAGAATGCAACTGGTCCCAGTAGGCTTGCTATCAGGGCTGATCAGCCCTGCTTGCAAAGTTTACTTTAAGTTTCCAGTTATCCCTTCGTAGTTACATCTTTGTGTGACTCACACCTGACATCATGGGTGAGTGCAGTTTAGGGAAAACAGCCACACAGGTAAAACTGGGATCTGTGTCAGGCCTAATTCTGCCCACCTGCATACATGCATTCAGGTAACTTCAGCTGCAATCCTATACCTATCTGAAAGTAAGTTCCATTGAACTCAATGGGGCTTACTTTTGAGTAGGATTGTAATGGAAACTGCCAAAAATGATCAGTTGGACGCATGCCATTGCATTGATAAAATAAATATAGGACTTTCTATCCCTCTCTCGCTGTCTTTTTTAAAAGAGAAGATGTTGTTATTTTGATAGCATCCCTGTGGAAAGAAAGTATCGAAGTCTTTGTCACTGAAATAAATGGAACTTAAAAGTCCTTAGCTGTGGCTGGACTGTGCTCTTAACTTTAAGGTGAAACTTTTAAATCCATAAGGCATTCAAGAGTGTGAAGTATATTTCAATTGATAACCTTTACTTAAATAACTAAATGCATCCATGTCCAGCAAAAACAATTTCACACTCAACCGGTGATAAGGTTGAAGGATCCAATAATGACTTGAAAGGTTTAAAAGGAAGTAAAATATAAACTTTGGTTCATCCAAGCTATGAATCTTTTATGAAGAAAGCTTTGTCAACAGGTTGTCCTATACGGTTGAGAATTTCATTTGAATCCATTGTTTTGAAATGAAACAATGCTTTGCCGTGCCCCAGAACAACCTTGGCTGTCACATTATGTCACAACCTAGTGTGTTATAAAGTAGGGCTGCGTACAGGTTCTTTCCAATCTGATTTGAGACCTGATCTGGTGCTTTGGAGCAGCCCCTCTCAAAGGCCGAGCTAGCTGCTCCGGCACCTGGAACGGTGCACATGCTGTGCACCCGGAGGTGGGGCAAGTCACCCACGGGGATGGCACGGCGAGCACAGGGATGGTGGCACCTGTGGCGAGCATCCTAGGGGGGCATCGCCTGCAATGAGCGTCCCAGAGGGCGGCGCGGTGATGTCACCCCCTCAAGGATGACACCCGGGGCAGACCACACACCCCGCACCCCCATCCTCCGCCAGTGGCCCCTCTCTGTCCAGAACAATGCAACTCAAGTCCTGAACCCATTTGGGGGGCCTTGCACAATTATAAGATCAAAAGCAGTTGGGGGGGGGGGTTGAGATATGTGCAGGCTGCCTATGCATCTCCTTCTGCCCCTCTCCTCACTGCCAGAATGTTCTCCCTTTTAATAGAATGTTCTCCCTTTCACGGGGACACAGGTGGCGCTGTGGGTTAAAGCCTCAGCGCCTAGGACTTGCTGATCGAAAGGTCGGCGGTTCGAATCCCTGCAGCGGGGTGCGCTCCTGCTGCTCGGTCCCAGCGCCTGCCAACCTAGCAGTTCGAAAGCACCTCCGGGTGCAAGTAGATAAATAGGGACCGCTTACCAGCGGGAAGGTAAACGGCGTTTCCGTGTGCGGCTCTGGCTCACCAGATGCAGCTTTGTCACGCTGGCCACATGACCCAGAAGTGTCTCTGGACAGCGCTGGCCCCTGGCCTCTTAAGTGAGATGGGCGCACAACCCCAGAGTCTGTCAAGACTGGCCCGTACGGGCAGGGGTACCTTTACCTTTACCTTTTACCTCTCCCTTTCACACAACCCTGTATGCAATTATATAGAACTTCCCAAAGACAAGATATAAAACTAAGACATTAATAATAATAATAATAATAATAATAATAATAATAATAATAAATTTTATTTATATCCCGCCCTCCCCAGCCAAAGCCGGGCTCAGGGCGGCTAACAACACTAACATAGTGCAACATTCTAAAAACATTATAAAAATTAATTAAAATCAAAATTGATGGCAACCATAAACTAAAGTTCTGTAAAGATTGCGCAAGGAGGAGTCAGGCTGCGCGCTGACCAAAGGCCTGGTGCAACAGCTCTGTCATGCAGGCCCTGCGGAAAGATGTCAAGTCCTGCAGGGCCCTTGTCTCTTGTGACAAAGCGTTCCACCAGATCGGAGCCATAGCCGAAAAAGCCCTGGCTCTAGTTGAGGCCAGCCTAACCTCTCGGTGGCCTGGGACCTTCAAGATGTTTTTATTTGAAGACCGTAAGTTCCTCTGTGGGGCATACCAAGAGAGGCGGTCCAGTAGGTACAAGGGTCCTAGGCTGTATAGGGCTTTGAAGGTTAAAACCAGCACCTTAAACCTGATCCTGTACTCCACCGGGAGCCAGTGCAGCTGGTATAGCACCGGGTGAATGTGGTCTCGCAGCGAAGACCCCGTAAGGAGTCTCGCCTCGGCATTCTGCACCCGCTGGAGTTTCTGGGTCAGTCTCAAGGGCAGCCCCATGTAGAGCGAGTTACAATAATCCAGTCTGCAGGTGACCGTCGCATGGATCACAATGGCTAGGTCAGGGCGAGGGAGGTAAGGAGCCAACTGCTTAGCTTGGCGGAGATGAAAAAATGCTGCCTTTGTTATAGCCGCAATCTGCGCCTCCATGGAGAGGGAGGTATCGAAGATTACACCCAAACTCTTAACGGACGGTGCTGGCACTAATTGCACCCCCGCAAGAGATGGGAGTTGCCCCCTCAATCCCATATCGTCCCGATACTTCACCAAGTCTCCATTTCTTGAAATATAACTTTTACATACTGTATGCAATGCCAAAATCATGTTCAAGTACAATATGGGATATATCCCAAAACCAAAGTTCCATCCAAATATTCCTTCATTCAATAGAGAGAAAAGACTCTCCACAGGTATATTTGTTTTTAAAAGATAATCCACAGACGGGGGGGGGGGGGAATTGTCCACATCCCCAGGAGTGTTGTAGCGTTGCTCTCAATCACTCAAACCACAGTGGCAGTGCCCCAGCTGTGTGAAAGCAGGACTCCGACAATGAGATCACATAGATTTGGGGATGTGGAAAGTTTGAAGGGAGTGTCGAGCCTTCTGCCCCTTTCACCATGCTTGTATCCCTCACGAGAGTTGTGCCTGGAGAGGGATACAGTCTCATTCCCCAGAGGCTGGGCTGACTATTTGAACCTGATACTAACTGAAAAAAGCTCAAATGGATAAATTGATATCAGACAGATGTCCCTCACAACCTTAGGCCTGTTTGTGCAGCAGGATGTGTCTGGCGACGACCACCCTGAGAAAGGCAGTAGGTCATCTGCTCTGCAATCCTACCATCTCCAGGTTGAGAAGGGAGAGAACCAAGTAAGACAGCTTCCTATGTTCCTAAGTATCCTGCACTGAGCTGAGGGGTTGAACTGAAGGACCTTCAAGGTCCCTTCCAAATCAGTAATTCTATGAACATTCCAAAGACTAATCCAGCAAATCTCTTTTGAGGGTACTTGCTCCTACATGCTCAACATAGGACTGCAGCCTTACAGTCAACCCAAACTTCCACCAGAGATTTTGCTCAGTGTCTTGCAATGGCTGCGATTCACTCTGCTAAATACAAACTCTTCTCTTTCTTTCATTCTTTTACAGAATAGCATGTGTGACAGCCATTATCTCCGTGCAGCTGATCATATAAAATATTCATTTGAGAAGTATTTGATTTATATTTTAAATAATACTAGCTCCTCGGCTCACACATTTAGGTCAATAAAAAGGGTGATTATCAGCACACAATGACCCAAAGTATTGGTACCTGAGATAAAGAATCTTAGGCATCTGTGCTATTCTGCCTCTAGGCTATATTCAGCGTTATGAAGAACTAAAATACAGCAGTTTGGGCACTCAGATTCAGTCCTGGCGGCACAATTTCTGATAAGCCAGCAAATATGCACGCTCTCAAAAGACGTGGCTGGGATTTTTTAGCTTCAGAATAGATTTCAGCTTCCCATGATAAAGTGGGCACAGGATATTGGGCATAATATTATGTTTGAGGATTGGGAAAGGTTGTGGACCACGGGGATGAACTTCACGGCATGTAATGCTCTGAAGGAAAATGTAATGAAAATGATATATAGGTGGTACATGACCCCAGTTAAACTAGCCAAAATATGCCATGTGCCAGACAATAAATGTTGGAAATGTAAGGAAAATGAAGGAACATTCTTTCACCTCTGGTGGACTTGTCCCAGGGTGAAGGTCTTCTGGGAAATGATATATAATGAGCTGAAAAAGGTATTTAAGTATACCTTCCTTAAGAAACCAGAGGCCTTCCTCCTGGGCATTGTCGGCCAGATGGTGCCAAAGAAGGACCGAACATTCTTTTTGTACGCAACAGCAGCAGCAAGGATACTTATCGCCAAGAAGTGGAAAACTCAAGATCTACCCACTCTGGAAGAATGGCAGATGCAGCTGATGGACTATATGCAACTGGCTGAGATGACTGGCAGAATTCGAGACCTGGGACAAGAGAGGGTTGAAGAAGATTGGAGGAAATTTAAGATTTATTTACAAAAATATTGTGATTTGGTGGAAAGTTAAGTAGGATGTTTGATCATAAATAATTGGCCACCACAAAATCGGATCGGAATGGGATGTAAAGTGAGATTAAGAGAAATTAATTTACAGAGGATTATATTTAAATAAGTGGTTATAAAATTTGCAAATTAGATGATAAATTGCATGGAAAAAATCTATGATGATGAAAATGGCAGCGGGAGATGTGAGGAAGTCCAAAGAAGTTATGAAACTCTGTTGAGATAAAAGAAAGGTTGTTTATCTTTGTACTTTATTTTGTAAAAACCCCTAATAAAAAAATTTATTAAAAAAAAAACAGAATAGATTTCAGCTTCACTGGGAACCTGGGACTAGGCATTTAAACAGCTGATAGCAGTTGTTCTCTCACTGATCCCCAAACACATATACCCACATATATATTTTATTTATCTATCTATTTATTTGCCTTAAAGTAAGATTGAAACCGATGCAGACCTGCTTAGGAAAAGAATGAGAAAGCTGTTTAACAGAGAGCAGACTGAGTGTTAAATAGAATCTTTTGATTTCTTAAGGACTCATGGCTTCAGTGCAACTTACGCCGTCATGAACTAGAGCCCACTTTATCAAATGTACAAATGTATATAAAAACAGGCAAAAGCCCAAATGAATCAAGAGATACAGCCTTTACCTTTTTGATTTTCAAACACTGAAGTGGCTCAGCAGTTGGGGTAGAGGTGCTACTCAAGCTTCCCTTCATGGGGGTTGCTATAGCTTACTGGAAGGAGTGAGATTGCTGCAGTGCAAACACACTAGTGGAACCAATCCAGCACTCCTGCCTGGGACAACCTGGGACTTCTTCCAGCATGGCGTGTTCCTGTTTCATATTCCAGATGCTCCATTCCATTTCCTCTTTCTCCCAGTTTTACCATTTTACTTCTCAGTTATCCTGATCCAAAACTGTTTTATACGCTAGTAGCAAACCCCTGGGTGTCCGTCCCCCACCCCCGATTGTTGGAAAAACGCCCGCCTGGGAAGGTTGCCAATATCCCAGGCACTCTGGGGCCTTTCTCCGATGGTCACTCTCTGGCTAGAATCCACCTTCAGTCCAGAGAGACTGGCAATAAGCGACCCCTCCCTTCTGAGAGGAGCACACTCACATTCTTCTGCCAATCCATCAGAGAAGAAAGAGACAGTCCGTAGTCTACTGCTACTTTATTAAGACCGTACAATCGTGTCTGCTCTCCGAGCAGCAAAACAACAAGAGTCTCTGACTTGACTCTAGCTTCGACTCAGAAGCAAAAGCAACACTCAGTAACTCCACGGTTACAATGAGAACTGGCTGAGACTTCCTGTCTCACACTCAGAGACATCACATGATGTCAGCAATGTAGCTGCTCCTCGCAGCTGGTGGGAACTGAAATCCCAACATCGACATCCTTTTTATTGTGTATTCAAGATTATTTGTGCTCCTAGTGATATCAGGCTGTTATATATGACCCTGTGTATGGATGTTAGAGGAGGGGTAGTACCTCTGGTGGGGGACACATTGTGCTCCTTCCGGGGCAGTTTGTCCACCTTTGGTCCCTACCCTGCACACAGCTCTCACTTGTGGTTCCTAGAAGCTGTCACAATGCAACAGCAGCCACAAACCGGAAAACAGCTTTGAATGGCTGGCTAAATCAGGAGAGGGTAGCCAATAGGTCTCAAACCCTCGTTAGAGACTTCCCCTGCATGAGAAGACAGGCTCCAGCAGATTGAGCAGACCAGACCAATAGCAGGTCCAGTGGTCAAGATTGGGAGTTTCTGCATGTGCTGTAGAGGGAATTGTGAGGCCAATGGGGCTCATCAACCTAGGAAGGTATCCCATCTAAGAGAAGGAAAAGTCTGGTCCTAAGCTTCCACTGCCTAGCAGGCTATCTTCGGGAGAAGAAATCAAACCCTATACGAATCCAGAATGGAGTCCCTAAGGCGGTTCCTGCAGCCAAGCTGGTACCAAATGTATTGATTTCCTTTCCTTTGGACCACATCAGCAAGTCTGAAAGGGGGTGGGTTCCCTGTCATCTGGGTAGCCCAGGACCTCCATACACATGGGCTTGTGCCCCAAGAAGGTCACTTTGTGGTGCTAAAGCAGCGGTTTGACTTTGCACTGTGGCGTTCACACAGACCCCCCTGTTGTTCCATGGACTATTGACCCTGCACCACCACGGCTTATCCTTTTTCCACTGCCACCAACCAGGTTTCCCCAGTAATATATTCAGACTCAGTCAGGTTGGAACGTATTAACAAAGATTCCAGTTTATTGTGAACCCAAAAAAGTTTTAAATACTTTGAAACACTGTAATCCGATTCACTCTCTCTGTCTCCTTCTGTCTCTAACTCAATTTGACTCCTATGCCTCCCACCCACAAGAAACCAACTGAACTAACTGCCAAAACCCCTGTGTTGAACCTTAAACACAGTTAGGCTCCACCCCTGGGCTTTCTTATTGGTCAGCCTATTAACGCTTTCTCTCTCTCCCCCAGTACAACATCTCCGTAATGAGTGGGCAAACGCCACACACACTCCATTGTCTCTCAAGGCAAGCAGAAGCCAACAACATTTTCATTACTGTTTACACCTGCAAAGGTTTTGGGGCATACATACTACTTCATTTCCAATCACCGCATGTTCTGTAGCTTCCTTCTGAAATCCTGTAACTTTTCACACAACCCTTCCGGAAGGCAATAATACTGTGACATCAGGGAAGCATCACAGCACAAGGAATAAAGCAGAATGGTGTGTGGATGGTCCAGTATAAATTCATCACTAAAGCACTATTATTGCATCCATGTCATGCTGCAGAATTTGCCCGCAAGAAACCACCAGTCTGTTGAGGGTCCCTGGAATCTAGCTCGATAGCAAATTGGCAGTATGTATGTTGTTATAACATAACCTCAGTGTGCTGTGAACTGAGGAGATAAATACTGCAATGGAGTGTCTGTTCTCCTTTTTCTTTCTTTCTAAAGCAGCAACGGAAATCTCTCCTGCCAAGTCACTTAGAAATACAGCTGCTAGCTGCATAAAGCAAGCTGTTCCTGCTGCTATTTTGCTTGCTGAGAATGGTGATATATTTTACTTGCTTGTCAGGCAATAATGTACATTTTGTTGACATCTTAAGGCTCCAACTGAGACGAAGGCCTCAATCCCCCCTGATCTTATGAGTCAAGGCTCTTCCACTGGTGCCTATGGGTTGACTCTGAAATTCAGAGTTTCAAAACCACCTTTTCATATGCCCCCCCTTTGCTTTCTTTTACACACTGTAGAAGCATATGGCGAAGCAAGGTTGTCTCCTGAAGTGCTTCTAAATTATTGAGACAAAGCAAACAAAAGGTGGAGGGAAAACAGTCACAGGGACATAAAATGCTGCACCCGAGGAAATGAACTTAGATTCCTGCCTCCCACTTTAGTGACCTTTCCATCTGAACAATTGTGGAGAGACTTGAAACTTTCAAGCTGAAAACTTTTCCAGATACAGTGGTACCTTGGATGTTGAATGTAATCTGTTCTGGAAGACTGTTCGACTTCTGAAATGTTTGACAACTGAGCTGCAATGGGGGAGGGGTCAGCAAATCTCATTGAGGAAAATGAGAAAGGCACCTCGGGGGGGCCACTAGGGGGCGCATTGGAAGATGGCTGACAATACCATCTCTCCGACCCACACGGGGTAATTAAGAGGCTGTTATGGGAGTAGGCAGCCTCCCTTGTTGCCCCAAGGAAATGGGAAACACTGCCCTTGCCTGCTGTGCCCATAAATCACCCCCTAATTTGAAAGAAGGGGGTGAGGGCCCTAGGCAGAATGCCCCCGTGTGGACCTCGGCTCTCCTGGACACTGTCTCTGATCGCGCACTAGTTGCAGCAATTTGGAATAATTAATTACAAAAGAAGCAAATGCACATATTTCAAGTGAAGAAGGGGAGTGAAGTCTGCTAAATTTAAGTGACCTCTGCGAAAGAAGACGACGGGTTGGAGAAACAGGAATATTTTACGATGAAGATACACCAAAGGCTGGGTATGTTGACAACAACGGGACTGAATGGGGGGGGGGGACCTTTTTTTACTTTCCTTCTATGTGATTTACAAGAACCCCTCCTCATTAGAATCGTCAGTTGAACTGACCCAAACAGGATGATTAAGGTCTGTGTGGAGATAAACTTTAACCAAAAGTATGCTTTATGGAGATCGAGAAGCAATAAGAGCTTTTGGGAATGACGCAGCAATTAATTCGGAGTCGCCATCTTGCCAAAGGATTTATAGCCGGGAGGAAGAACGGACTTGTTTACAGACTGCATTCCTAGTGAATCTCCTCAGAGGTTTTGAGAAAGGAGGCATATTGGTGAAGATTAATGACGCTAAGACTGTTTTGATGTATGGAAGTGTTGTTATATGGAAAACGTCTGGATATGGCTACTGGGGGGGGGGAATATCCATGCAGGATTACAAACTGTTCTAACCAGCTTGCGGAGATTATTAGAGGTCACAAAGAGAAAGGAAAAAATATGAAAATAACAACAAGAGATGTGGAAAAACAATAAGAAAGGACTGGATAGTACTGTGAACATCATAAGATTAGATTTGTGGACATTAAAACAGCAGTAAGAAGCAAGAAGTTGATTGGATCCCCTTCGAAACTTGAAATATGGGTACCCCCAACAAAAATTTAAAATTCGGCTGTGTAATTTGGAATTTATGTAATTTGGTTTGATTTGATGTGATTGGTCGGTTAATAAAAAATTATTCTTAAAAAAAGAGAGAGAAAGGCACCTCGGAGGCCATTTGACTTCCAATGCATGTTCAAAAATTGAAACATTTACTTCTGGGTTTTCGGTGTTCAGCTTTCAAAATGTTTGGCAGCTGAGATGTTCAAAAACCAAGGTTCCACTGTACTTCATTTACTTTTAAATAGGTGAAATATTCATAAAGTTGGGGAGAGTTGAATTGTCAAGTGCCAGAATCACAAGATAATATTACTATTACTACTACTACTGATACATTTATATCTGACTGAGGGACGCAGGTGGCGCTGTGGTCTAAACCACTGAGCCACTTGGGCTTGCCGATCAGAATGTTGGCAGTTCGAATCCCCGCAACGGGGTGAGCTCCCATTGCTCTGTCCCTGCTCCTGCCAACCTAGCAGCTCGAAAGCACACCAGTGTAAGTAGATAAATAGGTACCGCTGCAGTGGGAAGGTAAATGGCATTTCCGTGCACTCTGGTTTCCGTCACGGTGTCCTGTTGCACCAGAAGCGGTTTAGTCATGCTGGCCACATGACCTGGAAAGCTGTGTCTGGACAAACACTGGCTTTCTCATCCTGAAAGCAAAATGATCACTGCAACCCCATAGTTACCTTTGACTGAACTTAAGGGTTCTTTACCTATAGATGATAGATAGATGATAGATGATAGATAGATTAGATAGATGATAGATAGATAGATAGATAGATAGATAGATAGATAGATAGATAGATGATAGATAGATAGATGATAGATAGATGATAGATAGATAGATAGATAGATAGAGATAGATAGATGATAGATAGATAGATAGATAGATAGATAGATAGATGATAGATAGATAGATAGATAGATAGATAGATAGATAGATGATAGATAGATAGATAGATAGATAGATAGATAGATAGATAGAGATAGATGATAGATAGATAGATAGATAGATAGATAGATAGATAGATAGATAGATAGATGATAGATAGATAGATAGATAGATAGATGATAGATAGATAGATAGATGATAGATAGATAGATAGATAGATGATAGATAGATAGATAGATAGATAGATAGATAGATAGATAGATAGATATAAATAGATTACAGACAGATATGTGAATCTATCAATTTCAGTTCCTCTCAGCTTCTCATTTTCCCAGATTTCCACATCAGTTTGCACATTTTTTTTTTTTAAAAAGAAATGCACACACTTTTGTATGCAGATTTGCCTAACATAGACATTTTTGCAAAGCATTAACTGCTTCCATATCTAGACAAATATTTCTGTAGGCCAAACTGTTGTTTTTTATGGTGGGATAAATATTCCTCCTGCTTCTTCATGAAAGCTCAGCACCTTGTGAGCTCGGGGTTTCCACAGCTGTTATAATGCTGCCTTGTCATTTTCTCGCCTTGCACTGCTCACATATAATGCAGATGAGAGAGGGAGGGAGAGGCTCGTGGAATAGCAATGATGAAGAAGAAAGCAGTGAGCTGGAGGATGCTGCAAAGTCAGAAGGGGAAATAAAACAGATGCTCTGGCCCTGTTATAGTCGATGGGGGCTAGCGGCTCTCTCAGGCTGTGCCTGGGTATTCAACCATGAGGTTTTGATCTGCCCTCAGAAAGGGACTGTTGCTTTGGCCACTTAACAAGAGGGAAATCAAACACTTGGGTGCCAGAGATGAGCTGAACTAAAGCAGTCCTGGTCCATTTGCAGAACAATATGACCAGCTGGACTACAATGGTTGCTTTTCTCGGGGGGTGGTGAGCTGGCCCTCCAAATGACAATATATTATATTGCATGTGGATTTGCTGTTTGTTTGTTTGTATGTTTGTTTGTTTGTTGAAGCGGTCTTGTTCTTCATCCTCCTCCTGCCTTGGGTACTCATTTGTATCTGTTCAGACTTAAGTGATCGCATTTGGTAAAATATTAAGCCCACTTTATGCAGGCAGAAATCGCTCTCAGAGACTGAACCACCATCAAGCATCTGGGCCAATGGGCGTATCTTTCTGCATTTGTATCTCATCGCCTTCATTTTCAGACGGATGGAATGAAGCCTGAAAGCTTATGGGGAGGGATGATTGCCTCCTCGAATGTTTTCACTTGAAAATATTCCTTTATAACATAGACTGTCATTTTAGATGCTTCCCTTCAGCCTGTGACTTTAAATGGGTGAACTGGCCTTGGGAAACACATGGCTTCCAGATCCTGAGTTCTTTAACCAGGAAAGGAAAGCCCTGCAACTGACACGCCTGGGTTAGAATGCCTGTACTCCGTACCCACGCATACAACTGAATACATCAAGGATGGAGAACCAGTGCCTCTTCATATGTTTCTGTCCCGTCAACCCTGATGCAGGTTGTGGCTGATGGGCAGGGCCAGCCCAAGGCATTTGGGCACCTGAGGCAACCCCCCCCTCCCCCACCAAGTGACAGCATTCAGATGGATTGACAATCTGTCAGGATGCTGTCAGTGGCTCCCAGCTGGTTGCCCAGGAAAGTGTAAAGACAAGGAAAAGTTTCTTACAATCCTTTTTTATTTCAGACTTTACAGAGAGAGGCTGTAGAACCCAGCTGCTTGGATAATGGCATTGTCCCAAGTGAATCTCCACCCTCCTTCTCTCCCACGTCCTCATTCATCATCATCATCATCTCCTCCATGGGTGCTGCTAAGTGCCCTCTGTCTTTGAGCTCTTTGCTCTCCTACTTTCGCCGGGTTCTGGGAGGTGGTGGGTCTGGAATGCTTTCTAGTGACCACGTATCAACCAGGTTGCTCTAGGGATACGAGTGGAAGTGGTCTAAACCACTGAGCCTCTTGGGCTTGCCGATCAGAAGGTTGGCGGTTCAAATCCGCACAGCAGGGTGAGTTCCTGTTGCTCTCTCCCAGCTCCTGCCTACCTAGCAGTTCAAAAGCATACCAGTGCAAGTAGATAAATAGCTACCACAGTGGTGGGAAGGTAAACGGTGTTTCCGTGCACTCTGGTTTCCCGTTGCATCAGAAGCACTTTAGTCATGCTGGCTACATGACCCAGAAAGCTGTCTGTGGACAACCGCCAGCTCCCTTAGCCTGAAAGCAAGATGAGTGCCACAAACCCATAGTCGCCTTTGACTGGGCTTAACTGTCCAGGGGTCCTTTACCTTTACCCTTTTACCTTTGCTCCAGCTCTGCCTGCTCCTCCTCCTCCCATTATTTCCCAACTTTTCCCCTCATCTGCCTCTGAGCTGTGACCTCCCGCAAACCACTGTTGTAAATCTATACTGTCTTCCTCTTCCTCCTCCCTATAAAGGTCAGGATAGGGAGGTGGTCTCCACCACTCCTCCTCTGCCCAGCCCCTGACACGAAGGACGAAGGGGTGTGTGAACAAGGGAAGAACAAGAAGGAACAAGGGGAGAATAAAGATGGACATCGTGAACGAGGGTGGGAGGAGACCAGCAGCACCTCCTATTCACCAAGAGGCCACTGCAGAGGTGGCATAGGGTGGAGGGGACTCCTGAGGAGGCAGAAGATCTGGTTTCAAGGAGTGTGCCATAGGGGCCACTGCTACTGTGACTACGGCAGCAGCATCAAGCAATGCATTCCTTGGAGGCCATTTCTGCTGCCCTTCTGGATCCTGCCGCCCGAGGCAGTGGTCTCAGCATGCTTCATGGGTGGGTCCGACTTGGGGTCTTGAGGGAAGAAAGGTGATTATGGGTTGATAGAGGGAAGGAGGAAATGAACAAGGACTGGGAAAGGAGAAGAGGGGGAAAGGTGAGAGGTAGAGCTGGGGTGGTCAAAGCCCAAAGTCTAATTCATCTCCGTAGGGTTGCCAACTTTCAAAGACAAAAGACAAAGACAAAAATCCTGACAGAAAAGATGTTGAGCCATTTTTCGGCTTTTTTAAACTGAAAACAGCCGACATGGGCTGCCGTACATCCATATTTTCCCAGACATTTTCCTGATTTCTGCCCAGACACTGTATTCCAGATATGTCTGGAAGTTTGGCAACCCTAATCTCCCCGCTGCCAACCACAAAAACACCACATCATTTCAACCCAAAGAGAGTTAAATGATCACAGTGCAAGAGAACACTGACCTTTGTTTTGAAACGAAATAAATATCTAGCAAGCATGCAATGCAATGTATAATGGACAAAGTGTTACATATTTGAGGGGGTTTCTTTTGTAAAATGTGATCAGCAGAGGTTAGCTATACCAACCTGCACAAAAGCAAATTTTTCACCACTTTCCCTAGCCACTTTCCTACCCATTTCAGCTCAAGCTTGTCTTGAAACCCACATTATTTTCCCAGTCTTGAACAAAAGCTGCCATTCATGTTGAATTGGGTATTGATTTTGTTCATGTGAAGGAGCACGGATCACGACAAAGCAAGCGGTGACCTAAAACTGCATTAGAGCAGAGAAACTCCAGAATGCACACACACAAAAACACAAAACACCAAAGGTCTGCTGTGTTAAAACTCTGTGAGATCCGTCTCCAGGCATTCTCCTAATAGGAAATAAATACCTCATGATAGGTGCGATATTGTGGTTTTGAAGCTTAGTGGCAGGTGTGGAATTAAACACTTGCTCCTTCTTTTAACTCAGCTGCAACCCTCAAGTGCCGCCACTGATGAAAATTGTGACAGGAATCAGTCTCCACAAGGCTG
This sequence comes from Podarcis gaigeae, assembly GCF_964106915.1. Taxonomy (NCBI): domain Eukaryota; kingdom Metazoa; phylum Chordata; class Lepidosauria; order Squamata; family Lacertidae; genus Podarcis; species Podarcis gaigeae. Next base: position 82,448,608 of record NC_139681.1, on the reverse strand, counting down.
GTGGTTCAAGCAAGGTCACAGCAGTTGACTTTTAGTACAGCATTGAAAGCTGTGACAGCAATGCAGGCGATCTCATCAGCCTTCCGGTTTCTACATATTTGGAGGGCCGTTGGTCCCCCACTCCTTCCCTGATGAGACCAAATGTCTTGAGACAATCTTTGGAAATTTCATCAGTGTCCCTTGCATGCCAAGGGACCTGAGCCACAAAGTTCCCAGGATTCAAATAGGCTACAACTTTATTGGTTGCAGATGTGAGCAATTTGGCTTAGGCCAGTGATGGCCAAACTTGGCCCTCCAGCTGTTTTGGGACTACAACTCCCATCATCCCTAGCTAACAGGACCAGTGGTCAGGTATGATGGGAATTGTAGTCCCAAAACAGCTGGAGGGCCACGTTTGGCCATCACTTGTTTAGGCATTGGGGTGAAGCCAGGGAGTCTGCAGGGAATCCACTTAAGGGTAAACCACCGATAGGAGGTGCCCTATGACTTACCGGTACATCAAATAGGAGCACCCCAAGGGGTCCCCGTGGGTCCTAGCCCACATCCAGGCTTCGGACAGGATTCATACCCCGGATCCCTTACTGAGGAGGGGCAGGCGAAGGCAACAACCTCCCCTCCAACCAAACAAAGGCTTACCCAATGCCTAACTTCACAAAAGTTCTGACGATGGCTACTAGGTAGGTGAAAACCAAATGGCCAGTGCCAATTTGCCAAGTGGAAAAATTCCTACCCAGCCTCAACAATATGGCGACCTACAATTGTCCATAGCAAGGTCATATCAGAGCAAAGCATGAAAAGAGGGTGGGTGAGTAGGGTGATCCGGCGAAGGGGTGAGAAAGAGTGTGCTGGTTGGCTACACAGCGTTTAAATCGCCCACGGCCACACCCACCCTGACGGCTGATGGGCTGGGGCTGTCCCATGGAGGGCAGAACCCCCAGCAATGATGACGCAGCCAGCATGAGAGGGGGAGAGCTGGCGTACCTCCGCCCCTTTGGCCTGGAAACTTTTGAGACCCTGCTGCCTGGCCGGAACGCCGCCCACCAGGTAAAAGGTGACCAGACCTTTCAGACTTATTGAAATAATCCTTTAAGAACATAACAAGAACCTACTGGCTCCATCATGATAGTAGTCGTCAATAGCTGTATCCTCCATTATTTTTTCCTCAATCATCTTTTAAAGCCATTCAAGTTGGTGGCCATCGCTGCCTCCTGTGGAATAGAGTTCCATAGATTAATAATGTCCTGTTTGGAGAAGTACTTTTGTCCTGAATCTTTCAGCATTCAGCTCATTGGATGTCCATGGTTTCTAGTGAAATATATATATGAGAGAGAGAGAGAGAATTAGACTTTTCTCTATCCACTTTCTCCATGCCATCCATAAATCTATAAACTTCTGTCATGTCACCTCATACTCACCTTATTTCTAAACTCAAATGTTGTAACCTTTCCTAATAGGGAAGTTGCTCCACCCCCTTGATCATTTTGGTTGTGAGAAGGCAAGTACCATACAGTCGTACCTTGGTTTTCAAACAGCTTAGTTCTCAAATGTTTTGGCTCCCGAACACCACAAACCCAGAAGTGACTGTTCCAGTTTGCAAACTATTTTTGGAAGATGAACATTCAACGGGGCTTCCGCAACTTCTGATTGGCTGCAGGAGCTTCCTGCAGCCAATCTGAAGCCACGCTTTGGTTTCCGAACGTTTTAGAAGTCGAACAGACTTCCAGAATGGATTCTGTTCAACTTCCAAGGTACGACTGTACTGACATTATGTTATACCACAAGACTATTATTTTCCAGAATCTCTGTATGAAAGAGAACTCTATCTAAATACATGTCATTAGAGTCATTTTAGTTTATGGTAATGGGTATAGCCTGACGATCATTCATCTGAAAGATTTTTGGGTGGAAACACTGATAGAATTAATCCTTTTGTGTTTTGTTTTTTGAGAGTGTAAGTCACAATTTCAAAGGGATGAACTGGAAATTTAGTATTATGCTCTCCATTATGGTTCCATCAATAAAGCCATATGTTACAGTCAGTACTAAAATCCAATAATGAATTCCGATTTGCATGGATTTCCTTTATTTCATTCGCACTTTGCTCTTCTTCCAGAGAGTGGGAAACAGTTTACTCCTATTTTCCAGGTGGCCTTTCCTTCAGGTAATTTATGGCTGCAGACCCTCTGAGCTCAGGGTGATGAACCCAAATCAATCACCGAGACCACCTGCAGAAGCACGATTTGTGGTCCCTCATGGACCAGAAGCACTTCACTGCTGTGTGTTCAACTCTGTGGAACTTCCCCCCACTAGAATTTAGACAGGGACCAATCATGCTGAGTTCCAGATACCTGGTTAAAACCGTTTCATTTCGGGAGTCCTTTGCATCATGAATGCTTCTCTTATCTTTCATTTTTTTGATGATATTCCTTGTTTATATTCCTGAGATTTTTTTAATTTCTGAGGTTTTACATATTTTTATTAAAGATTTCTTGGTTTACAAAAGTATGTGCAATGTTTATTTTTTTGAGTTACATTTTCTACAGATCAGTTTCATTTGTTGAGACATTAGTGTTACCTTAGGAAGAAAAGGGGGAAAGAGATGGATGGGGAAAAGGGGGAAAGAGATGGAAAACTTTGTTTTCATGTGTGTGGGGGGTGGGTGGGTTTCCGACTGTCAGCAACCAGAAACATCATACCCAGACACTGGAGAGACCTGTCAGGAGTAAGCATGGACTAATGGTACCAAATAGTATGGGAAACAGCCTTATTAGAAAAACTAACCAACAAACTGAAACTGACACTGGGACAAATAGAAGAAGACGCCTTCACCCTGGTATAGCTCCCCTTTATCACATACACAGCGCAACAAGACAACAAGAATCCACCAACAGCATACGACTCAATAGGGTTACATTTTTGAGATTTGATTTATATTCTGAATTTTGTATTTTGTTTATTTTTATTGTCAGGAGATAAAAAGACCTACATGGTGAAAAGGAGGGTGTACAGATTTTAAAAAAATAAACCCTCAGCACTTCGGATGTTGTGAGACTCTTCACATCAACCACAGCAAGCATATTCAACGGCCAGTGGTCAGAAACAATGGAGATGCAGTCCACAGGTTCCCCAGTCCTGATTTAGATCTCATCATACGCCTTCATTGCTAATTCACCCGGGGGGGGCAGGGGGCAGAATTGCCAGCTGCATGGCAGGGCTGGGCAAGATAACTGGCCAGTCGAATTTTGGGTCAGGAAGATTTTCCTGCCGCTTTCCCTCTTTTCTGCTATTCCTCTTGTATTACAGTGTGGATGGTGAAAGTTCTTTAGCGCAAGCCGGTGGAAATAGAATTCATTCTCCTGGAGTCTGTCCCCAAAGGCTCCGGTGTTAATGTAATAAAAGTGTTTTGCTTTTTGGTAGCTCTTGCACCTGAATCCCCCCCAGAAAAGCGAGACAACAAATAACAACAATGTCAACAACGGAATCCTGGCATTCCGAGTGTCCCCGACAACGCGGGTTTTATGTGTACACAAGGGAGAAGTGATACATTTTTATTGCAGGCTAGAGAAAGTGACCAGAATTGCTGATTGAGTGTGCGCTTGAAACAATGCAACAAATTCAGGAAAGCGGTGTTTGTTTGGTCTTTTTGATTCATAGCCCACCTTTCAACCCAAGGCTGCACCTCAAGGCAGCTCACAAGTCACACAATAATTTAAAGGCATTCTAATAGCAACACAGAGTATTTATGTGGTGCTTCCGAGTGTTCAGAGGGCTTCTTACTGATTCATTATTTCATAAAACAGCACATAATGAATGTGCCGCCGCATCGTACGGCAACAACTATATGCCTTTGAGGTTGTTGAAGGAGATTAGACAAATGCACAATGGGTAAGTTGATCAATGGCTACCAGACACACAATGGATACATGCAACCTTCGGGTGGAGAGGAAACATGCCGCTGAATGCTATTTGTTGGCAACAATGGAAAAAGGCTCTTTCTTCATGCTCTTCCAATTCTTGGCCATTGGTTGTGAGTCCAGAAAGACCTGCTCCCTGCCTTGCAGGCTGTTTTCCATCCAGCCTGGAAGGGGAGGGCCCTGAATGACTCTAGCTACAAAAGCTGAGGCTGCTAAAGAAGCTGGAGTCCTGGAATGCCTGCTCCCTGACTTATAGGCCTTTTTCCACCTGGGGTGGGATGGAGGAGCCCTGACTGACTCCAGCTACAAAAAACCAAGTCTGTTGAACAGACACTTGGGCTGGGGTACTGTTTAGGAGGTTTTGCTGCTGTAATCAATACTACTTTTTTGTGTCTTCGTTTTTAGATCTTATTATGTGGAAATTGCTCAGTTTTGTTGTGGGCTTTTTGATGTGTTTTATTTATTGTTTATGACTACTTATGCAAATCTTTTCATGCTGTAAGCTGCCTCAAGCATGGTTTTATCTATGGAAAGGTGGCATACAAGTAAAATGATGAGGGTGAGAACAAAGCTGCAAAATTTTGTAAGATCCATCACTGTTCTTCTGAGGTTCTTGTGCTCTGTCTCTTCCCCGTTGTGCTGCACTAGTTCTCAACAATAATGATGATGATACATAGACCTCTTGAAGCACGTGAAAGTATAGAGTATAGTTGGTACCCACTTAGAGTGAACAAGGATCAGGCAGACACAGCTTTGGAGAAAAAAGGTGAGGTTTTATTGCTGAGCAATAAGGACCCAGTTGGAATCTCTTCCAAAGAACTGGGACCCCGAGAAGACAAATCCTGAGGTCTTTATACCTGAGCAAATCAGAGCAAATCACAGATCATGAGACAGTCACGAACACCAGCAAAAATTAGCCAATTAGCGTGCTTCTTGCCATGCTTACGGCTTCTGGTCAAGCACAGAGTTCTACTCCCAACTTCTGCTTTCCATCGTCTGCACAAATGATGCACAATGATGCACACTCTGACCTTTTCCCCAGTTCTGACAGAACAGGGAGTTTTGGAGTTTTTGTGGCTTGGCCCTTCCTGTTCTTGTGGATTATTTTAGCCTGCATCTGAGGGGGATTTTGTACCAGTGTCTTTGATTCATGTCTTCCTCTTGTTCAGGGTACAAGGATGTTTCTAGGGGAAAGGTCGGTTCTAAAATTGCTGTTCCAAGCAGTTTGCAGTTAGCTAAGGCAAAAGCTTTCCTTTGATTCAAAATGGATTATAAAAATACTGTATGCCCTGATTATATGTGAGCATATATGAATATATTGATTACTGATAACTGATTATATGAATAGCATAAGGGTAGCCCTTCTTTCCTTGCCTCACTCTCAGTAAAAGAAAGGACAAGACAGCATTAATCAGATCTCTGCGTACATGGCTGGACATTAGCTTTCCCATCCACTGAACCATGTTGAGTGATTGCATGATCCCCAATATATAGACAGGACAGGTAAACTTAGTCTCTAGTCTCTAGTATTCAGACACAGTATGTCTCTGAATATCAGCTACAGGAATCACAACTGGGGAGGCTGCTATTGCACGTACGTCCTATTTGAGGCATAGACATCTGGTTGGCCACTGTGAGAACAAGTTTCTGGACCAGTTGGGTCTTTGGTCTGATCCATCAGGGATCCTCTTACATTTTGTATTGCATTGGTGCACTTACATTTACAAGGTTGGGCTCTAAGGCTACAATCTAGAATCCTAAATACACTTACTAAGGAAGACTTGTTTCTGATCAAATATCCTTAGGATTCTGCTGCAAACTGGTAAATTCAGTAGCCTTTAAAGTATCAGTCTTCTGGTAGAGAGACTCTTTCTCCATTACAATTTACTACAGGGCTAGCAGATGAGGATTAGAAGAAGAGTACAAAATCCCAGAACTCATCTACTCGGAAATACCATAGGGAGAGATGTGTAACAAATGACCGGATGGTAGAAAGGGCACCATGTATGACATGTTAACAAGTCTCAGGTGTCTAAAAAGAAGAAGAAGCAGAAGCAGGCTATCATCAAAGTAGGAATCAATTAGTACTGGCCATGTTGCTTGCATTAATTAACTAGCCCTTATCGCCAGATTACATTGCTTGTTTGTGCAATCCTCATTTTATTAGAGCTAATTGGAAATAATTATAAGTGATATGTTAAATGCTTAATTAAACTGTTTATCTATCACTGCTGCCATGATCCCATATAGACTCAGGAGTATCCTAAGCAAGCTTGCTCCAGAAAGCTCTGTTTGGATGAAAGGCTTCTGGCAGTATCCCATATCTGTTTCTATTTATAGGCAGCACTTATAACTAAGAGTGGGGGGGGGGGTTCTATTTCAGTTTATGCTTTGGAGCAAACCTACCCATTTCGCTCCCATCCTCCATGTGCGGAGCAGAAAATGAAGCTGCAGATGAAGTACCATAAGTGATGAGAGATTCCATGCATGAGTCTGTACTGTGCTTACAAGGCAACAGTGGTGGCTGGTACCCATTGGAACTAATAGGGCAGAAGGCAGGGAGAACAACACTAGGTGGAGCTAGAGCCAATGGCAGGCAAACTAATTCTATTTTTGATCCAGTCTTCCTCCCTGTTGAGTTCTATGGGGATTAAGAAAAAGGAAGCTGACAACCAGAGCCACCTCCTACACTGGCTGCAAGGAAGAAGATGCAAGGGAATGGCAGGATGTTGACGAGTGTGCACCAGGGAAAGCGGGGCTGGAGTCTGACTCAGGAGAGTGGAGCAGTGGTCTGTGTGGACCCATACCAGTCAGGAGGCAAGATCAGAGTCAGTAGAAGCTTCAGATCTGGGGGACGAGAAGGTAGAGGAAAGCCAGGCAGATAAAGGGCTGGATGCTTCCCCTCACCTCCCCTGCACCACTATCTTCCAGAACAAGAAGGGGACTGAAGAGGAAAGAGCAGAAACAGCTTCCACCCAAGCGTAGTCTCCAGCTATGTTTGCGCAGCCCATCAGATGAAGGTACATAATGGAAGAGGGAGAGTGGTCCCCAGCTGCTGCAACTGCTCCATAGAGCATGGACCTGGAAGTAGATGGGGTGGTGGTGATAGGTGAGCATATGTCTTCAGACCTGTAGAAGTGACTATGTTATCTTTGACAACAAAGAGTTAACTCTCTGACATGTGCATTCCTTTGATTGGGAAGCATCCTTGACAGAAGATGGGCAGATTGAAGTTGGTGGGCAGTGCCCCATTCGCCCCAATGAACCAGCTTCCCTTGTCAGGTAGTCCCGGTGGTGTCTTTTTCATTCTCTCACAGCTGCTTAGAGCAGCTAACAGATGTTTAAAGATGCTCCTAGGTAGTAATCGTACAGAGGAAAAGATGGCTGCTCTCATGGGCCTACAGAGGTGGCCATCTTTTCTCTATACACAATGTCCCTTGTAGCTTTACAGAAAACAATACTGAGCCGCATGAGACTACAACTCCCATTGGACCATCCTGGTTGGGCATGATGGGAGCTGGAATGCAGTAGCATATTGAAATCCTCAGGTTAACAACCCCAGCTCTGAAGTCTCAATGTTAACAGTAACAAGTAATGCATGTTTTGCTGTGTGCTGTATTATAGCAAATAGAGACCAAAGGATGCAATTGTGGAACTGGAAACTTCTTTCAGACTCTGTTAGCCTGAGCACTGGTTTCATATATCATATACATATCTCGTGAATACTCAGCGCAGGTCTGCAATAGTCCCTACTCTCGCTTTTCACTATTATTAATTTATACATAGTTCTAAGGTGTCAAAACGTCATTTGAGGCCTATTGCCACCCCTGGCTTCTGTCACACCACCACCCCAAAAAATTAAGGCAGCAATGACATTGAACTAGATAGATAGATGATAGATGTGTGTGTGTTGTGTGTGTGTGTGTGTGTGTGTAAGAGAGAGAGAGAGAGAGAGAGAGAGAGATGATAGAGATAGATAGATAGATAGATAGATAGATAGATAGATAGATAGATGATAGATAGATAGATAGATAGATAGATAGATAGATAGATGATAGATAGATAGATAGATAGATAGATAGATAGATAGATAGAGATAGATAGATAGATAGATAGATAGATAGATAGATAGATAGATAGATAGATAGATAGATAGATAGATAGATGATAGAGATAGATAGATAGATAGATAGATAGATAGATAGATAGATAGATAGATGATAGATAGATAGATAGATAGATAGATAGATAGATATAGATGGAAGCCATTGAAATCTAAGCTCCATCAGAGCCCTGTACATTGCCATTTTTTCAATGCTGGCATTATAAAATTTCTTTATTATCTGACAAGGTGCTGAGCTAAAATTATGATTGCATTTATCAAGCATTTCGTACACAGCCTGGCCTCAACCTTTTGCCATAGGAAAGTAGAAGAATGAAAGTAAGTAGGAATTTCTATTTAAAAAGGAATAACCATCAGAGGGAAAGCTGGCTCATATTAGCTATTCTGTTTATACCAAAAAAAGCAAATAGGACAACTAAGTTGATTTCTGCATTGCAGGGGGTTGGACTAGGGAGTTGCCTAATTTTCAACATTTCACAGATCAAAGTAGGAACATTTACCCTTGGGGTCCCTTCCAACTCTACAATTCTATTATTCTATTATTCTAAATCAAGCTTGTTTATGTTTAAGGTTCATCCAGACTTCCACTTGCCCCACCACTTTCCCCTGGAGAAACCCTGTTTTTACCATTGAATCAGAGCAAACACCAGTAGTGTTTTCAGTGGATTGAGATCTGCTCCAGTTTAATGCTAAAGAGTGGGCTTTCCTGGGGAAGGCAGTGGAGCAGTTGAAAAACAAGTCAGAGCCGTCCTTTCTAGGCATGGTAAAAGCAGAAGTGTGGGTGACCTTTTGGTGCTAGTCAACTAATTTTTACTCAGAGTAAACCTATTGAAATTAATAGACACTTCTCTGGGCCCAAATGCTTGTGATCATGGCCCGAGGCGTACAATTCCACTCACCATTCTTCTAAACTTTAGTTTTAAAGCACTGAGATAGCAAAACATGAGTGTCATTCTATGAGTGCTATACAGATGCCTGACCTCTGTGAGACTGGATAAAAAAATACTCACTCTGCCATATTTTTCCAAAGCAGAAATGACTTGTATACCAGCTTAGAGTTTACAAGATTTTGACATTAAAAATGCATTTTTACATAACATGATTTTTTTATGGCTTAAGTGGTGTAAATTGCAGTGTAAAAACTCCCTGCCTGCCATCCAGTATTATTTATAGGAGATGCAAACATAGATGTACAGTAGTTGTCTACTGATGTTTTATAAGCTGAAGGAAGGAATGCTGCTCACACTTGGGAATTTTGGACAAAAATGCACATTAAAAATATCAAGAAGGTCTCACCTGACTGTAGATTTCCTGGGGCACTTTAAAAGTAAAATAAAAAATGAATGTGTGTCCATGTGAAGATTTTCTTCTTTTGTGTTTCTTATGGCCAAATACAGATGGGCAACGGGCAGTCAATCAAATGCAAAATTTCAGGTTTCCTCATACTTATATGAAACAGCTGAGGAATTCCAAAGTTTCAAGAAGGCTAGTGAAAATTCTCAGCAGGATTCCATGCATTGAAAATATAGACTTGGCAACCTCCCTCTGACACCTCAGAGGTGGAATTCCAGAGGATGGGACTCAAAGCCAAAACTGTTCAGGAGAAGTATATAATCAAGATGGGTGGCATCTGTTGTTACAGGAAGAAAGGGAAATAAATATCTGACATTGAGATTTGCAATTACTTTAAGATCTAGAAATGTGTAGTCAGTCCCGTTACTCCAATTATGAGCAGTTCTCCTCATAAATAAGATCTCAGAACTGAGCACCAGTTTCCCTTGAAGGGAGGTTGTGCACCCTGCAAAGCACAGGTGGGGGATGAACTGCATGGTGAAATTCAGAGGAGGATGAATTTTGAAGGTAGGCTGTGTTTCAGATCACGTATTGTTGCAGAAAGTGTGGATTTGGTAGCGTTACCTCTGTATGCAAACTGAATTGAATTTCTGCTCCATCCCTAGTCATGGCTCTGTGCCCCAAGTATTTAAAGGACCTAGCAACATCCCTGTGGCTATTTGCTGCCAATCACAGGTTTGGAAAAGACACCTTGCCCCCTTCCATATGTTAACACATCTCCTTCCACTGAGGGAAACCAGGTGTGCTGTATGTGCCAAAGTACTTTATGTCCATCAGTCCATCAGTATCCATCGGGAGGGTGTGTAGTTCGGTGGTAGAGCACACGTGTTGAATGCAAATGCTCCCAGCTTCAGTCCCTGGCAGCTGTGCTGAAAATGATCTTGGGTTAGAACCAGAAGAACAATTTTATGCAGTCTGGTGGGACTTTATATCTTATGGTTCAAATAACGACCTGCACAATTCCTTACCTGCACCTAATAAAGAAATGTGGCTCTCCTGATTCATGTGCTAGTTTAACATTAAACCACCCAGTAATTAAGCTGCACTTAATTAATTTACACTGAAGCAGTGTTAGTTTAATATTAAGCCACATTATTATTATTATTATTATTATTATTATTATTATTATTATTAATTCATATGTAGAACTGTATTTACCATTATTGTATAGCGTGTTCTCCAATAAATGAGAGCATGTGTTGCGGTGTGGGCCACCGGGCCAGGCCTCTTGTTGCCAGGCAGGTTAATAGTTGTTGCCTGGCATCATGATTGGGTAACCGGGTTGCTGGGGCAAATTGTATGTTGCAAATTGGGTGGGTGGGACCATAGTCTTTAAATATTGGTGCACTCTGGTTTCTCTTTCTCTTTGCAGAGTGCATCGGATCACCCGCCCGCCCGCCCTCTTTTCCGGTTGACTTTGCTTTGTCTGTCATGGGGTCGTCTGCCTTGGCGCAGGGGCCTAGTAGGAATTTTGCCATTTGGTGATTGGCTGTGCCATTTGGTTTTTGCCTACTACTCAGCAATTCGTCACAACTTGTAAGGTTGCGGTTAGGCATTGGTTATAATATGCTGGTGGTGGAGGGGTCAGGCTGGGCCCGCCCCTCCTATTGCGCTGAAGGGAATTCCGTTAAAGGAATCCTGGGGCTTGCCACGATTTCGTCCAATCCCTGTCATGGGACCAGGGCCGCCCAATCCCTGTCATGGGAATCCTTATCATAGGACCAGGGTCGGCAAGCTTTCGGGGAGCTGCTGGGGTGAGCAGCGTGGGTCCGACGTTTAGCTCAAATGACCCCCAAGTTTGACTTTCACTTCTACTGGCTACCGATGAGACCTCGGGATGTCAGTTCTGTCCCAGGCGGGGGGACAGATAGTCATAACCAATGTCTAAACAACCACTCACTGATTTTGTATTTTAATAAAGTTGTGGCCAAAATAGTGCCCAAAAACCAAAACTAAATTACGTGTTATGTGTGAAGTTATTTGAGGAGTGGCCTGGGGACCTACACACGCAAAAGCATCTCTCTGATGACTTTCCATGCTCTTGTGTTGACAAATAAAATAATATATCATTTTAAAATAAAAAATAAAATAAAAAATTATATTGGGTGCAGAGGAGCCAACTCCTATGGGCTGAGGTCTCTTCAACACCCTCCTAAAATATGTGAGGGGGCGGGGGGCAAAAGTTAATAGACATTGCCATTCAAATTGATTGATTATGTGGGCAGGGCTTATTGATTGATTATGTGGGCAGGGCTTACCTTCCCCCCCCCCCAAAAAATCATTTTATTCAAGTTGGCACTTCTGCTTGGGTACAAGGCCTGGGAAAGATATTGGGAAACAGCTTTCAGTCACAGGAAGTGACTGTGCCAGATAGATCAGTGCTCTGTCTCAGTATAGAACCATAGATCTGGAAGAAGACAGAAAGTTCTCTGCTACAGCATTTGAGTGGTCATTCTCTGTGGCAGCCCCTAAGTGGTAGAATTCCTTCTTCACAGAGGTGCATCTAGATGGACCAATGGTATGACTCCATATAAAGCAGCGTTTTCTGTGTTTTCCTTCCAAATATAAGCCAATTCAATGTCGCCAATGCAAATCACTGGATGGTAGGTATGATTATGTGAAAACAAATCTAATCAGGAAAGCTGCACTGATAACCAAGTTTGAAATTTGGGGGAGAAAGCATCTGTAAACTTTCCCCCCAGATTCCTTCTGTATTTCAAAACATCAGGGTGTCTTTTCTTCTAACCTTGATGTCCTCTTTGAAACAAGGCACATGTTCCTAGAGCTAGCCCCGTCTTCTCTCTGATAGTGCCTTGAAACTTCCTTGCTATTAGTGATAATAGGGACCAGTGAGGAATTATTAAAAAGGATTGATTGAGAGTGAACGGCTGTACCAGGGCATCGCAGTAGGAGACTCAAGCTTGAAGTGATTTTATACAGTGAACAGAGGCTGCTTGGAAGTGGGGGGAGAGAAAACACGAAACCCTTTTCTGAATCCATGGTGCTTTGACATCACATCAAAGCAGGACCATCACACAGCAATGCGGAAGAAGGAACCACAGCATTTTTAAGATGACAGCCCTAATTTCTAAGCTGAACTTTTAAGTGTTGTCAAATAAATTATTACTGACTCTAACACTTTGGTCGTTGATTTTATGGTGTGTAATTGGCCCTAGTAAATTCTTTCAAATGGCCCAGGGGAGTTTTATCTGTGGGATTTTTTCCCCTCTCGGCACTGAAGATAAACAAGAACAAGTCTCTCACATAAGGGAGCTTCATTGTGGTTTAAGGTTTGACGAGAGCATGTGGGAAGCAGGCATTAATGGGCAAAATAAAGTGGGTTGCCTAATTTTTGACATTTCACAGATCAAAGTAGGGACATTTATTTCGCATATGACAATAAACGGACTGGCCTGAACACATGCAGAGTCCCTGTGCATGATCCATCTGAACCCACCATTTTTGCTGGTCCGGATCACTATTCACTTTTGCTCCCATACAAATAGGACAAACCTTGAATCCAGGAAGATCAGAGCCTGGGCCACCAAAAGCAATGACAGGCCAGTCCTACTATTAGGCAGAGAAGTAGCTGCCTCAGGTTTACAAATGAGGGTCGGGCTGTAGGGCAGTAGTACAGCATCTGCTTTGCATGCAGATGGTCCCATGTTCAATCCTTAGCATTTCCAGGTAAGACTGGAAAATAGAATCCTCTATTTTAAATTCTGGAAAGTCACTATAAGCAATACTGAGCTAGATGGAAAATGGAAGGGAGAGGGAGACATGCTTGTGAGATTTTCTACCTTAGGTGCTGACTTAGATTGCCTGCTTTGAGATCTGTGCACCTTGACTTAGGGAAAGGGTAGAGGACCATTTGCTGTTCCATTTTGGTCAGTCCTTGGGCTGCCTTGTGCAACCCCGACTCCCTCTTTCACCCATGTAATTTCTACACTTCCATAACTGCACAAGGATCTGACTTCTAAATACCATAGGGATTGGAAAGGAGTGGAGTGGAATTTGAAAAAGTCTAGTGCATGTTATTTGCGCATTGCAAACCACAAAATCACATCTGTCTTGAAATCTCCTTGCAGATACAAAGCTAGCAAAACATATTAATTATGTGCCAGTTTTCTATATGTAGGGACACTTTGACATAGAATCATAGAACTGTAGAGTTGGAAGGGACCCTGAGGATCATCTAGTCCAACCCCCTGCAATGCAGGAATATGCAGCTGGTCCATACAGGGATCGAACCTGCAACCTTGGTGTTATCAGCACCATGGTCTAACCAACTGAGCTATCCAGGCTGGGGAACAAGTGTATTATGAGGTTGTACCACTGAATGCTAACTTTGAAGGTGGCCCAGAAACTACAACTAATCCAGAATGCGGCAGCTAGACTGGTGACTGGGAGCGGCCACCGAGACCACGTAACACTGGTCTTGAAAGATCTACATTGGCTCCCAGTACATTTCCAAGCACAATTCAAAGTTTTGGTGCTGACCTTTAAAGCCCTAAACGGCCTCGGCCCAGCATACTTGAAGGAGCATCTCCACCCCCATTGTTCTGCCTGGACACTGAGGTCTAGCGCCAAGGGCCTTCTGGTGGTTTCCTCACTGCAAGAAGTGAAGTTACAGGGAACCAGGCAGATGGCCTTCTCGGTAGGGGCGCCCGCCCAGTGGAATGCCCTCCCACCAGATGTCAAAAAGAAGAATAACTACCAGATTTTTAGAAGACATCTGAAGGCAGCCCTCTTTAGGAAGGCTTTTAATGTTTAACAGACTACTGTATTTTAATATTTTTTTGGAAGCCACCCAGAGTGGCTGGGGAAACCCAGCCAGATGGGCGGTGTATAAATAATAAATTCTATTCTATTCTATTCTACCAGCCTATGAAGGTTGTACCAGTTTTAGGAGGGAGGAGGTGCAAAGTCTCCCAGCTATATGTTTAATGAGGGATTTAAAACCCTAATTAAACATTAAACCCAACCCTGAAATTATTCACGAATGGATCCTGGGTTGGGGGTGTTCCCCTTGATGTCCCACCCAGATTGCAGAGCCCTGATATAAAGTCTGTCAATTTACAGCGAAATAGATCCAAGGACTTCTTTGCTAAACACTTGCAAAGTATTTTTTTATATTTAAAAAGAACACATTCATAACTTTTTTATTTGTTACAGGTAGAATTGGATGAAATTTACAGACAAGATTGCTCCTTCTGAGGATATGAGTCTTGCCAAATTTCAGAAGGAGAGCTGCAGTGGTTTTTCTCAAAGGGCAGCTATTTCAGTTCTGAGGTTGGGGCAGGGAAGACTTAGTTTCTCGTAGTTTTTGATAGGCAATCAGAAAGAAAGTTGCAGGCGTGAAAGAAGTGCCTCTTGGTAAGACACCTACCAAATTGTAGGCAAAAGGATTTGGACAGTGGGAGAGAGTTGTGCTAGGTTCTGAATTGATTTTGGGATGGGAAGAACTATAAAGGATTTGCTTTCAGTATAAAATACAAGATTGACTTCTCACTCACAATGCAGTTCTCCCTCTAGCCTAAGCTGCCTGTCCTAGCATATTCCTTAAACTCAGAGACAAAAAATTCCCTCTTATAATGCTGCTCCCTCCCACAAAGCACTGGGATTGGAAAATGCTGGCCATAGTGGCTGGGGCAACCTAGGTGAGGTACAAATAATAAAGGAGCGGGTGGCGCTGTGGCCTCTTGGGCTAGCTGATTAGAAGGTTGGTAGTTCAAATCCCCATGATGGGGTGAGCTCCCGTTGCTCTGTCCCAGTTCCTGCCAACCTAGCAGTTCAAAAGCACACCAGTGCAAGTAGATAACTAGGTACTGCTGCGGCAGGAAGATAAATGGCATTTCCGTTTACCAACTTTATCATCTTCATTAGACACTTAGAAGATTATCTCATGTCACTCTTCTAAGGAATACGTCAGACAGAAAAATACAAGAGAAGATGAAGAAATTAGAAGTGAAAGTATTACGGCACTGACACACTGACAAAATAAGATTTGTATTTTGTACATAATGGACTTGGTTGTCAACTGAATAAGCTACATTTTAATATATTATGCCACGATGTTGATTTGACAGTATGAGAAGCTGTGTCTAATTTTTTTAGAAGTAGTTTCTAATAAATATCTTTGCAATTGTTATCATACAGCCTACTACGTTTTTGTGGAGAAATGCCGGCTCCCTCAGCCTGAAAGCTTTTTCTTTTTAATGTCTGGATTGAGATATTGTAAAGGACTTCAGGAGTACTTGCCTCAACTTATGCAGCCTTGCACAGATCCCGTGTCTCCTCGAACAAGCCCCAAATCCCTCTCATCTCCTTGTCTTAAGTCAGAATTTGTCTGACTCTAACCCTTATTACATTGCTTCAGTGAATGAATGCGCCCCTTCTGCCAGTATTGCAGTTCAGTAATTCCCAAGGCTGTAAATAAATCTGTCTTTCCCAAACAGCCTTTTAAGGTGCCAAGGAATATTTTGATCACATTCTTATCTTGGATCCATGAGCCAAATGTTCTCTCTTTCCTGCCAGGCACATTTGTCAAATCTGAATTTCTCAGCCTACACCAAGGGAGTCTGCAGACATACCCACGACAAGTTTAAATAATCTATCTGCCAATTTTGGGTGTGTGGGTTGTGAGGTTTTTTTGTTTTGTTTAGATTTTTTGAATGCAACAATAAATGAAATGCATTTTTGTCTTTGTCAGGAGTGTGTGCTGGAGCCAGGCCCTGCAACCAGTAGGGCTTCGCAGGACCTGGGCCTTCCTAAGTTTGTTCTGGAGAGGCAAGGCCGCACAGGTGAGGCTGCTTGGTAACTCGCTGCACCTGGTGGCAAGAGCAGGGAAGGGATATAAGGTCAGCATTTCCCTTTGGCTCTTTGCCACAGCAACACATTTCCTGCTAGCTGCATTTGGCCTCTTGACTCCCTGCTTCTCAACCCTCAGACCCTTGACTTTGTGACTCCCTGCTTCCTGACCCTCGGACCCCTGGCTTTTTGGACTCTAGTTCCTGCTCCCACCCCACCATCTTGCCCCCCGTCCCAATGTCCTCAGCCGGGATTTTGATCACCCATAGACCAGACCATGACAGTCTTCGGGGGAAGAATTTTATCTGCAAGTGACACATTCTCAACTCTAGCTCTACTTATGTGAAAAGGTGTCACGTTGCTATCAATTGAACTGACTTCCAAATTACTGTATTCAGGATTGTCATCTTAGGGTACAACCTCACGGTGGCTTTAAAGATGCCCACTTTATTTGATTCCTAATTTCCAGGTTAGTGCACAAGCTGTGAAGTGAGAACTCCAGGCCCTCTGAAGCTAGTTGCTCATAATAAAGTTTGACCAAACTGTGGGTTTGTGATGGCACAAAGACAGTGATTTTTCCCCATGAAGAAAATCCCTGAAGGCAGGTATCTCATTGCTTGAATACTATGGGATAACCAGCCTCATATAACCAAAATTGTTATTTTGGTTCACTGAGCTGTAGCTTTTCAAGGATTTCACCTATCGGAGAAACTCACCCAAGGACTGTACTTGTCAACTATTGAAGTGTTGATGTGCATCTTTGTTTTTAAGTCCTTGGCAACTTCATATTTTGCTAGGAGTACAAGCCGACCCTTATCGAAAATATTTGTTGACTGATTTCTACTGCTTAGAATTTGCTTTCTGTGGAGTTTTGCATGACTGAAAAGGAAGGGGGTCGGGAACTTTGGCTTCATTTTATTAAGGTTTCATTGGCATTAGCGCTACACACAGTTAGAAAATGGAGAAAATCAATATATTTTGTTCAACATGATTGAAGTCGCAGAACAGAGTTCTATTTTGGTCTAGGAAAGTACAGCAAAAACAGAGTTGGGTGATAGAAATCAATTCAAGCCTGTAATTCAGAAACAATTGGGTGGTAAAAGTTTTGTTTTGCTATGATTCCTATTAGTTGAAGTTGATTGATTCCGTGAATAAAAAACTACATGGAAAAAAAATTATGCAGCAACGAACAACTTTCTCATTGATGATTTGTTTCAAAACCCACTGATACAAGTGAAACTATTATTTTATTTAAAGGGGGGAAACCGAAGCAAGTCCCATCTTTGGACTTTTCTCTGGCTGCCAGAAGTGGGATTTGTGTCCATCTGGAAGTCTGGCATACAGAAAGCAGATCTCTGCTCTGTGATACTCAGCAAGATAGGATGCCCACCTAAGTTTCATGTCCTCCCACAAGAATACGCATGGCACAATCCACTATGATAGCTCATCCTCAGATGCCTTCCCCATTATGAGTGGTGTGAAACAGGGCTGTGTTCTCACCCCAGCTCCCTTTAACATATTCTTTTCCCTGGTGCTCTCATATGCCTTCAGCTTGACTGAAGATGGTGTGTACTTTCATTCAAGGAGCAATATCCCAGCTGCAACAAAACTCGTCTCTCCCATATCAGTTTCTACAGCCACAGCAGGCGCTGTGACTCTGGAATGTTTTGACTTCACCCCTCCCTAAAGGTGCACTCCTCCATTGACTCCCAAGACAGACAGATGCCAACAACACATGCTGGCAGTGCTCTGCAGGCACAGGCTGGCAGGGCTGGTGGAAGGAAACCGGGGCACAAAGTTGGTTTGGATGACTGCAAGTCCAGGAAGTGTGAATTAGACTAGTTTACTTTGGAATGTGGAGTAATGGAATTTTCCAGCACCCCTAGTCTTCTGGCTGAGATCTGGGTGTGCAGAATCAAGATTGGCTGTCACTCAATTGCAACAAATAAGGTATACTTCAGGGTTAAGAAGATATGTCAGTGAAAACCGGAACAAATGAGCAAACACTTTTAACAACTTGCAACAGAAGTATAAGTAACAAAGACATAAAGTGGCAGAAATGCCTAACATTTACTAAGGTTTAGATTCTAAATTCACACACGTATTCCTGGAAAAATAATTACAAGACAAACCGGCTCAAGAGACATATCAAGCATACTAAATTCACAAAGAAAGAAAACAAGCTTTCTCAAAAACTTTGATGTCTGTTCCAGACATCTCCATTATCATTTTGTTTTACTGTCAAACTCATTGTAGCAGTGGTGACACTTGAAAAGAAACATTTGAAAAAGTTTCAATTTGACTTGAAGTTTGGTTGATACAACATAGTAGATAGCAAAGTTTTCTATTCCTGATTAAAAGCTCCTTTAAATTCTGGTAGTCAGATACATGGTTTGAGGGTCTAGTGCAGTGAGACGGCTTTAAGCCAGTGAGGACACTTGGGGAATATGTGTCGACTGAGGCTCAAACTGCAGGTTCTCTATCATTTCATGCTCAGAAACCCCAAGCACAGATTCCTTTTTGAAGGGATCAAGAACATAAGAGAAGAAAAGGGAAACTGGGGGGGGGGGGGACAATGCTAAGATCTGCCAGGATGAACAGCTTAAAGGTAAAGGTAAAGGTACCCCTGCCCGACAGGGCCAGTCGTGACCGACTCTAGGGTTGCGCGCTCATCTCGCTCAAGAGGCCGGGAGCCGGCGCTGTCCGAAGACACTTCCGGGTCACGTGGCCAGCGTGACGAAGCTGCATCTGGCAAGCCGGCACCAGCGCCGCACACGGAAACGCCGTTTACCTTCCTGCTATAAAGCGGTCCCTATTTATCTACTTGCACCCGGGGGTGCTTTCGAACTGCTAGGTTGGCAGGAAACAGCTTAGGAGGCAGCAAATCTCTGGCTCAGCCAGCTGGTTCCTAGCTCAGCCAGGTTCAGATGGTGGGAAGGCCTCAACCCTGATTCAGCCAAAAATATACCAGCATAACTTGCTCATCCTGGCTCAGCCAGTGCAGGGTTCACTCCCTAAGCATTTCTCACAAATTAGTATAGGCACAAAGCAGTAGAGGTTTAGGATCAAAATTTTCTTTCTCCTAGGTGGGCTACCTTCCCAAGTTGACAAGTCTCATCTGCCTCACTCTTCCTTCTAAAGCACGTGCAGAAAATGCCTTCTTGATTGTTGGACACACTTGTCTACTCAAGCCTGTCTTTGCATGCAGGGGAAGTCCCTGGTTCTCCTACCCTCACCTGGTTTAGCTAGCCAGTCGAAGCCGTTCCAGGGGTGTCGTCACTGTTGCATGCCGACAGCTTCCAGGAGCCATAGATGAGAGCTGAGTGCAGGGTGGGGACCAAAGGTGGACAAAGTACCCCAGAAGGAGCATGATGTGTCCATTACCAAAGGTATCCCTCCCCTAACACCCCATTCATCCCATCACTGAACTGGTCAATTTATATTAAAATGGGAACTGAATCAAATATCTTCCCCAACCCTACCACACCTTCCATTCCTATTAATACCATTTAACACCTTTGCTAGGACTAAGCTTCCAGGTAATATCCATTCCTGCATTTCTGACCTTACATAAAACAGCCAGTGATTAGGTGGACTATGAGACATCATTTCAGTTACATATGGACCTCACATCCGATGCCAAATACTGGAAAGAAAAAAGGAGAACATAACATGTTTCCTTCATCCTACCAGAATACAACTGATGGCACTTTGTTTCAGCTTCAACTTCCAATGACTATTGAATAGCAGTGGTTATGGGAAGAATTGAGTACAGCTTTATTACTGAAGTTCATTCACAATCCTAGAAATGGGTCACATGGCAAATTATTTCTCTGCTTTGGGGAACAGGTGTGCCTCTAACGACATACACGACCTTATGTGGCCATATCCTTGCCAAGATGAGGTACTAAGCAAACGGTGTTTGTTGTGCCCAGTTTCCAAAGCTTTGCTGTATCTGAAGGAGCAACTGCATTGCACTGATGAAAAATCTCTACTTCATCCCTAAGAATGTCAACTGTTCAATATCCTGGGCATCCAATCACTGGCTCTACCAAAAACATTACTTGTGGAGGGAAAGTGAGATAGTCTGGCTCCGCACAATGTTTGCACATACAAGCCACAGCTCACTTTCTGCTGAAACAGATTAACAAGCATAGGACATATGCATAGAATTTGCAGAGTTTGAAGGGCCCCAGAGGTCATCTGTTCTGCAATGCAGAAATCGCAGCTAATGAAAAGCGCAAACAAATAGATTTGTAAATAAAACAACGAACGTTTTAGCGATAAATAATAATTATGTTCTGCGTAACGCCCAGATAGTCTTCTAAGCAGCTTGCAAAGTCCAAAATACCAGCTACGCAAACATTAAAATATAAACACCCATAATTAAAACGCACAAGAAAACAGTGTCATTAAAACAATACAGCAATTAAAAACTGCAGACTGAGAATTCAAGCATACGCCTTTGTAGATGCAGGTGCACCTACAAAAAAAGAATAGCACTAACATTTTTAAAAGACCGGCAAAGCAATGCTATAGCAAGATCCCACCAGAATAAGTGGAGTAAGGATCCAGCAGATCAGCAGGTGAAGTGAGAGGCTCCCAGCACAGCTGAGTTATGCTAGCATAACTCTCCATCCTCAGCTTGCTCAGCTGCAGATGTATTCCCAATGTATTCCCCCCATCGTTTCTCAGCTGGGACCCAGCTGGCTCAGCCAAACCAGGCAAATCTTATATTGGCATAAGCCTGAAAAGGGGGTGCTCTGGGGAAGGGGGAGGGGTGGGACCAGAGAGTGGGGGTGTAAGCTGGATCCTAAGCCCATTCAGCTGAGTCACAGGACCAGGCAACCCAGTGTACATTAAGCTGGCAAAACAGGTGGTGTAACTCAAATCCTGTTTTAGGCACATTGGTACCCAATGCTCTAAGAAACTAGTAAAAATTATCATCTGCTTTCTAGTTCTCTTCCCTCTACTGTTCAGGCAGTAAGTTATTCTTCCAGAGCATTTGGAAAATCGAACTCTACTTATCAGAATACCTCTATCAGGGGAAAGGAGCCCTTCACCCTGTCTAATGGCTGGTCTGACTCTGTCTGACTTTCTGTAGTCTGCTGCCATTGCTGCTGATAATGCAAGACTAAGGCTTAGGATATTGGTCACCTGAAATCAGTGGGGCTAAGTCATTTTCAGTCCAGGAATTCTGGTGTGATTCTTTCACAGACTGAGCTATGGCAAACTATATGCAGAATGGGAGCCTGTTAAGCTGTCCTATAAATGTGAGGACTGACAAAGAATGCCTTTTGGTGTGATATGCAAATATTTTGCTGAGGCTTATTTGAGATGACATTCAGAGAAGGGCATCCCAACCTCATTCTAATGTGGTCATTAAGCCACATCACCATCTATTCTCTGTATTTATTCTTGGCACATATGATTGCACAGCTGAGAGAAAAGGAAGAGGGGCTCCATGGTTTATGAGATTTTGCTGCCATCTTCTGATTAACGGGCGTTGTTTGGGGACAGAATGATGCTACTCAGTTCAAAGAATAAATTGGTCCTGTCCCTTAGTGGGGCAAAGAGGCAGGAGTAACAAATGCAGAGATCACAGACATTATGAATGCCTGTTTATATCTCTCCTTTCTTTGCATCCTTAAAAACATAAAAGCCTACTGAATCAGGTCAATGTCCTATCTAGTCCAGCATCCTGTGGCCAGTCAGAGGTCTGTGGGAAGCCAGCAACAGGACCTGAACAGAAGAAGAAGAAGAAGAAGAAGAAGAAGAAGAAGAAGAAGAAGAAGAAGAAGAAGAGGAGGAGGAGGAGGAGGAGGAGGCGGCGGCGGAGGAGGAGGAGGAGGAGGAGGAGGAGGAGGAATTTGGATTTGATATCCCGCCTTTCACTCCCTTTAAGGAGTCTCAAAGCGGCTAACATTCTCCTTTCCCTTCCTCCCCCACAACAAACACTCTGTGAGGTAAGTGGGGCTGAGAGACTTCAAAGAGCATTTCCCCCCTTCTATGGCTTCCAGCAACTGCTATTCAGAAGCATTACTGCCTCCTGCTATGGAGGCAGAACTCAGCCAACATGGCTAGTAGCCATTGATAGCTTTGTTGTTGTTGTTTAGTCGTGTCCGACTCTTCGTGACCCCATGGACCAGAGCACGCCAGGCACTCCTGTCTTCCACCTCCTCCCACAGTTTGGTCAAACTCATGCTGGTAGCTTCGAGAACATTGTCCAACCATCTCATCCTCTGTTGTCCCCTTTGCCTTGTCCCCTCAATCTTTCCCTACATTAGGGTCTTTTTCAGGGAGTCTTCTCTTCTCATGAGGTGGCCAAAGTATTGGAGCCTCAGTTTCAGGATCTGTCCTTCCAGTGAGCACTCAGGGCTGATTTCCTTAAGAATGGATAGGTTTGATTTTCTTGCAGTCCATGGGACTCTCAAGAGTCTCCTCCAGCACCATAATTCAAAAGCATCAATTCTTTGGCGATCAGCTTTCTTTATGGTCCAGCTCTCACTTCCATACATCACTACTGGGAAAACCATAGCTTTTACTATACGGACCTTTGTTGGCAAGGTGATGTCTCTCCTTTTTAAAATAGCTTTAGCCTCCATGAATTTGTCCAGTCCTCAGTTGAAGCCTTCCAAGTTGGTGGGCACAAACCAACTTTTTGGGATTAAGCCCCACTGAAATCAATGGATGTTACACTTGAGTCGACAGAATACATGGCAAAGCTGCATGCACACCACATTTTAAAGGCAGGTTTAAATCACATGACTTCCCCCAAGAATCCTGGGAACAGTAGTTTGTTAAGGGTGCTGGAAATTGTAGTTTTGTGAGGGTTAAACTACGGTTCCCAGGATTCTGGGGGGGTATGGTGTGTATACAGCCTCAGTCTTAAATAACATGCTTCCAACTGAACATACATAGGACTGAGCTGTAAAAGACAATTTCATGAGCACTATGGGAAGTTGACTGTACTGATAGACTTGCTGTGGAAAGCATCTAGAGGCAGTACCAAACTTCAGAAACTTCAGAAACCCACAGGTTTGCAATCTAGACTTCAGCCTTTTATGTCAAACATTTAATACAAAAATAGCACAGCAATAAGGTCAGAGTTGCAGTCCCTTGCATACCAGTATCTTGCAAGGCATGCAATTAGCCTGAGAACAGAGCCTCTCCTTACTACATGTAGAAGAGATGTCTACAACTCAGTTTTCTTCTCACATATACTAACCAATACCATCTTTAACTTGCTGACTTTTCCAATCCTCAAAAGAAAGCTCACCTCTTTATTTCCAAGTCACTGCTTTGATCCTTCTACAAAATTAATTCTTTTGATGAGCTGCGATAGCCTACTGATCACACCAGCGCCGAGAACTTTCCTTCACTTCTTTGACCTCTCTCCTACCTTAAACACACTTGAAATTCTGCATTCACTACTTCATTCTGCTGATTAATTGATATTTTGATCAAGTTCATTTCGGGGAGATGTTACTTCAGTCTTAGAAGGTATAAAGTGAAGGAAGACGGGGGAAATTGTACTTTCACATTATCAATTATGTATTTTAAGATATAGCAAGGCATTGGCCTATATTCTAGAATTTTTACACTACACAGATGAAACTGAGATAAACTGGAAGGTGGGAGGCTGCAGTGTCCACCTGCTCCTAAAGAATGTCAATCAAAGAATAGCAGAAGGTGGCCAGGATGCTGAGAGATGGACCTGGTATAAATCAGTTCCCATGTTCTCTCCAGGAGAGCCTAACACTACAGTATTAAATTTTTGCATTCTTTGTATATCATTCAGCAAGCTTGCTCAAAGACTAGAAAATGAGGGTGACTATTCAGGTCAAAAAAATGGCACATAAACAGAAGCAAACCACATTCTGTGTTCAGAATGTGACAGATTGTATTGTTTATTATGAATGTGGATCTCCAGTATTACCAGCACACAGACAATCAGAAAACACTGCTGCCCACATACTGCAAATGGACCTGCATCTTATCAGAAGTGGATTGTTGTATGCCTGGAATTTGCCAGATATATACAGAATATTGCAGTCGGAAGCAGTGTCTGGGCAGAAATCAGTGAAAATGTCCAGAAAAATCTGGACGTATGGCAGTCCATGCCATCAGTGGTTTTTCAAAAAAGCTCAACAGTTTGGGTCAAAAAAATAATAATTATAAATAGTTTTAGCTTTGCATACTTATTCTTCGTGCATTGTTCATCTTCCATTCCTTGCATAATTGCTGCATTTTAAAACAGGGGCTTAATGGTTTCCACTGATTTAAGCTGATAGCCCGGGGTCTTTGGGGTGAAAACCAGGGCCTCATAAGCAAAAGAGCTCCCCTTGCGGCCAAATCATTCTGAAACATTCCAAATTCCTAGCATTAAGATCAAGACGCAGCTTTCCAGTTCATGGCACTGGCTTTCTAGGGACATCAAATGTGCTCATGCAGCAAGTTACTCAATGCAGTGTTCAGGTCTCTGGGGAAATGGAAATTGTGCATCTTCTCTACAGTATGCTAGCTGCAGGTACATGTCAGTTTTTGGCCTTGAGATTGAGCTTGTGAAGCTATCCAGATAGCAGGTGCAAAGGATTACGTATTGAATAAGCCACAAGGAAGAAGTATGGAGAAATCAAAATTATGAGATATAAGCTTGTATTAAAGTGGTCATTAAGAATGTTTCATAGTAACAGCAAGAAAGACAGAGATCCCATGGGAAGAAGTCAAGATTTAGAAAGTAAATTGGTTTTAGATGTTAAGAACATGTAAGCTTTTTATGGATTTCCCTCTTCCCAAAGAATGAGATAATAGGTACCAAAGAGATTCTACATTTGTTTGATGTATGGTTTCTGGGATGTCACCAAGCAATATAATGTTAATGTTAAAGGTGGTTTTTGTGTATGCGCACACATTAGAAAAGATAAATCATAGGCTCTTGACATTTAAATGGATATAAAATAAAGATAATTAGAAGTGAGGAGACCTACAAATATTTGTGGACCATGGAATAATTTGACACATTTCAAAAACAGATAAGGGAAATTAATATTATTATTATTAATTTGATTTATTGCATTTTACTACTAATATGAAATTATCTAAACACATTCTCCCTGCAGTGAAGATTCAACACATATGAAATCTGTCAAATAAGTAGTCTGCAAGTCCCAGCTAACTGCATGCAAAATATATAATAGTTATATTTTGCCTATTCTAAACCCAATACAAAAATCCTAGCATATGTTGAATGGATTATCATCATCACATAAATGGTTGCCGGTTTATCTTACCAGCTTTTATAATGAGTTACTGGGCTATTTGAGAACTACATTAAGAGAACTTTATCCCAACGACTATCAAGACAATTATAGCAATGCACAAATTCATTCTACTGAGGCACCATATTGCAATTGTATGATCATTCAGTTGGATGGGATGTGTGGATCTACGGAGGATAATAACAAAGATTATTGATGTCAGATATCCCATCATCCCTAACTATTGGCCATGCTGGCTGAAGCTGAGGAGAGTTGGAGTCAAACAATATAGAGAAGGACAAAGGTTCCCCATACATAAATTCTGGATACAATCCCCCAAAATATATTTATTTAATTATTTAGGGGAAAACAAATCCACACTGAAATAAATCAGGCTTGCTGCTTTTTGTTTTATTGTCAAGTATTAGCATTATTTCTTCTTCTTCTTCTTCTTCTCTTCTTCCTCCTCCTTCAATGAAAGAGTATCTTCTAATATTACTTAGGAGCCTGCTACTGATTTAAGTTTTTCTATATACTCCAGTTAAAGAGAAGCAATCAGTTGAATCAACACATCAACCACTCTCTTGACAATGTATCATATTATTTTGACAACTAATTATCATTATTGTGCAACATAAAGTGTGATAAATGCTTACAAGTAAACCAGAGGTTGAATCCCTCTAAAGATATGATCAAAGCAATAAAGCTGATAGATTTATGGTGTGACAACAAAAGATAGGCAAGAACAAAATGAGAAAGATTAAAACAGGCTTGTCCCTCAACATAAAATCAGAATAAATGTGCATTTGTTTTATTACTCAGTATGTAATATGTAGTAAGATAATGGAGCGGTGAACTTTAAAATGGAAGTTGACAACTACATTTATATATCCTATTTCTAAAGTGCCCGCCACACCCTAGGGTGGAAATATATGAACATCATCTGTTGATGTCAAAACTCAGTAAATGGTGGTTTGCTCAGAAAGTGGTTTATTAACAAGGCAAGATATCCAACCAGGACCATTGTTTCTGGTCACCTCTGAGCTGGACCATGGGGTTACATCTGGGGAATTGGGAGGAAAGAGGGTGTGATCAAATAAAATGAGCTGGTTTTCTTGACAGCAACACCACAGGATCCAGGTGGTTGAATGCTCTTCCATTCAAAATATTATCCTGCACATAGAAAACAAGCACATTGGTGGACTAGAACCCCTCTCTTTAAAACATGAATCAGTACAGCTGAGTCTCAGATGGATCTACCACTTGCTGGTGGTGAGACCTAGGGCCAAAGATGTAGTGACCAAAAAAGGGAAGATGTAACAACGGTACCTAACCAATCTGACTTGACTGAATGATGTCACAGGGCAAGTGGGGGCAACTTAGAGTGCAGACAGATGAGGACAGCTGTAGATGAAAAAGAGTAAACATTTTCACAAGGAGTGCCAAAAAGGGCAGGGTTTTCTCAATACTGCTGGGAGAGCTCCCTTACCTCTCCCCCATCTGCTGTTGGGATCTCCGCTCGGCCAAGCTGATAAAGCTCATCTTCTGGCTGAGTCCTTCGGAATCGCCCTCCCAACGAATAATTAACGACCTGAGCCTTTGATGAGGCTCCAAGGCACGTTCCCCCGTTCAGCAGGTTTTCCAGCACAGGAAAGAGACGAGAGGTTTGGGCTACATTGCTATTCTTTATTACTAAGCTATGCAGAGAGCAAAGAAAAATACATCCTCTCTCTGTGAGAGCAGAGAGCAACTGAACAACAAAGGAACAAAGGAAACAGGAAACCAGTAAACATCACATCCATCTCCTGCCTCCGTGAGACTTCCAACAGCCTGGAAGGTCTCTGGAATGTAAACAGAGTCCTGTGACTCCAAGCAGCTGCTCAGTGGCAAACAGAAACTAACATCTGCTTCATCTCATCAGTGCCAGCAAAAATCCAGTGTCACAGCAACTGATCTCCTGTAAGATGATCAAATACATTTTGTCATTTTTTAAAAGTGGTGGTTCTATGCCACCAGTTCACCCCCTGAAGATTCTTGTCAATTTCTTGGAATCATTTAAATCATCCTCCAACCCCTATAAGAACGGTTTAGCCTGCCTATAAGAATGTTGTGTTGGGAACCAAACTGGACTGAATTGTCAACTTCTTGATGCAAGCTAGCAGCCATTTATGAAGGTGTAAGTTCGGCCATCATGTTACAGGTGATGAAGATTGTTCTGCACTAATATTGAATGTAGAAGTTCTTTTTTTAAAAAAATCTATAGCAACTTTGAAAGTACTTGCCAAAGAAAAGGTGCATTATCAACATGGTGATTTTTTTTGAATTCATTCCAAGAGAGAGAGATTTCTGATGAATTTAATGTTAAGCCATCATTCATAGCACAAGAGATGATAGAATAACAGGTTATCTAGCTAAACTCTCTTCTCATTGCAGGAAATCCAGAATTAGAGTATCCTCAACAGATGGCTATCCAGTCTTTGCTGGAAAACTACCAGAAAGGGAGGGCCATTAGCCTTCTGGATAACTGGTTTTATTGTTAAACTTACCAATTTGCCTTCCTGTATTCTGTTGTTGTTATTTAGTTGTTTATTCGTGTCCGACTCTTTGTGACCCCATGGACCAGAGCACGCCAGGCACTTCTGTCTTCCACTGCCTCCCGCATTTTAGTCAAACTCATGCTGGTAGCTTCGAGAACACAGTCCAACCATCTCGTCCTCTGTCGTCCCCTTCTCCTTGTGCCCTCCATCTTTCCCAACATCAGGGTCTTTTCCAGGGAATCTTCTCTTCTCATGAGGTGGCCAAAGTATTGGAGTCTCAGCTTCAGGATCCTGTATTCTAGCACCATTCAATCCACTTCTGCCATCTGTAAGGATGGAAGAAGCTATCAGTTTTGGTTCTCTCGGTTTCTTCTTTTTTCCTCCTTAAATTAGCCCTCCACATTTGTGCAGCAATTTGCAGATTCATTTATTTATTTATTTTTAAAAAGTCATTATGAAAATACTACAGCACTTTGGAGTGAATTTCACCCAATAAACACATTTTTATATGTGATTTGGACTAACACACATATTTTTGCAAGCAACTTTCCCTGTCAAAATGCATGTTGTATGCTATTTTCACAAATGTATTCATTTTTATGTGCCTAACGTATGCATTTCTGTGAACCTTGGTTGGTTGGAGATATGCATATCAAAATTTGGATAAGTTCAAATTTTGAAGCATGTCTGTGTTCCAGTTTTCATTTTGTTTCAGAAAGCGTGCACGTGATAAATAGAAGTTTGGACTTACTTAGGCTCAGGTTGAAATGTTGTTGGTCATGAAGGTTCCTCGGTGACTTGGAGCAAATCCCTTTTTCACACCCTGTTAGTGATAGGATCATCGTCCTTCAGAATGTATTGGCTCTTTCTCAGCATTCATTGCCGCCACCAAAGCTGCTCAATTATCTTCCCTACTTTCTCTGGCATGCTCTGGTCCATGGGGTCACGAAGAGTCAGACACGACTAAACGACTAAACAACAACACTTTCCCTATCTAGTTGTGGGGCAGGAGTACCAACTTGAATAAAATATTGTGGGGGCCCAGGTAAGACTTGCATAAGCACAATAGAGCACATGGCGCAGTACACACACACCATTTGAATGGGGATGCCCATCAACTTTGGGGGGCAGCCCCCTCAAATATTTGATTGTGGGGGCCAAAGCCCCCACGGCCCCTGGGAGCTAGCTCCTATGTTGTGATGAGGAAGAGGAGAGAAGGGAAATGGCAGCCTAGCAGACTATTCAATGCAAAGCTCCTCCTCTCTCATAATACAAACTACATTTCTCTGTTATACCTGAGGAGATGGCAGTACATAAGACATGATCAGAGACATCTATGGCACATCAGGGACAATGATAGGTCTTATCATACATTTCAGCCACTATCACAGAATTTGGGAATTAGACATACAAAAACCAAGCTCAACTAGTTCTTCTTTCTATGAAAAGGGTGTCAGCAAAAGCTTTTTTTGCTGATGGTGCAAATTCAACCACTCCACTTTAGTTCAATTTTTTATACCACATTGAATTTACCACAAATAATGCTAATGTGAAGATAATTCAGCGCGACCTTTCTACCATTTAAAACCAACGGTCCATTCATGTGTAAATGCACAAAGTTGAGGGAGAGGCATTGTGCAGACATAGTAGCCCGGATCTCTCTTTTTCACCCTCTCTTCAGTAGTAGCACCCTTGACCTTTAAGCTATCAGCCTCACCAGAATTTTGTAACAAATAACAAAGGGTAGACAAGGGAATAAACAGGCTTTGTAGAAAAAATGTGTAAGGCGATATTGCCTCAAAAGACAATTCTGAAGCACAGGACTGGCTCTGGGGTATATAAGAAGGCATCCATTTCTCTTCCAACCTGTTTGACACATGTGATGCTGTTTCCATTTTGCTGCGATTCGATTTCCAACAAAAATTATGTTATTTGTCTCATGGTCCACTGTGGCCAAATTTAATATAACAAATTGCATTAATAATTATGTTATCATTACAGTATTCCACACCACTCTTTTCAATGCAAAGGGAAAACAAGGCAAATGTGGGGTAGGGGGCCAGCTGCAGAATATAATCACTTGTGTATCATTTGCTGACCAAAAATAGCAGCAACAGCAGTGAATACCAGTCGTATTTGATGGATCAATTGATCTGTTCCAGACATGGGACAAACAAGCAAATATCAAAAATTTGCACTCCTGTTTCCATCAGAATTATCCGATATCCCTTGTTACGCCTACCATTGGGCAGCACAAGATGGGAAATCCTAGAGTTGGGGGAGGGAATAAGAACATAAGAAGCACTCTGTTGGATCAAGCTAAAGTTCCATCTAGTCCTGGACTCCGTTCTCACAGGGGCCAACCAGATCCTCATGGGAAACCGGAAAGCAGAACCAGAGTGCAGCAGCACTCTCCTCACTGGCAAATCCCAAGTAGTTCAGCCTTGAATTCTGAAGAGGGAGGGAATTTCACAATTTTAGGGGACCACTGAAAGTCTGCTAGTCTCCCTATATGCCAAACTTATCGCAGATGTAGGAAGTAGACGTATTCAGCCTTTTCGGGCCCAAGGCCTACCTTTAACCCCCAAATGCAGATGTGGACCTACTTTTACATTTTTACTACATCTCGCTCCTTTCCATCTTTTTTTTCAAATCTCTCTCTCATTTCACCTGCCTACCAACCATAGCATCTCTTCATAAGAAGAGCCCTCCTAGACTAAAGGCCTATCTATTACTTTAGCATCTTTTTCTCTCCAGTGTCCTGCCACATAACTATGGGATGTTTCAACATGATTACCTTCCTGGGGTTCAGCTGATTCATTAAATAACACAGAGTGCTTACCTTCTCTTGTAAAAGGTGCTTAAGTCAACAGCCGAACTATTCACCTTGACACTCTGCCATTTGGCTTGAGACACTCCATCATCTGGGGTTCCCCCCATGCTCATAGAGGTCAGGCTCCAATCTTTGGAGAAGGGCTTGTAGCTCAGTGGTAGAGCATTTGCCTATGGCAAATGCTGTCCCTGGTTCAATCCCTGGGATCTTGAGGTAGGGTTGAGAGACACCTAGTCTGAAAGCCTGGAGAGGCACTGCCAGTCAGTGTAGGTAATCTTGAGTTATATAGACCAATATAAGGCAGGTTTTTATGTTCGTATCATGAATCAGAGTACACCAGCTGAATACCAAAGGTGTAAAGCATGAATGGTCAATGTAATGCCCTCCAGTTGTTGATGGACTCCAACCATTGGCCATGCAGATGTGAACTGGAGCCCAACAACTTCACCATATTAGCTCCCCTTGCTATAAAGAACAGTTGGTATTAGAATATATGTGTGGCACTTGGATGGCCCCAAATTCTATCCATGGCATCTCCCATTGAAAGGCTGTCTGGTAGCAGAGTTTGCGTGAGAGCTGTGGAATCTGCTGCCACTTGGAATAGGGAGAAGTGGGGTGGAATATTCAATGGACTGACTCAGAATGTCAGCTACATATGTTTAGAAATCCACACTCACAATGTGCCAACAGCTTATTTATAGCGGTAGAAATTCCTCATGCCCCTCAAGAGAAGCAGCAGCCCCTAAAATATGAGATATCAGAAGGCAGGGGGTTCTTTTTGTCATCTCCCCCCCCCCCTCATTCAGTCCTTTGCCAGGCATAACCATCCAGATCTGTTTTCCTGCTCCTGGGCTTCTTCTGCTAGATGATGCATTCTTTGGCATGTAAACAGACATCAGATCTGATCTTGCAAATGTCAAGAATGACTTCAGGAGCTATATCTTGAAATGAAAGGTAAGCAAAGGTAGCTTGCTGCCTTGCATAGCTGAAGTCAAGCAGAAAACAGAGCAAATTTATTCATTTCAAAGAGGGCTTATGGCATCTTGGTGCCACAAACTCACCTGCTCACTCTGTGGGGGGGGGGGGAGAGGGAGAGGGAGAGGGAGAGGGAGAGGGAGAGAGAGAGAGAGAGAGAGAGAGAGAGAGAGAGGAAGGAGGGGGGAGAATGGGTGAAAGGGCCTATGACATTGAGACCTCTAAATCATCGTCCAGCGTATTTTGCCCTGCCAAAATTCAGAACTATTTGTTTGTGTGTGTGTTTTATTCTGTCTTTAACTTCTTGAAATTATATTTTTAGGGACAAACAGTGTTCTCAGTATTCCCAAAAGTGGGTTATGCTCAAACACATCAGACTGGGCTGACTCTGTCATGTCTCATTATGTGATGTAACATGATAATACAGTTCAATGAACAAACCTGATATGACACACACACACAAAATCTTGATGGGAAAAGTCTATTCTTTAAAGATACGGGGAGGGGAGCCAATGTTGTCAAGGAACTTCATGTATTCTCTACTGCGGAATCTTTGGGAGAAATGTAGCCAGTGACTCCCCAAGGTGGTGGTGAATTTATTATACCATTTATCTAAATCAGGCTCCTGTAGGTCAGTTGTAGAACATCTGCTTTGCATGAAGAAGGGCTGGTAGAGACCCCTGCCTAGAACCTCGGGGAGCTGTTGCCATTCATTGTAAACTATACCAGGCTGGCTGGAACAGTGGTCTGAATCCAGGCAACTTCCTATGTTTATTGCAGCCACTCACCTTATCCTAAAAATGGGACACCCTGAACTGGACTTCTGGTGAGCAGCTTAACCACCAGATGGGTCTGTACAGAGGAAGATGCTGCAGACCTATTCACAAGGATGAGCAAGCATTCTGAATTGTGCCCCGAAACAAACGGGTAGCAAATGAGGTTAGTGACAGCAGGGTATGCTTGCCCCTGTTCGTGCTACTTAACAGCCTCTGTGACTGTGCTACTTTCTGAGCCAGTGGAAATTTCCCAATCAAGGTAACATGATGCAAACAAACAAAGCATCCAGCCTAGAGCCTGGATAGCTCAGTTGGTTAGAGCGTGGTGCTGATAATGCCAAGGTTGCAGGTTCGATCCCTGTATGGGCAGCTGCATATTCCTGCATTGCAGGTGATTGGACTAGATGATCCTCAGGGTCCTTTCTGACTCTACAGTTTTCTGATTCTATGGTGGGGGGGGGAGGTTAAAAGGGACCCCTGACCATTCCGATTAAGCCGCTTCTGGCGAACCAGAGCAGCGCACGGAAACACCATTTACCTTCCCACTGGAGTGGTACCTATTTATCTACTTGCACTCTGATTCACTTTTGAACTGCTAGGTTGGCAGGAGCCGGGACCGAGCAACGAGAGCTCATCCCATCGCTGGGATTCGAACCGCCGACCTTCTGATTGGCAAGCCCTAGGCTCTGTGGTTTAACCCACAGCGCCACGCCAAATAGGCAGGTTAAGCCAAAAGCTTCCCTTTGCCAGCAATGATCAATTAATGAAGCATATAATTTGAGTGGCCTTCCCCAACCTAGTACCCACTAGCTATTTTAGACTACAACTCTGATCAAGCCTAACCACTGGATGTAGGGGTCGAGGCTGATGAAGCTTGTAGTCCAAAATTTCTGGAAGGCACCAGTTATGGTAGGCTGAATTGTAGCTTTGGTCAGCTGCCATTCCATCAAGTTGACAGAGCTTTACCTCTGTGCAATCTCCCTCTACTTCTCAGTGAATTAAAACAAACCTTTGACAAATGCCTGAAATATGGAAACTCTCAGTCAGTTTGGGTTCACCTCCGTTGTGGGCAAAAGGGAATAACAGCATCAGCAGATTTACAAACTGTTCCAAAAGGGCTGCTGACATGAAGAGAGCTGCGGTTGGCAACTTCAGCGCTAGATGTTCTCTTCACAAGCAGCACAGTCAATGAACTGGGTAAAATTGCATTTTCCACATGAACCTCAGAAACCATCATGACATTCAAGGTTTGTTTCGGATGCCCGGGACTAACAACGCTCAGACTAGCTGCCTAATATTGCTGAATGGTTCACCTGTTCCCTTCTTGAGCCATATATATATATATATATATATATATATATATATATATATATATATCCCTCTACATCAGGTTATTCCAAATTGTGCATCAGGAATATCTCCTAAATATTATTTTTGGGTTTCCGGGTCGTTTATGATATTTTGTCTTCTGTTGAATTATTGTCAAGATTAGGAACAGACTGGGCTCAATAAGTGACCAACATTAAGTCTTTTCCATCCAATTTGAAATGGCAGATGCAGGGTTTTTTAAAAAGCAAGGTGGCCCAAACATGCATTGAACCAGGCTAGAAACTGGGCATTATTTGCTGCTTCAACTCAGGCAGCAGAATGTTTTTGGCCAGCCCTGGCTGTGGGATGAATGCAGCTGTAGCTGCCCCAGACACATGGAGAACCACAGAGAACTTGGGGTGTGAGTAAGGCATCTCTTGTTCAATAAGAAGAAGGTGGACAGTTTTCCATCAACCCATACCTGTTCTATATGAATGGGATTTTTTTAAAAAAATTGTTCTGAGCCATTTTGTTAGTGGGTAGGCAATGCTAGCTATGCCTTAACCAGGGCAGCATGTTGCAAAATATCATACACTGTATGAAATGCCTAATGGCAGGGCCGGCCAATGTGCCCTGTTGTCAGGGACTGGCAAGGCTCCAAAGAATGTGGGGCAGAGACAGGGGGCCAGAGGAGTTACCCAAGAGAGGGCACCTGCAATGTATGGGGTTTGGGGCTGCCTGGAGGCAGGAGCCAATGCACCGGGAGGAGGAAGAGTCAAGGCAGTCCAAGATGGAGAAAGGCACACAGGATATTGTGGAAGAAGAATAGGCTGTTCTCATGACAGATGAATCAGTAGATGGATCATCTACCCCTGCCCCCATTGTCTCCTAGAACCAGGAGGGGCTTGAAGTGGAAGGAGCTGTGGCAGCTTCAGTGCAGGAGAAGTCTGGGGTTGAGGGCACACAACCCATCAGGGGAGGGTATATAAGCTGGTAGAAGGGTCTCACTGTTGCTGAAACTGCTCAGCGGGGCACAGATCTGAGGGACATCTGCCTAGCTGCTCTACATCCGGCATCCCCAAACTCGGCCCTCCAGCTGTTTTTGGACTACAATTCCCATCATCCCTGACCACTGGTCCTGTTAGCTGGCCCCTAGGTGATGGGAGTTGTAGTCCCAAAACATCTGGAGGGCCGAGTTTGGGGGTGCCTGCTCTACATGCTTCTTTTGTCCATAAATGCTTAAGTAACAGATGGGTCCCTTCCTGGCTGGGACACTCACTAACCAAACCCTACAATCACATTAACATTGCAGTGAACCCAGAATGCACTCCAGTAAACAATCTAGCAAGTCAATTCTGCTGAGGCAAAATGTGATACAATGATGATCTTAGCTGGTTATGGGTTGTGCTGTGACTGCTGGGTAGATTTTACTTTGGGGTTCACTTGGACTGATTCCCTCCTGCTATCAAGAAAAAGAAAAGGCATCGCAAACTTGCCGTGTTGCCAATGAGGTCACAGAAGACTTAGTGGCACAGCTTGCATTAGTCCGTTCTCTCTGCATATGTGGATCAAACGTAATTTAGTGAATCAGATGCACTGAATTACGTTGCCAGTCACTGGACTGTAAGGCTGAAATTTTGCCCCATTAAGCAATCTACAAATCATCATCTTTCTGGCTTTATTACACAATTCTCCAGCCATTCCAGGTACTTTTGGCTTGCCCTGTCTGTTACCGTACAAAAGGTAGCATCATCAGAGTAATTACAACCCACTGAGACCAATATTTCCAGGTGGGTTTTTAACGGGAGAGGAGATGGCTTTCAGCAGGATCACAGAAACCTTTCTTTTTAAAACAAGAACATTTAATTAGTAGATAAAAGTTACACCTTCTCTCAGGACAGTTAATGGGCATTGAGGGAAATGTCATCCCTGTGAAATTGCCCTATATAAAGAGGGGAGAATATATTATTTTTATTTTAAGGAAGAGAAGTCCCCTTGGATACATGGGTAACTGCTTAAATATACTCACTTTGCTACTCAGGTAATGAGGATAACTCATCATCTGCTATAGCCTTTTCCTCATTATGGAGCTGAAAGGTGTGCTTGGATGCTAAGTGACAGATAGGGTGGGGGGAAGCTCTACCTTTCCCATCTTAAGCAAAAAGGTATCTTGTCGAGTGCAAGAGAAGGTCAGAGAAGACTGTCATCTCTTCACAATAATGACTACATGCATTACATTGCAACTGCTCTACATCCTTATGAATCCTAATCAACACAGAAGACAGAAAGCCACTCTAGACGTATGCTACAGCTCTAAAGGAAACATATGGCTGACCTTTGCACAGCTCTGACTAGGATGCTAACTATGTCCTTTGCTGGACAAAGCAGATCTGTCCACGGTTACTGATGCCTCACATCCACATTACATTACCGCAGCACATTCAACCAGATGCTGCTCTTGAAAAGCATTAGGAAACTGGAATGAGGGCAAAAATTATGCAGTGGTTGAAAACAAGTCTGGTGTTCAATTTTCCAGACCACATCAAATGTATTTAATTTCCATTCACTTCCTTTGAATTTCGCATCTTGATTCAAGGAGCTACTTATTACCTATAAAGTCCAAAATAATTTGGGATCAGGATATTTGAAGAGTCACTTCTTCCCACATAGGAAATAATTTTCAAAAGTTATGATACAGAGATTTTATTTACTTATTTTCATTCAGCAAATTAATACCCAACCTTTCTTCAACAAAACTCAAGGTGGCATGGGGATTTAAAATGCAATCCCATGCACGTTTACTTGGAAGTGAGTTAGAAGTGAACAAATCTAACAATTTGGTTTCTCTTGATTTCTTAAAGTCAGTGACAATTCAAACGCATTTTAGTGCAAATTTCTCCTAGTAAACACATTTTTGTATGCAGTTTTGAATAATATAATGCATTTTGGTATATTGTTTTCACAAAGATCCACATTTTTATGCAAACTTTCCCCAATTCCCCCCCCCCCGCAATTTTATGTGCATCAATTAGTTGCAGAAGTGTGCATTTCAAATACTAGCTGTGTTCCGGTTCGTGAACAGGTTTGACAAGTGCCAATAAGGCAGCTTCTTAATAAAACACAAACAAAATTAAATTTCTCCCCTATCACTGAGGTTTGTCTTACTGGGTTCAGTGGCTCTTAATCCCAGGTAAGTGTGCACAAGAATCCAGCCTAAATTCTCATATAGTCTCCCCTCCAGGCACAGACCAGATCAGATTTCCTGAGCTTCAAAGAGGTTGCTGCATCATGTACTTTAAGACCATGTCTTGAGTCTTGGTTCACATTTTTATGTTGCCACAGTACCACTGAGAACAGAGAGTACATCTCTGAATGATGTGCTTTTGCTCTATTATAAAGTCAGTAGCGGCCCAGTTTCAGCGCTACTTTAAGGTTCATTTAAAGACATGGATAACTTTCTGAACTCCAGAAACTCTAACAATAATTGGAGGGAAATCTTAAACTCATGTTCCTAATATTCTGCAGATTTTCCACTCTGTGGTTATCCTCTGTCTTAAAAGACCCAAGGCGTTGGCTAATAGTAGGGAAATATACTCAAGGCCGAATTCTCCCTAAGCTTCCCTACTGAGTCCAAAGTAAAGCCGTAGCTCAAGGCAAATTTTAGCTCTATGCTTATCTAAAAAGGCCACACAGTCTTTAAAAAACCTCCCAGGGCAATTCTTATGTATAAGCTCAGTTCATGCTATTGTTTTGTGCCCAATTATCAAACCAAATTCTTCTCTGAAAGAAGCCAACTGGGCAAACGTAGCTCAAATATGTTACCCAAAAGCCATTTAAAATTAAATGGGTACCTAATAGAGTAAAGCACAGTGTATAGACCTGGAATATATTTTGTTTAACGGGTCCAAACCTTCCTGGGTACCTTTATGAAATATTTCTTCCTCCTAAAAGGTAGATATATTGTTTCACTCATTGTATCTCAGCACAATGGTTGAAACCCTAATCCTCACACAAAATAATCTGAGGAATTTGGCTGTTCCTCCAACACTACTCGGCAAATCAATGGCACAAGGCCCTGGTGACACAGGCAATGTTGCCAACAAATCAAAATAGGCTTCCAAAAAAAGGAAAAGTTACAGCACCTCGCAAACACAAGATTGACCAGGATGAGAAAGTTTGGATTCAGCCAAATTCGGGCTCTCTCAGCTGAGTCCCACTGACATAAATCATTCACCCTGTCTTAGCCAGGGGTCTGCCAGCAGAATTTGAGCCAGTGTAATTTATGTTGATGTAGGTCCCCCTAGGGACGCAGGTGGCGCTGTGGGTTAAACCACAGAGTCCAGGACTTGCCGATCAGAAGGTCGGCGGTTCAGATCCCTGCGACAGGGTAAGCTCCCGTTGCTCAGTCCCTGCTCCTGCCAACCTAGCAGTTCGAAAGCACGTCAAAGTGCAAGTAGATAAATAGGTACCGCTCCAGCAGGAAGGTAAACAGCATTTCCATGCGCTGCTCTGGTTCTCCAGAAGCGGCTTAGTCATGCTGGCCACATGACCCGGAAGCTGTACGCCGGCTCCCTCGGCCAATAAAGCGAGATGAGCACCGCAACCCCAGAGTCGGCCACGACTGGACCTAATGGTCAGGGGTACCTTTACCTTTACCTTTAGGTCTCCCAAAAGCAGCTCTCTGGGGGGTTGGGCAGTCCCTGTTTCCTGGCAGGTTCACCTTCATACATGTCAACAATGCTGCTGCCATTGTGAATTAAGTATTGTGCTGTGAATCACCCCGGGATCAACTGACCGTGAAGGGCAAGGCATAAATAAATTTGACAAACAAATAAATCACCAGTGAAAACACTACTAAATCCCCACCTGTGATCTCTTTTCTAGGAATGTTGTTCCTCCATTATCAGATTTGGAAAGACAGCGTAGCTTTGGTAAATGAAACCATCAACCTAGAGGTAAACTGTTGGCCATGCATCCAAGTCCTGGATAACTTCCAGCTCCATAATGATTAGTTTACATTAGCTAGATAAAGTGGAAATAATCAGTGAAGGGAAGATCTGTTTCTGCTCCTGTTTCCAAACCATTATGAAAATGAAATTTCATTCTCAGAATGACAAGTTGCTCTGCTCTGGTTGAAAATAAAAGCCTGTTTCTATCCCCACACACATCATTTTGTGCTCATGTAGATAGGATCTTTAATTACCAGCTGCTGTAAATGATCTTCTTATGATGATTAGCTGCCAAACCCTGAAACAGTGCTCCTCTTACTGCCCTCTGTGTTCAAATAGTCCACCTGTTTTTGATTAGTCAAACTACCAAAGCCTACCTATGGTAAGATTATTTAAATTATATAGTGCAGCTGCTAGAATCCCTCCAATCCTATAATGTCAACAACAAGATTGTGTTTGCTCTTACACGGCACCAGCTTTCGTCACAACTTCTGTGACTAAGATCACATTTTTTTTAAAAAAAAAACCTTAAGAACCAGTAAATATTTGAGCTGAAAATAATCTAATTCCCCTATCTCTCGAAAAATTCTCCTCTGCACATTTTGATGATCAAAGATTCTCCAAATAAAGACTGCGCTGAGTCACTATTCATTCATGAGCACAAAATCTTATCACCTTGTTAATGAATGGGGCTCCAGAACAACAAAATCCTGGTCCTTTAACGATACTGGCAAGTGCCTTAATCACAAAAGCTGAGAGATGTTTCTGAGCAGTCCAGAAATACCCGTCTTGCTGGACTAAGCATTAATGCATTATCTTGGAACAATGAGTTCCCTTTTCAGTAACGGATGAGATTCTTAACTGCCCTGACATGGTCTTGTGGTTATTAATTTGTGTGTGTGTGTGTGTGTGTGTGTGTGTGAGAGAGAGAGAGAGAGAGAGAG
Source organism: Podarcis gaigeae (assembly GCF_964106915.1). Taxonomy (NCBI): domain Eukaryota; kingdom Metazoa; phylum Chordata; class Lepidosauria; order Squamata; family Lacertidae; genus Podarcis; species Podarcis gaigeae. The sequence goes on along the minus strand of NC_139681.1, from coordinate 82,408,826 downwards.
AGAGAGAGAGAGAGAGAGATATGAAAGACTCTGTACAATTGCATAATACTGTACATTTTTCTTTGTTTCAATGGTTTGCTATTCATTGTCAGAGACCTTGCCCTTTTTTTTTTACTTCCAATATATCTTAGGGCACCCTATATTCACTTAGCATCTGACAGTTGGCTTGCACCAGCAGATACCATTTAACAATACACAATAATGATTAGTAACATTTGCATTATTCTCCTATATCCTAGCAATCAATCAGAAAGATAAGTGAGGACACCAAACTGAAGTGTCAAAAATAATAATAGATTCTTCAGGTGGAGATCTCAATCTTTTCAGTGAAGGTACCATGTTGTATAAGGGTGTCTTTTGTGGTTTGAGTCCTTTAAAGAAAAATAACTTTGTAACATTCAAAATGTAAAAGGCTTACTTGGCTGTAGATTAGGAAATTAACAAAATGACTCCCACCACACACAAAAAGTACATAAATCCCTACACACTAAACATTAGGACTAAACATTAATAAATGTGTATACCGGTCAGGTATAAGCCTCTCCAACCTGTCCTTTATATTTTGAAGCCTTGTACATTTTTCTAAAATGCAGATAATTTTTTCAATGAATTGTTTAGTATGTTGGTTGGCCACCAAGGAACCATGAAAGTTCCCAGCTATTTCAAAGCCATTGATTCCAGATACAAGGAAAGAGCAGTACAGAAACTAAAAGGAGGTTATGTATTGGTATTATTATAGATTAACACTGTGTTTCATTTGAGGTTTGATCTCTGTTTGCATGCAGAATAGCAACTGCGAGAGCATGTTCTACCCAGAATCTATTCCATGCGAGCACCGTTAAAATGTACAGGGGTTGAGCAAGAGGACATTGGCTGTTGTGAAGCGAAAGTTCCCAGTGGATTTTGCCCTGAAAGTTTTAAAGCGACACACAATCCCCCAGAACCTGAAGGTATGTCTGGAATTAAATATGCTATTCAACCATTCCATATAGGAAAAACTGGGTCGAACTTGAAAACCCAATGTTCTTTTGATTTCAGGTTCAGAAAGCACAAAAGGTAAAGTTTTGCAAGCAATCCAAGGCTTAGGGCTCTCTAGTTAATTTTGTTGTTGTTCTTGTCTACTAAGTGAGTAAAAAATGCTCAGCAGTGCAGTGGATCTGACAGAGAGATGGAATCAGACTAGCAAAGCAGGCAGTTTTTCTCTTTGTACACTAGGCTAGTTTCTACGGTCACACTCTCACACTCCTCTCCATACTTCATCCAGGGAAGCAAGAGAATCTTTAAAGGATGCATTCCAACCAAGCCAAAAGACTCAAGGAAGTTATGAAGTGGGCTAGTGAGGGGTGTAGCTGAAGAGTGGTCAATTAGCGAAGCCTGGAAGGTCTCATGGACCCCACTAGAAACCATTTCAAAGGCTTCAAGTTGGGCACTAAGTCACATGGTTTCGTGAAGGATGCCCACCATCTTCCAGGTCACATAAGACACCTGATAAGACACCCATAAGGCAGAACTGTATACCCCACGCACACCTTCCATTAGGACAAAGGACCAAAGGACCATTTAGAATGTTTTTCACAGTGGGGCAGAGGACGAAATGAAGTCAGTCAATGGGTCATTAATCAGAGCATTTGACCAGGTCTAGAAGAGATGTTTCTGCCCAACAGGAGATTGTGCAGGGCAACTTAACAACAATGGTTGGGCACTTGAGTCTGATTGGCCATTGATCATTTCCAAGGACAGAGTCCATTACAGATTTATCACCCACAGGGATAAGAAACCCTGTTGGTCAAGGAGGCAACATTTCAGAGAACTGAACTGTACCCTGAATGACAAGCATTACTTTTCCAGAAACAGGACAGAGACATAAAAAGGCACTTTGGGCAGGAGAAATTATAAGCTATCTTTTAGGTATAACAGAAATATAAGAATGGAAGCTTAATTCAGGGCATATCTATTATGCACATATTCCAAAGTCTTTCTGCTATGGTGGCTGTTTGAAATTATAGAGCAATGGAAGAAGTGACTTGGGATCCTCCCCCACCCCCCTTAGCTTACAATGAAGTAGGCAAACTTCTTTAGAGAGAGATTGTTGGACCCCAACTCCCATCAGTCCATACCAGCAAGAACAATGGCCAGAGATTATGGTAGCTGTACTCCGAGATCATCTGGTTCCCCATCCCTGGTTTTCATAAACTATTACACACTCTAAGTTTTCCATTAAGCACTCCGCAGTCAAAACCAGGCATTGTATGTCCTAATCTTATCCTCTGGAAATATGCCTTTTGAATTAAGACATTGAATTTAAGATCCTTAACAACATGGAAAATAATATCATATCCATAGTGGGCCTCCTATTAGTCATTTCAAAATAATGACTTTTTGTCGCTGCAGGTGTTACTCTAATGGCATCCTCATAAAGCTTATCCATTAGGGCATTGAGGTTCCTAACAGAAAGCAACAAAACCTCTTCAGGGATTTATCTGTTGGCTGTTTCTATTAGAATAGTTTACAAAGTTGTCAGTAAGACGGAGCTTTCATAATAAGTACTTTACAGTGCATTCTTCCATAACATAAAAGGGAAAAAGAAGAATTACTACAGTGCAAAGAAGCATAATACTTTAAAGAGTTTTGGAAAAGATTATGATGTTTATGAAGAAATAGGATTAGAAAAAGATGTGGAGAGAGAGAGAGAGAGAGAGAGAGAGAGAGAGATTGTATAGCACAGACTATTGTTCTTCATGCTTACTCAGAAGTAAGCCTAGCTTTTTTTCTGTGGGGTTCACTCCCATAATTGTACGGTGGGTTGCAGAATTATTCACTTTGGGGCTGCAGAATAATCAAATGTAAGAGAATGGCTTGGATCCAATGCAGCCTTTTGGGGAATGGAAGGAATCTTCGCATAAAAGGAAAGGTCAGAAGTCTCTGCTCATTTAAAGGAGGGGAAGATTTTTATATATTCTCTCTCCCTGCTGCAGCTTCTTGTGCCACTCACACTGTTAATGGAGAATCTCTCCAACTTCCAGGGCAGAATTTTTTGGCAGGTATATGCAATGGGCTCCTAATAACGGATAATAAATAGGAAAACTCACTCTTCCATGAACCACAGAGGATAATTTCACATTTTTTTAGGATCCACCCCGATTCCACTCACATAAAATTAATTACCCTAACAGGGTTAGCAGAAACTGCATATTATTATTAAGCATCACATAAATTTTGATGGACAAATAAGCAAACCAACAACAACATTCGAGGATTCATGCTCCGAACCTCAAAATTCAGAGGCGTGTGAATTTCAATGGATGGCTGTGTTTTGGTCTGCGTATTGATTCAGAAAGTGCAAATCAAAGGTTTGAATTGAATGCAAACTGAATCAGATTGCTTCAAAAAAACTTTCTGACAGTAAGAGCTGCTTGGCAGCGGAACAGGCTCCCATGAGGGCTAGTGGATTCCCCTCCCTTGGAAGTTTTTAAGCAGAGGTTGGATGACCATCTGCCATGGATTCTTTAGCTAAGATTCCTGCATTGCAGGGGGTTGGACTAGATGCCCCTTGGGTCTCTTCCAATAATAATAATAATAATAATAATAATAATAATAATAATAATAATTTTATTATTTATACCCTGCCATCTGGCTGGGTTTCTCAGCCACTCTGGGCAGCTTCCAACACATAGCTGTCAACTTTTCCCTTTTTTTAAGGGAAATTCCCTTATTCCGAATAGGATTCCTCACAAGAAAAGGGAAAAGTTGACAGCTATGTTCCAACAGGATATTAAAAACACAATAAAAGGTCAAACATTAAAAACTTCCCTAAACAGGGCTGCCTTCAGATGTCTTCTAAAAGTCAGATAGTTGTTTCTTTCCTTGACGTCTGATGGGAGGGTATTCCACAGGGCGGGCGTCACTACTGAAAAGGACCTCTGTCTGGCTCCCTGTAACCTCACTTCTTGCAGTGAGGGAACCACCAGAAGGCCCTTGGCACTGGACCTCAGTGTCCGGGTTAAACGATGAGGGTGGAGATGCTCCTTCAGGTATACTGGGCCATTTAGGGCTTTAAAGGTCAGCACCAACACTTTGAATTGTGCTCGGAAACTCTAAGATTCTATGATTCTTCCCTGTCCCTGGGCAATCAGACATGAGCTGAAATATACATACGATATATTGCTGTGCAGACACAATGGATGCACACACTGGATCTGAGTGTGAAACAGCCTGTAGTCCTATTGGAAATACCATTTAATGTCCTCAGAAAAACTTCTCAGTTTTTCTCTCCAGAGCTCCAGGTGTTCCCAAAGGCCTTGTAAGGGAGGGAGGGAGGGTAACAGAAAGAGATGGTAAGGAACTTCCTCTCCACCTTTCCCTAAAAAAGCTTTTCTGTGCTTTCAATGGAACAATTAATATATTGCTCACCCTCAATCATATGCACTCCCTCAGCTAGCATTAGGCAACTACTTAGAAGCCATCTAAGGACAGTTCTACCTGCTCATATAGTCTGAGGACATTTCCTGTCCCCAAGTTGTACCATTGCAAAATGCCCCTCATGGTTTTGTAATAGAAACCCCTGGAAGCATTTTCTAATTGTTTTGAAATCCCATCGAAATAAACCATAAAAGCATTTGAGGCAGAAAAGAACAGTGGGATTTATTTGCTATCTAGAGCCTCTGCAGTTTTATTAACTTAATACTCAGGCTCAATACAAAGAGAGAGGGAGGGAGGGAGGGAGGGAGGGAGGGAGGGAGGGAGGGAGGGAGAGTCAAAAGAGAATAAATATTAATTTTGATATTTACTCGGTTTTTTAAACAAGTGTTTACAGTTACCGTGGTACCTTGCTTCCCAAAACACCGAAAACCCAGAAGTGTGTGTTACGGTTTTCTAATGTTTTTCAGAAGCCAAACATCAGATATGGTTGTCAGCTTTTGTTTCCGGGGCGCCTGCACCAATCAGAAGCCGGACCTTGGTTTTCGAACATTTCAGAAGTCAAACGGACTTTCGGAACAGATTAAGTTTGGCACTTTTGTTTTTGCTATATATTGTGCGTTTTTGGTTTTGAGGCTTTTTTGGTTAATTTGTTTTTGTGACTGTGTGGAACCCAGTTCAGCTGCTGATTGACTGATTGTGTGACTACAGAAATGGATAAAAGCCCCCCATCCAAACAATGACTATAATCAGTACAGGTAAGAAAATAATAATTTTAAATTTTATCATCTACAATACTGTCTTATTTATTTTATAGTCCAGTACATTGATTATTGCTTTCATTTTATGGATCAATGGTCTTGTTAGATGGTAAAATTCATGTTAAATTGCTGTTTCTGGGGTTGTTTTTAAAGGCTTCAATGGATTAATCTGTTTTGCATTACTTTCTATGGGAAAGCACACCTTGGTTTTGGAACGCTTTGGTTTTGGAACGGACTTCTGGAATGGATTAATTTTGAGAACTGTATCTCAATTTCAAGAAATGCATGGTACTTTATTTATGGCATTTATATCTCACCTTTCCTCCAAGGAGTTCAAGGTGGTACACATTGTTCTTCCTCCCTTGCATTTGATACAACAACCCTGTGAGGTAAAGTCAAAAAAATCTGTGCCTGGCCCCAGGTCACCCAGCAAGCTCTGGTCTCCCAGGTCCTAGTCCAACACTCTGCACCACATTGGCTTTCACTTTGGCCAAATATGTTTTCTTGCCTGGCATTTGTAATAAGCTATAAATCATCATTAATTAGTTGTTGTTTTTGTTTACTCGGGATGTTTTTTCACTCTAACCAGTTTTGAGTAATGAGAAATCTGCATCATTATTTTCTTCCATAAAGAAAGCTTTACAATCTTATTATATCTCCCAGTCTGTTCTCCTGGACGGTTGTTATAGTTTTCAGATTGCTTAACAGCAGGTTGGGAGTTCTCAGGACAGAAAGTACAAAAGCTACACATTTGGGTGGGTGGCATCCAAGCAATGCCAAGTTTCGATTATAAACTCAAATGTTTTGGGAGATTATACCCTAGGTCTATACCTTGGATGTTCTGAAAGCAGCGGTTCTCATGAATCACTACTGATTGCCACATGCACCATGAATCTACTTGAGTGATTCTACATATCTGGAAAACCATTTTCTCAACATACTTTAAAAAAAGGAATTTGTAATAATAATAATAATAATAATAATAATAATAATAATAATAGGGTTGCCATATCTTGAAGAGCTAAAAAGAGGACAAAGCCGCTGCCAGTCCAAGCTATTTCATTTCACTACTGTCAGGGAACTGACATCAGAGCCAGAAGTGGAGGCAGGGCTCCCAAGCGATGCCGGAGAATGGCCAAGCAGGGAGAGAAGGGACTCATCGGCTGGGGAGGGGAATCAGCATAACACCAGGGATAAAGGGGGCGGATGAGGGAATCGGAGAGGGGGCTCCAGGACTCTTCGCTGGAGACCAGCGGGGAGAGCACAGGTCCTCCGCTACCCACACCCACCCTGCGCAGAAGACTTCTGCGCAGGGAAAGTAGGCGTAGACTTGGCGTCAAAGAACTTCTTTGCTGAAAGAAGTTCAAGAAACGCCCACTGACGGATTCTGCTAGTGACTGAACAGCCACGAAGTGAAGGGCTGTCCAGCCAGGAAAGGTTTAACCAGGCTACCTAGCCAGGAGTGGCGGCAACTTACGCACGAGCAACCCCATATAACCATTACAACTACTAGATTGTGAAACAATTGAGAATGGCATCACTTGTTACACAAACCCCACCAGTTTATGGGGGGTGGTCCAGTGAAAAGATTAAGAATGAGGTGGGAGTAGGACTAAAGAATGGCAGAGCAACCAGAGGTCAGGTGAGTGCTGCCACCACCCTCACCCCCCACCAGTTAGCTTGGGAATGAGATAGTGCTTTCTCTGTTGCTATTTTATATTATGCAGCCATTTCCATATTAACTTCTCTTCCGTATACTTCTTTGAAATCGCTTTAAGGAAAGAAAGGAGGGATGAAGGGGATGCAGCTTTGTCTTTGCAGCAAAAAGGTTCCGTGGAACTTCTTGAGGTCGCTGTGACAGCATTGCCTTTCTAGTCGTTTCTCACAATTCATCTGAAGCCTGTCTTCTGAACTGAAGGGAGAAGAAACTCTCTCAAAACTTTGAACTTTGGTGGTAAGGAGGGTGTGGTAGCAAGAGGAGAATGCCATCAAAGCTGCTATTCAGAGATCAGCAGAACCTGAAATGCAACCAGAAAGAATATATGGCTCCTAGATTATTTGATGTATTGTTTATAACAAGGTGGGATCTGCCTGGTGGAATCTGCCACATCTCATCCTCCACTTTCCTTCCTCCCTCCCCCAACAAACCCCCTTCACCCTTTTTTCTTTTTGTAGCAGAATACAAATTTATAAGGTAAAGGTAAAGGGACACCTGACCGTTAGGTCCAGTAGCGAATGACTCTGGGGTTGCAGTGCTCATCTTGCTTTACTGGCCGACGGAGCCAGCATACAGCTTCTGGGTCATATGGTCAGCATGACTAAGCCGCTTGTGGCGAACCAGAGCAGCGCACGGAAACGCTGTTTACCTTTCCGCCAGAGTGGTACCTCTTTATCTACTTGCACTTTGACATGCTTTCGAACTGCTAGGTTGGCAGGAGCTGGGATCGAGCAATGGGAGCTCACCCCATCGCAGGAATTCGAACTGCCGACCTTCCGATCGGCAAGCCCTAGGCTCAGTGGTTTAGACTACAGCGCCACCCACGTCCCTTACAAATTTATACTGGAGCACAAATTGCTACGATCCATTGTTGATATTTATGTTCCTTCTATTGTTTTTATTCATTGATTCTATTGTTAAGGAAAGCCCCCCCCCCAAAAAAAAACACCCCACCAAATACAGTGAGGAAATTGTCTAATAATCTAGATATTTAATGATTAACCAAGTACATGAATTATAACATGATAATTTTCATTTTGATTGTCTGGGTTTCTCAAAGGAGCCTTAACACAAAGAACTGGAGGATAACGGGCATCGTTTTTGAGGAAAATTGAAACCAGAACATTCCTGTATTTAAGCTGCAGTCCTTCTTTCCTTTTTTCTGACAAAGAGCCCGATCTGTTTCAAAGCAAGTCAGAAGCCAAAGGTGAAAAATTAATAACACCGTGACACGGTCTGGCATGGCCTGCAAAGCACCTGTGATGTTTATGCTTTTGCCTATTTACTAGCGAAATCAGAGCATGTCCCAGGCAACATTTATTTTAAAAGAACAACAACAGATAATGCCAGTTGGCATTTTGCAGTAGAAGTAACAGCTCTGCATTTGATACCCCATAGGATACGAGTGAATATACAAAAAACCCTCACCCAACCCTGCAGTAAATGTGATTAATCATCATTATGTCTGTCTTACTTTCAAAAGCCTGTTTTAAAAAGGAGGGGGATGTTATGATACCCAATTGGCTTCATTTATTATAGCAGTAACTACAAGTCACATCTCTGCAGTTTATGGTCCAGTGCTGTGCTTTTATGAAAACAGAAGTTCAGGAGAAACACACACAAAAAAACTTGGCTTAATGTTTAATTGAGGTTAGAAAGAGCCACAGAAGTCAATCCACCTGAAACCTGGTGCCTTATTGTCTTCCATAATTGTGACCGACAGGCTTTTCCCAACAGTTGTGTTGTTATTGCGTTGATGACATTTTAGTTCAATCCCATGTGTCAGGACTCAAGAACCACAATGCTCCTATGGCTCTGAAGTGTAATTGGCCCAGCTAGAAATGCACATATCAGGTTAGAAGTGCTGTGATGGTGCAATGCCACTAGCACCGTTGCATGAGAACCATGCCAACTTCTTCCCGTCCATATAAAAGCTACTTGCAGGCTGGGTGGTTTGGTTGGAGGGCACTAAACAGGAGAGAATTCCTGTACTCAGTGCTTTTTCCTCCAGCTGAAGTTCCCAGAGTAAGGTAAGTCCTCTGTCCAATCCTAGCTGGTCAGAACCTACAGGAGGCACTGTTGGACACAGCTCACCCAATAGGCAAGTGAGAGGCAGCAGGCAATAGGCAGGTAGGCTTCCCTACACAAGGTCAGACACAGGAGAGCAATGAGAGAGCTAAGACAAAGACATCAACCTGCCCACTCGTTGAAATCATCTGCCAATGCTCACCTTCAGAGGTGAGGCTGCTGACAACCAGGGAGGGAGGGTTGACTGGGGCACCCCATATCTGGAAATCCTTCCTTGAGGGATTTGTTGTGCTTTAGACACTAGGAGATTTTTATTATTATTACAGAAAACCCACAACTTCAGCATGATTCGCTTAAACAATTGCAGCTTTGCACAGGTGGCAGAAAGATAACTACCGTATTTTTCACTCCATGGAGTGAATGCATGGTCCCTGGAGCTGAATTGCCCAGGGGCGAAAAGCAGATCATGCTCTCTTTTTTGAAAGAGGGAAGTGGGTGTTGAAACAAAGCCACTGATCAGCAAGTGATCAGGAGCAAGATAAGGGACACTAGCAATAAAGGAGGCTGCCTAGGAGGGGGGAGGTAAAGAATGAACTTGCAAGGAGAGGAAACAGGAAGACTAAAGCAATAAGGAGAAAAATTAGAAGAAAAGGAGGAGCAAAAAACTGCTCCAGCTAAGGAAAAGACACTAATGCAAAGGAGGGAAGGGAGTGTTGAAAGGAAGCAGCTGATCGGTAAGCAATCGGGGAGGGAGATAAGGGACACTAGTGATAAAGGAGGCTGCCTGGGAGGGGGAGGTAAAAGCCCATGGATCCTCGGGATTTTTACATTGTTTCACCCGAAATTCACCATCAGATCACATAGCATGTCCATGGCTACAGCCTGCACCAAAAACATCATGCACCCATTGTTGCGTGGGGCCACAATGGCGCAAAAACATGGTTACAAAGCATGGATCCACATGGATTCTCGGGATTTTTGCATTGGGCTACCCCAAACTCACCGTCAAATCACATGTCTGCGGCCACAGCATGAACCACAAAAATCATACATACACTGTTTCATTCAGAATTTTTTTTCTTGTTTTCCTCCTCTAAAAACTAGGTGTGTATTATGGTCAGGTGCGTCTTATGGAGCAAAAAAGATGGTAAATACCTAAATGGGGATTGGGGTGGGGGGACAGCCAGAAGAGGCTGTCCAATATCTTGCAAAGGCCCCACAAGATCTTCTATGACCTTCCCACAGCCCAGTAAACAAGCTGGAGGGCTTAAAAACTCTCTCTGTGCTGGGTTTTCCTGCTGTACAGCATTTTTTTATCCTTCCACATTGCTTACCAGGCTCTGGGAAGGTCACCTTAGGCCTTAGCTCAGTGGTAGAGCCTCTGCTCCGCATGCAGATGGTTCCAGGTTCAATCCCCAGCAAAGGGTAGGTCTGGGAATGTTCCCCACTGGGAATTCCCAATGCTAGCCAGAGAGGTCCCTAATTACAGCAGCTCCCTAGGTCCATTTCCTAGCTTTGAGTCTTGTACTCTGGCACCAATTAGTTGCACCCATTGACTTCTTTGACAAGGAGGAGCAAGAGAGCACTACTTATTCATTCATTCATTCATTTAAAAAATCCAAGTCTTTTCTTGTGAAATCTGCCCTACTTCTACTTAAGAGTAATTACATTTTAGTGCAACCCGCATTTCTGCACTTGAAACATGACAATAAGGCCGCCCAATTTCAGAGTACCATAAATTAAACATTGTACTTCAGATTTGACTCTTCCATCATTACTAATTTAATGCTTATCCCTTTAAAATCCTCTAATTGACTCATGTCACATAGATTCATTTACTGTTTGGACTCAGTATATAATGTAATGTTCCCCATGTTTGGGTTGTAGCTGATCTATAATTCACAAGCTATGACTAGCAAATAGGGAACATTTCAGCTCACCTACAAGTTGAGGGGAATACAAATACCAAAGATATCTCCAGGTGGATAGGAACATAGGAAACTGTTTTATATGGGTTCAGCTCATTGGTCTATCTAGCTCAGTATTATCTATGCTGACAGGCAGAGAGACTGCAGGCAGGCATCTCTCCTAGTCTTACTTGGAGTTGCTGGGGATTTAACCTGGGACCTTCTGCATCCCAGTCAGATGATCTACCACTAAGCTAAGATCCTTTCCCTTGCACAGCTTGGGCCTAGATAGCTCAGTTGGTTAGAACATGGTCTGATAACACCAATGTTGTAGGTTTGATCCCTGCATGGGACAGCTGCATATTCCTAAATTGCAGAGGGTTGAGCTAATGATCCTCAAGCTCCCTTCCAGCTCTAAAATTCAATTATTCGTTTTTTTTAAAAAAATGTATTAATTTATTATGCTTTGTAGCCAAGATCATTATACATCAAACAAGCTTGCATGTCAAAGAAAACAAGCAGTGGGGGGGGGGGGAGAAATATGTATGCTTCCCCCATGTGTGCCCCATGCCATCCCTAGATTTGCTCCAGAGGAGATGCTCTACAACAAATTTAGGAAATAACGCAGGGGGTGAACATTCTGGGGTGCAAGTAGAAACCCTGTGCTGAACGAATGAGAGACTTTGTGCTGCACTGGATTCCACTTTCAGTAATCTTCAAACTGATGCCTTCAGATTCCAGGAAAACAACTCAAGCGCAGGCGGCAGACTCATGCTTGACCACTGCATTGTATTTTGCAGGATAAAGAGCGTACATCTCTGGATTTTGAAGCAGGGGCAGCTGTAAACGAAAGAAAAGAGAGCCTGAAACAAAATGTTAACCACATTTTGTAACATAAAAAAGATACCTGTAAAATCACCATAGCCGCTTATTATTTTATATTATTTTATTTTATAGCCCCTACCATGCACAAGTAGGCACTGCAGATGCTGTTAGGCAGCCAGAGGCTGACATTCGAATTAAAGACAAATTGCCACAAGGAGAGGAGAATGATAAGTAGAAAGAAAGGGACTCAAAATTTAAGTTGGTTAAAAACAAAAACAAAAGTGCTTTCTGGGGCATCAGAGTACAATTACTGTTGAATGGGTAGTGGCTTGAAGTCTGAAGTCTGGCTGGATTAAAGGCAATGGGCATTCCATGTGTCTTTATACTCCATTCATACATACATGTGCCAGCAAGGGAAGACTTCACTCCAACATGGGCTGAATGAAATCTGCCTGCTCAGTCATAGAATCATAGAGTTGGAAGAGACCACAAGGGCCATCGAGTCCAACCCCCTGCCAAGCAGGAAACACCATCAGAGCACTCCTGACATATGGTTGTTAAGCCTCTGCTTAAAGACCTCCAAAGAAGGAGACTCCACCACACTCCTTGGCAGCAAATTCCACTGCTGAACAGCTCTTACTGTCAGGAAGTTCTTCCTAATGTTTAGGTGGAATCTTCTTTCTTGCAGTTTGGAACCATTGCTCCGTGTCCACTTCTCTGGAGCAGCAGAAAACAACCTTTCTCCCTCCTCTATGTGACATCCTTTTATATATTTGAACATGGCTATCATATCACCCCTTAACCTCCTCTTCTCCAGGCTAAACATGCCCAGCTCCCTTAGCCGTTCCTCATAAGGCATCGTTTCCAGGCCTTTGACCATTTTGGTTGCCCTCCTCTGGACACGTTCCAGTTTGTCAGTGTCCTTCTTGAACTGTGGTGCCCAGAACTGGATACAGTACTCCAGGTGAGGTCTGACCAGAGCAGAATACAGTGGCACTATTACTTCCCTTGATCTAGATGCTATACTCCTATTGATGCAGCCCAGAATTGCATTGGCTTTTTTAGCTGCCGCATCACACTGTTGGCTCATGTCAAGTTTGTGGTCAACCAAGACTCCTAGATCCTTTTCACATGTACTGCTCTCAAGCCAGGTGTCACCCATCTTGTATTTGTGCCTCTCATTTTTTTTGCCCAAGTGCAATACTTTACATTTCTCCCTGTTAAAATTCATCTTGTTTGTTTTGGCCCAGTTCTCTAATCTGTCAAGGTCGTTTTGAAGTGTGATCCTGTCCTCTGGGGTGTTAGCCACCCCTCCCAGTTTGGTGTCATCTGCAAATTTGATCAGGATGCCCTTGAGTGCATCATCCAAGTCGTTGATCTCCCTCACTCAGTCTCACTCCCTTACCTCAGAAGGCATCCATGTGAACTGTTATAGTTAGCTCTCTGTATTCCTAGAACAGGAGTTAAACCAGCATAATTGATGTTGACTTTGCATTCTTAGGATTCAAGTATGGACTTCTTGAAACAGGAAATTTAACCCTATTTGTGTCTTTCCTTTCCTCCTCCCTTTCTAGCCAGTTTGTTCCATTCTTCTTAAGTCAATAACATTCTGTTCCATTGAGTCCTAATGGGTTGGTTTTTTAGGAGGGAGGGTTATGTGTCACTGGTAAACCTCAGGGTTTCCCCCAAGTCTCCTGACGCCTCCACCATGTGTATAAGTGATGCTCTTTTGACAACTCCTTCACAGCCAGTGAAAGACTTGAATCGGAAATAGAAGTACAATAATGAAAGGAAAAGTTACCATGGTATGAGAGCTTCAAGGTAATTCAGTCATGATTCTTAGCCATCAGTGAGAAGCATTTCCATGAAGTGGCTACAGAAGCATTGCTCATCCCTAGTGGTGGGAAGATAAGAACCCTTGACAGATTCTCAGAAATCTCCAAATGGCTATATGATCGAGGTAAGGCTGAATACACAGAGATCAGCATCCACCTTCTCCAGGGGAAATGGATCTAACTGTCTATAAGAGGCAGCCAGGGCCTGAGACAAGCTGTATGGGATGATGTCCTGAATAATTCTGGTTAAAGACCTGCAGGTGGTCCCTGAGGAAAGACAGCAGAGAAGCTGAAAGCCAGATGCTGTGAGCTTCTGCTTAAACAAACCTGGGGGCAGTTCCTGAGGCAAGTGGCTCAGCATTCCCAGATTAAGGCCTTCCTGAGGCAAAACTGGAAGACAAGAACCTGCTGATAAACATACTGGGGACTTTATAGCTGACTAAGTAGGACTGTGGACAAAAATATGAAAGGAAACAGAAAATTAGCTATTAGACTAATTGTGATATAACATTGTGTTATACAATACAGTGTTATACAACAGTAGATCTCAGAAACCAGGATTTATTATTTATTTATTTATTTATTTAATGGCTAGAACCTCTTGTTGCTATCAATGTGTCTAATCATTTTTGCTAGGAAGTAAGTGAGTTCTTTAGTAAATGTCCTCATGCTTGCCACCTCAGTTTACAAGGAAACAGGTGGCCTTAAGCCTTATTGAATCAGCTGAAAACATTTCTGAGAAGACATCTGTAAGATTGCACTGCCAGCTTCTTTGTTAGTTGGTTCAAGATGTACATTAGGTTTAGGATGTGGTTGGGCAATATTAGGGAGCAGGGAGAGAGTGTCTGAGAGAGTCTTAAGGCCAAATGATAATAAATGGCTGTATTCTGTATTATTTTTTAATCATATATGTTCACCTTGCTTCTTTCACTTTCTTTATTCTCTCTTTTTAAAAAATCTGTGTTTCTTCCACCTATGCATTTTTGCTACCTTGCTACTCTGTTCTTATTCTTATTTAGTATTTGCTACTTTAGGAAAAACCAATACTACTTTAGGAAAAACCAATACTACCTTTGGACAAACACTTTCCCAAAGTCGAACTATCAAGTCCAAAACTGCAAAGTCCAAATTAACCTTCAGTTATGATGGTCAAAAAACACAAAGGAATCATCCATACCAATTTAATAACATAAGAATAGCCTGTCTGAGTCGGTTAAAAACCATCTGGGTCCAACTCCCTGTTCTCACAGTGGCCAATCAAATTCCCATAAGAAAGCCACAAACAGAACACTCTCTCCATCTGCAATATTCAGCAACTGGTACTCAGACACTGAAGGAGAACATAGACGAAATAGAGCATAGTCATTATTTCCAGTGGCCATTGGTAGCCTTATTTCTAGTACAATAGCCTCCCATGGGGTAGGCAACATGACAGCTTTATGGATTTGAAGTAGAATCCACATCCATGCCTCCATAATTGCAAGTCCACAACAGGTTCCATCCTATTGCTGTGATCTCACACTTGTCTTCATTGTTTTGAGTGACCTAAGCCAGAGTGGGGAATTGCATCTACTTAGCAAAAGCCTGTTAATCCCATTTGGTTATTTACAGGCAAGTGGCAACCCAGTGACTTATTGATATGCTTCAGCGGAGGTACAGAAAACTAACCATATGCACCCAAGTTTGAAACTATCAGCCTTGCAAAAGCTGACATTTATCCTGAGGTCAGTTTAAACCCCTGCTTGTTTTTCATTATCTGAGCTCACCCAGCATGTCCTCATTTGGCATTTCCATGGAGTTCCATTGTTTCCACACTCAAACATTAGCAGGAGCACTCTGCATGAACAATACCCTTCCATCTGAGAGCACCATACCACACTCTGCAACTTAAAAGTAGCAAACTTTGTGGAATAAATGCTCGGGGTGTGCTGGCCTTTGAGTTTGTTACGGTTTTATCCTAGTTGTACTTTGTTTGCTGTCAATTAAGGCTACTTTTTCTGGAAGCTGTAAAAATTGAGGCAATGTTCCTGGGTTTCCTCCCTTCCCCACCCCTTCTCTTAACTTTGATGGATTTTGTTCCATAAAGTTATTCTTATTGGATAAAAGCATTTGGTAGACAATACTGCGCAGCTTTTGAATTACAGCGACTATATTAATGTCAGCAAAATATGCCAAACTGTCAAGCCATTTCGATAAATTGTTCATAGCAACATTAGAAATGACACAACCCAGAGTGAGAGTTTCACCACGTAGAGGATACTGTTTTGGCTCTCTGTCAAAGGCTTCATTCTTATGCAAATAACACACAGTTCTAGGTACTCCCTAGGAAGAGGAGATTGAAGACAAGAAATCGCCACAAGGACTGTTCCCACTTCCAAAGAGGTTTAAAGATTCTTACAAGGCAAATCTTTTAAAAAAGGAGTATAAATACCTGCAATTGGGAAACACTGGCCTGCGAGTGCTCCAGTTAGAGAACAGCCTTTACCAAAGGTGTCATGGACTTTGAAGACACTCAAACTTAGGACGAAAGGGAGAAACGTGCTAAGAGGAAGGCATATTTGGCAAACCCTCACCTTGATCAACTCCCATCCGGAAACTCATGTCCCCACTGTGGAAGGACGTGTGAATCCAGAATTGGCCTCCACAGTCACTTACGGTCACACTGTTAAGACTGCTTTCATGGAAGACAATCTTACTCGGCTACAAGTGATCGCTAAAGAAGAAGAAGGTGTGGATGCACAGAGGCATTCATAAGCAAATTCCTTAGAGCTCTTCATTCGGAGGAAGGATGGCCACTTCACATGTTAGCATCCTGCTTCAGGCAGAGCCCATGGGCAGAACTGCCAAAGCAGTCCATGCAGTTTAAACAGGCAAGCAGAACCAAGGACTGCTTCCAGTGGAACTGGGAAATTCAGACTGGATGTAGTCACCCAAAGGTAGACTAGGATGTTAATCCAGCAACTTTCGGGAGCCAATTGAGAATGTTAAATACTCTTGGAATGCCTAAAACATCACCTTGGCCAATGCTCCAGGAAGCACCAAGGGATTTGATTTCACACAGAGAAGGGGTAGGGGGTGGGTGGGAGAGAGAGAGAGAGAGAGAGAGAGAGAGAGAGAGAGGAGAGACATCTCTCTCTTCAGCTGGGTTCAATCTTCAGCATTGCCAGAACAGGGCTGGGAAAGATTCCTGACCTGAAACTCAGGCAGACGGCTGCCATTCACTGAGAAATTTGGAATCAAAGGTCTGACTTGGTATAAGGCAGCTTCCTAGGTTCCTATATAGTATTGTGCTGTGAGTTATTTACCTTTTTAATGTGAATGTACTGTACATTCATTTGCACAAGAGGGCTCCAGGATTCAAACCCTTCCAGGATTCCCTAGATATTAAATCTCTGAATGCAGAGCAAATGCATTTTGACTCGCATGCATATTCATGCCTAGATTGTGCATGGAAAGGAAGTTACAGTGCACTCCTTTTCTTCCACCCCTTCCCTCCATAGCTGCCTATTCAAATAGTAGGGGGGGGAGGACAGAGATTGTGTGTTGTTAATAATTGTGTAGAAGAGGAAATTTCAGCAGGAGAAAAAGCTTTACCTGCTAAACAGGGCTCTTTCATGGATGCAGAAGTACCAGCCCTTTGATCAGAACACAAAACATCCACATTTTGTAGGCACTTGTACAAAGATGGGTGAGGTTATTGGGTTCTGGTTTAAACTCATTCAAGGAAAAGGGGAGCGATTTATCATTCTTACCAGGCTGCCAAGAAAACAAAGGTGCATCCTTATTGTTTACTATCCCCTTTTCCAAGGGATGATAGGGTTCTCCTTTGAAGGTGAAAAAGAGCAGCAGGGCGACATTCAATTGCCTTTTCCCCCCTTCTTCTTTTTTTTTGCAGTGAACCTTTAGAATCGACATCCCCACTGTAATTTTTAGTGCATCATTTTGTGCAGCTGGAATAGACACAGCTTCAGCAGGAGTCACACAGCTCATGCAATGGATGTGCCAGGTTCTCTCACACTCTGATCTACTGTGCACAAGCACAGCAGGCAATTGATAAAAGTGGCCTGTCAGAGTGAGACAGATGAGAAGGCATTTCATTTTCAAACCTTCTCCCTGGCTAATGATAAGAAACAAGAAAAAACATAGAGGACATAATTCAGGAATTTACTGGGTCCTTTTTTCTTTCTTCTTCTTCTTCCTCTAATTCAGTACATCCTTGTATGTCAGGAGTAGGGAACCTTTTTTTCAGCTTTTTCTCTGAGCATTTTTCAGGGGCCACAGGCCGAGATGAGCCAAGCCAGAGGCAAAAGTGGGTGGGGCAACGAATGTGAATTTTCTCCTTGTACAGTAGGCTAACATTCACTCACACACACCATCCAGACAAACAAATAGTATTAGCAGAGTTCAAGGAGACATCTCAGCCAGAGGGAGGAGTCAAAGGGGATGTGAAGCAAGCATGGGGCTGGGAAGGGATGCCACATGAGGAGAGTCCCAAGAGAAGTTCCTATTTGGCCACTGGACCTTAAGTTCCCTGGGAAGATAGCTTGGTTGTGAAAACACTCTGGGAATTGTAGCTCTGTGAGGGGAACAGGGCTCTCCTAGCAACTCTCTGTAAAGTTAAAGCTATGGTTTTCCCAGTAGTGATGTATGGAAGTGAGAGCTGGACTATAAAGAAAGCTGATCGCCAAAGAATTGATGCTTATGAGTTATGGTGTTGGAGGAGACTCTTGAGAGTCCCGTGGACTTCAAGAAGATCAAACCTCTCCATTCTTAAGGAAATCAGCCCTGAGTGCTCACTGGAAGGACAGATCCTGAAGCTGAGGCTCCAATACTTTGGCCACCTCATGAGAAGAGAATACTCCCTGGAAAAAACCCTGATGTTGGGAAAGATGGAGGGCACAAGGAGAAGGGGACGACAGAAGATAAGACAGTTGGACAGTGTTCTCGAAGCTACCAGCATGAGTTTGACCAAACTGCCGGAGACAGTGGAAGACAGGAGTGCCTGGCATGCTCTGGTCCATGGGTCACGAAGAGTCGGACACGACTAAACCACTAAACAACAAAGCAACTCTCGCAACCTTAACAAATTGTGATTCCCAGGATTCTTTGGAGGGGTTGTGTGTAACATGGCTATTTAAAGGCGTGCGGTGCTGGCTTTCATTCCATAGTGGAGATGGACACATGGCATGGGTTTCTACACAGAGAGAGAAATACCCTGCTCTATTCAGGCAATTAAGAGGCAATATCACAGTTTAAGGATACGTTTTAGCCAAGCAAAGTTTCTGAGGAGGGTATGGAGCATTGGCCACAGAGTGTTGTGGCTTAGGGAGAGGGGCATGTCATGAGGAGGGGGCACAGCTCCTAGGGAAAATCCCGCAGGTATATGTTGTTAATGATAATGATAATGATAATGATAATGATAATGATAATGATAATCATAATCATAATCATAATCATAATCATAATAATCATAATAATAAAATTATGCAAAATGCAAGTGTTCTAAAGATCCCGTTGCACAGAGTTTGGCAAATCTTCCACCCTGGGTTTCCCCAGCCACTCTGGGTGGCTCCAAACTGAATGTTAAAAACACAAATACAGCATTAAACATTAAAAACTTCCCTAAACAGGGCTGCCTGCAGATGTCTTTTACAAGTAAGATAGTTGCTTATTTCCTTGACATCTGCTGGAAGGGCGTTCCACCACTACCGAGAAGGCTCTCTGCCTGGTTCCCTGTAACTTCACTTCTCACAGTGATGGAACCACCAGAAGGCCCTCAGCGCTGGACCTCAGTGTCCGGGCTGAACAATGGGGGTGGAGATGCTCCTTCAGTTATACAGGACCAAGGGTATTTGGGGCTTTAAAGGTCAGTACCAACACTTTGAATTGTGCTCGGAAACGTACTGGGCACTTTGTTTCCTACACACCTTTGTTGGGTGTTTGGGAATCCTCTCATAGGAACACAGAAATATGCTTTATACAGAGCCAGACCATCGGACCAACAAGCTCAGTATCAGCTACACAGGTTGCCAGTGACTTCCAAGGTTTCAGACTGGGGATATTGCCAGCCCTACCTGGACAAGCCAGGGAGTGGACCCAGGACCTTCTGCCTGAAAAGAAGGTGGTCTGCCACTCTGCTGTTGCCTGATTAAAGGCAGTTCAGAAATATCTGAAGCAAACAAGCAAAATGCAGGTGTTCTAAAGATCCCGTCGCACAGAGTTTGGCAAATCTTCCACCCTGAGCCCTGCTTATACATATGGAAAAACTTTTGCAGCGTTTCCACTCCTCATCAAGGAGACTACTGCACTACAGATTATTGGCAATTCTAGACAGTTCTGCTATTTATTCTGGGGCTATAATTCAATTAACAGTAAAAAGAACAGAACATACCAAACTTGGGCTGCTCTAATTGCTAGAAAACTAATTGATTATACCCAAGAAATGATATGCTCTGGACAGATTAATTTATCCCTCAGGCTACATGCCGACATCATTAATGTCATCTCCAATTCTTGGTTGTAAAATGTAATGTAATCTGTGGATCATTGTGTTATATAGAATGGAAATCAGATTATTGCCATTCCAAAACTTTGATCGCTTTACGGGAAAATCTTCATTTTTCCAGTATTCTGTGTTGGCAATGGAACATGAAGAAGAGTTAATGAAATCAACATATTCATTACCCATTCTTTGCAACAACTGAGAGAAGATAATATACTTTGCTATTTTTCTCTTTTCATTTTGCCTCTGAGAAATTATGGAGTCATCTGTTGTGGAGATATATAGACAGGGTTCGGATTGTTGGTGTGTGTGTTTTTTCTTCAGAAAAAATAGAAAAAAGGAAAATGTGTGATTGGAATTTTGTATGAGTGCCTCATGATTTTAATTTAATTTTATCTCATCTGTTTTTGTTGCCCTTGTGGAGAAAACAGCTTTCTTTGGGTGAACATTCTGAAAGTAGTTCATTTGAATGTAGATAGGAAACAATTGCCTAAGGCTGCAATCCAACTCACACATACCTGGAAGTAAGCTCCAGTGAAGTCAATGAGAGTAGACAAGTAGAGGATTGTGCTGTGAAACACAGTATTGGCTGCGTTTCAATATAGTGCTAAATGTACTTGCATGTAAATAGTACAATGGGTTTAAGCAGCGGTAGCTAAGATAGTGCCTTCTTTAAGTTGCTGGACTACAGTTGCCATCAACCTTGAACATTTTCCATACTGGCTGGGGCTGATGGGAGTTGTAGTCCAACAATATCTGGAAGCCACGGGACGACGACGAGGAATGAGGCCAGGGAAAGGCTGGCGCTGCAGCAAAAGGCTGCTGAACACGCCCCCACCGCGGCACCTGGTTGGGTGGCCACCGGGGGGGGGCGTGAGCGCCAGCCAGGTGAGCTGGAGACAGGGGGCAACGCCCCCTGCTGGGCGGTGCTCGGGCTCCCGCCCACAACCACTCCCCTCTCTTTCAGGGAGGAGAGTCTTTATACAGTCATACCTTGGAAATCGAATGGAATCTGTTCAGGAAGTCCGTTTGAATTCCAAAACGTTCAAAAACCAAAGCCAAAACCAATCAGAAGCTGCAGAAGCCTCATTGGATGTTTGGCTTCCAAAAGAACGTTTGAGAACTGGAACAGTCACCGGGTTTCGATCGTTCGGGAGCCAAAACGTTCGAGAACTAGGCTGTTTGACTTCCAAGGTACGACTATACTGGAAGTAATACATGCAATTGCACCTTGAATTATTTGATTCCCTTTTTATAATCACCCAAGCCACTATATCTGTAGCAGGGAAATGTTTTTAGCCTGAAAGTCGCATTTCTTTGTGGGCACTTATTCAAAGAAATGGGCAGGGCTGGATGCAAAAGCATGCAAAACCATGATATGAATCTTACCTTTGTTAAGTAGTTACATTCCAGTCATGCAAAAAGTCAGATTTCTACAAGAACTAAAACCGAATGCCCTTCCAGATAAGCCAGAGGACATCACATTTCATGGACAGTTGCCTATGGGAAGACCACAAACAGAACATGAGGACAACAGCATTCCTCTGCTAGTGGTTCCCGGCAACTGGAGGTATTGTACAACAATAATGGCTAATAGCCATTGAGAGCCATGGCCTTCAATAATTCATCTATAGATTATTAGAGCTTTCACATTATTGCAACAGAACAATACAGTCCTTTCTTTCCGCTCCCCTTTCCCAGCTTCCCCCTCTCCCTTTGAGAGCATGTTCACCTCTCATATCCAGTTGTTTAGCATGCTATTCAGTGTTTAGGTTTGCAGGCTCAGATAAGAGTTAGGACAAATGAGTGTCGGTGTTCTGCTGGAAGCCCAGATTGAAATTCATTAAACTGGGGGAGTTTCCATTGCTGCACTGAGCCTCTCACTGCTTCTGCGGCAATTACTTGGTGAAGAGTTGCAAAGGAGCACTCCAAATCTCTTGGAGACTTGAATTATGATGTAGGTTATAGAGTAGAATTTTCTCATGGGCTGCTAGTGGCAAGAGGTCTGCTTTCGAGTTTTCTGTGCTTAGGGTAGTCCAGGCTTTCCAGTGCTGAAGGATTATTCATTTTTCTGCCAGTGTAGCTAAGTGAAACCATACCTCCTGTCCTTTTGGTAACCTCCTATGTACTGATTATTGTGTTGGGAATTTGTCCAGAACAGGGATTGTCCAGAACCAGGTTCATTAAAGCCTGTACAGTCATACCTCATGTTGCGTCCGCTTCAGAGCCAGTGTGGTGTAGTAGTTAAGAGCGGTAGACTCGTAATCTGGTGAACCAGGTTCGCGTCTCTGCTCCTCAACATGCAGCTGCTGGGTGACCTTGGGCTATTCACACTTCTCTGAAATCTCTCAGACCCACTCACCTCATAGAGTGTTTGTTGTGGGGGAGGAAGGGAAAGGAGAATGTTAGCATCTTTGAGACTCCTTTGGGTAGTGATAAGGCAGGATATCAAATCCAAACTCTTCTCTTCTTCTTCTTCTTTTCACGTTGCATCCCACAGCAACCCAGAAGTACTGGAATGGTTACTTCCAGGTTTCACCGCTCACCCATGCGCAGAAGCACTAAATCACACTGTGCGTGTGTGCAGACACAGTGCTTCTGGATGCGAACTCTTCAAGTTGTAGACGTGCCTCTGGGATAGATCATGTCCGCAACTCGAGGTTCCACTGTACTTCCTTCCAGAACAGTTGGAATACTGGTAGCTAGGCCTGTTTGTGACTGTTGGCATCTCCAGCAGTCATTTGCGGGTGTGATGCTCCTGTAGTTAAGGCATGTTGCTGTCCAGTAGGCTCAGAGAAGTGTTTTCTGTTGAATTAATCTCAGTCTAGCTTTTAAAGGGTGCCTAGCTTTTAAAGACATCCAAGATGGTGTTCATCACCACATCTTGAGGTACCAAATCCCACTGATTAACTATGTGCTGCATGGAATTTTGAAGCCAGAAATTATTCAGAAACTATGCCCTCTGCATTACAAAAGATCACCATGGGTGGACAAGCAGTCTTCCAACTGCTCTTCTCACTGAGGAACTACCAAGAAGCTATCAAGGAACACCTCATTCGAAAGACACTAGTAATTAATATTTGACAGGCTCTGATCAATGGCATGCACTGGCATCCAGCATTGTATTTGATGGCTGACAAGTAATGGTATTAAACGCAAAGGTAGGGATTCAATGTTGCACTAATTTAAAGTCACTTAGCAGTGTACTAGTTGCACTGGTGGAATGGCTTGCAGAGGAGAAGGCACAGGAAGCCACTATGGTTCTTGTGGCCGGTTGCACAACAGATTAAAGTCCCAATACTTCCTGTTGCACAACAAGCTTCCCCTAGGGCAGATGTTGCACCGCATTTCATATTACATAATCTTTATTTTCATCCTTATGCGAGTGCAACAGCCCTTTCACTGCTGTGAGGGTAGACTGAATCCAGATTCTCAGGTATCTTCTAGCCATGAGCTCCCATCAGCTGGCCATTCTGGGCTATTAACCAGCAATCTGCCTGACAAAGGAATGGATTGGCTCATAGCCATAACAGGTTTTTGTCTTGCAGCATCTGATAAATGACATGCAATTATACTTTGGCAACTGACCGTTTGTGAGATTTTGAAGTCTGATGATCAACCGATACCAGCAAGGCTAAGGTCGCAATACTATACGTAATTTTCTGGCATTGAATATAATGGCGATCATTGAGTAGACATGTAGTGTTGGCATACACAGTGAAGAGTTCAAATTAGGAATTTTTTGGGGGGGGGGTTAATGCATACCTAACATTTTAATATGAATTTTGCCTCAGCACCCCTCATTCATTCAAAAATCTGAATGGTGAAACTGGTAAATCTGGAAATCTTAAAATGTCAGCTAATGTACTTTTCAGCTTTACATGTCATTTCCATTTCCCTGTGTTGGCTATATTTACCAGGACTGTCAAGTAAGCTTTTAGCAAACACCAGCGCCCATGTGCACGCGTTTTGCGAGGGCAATGAGTTGCACATTACCATATAAATCTGTTGTTCTCAGAAACTCATTAAGTTGCAAATCTCATCATTACTCAACTTCCAATAAGTGGCATATGATTTGTAACATTTTAACCATTCTAATATAGGATGGGAATTATAACAATCAAATCTGTTTGCTCCCCGCTCCTCCCTAGCCGCCCTTTTTTGTCATTGTGATCCTTGTAGAGAAATTATGGAAAGAACAGAAAATGTAATTTTAATTAATAAGAAAACACTGGTTCATAATATGTAGCTATTCACAGTGTATATTTTGCAGTTTGCAGGTCTCTGCTGCAAACAGGACTTGAAAGTTCCAGCAAGAGGAATCAAGGATCCGTTGATCAACCTCGTGCTGTTCTGCCACACTTGTTACCCATGCAGGAAAGTTGTTCCTCTTGCCAACAGCTTCTGTCCTAGAAAAAAAAAATATTAATATTCATTAGAACTGCCATAGCTGTCTAGCAAAATTAATCAGTACATCATAATTAGCTAGGGCTTTGCACATTTTTAGCACACGTCTTAATCATTCTTAGAAAGTGATCTAAAGAATTTAGAAAATGGGAAAGGGAACTAGCTAAGCTCTTTTTATAGCAAGGGGGTTATCTTGTGGAACAAACAGACTGTCCAGATTCCTATATTTAAGAGCCTCTTCCCAAGCTTCTTTCACAATCTGCAGCAAACAAGAAGTCAGCTAGGACTATGAAAAATGGAAGGGGCTTGATGTGAATTTTAGGGACTGTGAGGCACCAAGCAGTATAATGAGTAACACTGGCGTCTCTCTCTTAGGCCTTAGAATTAGTCCATCTCTACAGCAGGTGGTCTGTGGACAAAGAGATAAATGAGCAAATGAGACACAAACTTTGGGAAGTCATACTTAGAGTAGATCTGTAGAAGTGATGCAGCACATAGGTAAACAGAAAGTAATTATTCACACAGTGCATAATTACGCTGTGGCTTTTACAAGATCTTGTGATGGCCACCATCTTGGGTGACTTAAAAAAAGAGGATTAGGCGATCCCATGAAGGATAACGCTACCAGTGGCTCCTAGCCATGATGCATATGTTGTCTCTTCACTATTGGAGGCCTGTCTGAATACCAGTGGAGAGAGTGATGTTGGACTCACATCCTGCTTTGGGCCTACCTACTAGTCACAGTGAAAACAGGAGGCTGGACTAGATTGTCATTTAGCATGATCCAACACAGCTGTTCTTATAGAATCAGTGAACTTCACTTGGTCTATTAATTTCATTGGGTCTGTTCAGAATATGACTTAACATTGGACATTGCCCCATAATAATAATATTCCACTCTTCTAGTAGTACCTGGAAGAGAACCCAACATAAATCACAAAACCATATAATGTTGTTTTTGTTGTTTTGTTTTATTACCCACCCTTCGCCATAAGGTCCCTGGACAAGTCACAACAATTTAGAAATACAATACTAAAACTAAATTAAAGTAAATTAATAAACATAAAGAACAAATAAACAATTTTCTATAACTAAAGCAAAACCAGCACTTTGAAACAACGATGCTTCACTGAAATGGCTCAGCAATTTTCACAGGGGGCACGCCCAAGTTACCTTGTTCCTCCAAGGAGAGCACAACCTCACTCCAAACTAGTGTTCAGATCACTCGAAGAATAGCTCTGGATTAAATTTCTCTTGGCTTAAAGTTAGTTAATTCCCCGTTCACTCTTAAACTGACTCCAGACACCAGTCTATCACTTCCATAGCCCTTCTGGGATCAAGCAAGGGGAATGAGAGGCAGAGCTGTTCATCTTCGGCACACTGGTGACATGTAAGCCCAAACCTCTGGCTGACCTCATCCATCAGTTTCCTGCAGGTATTAAAAAGCGCAGAATTCATATAAGGGATCGTGATATCTAGAGATACTCCATTTAGTTCTGAAGCAGAGACCATGTTTATTTATTCACAGAGATATTTATAAACCTCCAATTCATTAAAAACATCAATTTAATAAAAACATTAGAGCATCATAAAACTATTAAATCACAAAATTATGAAATATTTTAAAAAAACAAAAAAAAACACAGAACAAATGACCAACACTGAATCACATTAATTCTCTAAAAATGCTTGGTGAGATGAATATGTTTTCACCAAGCAATGAAATAACAAGACTGTAGGTACCTTTCTTGTTTCCATAGGAATAGTGTTCCAAATAACTGGTGCTACTACATCAAACGCCTTGGTTCATGTAGAACAGGGGTGTCAAACTCAAATTCATCGGGGGGCGCATCAGCAGTTTGGTCACCCTCAAAGGGCCGGTTGTTCAGGCAGCCGTTGGATCTGTCACATCACAGGATGGCATGCGCTCAATATAAAAACAAGTGGAGGTTTCCTGTGTAGAACGGCCAGCGCCGCTAGAGGGCAGACGTTCTCTGGCTTGTAGGCTGCCGCGCATGCGCTGAAGAGGCGGGTTTCTTGTGTCAAAAAAAAAAGCGAGAATAAAAGGTGAAGGCCAGCGGCAGCTACACGGGCCACATAACGAGGTCTGGCGGGCTGGATTCGGCCCGCGGGCCTTGTGTTTGACACCCGTGATGTAGAAACTGAATGAATATCAGGTTACTGTGGGGCAGTCACACCTTCCATATCATCATCATCATCATCATCATCATCCAATACCTCATGTTGAATTGAGGGAGGCCTTGTTTGTGACATCACCACCCTGAACCATTTGACTCTGGATGAATGGGTGAGTCAGGTATGCTGCAAAAGGATATCTGTCCCTTTCTTGTGGGTCCATTACCCCTGAGAGGCTGATTTGAGGAAACACCCTTCATTCACCAATATTCTTTACAATTCTTTATTCATCTGCTTTAGGTGCTGCATCTTCCTGATTTGAATAGAGCAGAATAGGATAGAGAGGAAGAGAAACCCTACTCCAAGGTTAATGTGGTTTTGGGAGAGAAATTTCTACTCAGCCCCTGGATTAGGCCTATACTGAAAACAAAGGAAAGTGGGTAGGTGCTCAGTTGCCTGAAAGTGTAGGTTAAAGGTAGATCTTCTGGCTTGTATGTTCCCTCTCATGGGTTGCTGTGGCATGAGGATGAGAGGCCAGACCTGACCATGGGTAGCATGAGTTCCTGGAGCGGAGCCTCAGCTGACCATCTCAACAAATGGAGAGGTCCATACTTGAGTAAGCAGTCCCTTGGATATCCTGGTCTCAAACTATACCCAAGAAAGGTATGGAGAACCTGTGGCCCTCCAGATGCTGTTGACTCCCAACTACCATCCATCCATGAACTTCGGCCATGTTGGCCAGAGTTGATAGGAGTTGGAATCAAACAATATCAAGTTTCCCCACACTAGTTTAGAGCTTTATAAGTCATTGCTAGAACTGTGAATTGCACCCAGAAACAAACCGGAAGCCATGGGAGATCTTCAAACACGTATGTTCAGGGCAACAAGTCCCGGTTAGCAAGATGGCCAGCTGTGGCTTCCAAGTGCTTTTCAAGGTATGAATGGAAATTGAGCAGCAGCAGTATTATGTGAATTGTTCTGCAATGATGTGACTACTGTTTGGTTAACAATAAGCAGGTTGCTCTGATCTGAAATGCCTTTGCGTCCTTTGATGTTTAGTAGGGCAATTTAATGTTAATTTTAGCTAATTTTAGCAGGGCAACAAGAAGCTGCTGGCACATGTCTCCAGCATCTATGGATCTGTTATGACAACTGAATCATTTAGTTAATTTAACAATTTGAATTCATGCAACTTATTATTGCATTAAAATCATTGTAATTTACTCTCCAATAGGGCTCGACGTGGATCTCTCTCATCTAGCTATTTTTCAATAATTTTAGTTGACTGTTTGAGGCTGTTTCTGTACAGAGAAAACAAACATTTGTGTGTGTGTTTTTTACAAAAACACACCACACCATCCCATTTAATTGAGCAACTGCAGTGCACTAAGACTAGACAAGCTGAGGAGTCAGAAAGGAAAATGTATGCTAATGAATCCTAATCCATAATAATGAGGTGGTGTTTGCTGCCTCATTAGTATTCATTCTCCCAGGATCCCTTGCATTCTATTTACCTCCTCTTTAGGCTTTCCTTAACTTAAAATGCAAGAATGTTCACTTTTGCAAAAATGCACAGTGCACTATTTTCTACTTTATAAATAACATGCATCCCCTCAGAGTGTGACAACTTCTTGTTTGGTCACTTCATTCATGACAGCTGTCACCAAAGGCTAGTCTGTGTTCTTTTCTGGATGCTTTCTTTTGTGTTTAGAAATCCTTTTCAGGTAATTGCATACACTACATTCAATTAATGCAGGAAGCATTAAAGGGGGTAGAGAGCTTACGGACTCAAACTGTTGTTTGAAATTGTTTAGCTTGGATGTGTTCCTGCCCAAATTTCCCCTCCGCTTTCAGTCCCCATGAACGTGAGGTGCAGTTCTCTTTTCTCCAGGTAGAAAAGCAGGGTGTCAAGTGAAGGATAAGACTATGAATGGTTATTAGTAATGAGGACTATATTATTGCCAATGTCAGAGGTGATGTGAATACCAGCTGTTGTGGATTATGAGTGAGAGATAGCTATTACAGAGCTTCCAGGTTTCCCTATTTTCCAGGGACAGTCCTGGATTTACAGAAGCCGTCCCAGTTTCTGATTTGATCTGAGAATGTCCCACTTTTTCTTAGTACATCCATATTTTCGTTGGAGAAATGTTGGAGGGTATGGAGTTATGCAACCCCTGAGCCAAGGAGATAAGTAACTATACAACCTTTAGAAGGTGTCTTAAGGCAGCTCTGTATAGGGTAGTTTTTAATGTTTTATTATGTTTTTATATACGTTGGAAGCTGTCCAGAGTGGCTGGGGCAACCCAGTTAGATAAGCGGGTTATAAATACTGTAATAGAATGATTACTGATATTTTTAATGGAAAAGAATGTCCCTGTTTTCATCAGAGAAATGTTGGAGGGTATGCTATTATGTTCTTACCATGCTTCCCATATGCATCTGGTTGGACACGGTGAAAATGGGATGTCAAACTAGATAGGCCTTTGGTCCAATCCAGCAGGGGGTTTTTATATAAGGATCCCTCTGATACCTTCCATCTCCAACACAGATTTGATGTTAGTTTATAAATTTTAGCCAGTTTTACAGGGGTTAAGTACCCCCTGTAAAACATCTTCATAGTGTTTTCTTTGATAGTAATGCATGCGGTGAAATTAGTATCTGATTTCCAAAGTTTTTTCCAATGATCTAATGAAATCGCGTATCCAAAATCCTCTCCCCGCTTGATCATTACTTCTTTAATTGGTTCATCTTTGAGTTCCCATTCAAGTAATAAATCATACATTTTTTATAGATTTGGGGGGGGATTGTTCAAAAGTTCCATCTGCATCTTTTTATTTTATTTTTTGTCTTTCCTCCTTGCCTCGCCATCACCCTGGATGCTTCGAGTACTTGGGTCATGTAAAATATAGTAATTTCTGATGTGGCTATTGTGGCAAAGTGATTCCCCTCCCCCCCCCAATACAGCTCCTTGCCGATGTCATAAGGGACCCTAGGTACACCTGATTGCAGATGGGTCATATAATATATACATTTTAATGCATACTTTGCCCCAGTATCTGCATTTTGTACACATTACCAGGCTTGCAAAATTTGGACAATTACATGTTTCAAAAGATGGCCATGCTTCAGTTTGCATTCCCAGCCACTCAGAAATTGTGAATTAGGTTGACTTGCCTTTAGATGTGAATTATATTGAATTTCTTCCCCATCCCCAGGAGTGGAGGGGATATTTGCTGTCCCCACATCACCAGAAGCTGATAGCCATCAGCTATTAAAGACCAGGTCATGGACGCAATTTCTTTAGCTAGTTATTATGCCATTTTTGGAGATGGCTCTCTCTTCTTTTTGAGATGACAAAACAGAATTCCTGTTGCCGTTTTATTCCAACTGGCTGGAATGTATGGGTTTTAAGACACAGACCCAACTCTTTCAGATACCATTGAAAACTGCAGGTGTTTTATTTGACGGGTTCAGCAAATGGATGAGCAGTATACTTTTCTGCATAAGTAAACAACATCTAGCTATAGAAAGAGTGGGAACAAATCCATTCATGCTCCTACCAGTTCAGAGCAAAAGGTTGGGAATAGTAGAACTGTAGCAGATTTATTTTCCTGTCACTGGCTTTGACCCCAGTATTTGAATGTTCTGGAGTTTAGCTGTAATACTCTAAAAAAACATTCCTAAGACAGTATGTCTACCGGCAAAGGGAAATAGATACACTTGTTAGGTGAACAAGGGGGTCATGGTAGGAGATCAGAGAAGATATATTGGGCTCATGTGTACCTTCCATACTATCAATGGAGGGTCTGGTCCAGGCTTGCTTATTTTCCTGGATGGAAACAATATCCTGCTGGTATGTGGGTGTTAGTTGTTCTAGTGGGGAACCATGCTCCCATCATCCCTTGACAGGGAAGTGGTGGACCTGTAAAAGGGTAAAAAAGTATTGGGAAATAATCCATAATGAATTGAAAAATAAATAAATTTAAAAGTACTTTTCCAAAACAAAAACAAAAACCAGAGTCCTTTTTGTTGGGGATAATTCAAAGGGAAATTCCCAGGTGTCAAAAAAGATTATTTATGTATGCTACTACTGCAGCCTGTGTTTTGTTAGCCCAAAAATGGAAAACGAGCGAGGTCCCAACTAAAGAAGAATGGCAACTTAAACTGATGGAATATGCGCAGCTTGCAGACTTAACATATAGAATAAGAGAACAAAAAGAACATACGTTTAGAGAAGACTAGAAAATCTTTATTGAGTATATGGGGGGAAATTGTGTTCATTTGAAAATGTTGGCAGCATTAAGATAAATTCAACAGTGTAAATAAGTTTTCATGGATGTAATAATGGAATACTGAATGGTTTAGTTTATGTAAAATATGCAGGGATGTATGGTATGCAAAATGAGCCATGGAAAGAGAAGAAGGGAAGTCATTGATAATTGAATGATGTTTAAATGAGTATTCTAAATTGTAAAACAGAAAATTTAATAAAAATAAGAGAGGGGGGGAATGTATACATGCTAGGGTCAAGCTCCTTGGGGGAAGAGTTCCACTTGGGTGAATGATGCTACCTTATGCTGTGTCAGACCATGGGGAAGGGCCATAGCTTGGGGGTAGAGCATCTGCTTTTCAAACAGGAGGTCCCAGGTTCAATCCTCAACATCTCCAGGTAGGGATGGTACTCTCCCCTGACACAAACCCTGGAGATCCGCTGCCAGTCAGTGTGGTCAGTAGTGAACTAGAATAATCAAGGATCTGCCTCAGTCTAACGCATCTTCCCATGTTTCTATGCCCATGTAGTTCAGTAGGGGGTTCCAAAATGTAGTCCAGGAACCACCAGTGGTCCACAAGCTTCGTTCAGGTGGTCCACAGCGGGTCTGTAAAAATGCACTTCTAAATCCTACAGTATCTGGCAGAGCACATTATAATTGCTACAACAGGCAGAAGAAGAAAAATACTAAGTGGTCTGCCAAGATCCTCATCGATTTCCAAGTGGTCCGTGGTGAAAAACATTTGGGAACCACTGGGGATGCTAATTGGCAAAAGCTCTCCAGGGTTTCAGGAAGGGATTTCTCCCAGCTGTACCTAGAGATGCCAAGGATTGAATGTGGGGCCTTTTATGGAAAGCCTGTGCTGCTCTACCACTGAGTGTGTGTGTGGTATGTGTGTGTGTGTGTGTGTGTGTGTGAGAGAGAGAGAGAGAGAGAGAGAGAGAGAGAGAGAGAGAGAGAGAAAGAAAGAAACAGTGCACTTCAAGTTAGTGTCTCAGCTTCCATGCTTCTTCAGCTGTCTTAGATTTCAAGAACCCTGGACCAACCCTTTTTCTCTCTCCTCCTAATCTAGAGCTACCTGAACCAGTTTAACCAGGGCCAGGAGGAGTCCAGCAAACAAAAGGACAGGTGATAGGTAGACTCTTTTCTTACATGCAGACTGGAGGAAAACTGGAAGAAAATGGATGTTTTACCAACTAAATAGGCACAGAAGGAGGTTTGGCAAAACAAAATCGGTGCACCTCAAGAATGGCTTTACTTTCCTCTTTGAAAGTTAATGAATGAAGAGATGAAAATGACCATGGAATTTAAAACTGATGGACCAAAGTCCTTGTCAGTAGATGTCATCCTTGCCATTCTTCTAAGGAATATAACCCACAAGCAAGATGTGTTACGTATGCCTGTTCACAGATTCTAGCTTCTGGTGTTAAACAGTTTAAATCTACTAGAAGACAAACCATCAGTTTTCTTGAAAAGCTGTTGCCTTGAATCCAATTCATGCATTCATCTCTAGTAATGATGCAACCTTTGTGAGAGGGGTATACCAGCTTCTTCAGGTGAGGGGAGGTGTTAATCTAAAAACATCACCAGATGAAAACCAGTTTAGCGAGAATGCAAGTTTTCCAGTCTATGGTGATGCTCCATCATTTTTTCTGAGACGGGAATCCATACGTGCCACTAATGACTGCATAAAGAATGAAAACACACACAACCCCCACCCCCACTCCATTCAAACTGTGCCCATTATAAGGAGGCAGAAGGAGAGGGGGAGATTTTAGGGAAGGAAACAAAACAAATGTGACAATTTCTTTCGCAAACTTCTTCATGCTGGCAGAATCTGATTGAGAACTTCCCCGCCCCCATCCTCCAATTATTTCAGCTTCAGGCGATTAATGCAGGCTATTTCCAAATCACACTGTAAATCAATGCATCTATGTCCTACCCCAGCAAGGCAGCCCAGGAAGCTACCATGGTCAACAGTATCAAAAGTCACCAAGAGATCCAGCAGAACCAACAAGGACACACTCTCCCCATCTAGTTCCCAGCTCAAGTTGGGACCATGTTGACCAAAGCCATCTCTGTCCCACAACCAGGCTTGAAATGGATTTACATGAGCAGTTTCCTCCAGAAACACCTCAAATTGAGATGCCCCCAAAAGAGAAACTGGAGACTGGCCAATAATTATCCAATTAAGTGGGAGGGCTTTCCTTGGGACTGCATTCCTTGGGACGCGGGTGGCACTGTGGGTTAAAACACTGAGCCTAGGACCTGCAGATCAGAAGGTCGGCGGTTTGAATCCCCGCGACGGGGTGAGCTGCCGTTGCTCGGTCCCTGCTCCTGCCAACCTAGCAGTTCGAAAGCACGTCAAAGTGCAAGTAGATAAATAGGTACCACTCCGGCGGGAAGGTAAATGGCGTTTCCGTGTGCTGCTCTGGTTCACCAGAAGCGGCTTAGTCATGCTGGCCACATGACTCGGAAGCTGAAAACCGGCTCCTTCAGCCAGTAAAGCGAGATGAGCGCCGCAACCCCAGAGTCGGTCACGACTGGACCTAATGGTCAGGCGTACCTTTACCTTTTACCTACTGCCTTCTTTAAGTTTGCTGGAATCCTACTTTGTGTAAAGAAGCATTGGCATTTATGCACTCAGCCGGTCCCCATGGGCCTGTTTGATGAGGCAGGAAGGGCAAGGATCTGGCACACACATGTCTACATCCTCTAAAGAATACCGTCTACAGAGACTAAAGAATACCATCTACAAAGTAGGCTGCAAGAGTTGTGCTTTGTGAGTACATTCCAGGAGAAACAGGTAAAGGTGCCTTTGACGAGGTGTCTTATACAGTTTCGACTCAACAAAGCCGAATGTTGGCAGAATGCCAAACTAGAACCTGACAATGCGGGGGAGGGGGGCGATGGCGAGGAAGGACATAATAAGGTTCAGCCATTCAGAAATATTATGCCGCATGTAAATGAAAGAAGAATGGACTCCCAAAGGATCGAGATAGCAAAGCAAAATAGCTTGCCACACTGAAAGCAGCTAACTCACAGCCGTCTGGCTGAGAGCGTGAGATTAAAAAAAAAACCCTAATGAAAGAAAACAAGCTAATTAGATGCAGAATGGAAGATCTTAACGAGGAGCATAGGCAGGTAGTTGCCGGTTACCAAAGACAACCGCATGCAGGGTGGTTGGGTGGGGGGTTAAAGCGTTGACCTTCAATCCCACGTCCAAATCCAAAAGCCCAAAACACAGCTCATTAATAGCAAACAAAGTCTCTGATGAAATCATATTCTATAGCCACCTTCCCCCCACCTCCCGACTAATGAGGGTTGTTCCCATTTCTAATAGAGCAATGGTGTTTTCGGGTTAAAAACAACAACAGATAGCAAGAAAACCCCATAACGGTTCAAGTGAACATCTGAGGTTTGAGTTGACATCAAATATAAGCATCTATGAGGTAAAAGTGCCATCTTGTGGCTACTTCATAAAGAGCAATTGTGAACATATTTCCCTGTCTGTTTCACCTGTGTCGTTTTTTGTACGCTTATGAAGCTGTCCTCCACAGGGCCAGCACCACGACTTGAAACCCTTGGGCAAATGCTAATGGATTCCGGCAGGGCGCACCATGGTTAATGCTGAGCTGGGTCTGGGCCTCTGTTTCATGTTTCTGTTGTCAGGGGAATTGGAAGAATAGCTGTATGGGCTACACCAGGTGCATGTTTCCAGTGTGCATGTCAAGGATCTTGTTGACGCATGCTTGCTGTTGCTGTTGCTGCGGCTGAAAGCAGACCAGCCACAGCTCTGACAGGAGTGCTGGGTCTGTAAGACTGGACATGCAACTGCCGCTTTTATTTCTCCCATAACTACATTACACATCCCAGTGCACTGTGGGAGAATTAAAATGGCTGCACTAGCAAGCCCAACTGCATGGGCTTCGACAGCATTCCTGCCAATTCCCATTGGGCCAGTTACCAACTGCCTGGTAAACCTGTTGTGCGGAGCAGTGAGAGTACCCTCCAACCTGGACTGAGCCTAGCTTTTATTTGCTTTTATTTATACACTACTTACCGGCAACAGTGGATGGCATTCAGTAAAGGTTTACTCAGAGTAGCCCCACTGATATTAATGGACCTTACTTAACTGTGTTCAGTGGGTCTGCTCCAATTAAAACTTAGCTGAATACCCCTCAATACTCACAAGGAAATACAAATCAATTCAAACATTGAAACCAATAATAAAATTATCAAAATATAGTTAAAAGCAACAATTTTAGACACAAATATACATAATAAGGTAGGCATGCCATACGTCTGGGTTTCCCCAGATACCCTGGAAATCAGGCTGTCAAACCGGCATTTAGACAGATTTTCGCTGAATTGGCAAAATGGCCGGGTTTCCCCCAGTCATATGGCAAGTAGGATGATTTAAAAAAAAAAATGCTTAAAAAAAAACAGAACTTTTTTGGGGGGGAAGGGGAGATGTTCAACAACTTTCACCAAAATAAAAGCTCAACAACTTTGTCCGGATTTTTACTTTGGGGACTACAGTGGTACCTTGGGTTACATACGCTTCAGGTTACAGACTCCGCTAACCCAGAAATAGTACCTCGGGATAAGAACATTGCTTCAGGATGAGAACAGAAATCGTGTTCCGTCGGTGCAGCAGCAGCAGGAGGCCCCATTAGCTAAAATGGTGCTTCAGGTTAAGAACAGTTTCAGGTTAAGAACGGAACGGACCTCCGGAACGAATTAAGTACTTAACCTGAGGTACCACTGTACATGGCAACCCTATAATAAGGTGACATGTCTGGGTAGGCTTGCATCAAAAATAGGCCAACAAAAGTGCCTGCCTAATGTTAGTTAATATAACTAGAGAAGTCATGCCATGGATTTGTCTTGTTCAGTATTGTTTACTTTGACTGGCGATAGCTCTCCAGGGCCTCAAGCCTGGTCCTGCTACTGGAGGCCCTCTAACTAGTGATACCAGGATTTGACCTAGACCCTGAAGCAGGAGAGACCTGTGGTCTGTAGCTGAGCATGTTGCCCTATCGGTAGCAGTGGAACAATATAAGTGGACTCTAAATAATACTACTATTAATTCTGGCCTTGGTCCATGCATAAATGTATCTCCCTAGCCTAGCTAGTCAGCTCATGACTTTGGAAGAGCCAGTCATCCATTGAAGGAATGAGGAACCTCTAATTCATCTGCCTATTCCATCTATTGATAGGAGAGGATGTGAACTATTCCTCCCAAACAGCTGAATAGCAGTGACAAAGCTGACTGCACCCATCATCTGTTGGGTACTATGCACACTATGCCAGTTCAATGCCCAGTCCCAGGATCTTCATAGTAAGCCCAATCATTCAAAAGATCATGGAAGCTCACTTCAGAAAATAGTTTTTGGGTCTGAACACAGGAGGAAAGGAAGAGAACAAGGAACTGGGCAAGGGCCATAGCTAAGTGGTAAAACATCTGCATAAGGTACTCCAGCATCTTCAAGTAGGACTGAGAGACCGCTGCTTAAAAAACTGGATAGCTGTTGCCAGTCAGTGTAGACAATACTGAGAAAGATAAACCAATGGACTAACTCATAAGGCAGCTCCCTATGATGTGTAGAGTCGTACACAGCAAAGTGTGCTGAATTGAACTGGTTTATTATGATTATTAGAGACATCGCCTTGCCAACAAAGGTCTGTATAGTTAAAGCTATGGTTTACCCACTAGTGATGTATGGAAGAGAGAGCTGGACCATAAAGAAGGCTGATCGCTGAAGAATTGATGCTTTTGAATTATGGTGCTGGAGGAGACTCTTGAGAGTTCCATGGACTGCAAGAAGATCAGACTGATCCATTCTGAAGGAAATCAGCCCTGAATGCTCACTGGAAGGACAGATCCTGAAGCTGAGGCTCCAATACTTTGGCCACCTCATGAAAAGAGAAGACTCCCTGGAAAAGCCCCTGATGTTGGGAAAGATGGAGGGCACAAGGAGAAGGTGACGACAGAGGACAAGATGGTTGGACAGTGTTCTTGAAGCTACCAGCATGAGTTTGACCAAACTGCGGGAGGCAGTGGAAGACAGGAGTGCCTGGCGTGCTCTGGTCCACAGGGTCACGAAGAGTCGGACATGACTAAACGACTAAACAACAACAACAACAATTTATTATTATTATTATTATTATTATTATTATTATTATTATTTCTAAAGCTAATAAATATAACACATGCATTTTATTCAGCTTACTGCATTGGAGCACAGTCCTTTCTGTGGATCCTGCTTGATCTTGTCAACTTCCTCTTGTAAGACACAGACCTATTTCTCTCAGAGCAACTCAGAAAACTCCCTTGAGCCCAATAGCACCACATGCATTCATGCTGAGTAACAGCTTCTCAAAGCAAATGGCAACAAGGGAAGCCGAGTGTAAATAATGAGTAAAGCAAGAGCAACCAAGACAGAGAGCCCTGTCTCAAGATGCTACCACGGTACGGAGAAGCCGCTTAGTCCAAAGATATTGGTGCCCCCATTATAACACAGCAGGGCGATACCATTATAGCTTAAGACCTTTAGTGGCTTGCAGAAGAAACTGCTGGCAAGTAGGATCCTAGTGGGACCTTTAGTATTATCAGTCTAGGCATTTCTTACATTAAGGCTGTCGCTGCTGTGGCAGAGCTCAGTTACAAGCCTTCATGCTTTGTGTCATGATGCCTTGTTCTTTAGTGTCACCACGGCAGCTTCCTTTGCAATATTTGCTTATATTGCCTTATTTCTTTGTTCCAGCTTTATTCTTCAGTGCAATGACTAGGCTGTTCACTGCATTAATGGGAGGAATTGGACTTCCTAAGCCCATGAAACCTAGAGCTGAGACAACACACTAAGAGAGAGTTTTCTCAGGTGACAAAAAGCCTCACACCAACTCTCTCTCTCTCTCTCTCTCACACACACACACACACACACACGGACACACGTTTTGCCTGACGTACTTAAAGTACTTCAGTGTTCAGACATGAAGCTGGCCACAACAGTAGCCATACTTTCCCTCTTTCCCTGCAATGAAATTCAGGAAGCATTGCCTTGGAATTAACTGCATTGGCCTTGAGAGATGCCACAATACTGAATCTGGTGCTCTGCTTTGCATCCTGAACATGATCTCTGATTGGTTGGGATCGTTTGCAAGTAAGTAGTCTCAGTAGAAGAAACATGGCACAAGCAAACAACATACAATCTCTCTCTCTCTCTCTCTCTCTCTCTCTCTCTCTCTCACACACACACACACACACACACACACACACACGTCTTCCAGGAAAGCCTTTATTTTCAGGGGTGGGGACTGTTTGTGTGCAAATATTTATCAAAGTTATAGGAAGGCCCTAGCCATTTGTCCGTGTACACTGCCTTGTTCATAATCTTAGCAATAGTGCCAATCGCCTGTTTTGTTACACAGAGGAAGAAAGGGGCTGCATTTATTCTTGTTATTGTCCCCGCCTACCCAAATAAGTGGTTGGTGGTGCCATTACCAATAACTGACTAAGTAGACAATCCCATAGCAAGATCCACTGGGATCAGCAGCTTAGAATGCAGTGGATCTGTGGCCCAGCCAGCTGCGTCCTGTCTCAGCTGGGCTCAGTTGGAGTCAAGTCCCCAACTCCAGCTCCGTTGGGATATTGGCATAACTTGCTCATCCGACTGAGCTGAAGTTGACTGAGTTTGTGTGAGTTCCTGCAAAAAGGAGGGGGCATTCTGGGGTTTTGGTGAGCCAGGACCAGAGAGTAGGGACTTAGGCTGGATCCTAAGCCTGCTCAGCTTGGTCAAGTGACCTGGCAACCCAGCACAGGACACTATTGTGGATAGAGCAGCAACAGCAGCCCAGGCTTTGGATCGAGTGCAACTTTACCACAACACAGCTGACACCAGCTTTCTTTGCACTAAATGGCCTTAGTCCAGTATACCTGAAGGAGCGTCTCCACCCCCATCGTTCTGCCCGGACACTGAGGTCCAGCGCCAAGGGCCTTCTGGCAATTCCCTCACTGCAAGAAGCCAAGTTACAGGGAACCAGGCAGAGGGTTTTCTCAGTAGTGGCACCCGCCCTGTGGAACGCCCTCCCACCAGGTGTCAAAGAGAAAAACAACTACCAGACTTTTAGAAGACACCTGAAGGCAGCCCAGAGTGGCTGGGGAAACCCAGCCAGATGGGCGAGGTATAAATAATAAATTATTATTATTATTATTATTATTATTATTATTATTATGCATAGGGTTGCTCCCTCCGAGGGCACACCTGTAGCTCTAGCTCTCTGCTCATGGATGGATGGAGTGCGGAGTATTCCCTGACCATGTGTTCACACTTTATTCCACAGATGGAAATGTGTGTAGCTGAATTATAGTCATTCAAAAGAAAACTCATCACATGTCCATTCCATGAGGAATTGTGGGGAGAGATT
This sequence comes from Podarcis gaigeae, assembly GCF_964106915.1. Classification (NCBI taxonomy): domain Eukaryota; kingdom Metazoa; phylum Chordata; class Lepidosauria; order Squamata; family Lacertidae; genus Podarcis; species Podarcis gaigeae. The sequence continues at coordinate 82,369,591 of NC_139681.1, read as the reverse complement.
CCGTAGCTGATATTAATAGCGGTTCTGTATGAATTGTCTTGATTTCCTCGGCATGTTTTATTTATAAGATTATGTGGTGGTCCTTATTTTTTTCATTCTATTTTTTTAGAGGAATAGCCGCATCTGTTATAGTAGCTGTTTCAATTTGTTTTGTTCGCCAGAATTACAACTGGCCGATTGTAATCTATTTGTTTTATCTGTTATAATAGTTATAATAGGTTTATCATCCCAATACTAAGTGTAATCATCACCATTCCAAACAACAGGTTCGGGATTATATATTTGGACAAAAGGGGAGCCGCTTCCTAATGCATACAAAGCTAGTGGGGAATTCTTTTTTGCAACCAAATAGTGCTGGGCAAAATATTTCACATTTCCGAAGAAAGGGTAACCTATGTAACATGCTCATTTCTAGGTTTTCTTGGCATTATATTTTTACAAGGGGCAGTTGTCTTATACAAACATTCACCTGAATATGTGAGGGATGCAGCGTGCACACAAGCCGCTCACACATCATCCGCACAAATGCAGACTCTGCTTTAAAACTTTGCACATCCATCACCAAAGTTTTCCATCGCCACTTAAAAATTGTTATTATTATTTAGCTGGGAATGTTCAGAAGCTTCCCTATGGCTGGGAAATTAAAGTTCTTGATCACAGGGAAGTGTCTACCCTCTTCTGGCTTTTATACTGAACATGTGAAGGGCTGAAGAGGTGCTCTCACACATGAGACAAAAAGCCACACTTGGGGATGTTGGGGTTGGCAATTGTGTGCATATCTGTGTCCTCGCTAGGCTTTAAATCATCACGTGCTCTGAATAGGACTTGAGCCTGTGGCTTTTGTTGTATATTTTTGATAGTTATTGTTGGCAATTTCAGGAGACTTGAGCATCAATGCTCAAACCTAGCTGTCACAGCCCTATGCATGTCTACTCAGAAGTAAGTGCTACACTCACAAAAATGTGAACAGGATCAAAGCCTCGGTGATTTCAGTTGGCTTGCTGCCCGTTAGCCACTTACTCCATTGATTAGATTACTTCCACAGTTCCTCCATTAATGGCGGTATTCTTCATGCTTTCGATTTTCATGTTTCAATTCTTTCAGCTGGCCAGAATGGTTTTTCTCTGAAGGATTTTTCTTTGGGGTGTGTGGGGGGTGGGGTGGAATAGTGTTATTGAGCTGAAAGTTCTCTGTTTGAATACTCCACTCCAAATTGTGTGACAAAATCAGGGACTTGTGAATCTGACTTCATGGGGAGGAGGGCAAAAACATTAGCCATGTTGGGCAGGGAGGCAAACCAAGTGAAGGCAGTGATGGCTCTCAAATGTTACATCCACCAGTGCTCAATGGCTACTTCTGAAATTTTACCCCCACCCACCCAACCTCTCCAAATTTACCACCTGTGAATAGGGCGGACCCATTTTTTTCAGCTCTACAATGCTGATTGGAGAACCATAACATCAGCTGCTACGTCATGAATTTCTATACCTAATGTTTGCAGAATCCATGTATCTATGCACTAATCCCCCATCTCCTTCAGATCTTTAGTCTTTCCACTGAGGCATTCGAATGATGCATCCTGAACTTTGTCAGAAATCTGCAGGTTAATCTATCAAGCTTGTTCAAATAAGCATTAGACCACTTAACGGTACCCATGGAGTAAGTCAGAGCTGGTTCTGCCCAGGTATTAATTGCATTTATTTTATTCTTAGCTGTAAGCTTAGTTTCCGGTATTTTGGGGAGTCCCTTATAGAAATTCTGGTAAGAGGATTTAAACTTGAGTGATCTATTTAGTAGTTCTTCCTGATCTCCAGCTACTTGCAGGTGAGTGGCAGTGATGTGTAGGTAACAAATTAGTGGTTACAACATGTTCCTGTTGCAGCGGATCTTCCTTTTTTTACTTTTAATTCCGTGAAAAGTTGAATATTTTTCAAGGTCAAAAGGCATTTTTATATCTTCACTGAAAATGGTTCCAGTTGTTATGAAGCTGTCAAGTCTATGTGGAGACTTAGCAAATATTTTCAGTTCTAACTCTTCCTGTGCTTTTCTAAAGTCAGGACTAGGTCCATTTAATGGAGCTGAAACTCCAAGGTGCATCATGATTTGTTCAACTTGAAAGGAATTCTCCTCCGTCAACATATAGGATAACTGGTTATGGTTCCTCAGCAGCAAGAAAAAAGTCATTCTCCACATCCTGGCTCTTTTTTATTTATTATAATACTTAGGTTGGAGGAAGTGCCATGGTAAGCAACCAAGGGCCAGTCAACAGGTGAGGCTGAAAAAACTATTTCTGTACTGTACTGTACTACTGTATTGTAGTACTTCACTTTGCAAGTGGGAGATTACATATTCAAAAAACTCCCCACAGGGAAAAATCCCACCAAAAACCTCTGCAGATGTAGGCTATCAAATAAGGAGGAGACAGAAAAACCAGAGCTATTTCTGGCATTTAATTTTCTATGTCTACATATGTGAGAGGGTACATTTAGTCAAGTGTATTTCACCCTCCAAATTCTAAACTGGTGCATCCCATAAGGAGTTTTATCACCTTGTCTGCTATTTTTGTGAACTAGGCCTCAACCCTGTCTAGATTTCCCCTCCCTACCACAACAACAACAAAATTGTTTTGTGGTTCAGATCCACTCAAATTCCCTCTTCCCTATGCCATCCCCACACCAGAAAGCCTACTTGGTACGTTACGGTGCCCAGCAATTGGCTGGCTTGTCACAAAGGGCACGGCTTGTAATTCAAGTCTAATCTCCAGGAGTCCTTTTCTTTTGAGCAAAAGCTGCTGCTGTTATTGATTTTATCGCCGTGCTTTTCTACACGGCTGGAGCCTGCCATCTGAGCAGTTCGGCGCTTGTACATAACACACTTGCATTCCGACATCCCATACCGAGCTTGATCCAAAAGCTCATTGAAGTTAATAAAACTTCTCACATTGATTTCAAGGGGCTTTGGATCATAAGCAATCTCAGCTGGTTTCCCAGAGTCCCTGCAACAACGCAGCTAGTCTATGCGTGACAGCAGAAAGTCTTTATTCCTTCGACAGGTCAAGCATTCCATTTTATATAATACAATATCAACAGGGGGAATCGCAGATAAAGGAGCATGTGGTGCAACTATCGTCTTTTAGGCACAAAGGCAACTCAGGGAGGGGGGGAGACTTCCTTTCTTTCTACCTTCCCTGAGTCCTTCCCCACACCCAGCTCACTTTATGTGAGGCTCCTATGAACAATACCACAATGGGCATAGCATGTCACCTTCTGAGTGTCGTAGAGACCGGGGGGGGGGGGCTTGTTATGAAAGTTACCGTTGACGTGACAGGTTTAAAGTGAGAAGTCTTAGCTGCTGTAAACTCTCTTGCGCTTTCATAGCAATTAATAGCAATTAAAAAGAAATGCTGTCAATTCTTTTTCATTTATAATATATTATGTTAAATGGGGAGAATGTTGTTGCCCTCAGGTCTTGCTTACAAGATACCAAAAGGCATCTGGTATTGGCGTACTGTCAGCAGCTCTCAGCTGGTGGCCCAGGAAACTATAAAGACAAAGAAAAGTTTCTTATAGTCCTTTTTTATTTCAAACTTTACAGAGAGTGGCTACAGAAACCAGCCTCTTGGATAATGGCATTGTCCTGAGTGAATCTCCACCCTCCATCTCTCACACTTCCTCATTCATCATCGTCATCACCTCCTCTATGGGAGCCGCTAAGTGCCCTCTGTCTTTGAGGTCTTTGCTCTCCTACTTTTAAGGCTTGCCAGGTTCTGGGAGATGTCGGTCTAGAATGCTTTCTAGTGACGTGTCAGCCAGCGGCTGCTCCAACTCTACCTGCTCCTCCTCTCCCATTATTTCCCAACTTTCCCCCTCATCTGCCTCTGAGCTGTGACCTCCCACAAACCACTGTCCTCCTCCTCCTCCCTGGAAGGGTCAGGATGGGGAGGCGGTCTCCCCCATTCCTCTTCCTCTGCCCAGCCGGACATCTGGTTGGCTACTGTGAGAACAAGATTCTGAGTTAGATGGCCTTTGGCTTGATCCAGCAGGCCTCTTCTATACCCTCCAACATTTCTCCATCCTATATAGGGACATCCTATTCCATAATAGTAATAGTAATCTGAACGGGTTGCCCCACTCTGGGTGGCTTCCAGCATATATAAAAACATTAAGCATTAAAAAAAAAAACTTCCCTTTACAGGGCTACTTTCAGATGTCCTCTAAAGGTTTTATAGTTACTTATCTCCATGTCAAGGGACGCGGGTGGCGCTGTGGGTTAAACCACAGAGCCTAGGACTTGCTGATCAAAAGGTCGATGGTTCGAATCCCCGCGACGGGGTGAGCTCCCGTTGCTCAGTCCCAGCTCCTGCCAACCTAGCAGTTCAAAAGCACGTCAAAGTGCAAGTAGATAAATAGGTACCGCTCTGGCGGGAAGGTAAACGGCGTTTCCGTGCGCTGCTCTGGTTTGCCAGAAGCGGCTTAGTCATGCTGGCCACATGACCCGGAAGCTGTACACTGGCTCCCCCGGCCAATAAAGCAAGATGAGCGCTGCAACCCCAGAGTCGGTCACAACTGGACCTAATGGTCAGGGGTCCCTTTACCTTTACCTATCTCCATGTCCCGGGGTTTGCATAACTCCACACCATCCAACATTTCTCTGATGAAAATAGACACATGCTGAAGAAAAGTGGGACATTCCAGGATCAAAACAGAAACCAGGACGGCTTCTGTAAATCCAGAACTGTCCCTGGAAAAGAAGGCACGCTGAGGGTCTGCTCATGTTACTTAATTTTTATCTTGCTCTTCAGCTAAAAGAACCCAGAGCAACTTACAAATGCCAGCAATAAGGCATTCCCTGTCTTCACACTCAGCTGAGAAGAATAGAACAAGAAAGCATGGGCATCAGGGCATTCTTCAAGCTACAGAGGCTTTGTAATGACCAGCTGGAATTGAAAGATTTCAATGAGAGGGGAAAACCAAAAGTTCCTAAGCTCTGCAGCAGTCCTATCTCTCTCCCCTCTAGGTGTTTCGTACATCTGTGCAAGCCAGGTAAAAGCTTTTCGAGATAGAGAAGCATAATGACATTTGATGTGGAGGACCTAGCTACACCTTGTGATTATTATTTTCCCCCTCTCCTTTCTCTGCAGTGCACATTTGGGGTAACGGTAATCCCATTATTGCCCTTGCAGGCACAGGTGCTCCAGCTCCGCTTCCTTCTATTTTTCTGTCTAAATCTGTCAGGCAAAGCACGGAGGTCCCTGTCTCTAGCTGCGAGTGACAGAATGGCAGGTGGTGTCAGCAAGGTGCCTAATGACGGGGAAATTTGTTTGTCTTTTAATAGAATTCAAGACGTTGTAAAGGAAAAACAAAGCAGCAGCAGGTATAGCTCGAGAAAGCCCTTTGACAAGTCACCTTTGCGATGAGGGGGAATTAATTCCCCAAATATTTTTATTCTGCCATGAAAATCCTTATTTACATCCTGCCAGCATATCCTTACACGAGGGTTGACTCAGTCCACTCTGTCTCAAAGGGGCCGTCTGTTGTAGAGGCAATTGCTTGCAGGCAGCTGACAAAAGGCAGGGCCAAAGGCAGGGATGAGGGAGCTTTTTCAAACTGAGGACCAAATTCCCTTCAAGGCAATCCTCCAGGGGCCACATGGCAGCAGCGTGTGGGGCCAGAGGCAGAGGTAGGAGGAGAAATGAATGCAAATATTACCTTGGTGTAGTAGGCTTGCATCTATGCACACTCACACTTCTCCCTGTCACGAGTTCTGTGGAGGTGTTTTGGTGGGGATGGTTGGATCCTGAGGAGAAATGGGAAGAGCTAAGGGGGTTGGTGCTGGATGACCCTGGGGAGGGTCCCAGTGGGATGGGCAAGGTGAAATTGGGACTTCAGGAAGGGTCTGAGCCTGGGGATGCAACCAACAGTCTAGAGGGTAGGGAGCTGGATTCAGGGGAGGGACCAAGCAGAAGGATGTCCCACTGCTTTGACATTGGACACCCCTACCCAGAAATTTCCTGCTGTGGAGCCGCCTCTGGTGCCTTCACCTACTAGTGAGGAGCCTGGGGAAGTGATGGAGACTAAATCTGACCATGAGGCAGTGCTGACACAGCCTATATTTCCAAGGACACAGAGACACCAGTGATGGTATAAATGAACCATGGAGAGGCCCAACCCACGTGAAGGTCTGCTTGCTCTTGTTGCTTGTGCCCACCCCATTCTTCCAAAGAAAGGTGCGGGGGCATGCCACTTGTTTGATCAGCATCTTAGCTTGCACTTAGCCACATTGTGTACTGGCTATACCTCTTGTGTACCTGCTGCAGCATGTATCTTGTGCTTTGCCTGTGTACTAATCTGATGTATGCAGAAGCCAAGCAAGGAGTCCAGCAGTGAGGGCCATCCTCTCTCCATCTCTCCATCCTCTACCCAGGCAAGTAAGAGGCGTTTTCAGAGTTCAGCAACACTTTCCAGCCAAGCCACAACACTCAAGGGCAGCTTGAAGCCGGACTGGTGAGAGGTGTGGCCTGAGGAGAGGGAGTCTGGCTGGAAAGGGGGTGTGGTCAAGAGAGAGACCCAGGAGTCTAGGGCGCTGTATTTGGGTCCCCAAGCCTGAGGCTCCCATCTCCCCAAGAAACTCACCCCAGGATAGTTTGGCCAATAATCTGAACAAAGCTGCCTTATACCAAATATATTCACTACTGTGGCTGCCAGAGAATCTTTCCATGGTTTCAGGTAGTGGATTTCCACCAACCATCCCTTCCTGGGGTTGTCAAGGATTGAACAAGGGGCCTTCAGCATGCAAGCCATGTGTCCTACCACTGTGCTACAGTCCTTTCCCACCAGGACTGAGACAACAAAAGGGTTATATAAGCAGTGTTATGAGTTACCACTTGCTAAATGGCGATCTGTATCGCAGTCCCTGACTTTAATTGATTTATTTGTTTGCTGATACCCAGCACTTTGTGCCTCAAAGAGATACTCAAAGAGGTTTACATCCATCAATAAAACACAGTACATTGAGTACAAAGCTATAAATAAGGCCATCAGGCATAGAAAGAAGCATTATAGCAAGCCAGATGACTCCTCTATCTAGTTCAGTATTGTCTTCACTGGCTGGCAGCAGTTCTCCAGGCTGTCTGGCAGGATTCTTCCCTCCCTGGAGGGGATTGAATTGGAGCTTTTGCATGCAACTACATCCCCTGCTACTGAGCTACAATGGTTTCCACTGAGGAACAAGGAAAATGGCTCACAAAAATCGGAGTTGTAATTGAAGACCCAGTGTGGTGTGGTGGTTAGAGTGTTGGGCTGGGACCTGGAAGACCAGCCTTCAAATCCACACTCAGTCCTCTGGGTGAACTTGGGCAAGGATAACATGTGGAGAACAATGTACACAACTTTGAGCTCCTTGGGGGAAAGGCAGGATATAAGTGCAGTCAAATAAATAAATGAAATGAGAAGTGGTGGCACGAGATAAAACAAACAAACAAGAGCAATACAGCTGCCTGGAAAGTTAAACACTTGCTGGATTTTTTTAAAAGAAAAGGAGGGTTGAGGGCCTTCATGAGAAACCATCACAGTGAAAGAGGCAATTGGATCTTCCTAGGTGAGGCATTCCACCATTTTGAGCTTCATTTAGTGGCAGAGCCCCATGTTTGCCTGGGATCTTCAAAGCAGTGTGGAACGAAGAAGCAACGGGGAGAAGAAGAGTGCAGAACCCTCCCCTACCCCACCCATTAATTCCCACCTTCCTTCTCCTTTGCTGCTTTCCTTCACAGCTTTCCAGACTCTGAGACTGGAGAGAACAGCTGAGAAAATAGTTAGGGCAGAGGGAGAAACAGAGAGGCTGCAGAATAATTGCAGGCAGGAGAGGGTTAAACACCTTTCCTGCTCCCCCTGGGTACTGTAGCTGAGAATGATCATCCTTGTCCCCACAAGGATGGGGATGTATACAGTTGGCAATAGCATCCGGGCTGAATCTTGAGTAGGCTTATTTAAGAGTACAATGAAGTGGCATAAAGAACTCTCTTTAAAGAGGCCCGTCTATTCCCCCCTGCTAGTCGGAAGCTCTCCGCAAATGTCTTTACAGCAATGCATACTTCATACCTGCTGCGAGCCTTTATTGTCCACCAGCAGGGCCCCATCCCGTTTTTTCTCATCTTTATCACTTCCCTTAGCAAAAAAAAAAAAGCTGCAACAGCTCCAGGAGTCATTAGCCGAATCAGGTGCGTTATGACGATGCAGCCTTTGCGCAGACATTTTAATAGTCGCAGAGCATTGCAGTCTTGACCTTATTCCCCCTTTCAACCCTTGTCCCTGAGATATCGGTCATTATTATTCCTCCTGCACTAAAGCGAAATGGAATCAGGCAGGCAGCCACTTGTCCAAGGCTGGACAATAAGAACAGATATGCTGGACCTGTGACTATCACAAGAACGCAGCCCCTTTGGCCAAGTGAATATTCATGTTGGTGCGGAATGCTGCAGCCAGGTTATTGCATGGTGCATATAGACGTGAATGCATTACACCTGCACTGACAGCTGATCAGTTACTGGATCATGTCCAAGGCCTTGTTATTAATGTATCAAGTTTGGGACCAGGTTAACTGAAGGCCCACCTGCCTCTTTATAGACCTGTAAGATCACTTAGATCAGAGAAAATTTTATTCATAGTACCACATCCTTCAGAATGAGCAGTGACCCAGAAATAGACATTTTCTGCTGTTGCCACAGTAGTCTGGAATGTCCTTCCTTTTGCCATACATGAAACATCTTTCTTTTCCCTGTGTTGTATTTTTCTATACCGCTTGGAGATGTTTAAATATTCAGCATTTTAAATATTAAATTTTTGATTATTTGCTGCAGACATCTTGTAAAGTTTTCCCTGAGCCTTGACCCTGCATATATCCCCCTGTTTACATACCACTCTCTATTTGCCATCTGGCAAAGTAACAGGCGTTAACAGACTCCAAAGACATATTGCAGACAGGCAAAAACACTCAAAGATACAAAACAAGGCCTCTATGGAATGTGGTTGGGAAGTAGACATAGCTTAAGAAGGAGAGTCCCAAGGCCAAGACAGAATAGCTTGGGACCTATTTCAGCACCTCGGACAGAGGTTCCCCAGCCCTGCTCTGGCCAATGTGATATTCCTACAGAATAGGGAATTATACAGAATTTAAAAGGGAATCAGATGCTCCAATTTGAAGCTGTGATCCGGGGTGGGGGGATTAAAGGAGAGCCCAGAATGGGCCTCAGTGGCGTTCTTCATCAGGGTGCTGATGCCATCGCTAACTTGGATTTTCATTTTGAGTCAGCAGTTGATTTTTTAAAAAAACAAAATGTGCATGGAGATAGAAATCAGTTTGCTTCGAGCACCTGGCCTACTAATGTTGAATGCAAATGGGCAGAAAGTTGTTTTAACATTCCAATCCAGAGAAGAATTTATGGAAGAAATTATGATTATTAATCATAATACAGACAAACATATACCAGACCATGGAACTATATAGACTAGAATTTGCCAACCTGCTGTCCTCCAGATGTTTTGGACTACACTTCCCATCAGCGTGGGTTGATTAAGGCTGAGCTAATCCAACAGTCTGTTTTCAAAGTGGACAAGCAGGTGCTTGGGGAAGGTCACAGCAGCTCAGGATGGAGATAGATAACCATAATCTCATGTATTGAGTACCTCTCAATACAAGTGAATGAATCTGTAGGGGATTCAGACAACGTTCCAGCACTCATTGAAGGATGCATGGTGGGGCAGTCCACAAAGCTAAACTTGCCAGACAACCTATCCAAATGTTCTGAGTAGCCACTACCACCCCACTTTTCACACATTTGGCCACTACACTCATAGGCGCCGATTCCATGGGGCCTGAGGGGGCCCGAGCCCCCTCAAAAATTTGTTTGGGGGGGCTCTGCCCCCCCAATAATTTAAGAAAATTATATTATTGCTGCGAAGAAGCGGGAGGGAGAGGAGGCCCCTTGGGAGGAGCGGGCAGGTGCTGGGGCGGCGGCGCCGGGCGGGGGCCGAGGGGTGGGCGCCCCCCTGCGTGGGAATCGCCTTGCCGCCGCCGCGGGTTTGGCTGGGCCGCCGGCCGAGGGGAAGCGCCAAACAAGGCCAGGATCCAGGCCCGCCCCGCTCTCCTTATTTGGTGCCCGGTTCCGGCTCCCGGGTGGCCTCCTCCCACCCGCTCTCGCTACCAGTGGAAAGAGAGACGGAGGTGCAGCGGAACCCGCAGCCTTTGCAGGCGCTGCCCGGCCGGGGGAGGGGAGCGCGGAGGAGCCCCGCAGGCCTGGGCCCAGCCAGCCGAGCCCTTCCGAATTGCGCCCCGCAGCCAGGATCTTGTGGCGAGGACCCCGGTATGGGCCCCCCCAATATTTTTTATAAGTCGGTACCCCTGACTACACTATGTGACACTCTGGGAGCTATGCCAGGCCAGAGGTTCTCCACCACCAGCACCTGCTGAACGGGAGGTGAATGGAACTGGTTCGGTCAGATTGAAACAGGAGTTGTATGAGTGAACTGTTGTATATAGTTCTGGCTTTGGCAGGGAATGGGGTGTAGGACTTCACGGAGCCAGGCTGGTACCGTTCTGCAACTTTACTTACCTTTCTGTGTGCTTGTTCACACCCTGACATCAGGGCTGGCCCAAGATACTTTGGAACCTGAAGTTAACCACAAAATGGTGCCTCCCCCACCAGGGAAGAAGGGATGAGTGAAGACCTACAAGGGTGGGATAAAGATCTACACTGGGAACAAGGGTGGGAGGAGAACAAGAAACTGCTGTAGGGGTGGCATTGGCGGGGGAGGGCAGCTGCCAAGGAGGCAGCAGATCAGGTCTCAAAGAAGCGCACTGCATCTGTTGCTATTACCACAGTAGCAGCAGCAGGTGGCGATTCATTCCTTGGAGGCTGGATCTGCAGCCCCTGTAGATCCTGTCACCTGAGTCGGTCACCACATGTTGTCTCATGGATGGGCCAGTCCTGCTTGACATAATGCCTGATCAACCTGTACTTTGGGGCATAATGAAGTCCCAATGTTCTCTGGAATAAACTTGTCTTATAAAGACTACTCTGAACAATCCACATCTGGTGTAAACCCCAGAGGCCTAGCATGGTGTAGTTGTCAAGAATGTTGAACTTTGATGAGGGAGACCAGGCCTTGCTACCTCAAAGTGTAGCTGTTTAGAAGAAAAAAGGGGGGAACCTGCCACCTTGAGTTCCTTGGATGAAGGACAGGACATAATTGTGATAATTCTTTCCAATAATCTTCTCTGTGTTGCTCAAATTCTCTCTCTCACACACAATTCTTTTACTCCACATTGGAAAGGAGACTTTTTAGCAGGCAGTGAATGTACTCTGCAACAACAACAAAAAATAATGGATGAAAAGATAAAACCTGCAAGACGAATGCAGTAGAAAATCCTTTTCAGAGCTAATGCATATCAGACATTGTCCCACAGTTCATCTGTGACCCTTGTAATACTGCCAAGGTCAGGGAAGGCTGGTCATGCAAGTTAAAGTTGCCTGAGGGATCTTTTACCTTACACAGCGAAAAAATTATCTAAGAGTTTGTAAAAAGTTGAGAGAAGGAGAGACAGCGGCACTTGAAATGGCTAGGCCAGCTCTTTACATCTTTTCTTTTTTAAACTTTTGCCACCTGTTCCAAGAGAGAGTGACAGTCCTCTGTGTGTCATTTTCAAAATCCATACAAATGCAGAATGGAGAGTCTGACATTGCGGAGATAAACCAAGGGAGACGTTGTACACTTTCACCTATATTATACAAAAATCTGACACTGGTATAGTTTAAGCAAAACTAGAATAGAAATTCAAGGCCCCCTCTCTCCTCCAGTCAGTTGGAATAACTTCTACTAGAATGTCAGTTTTGGGGGGTGGAGGAATTGAACGGGATTTTAGGTCCTGGAATGTAACCTAAATTAAGCAAAAGTTTGGACTCTTGAAACAGGAACCAATCTTTAAAGATGGATGGAATCACTGAAATCCAGTCTCTCCTATCACATTTCCAGGCAGATTTTTAAAGGGAAATCTGAGCTGCTTCCATCTATCTCCCCCTCCCATTTTTTTCTCTTCTGAAATAGGACCACCTCATAATGTACTGTGGATTCTGGAGTGGATCACTGATCCAAACTGCATCGAAATCCTCCAAGATTGGATTAGATGATTGTGTTTTGGAATCCAAGTGGGGTGGACTACTCTGTCTCTACCAATTATTCACAACTGGAGGAGGCATAGCTCAGTGGTAGAGCAACTGCCTTGCGTAGAGAAGGCCCCATATTCAAACCTCAACATCTCTGAGTGGGACTGAGAATGTGTGAAACCCTGAATAGCCACTGCCAGTCAGTGTGGAAAAGACTGAGTTAGGGCAGGGACGGGTAACCTATAGTCTTCCAGATGTTGCTGGACTGCAACTCCCAACATTGACCACATTGATTGGGGCTAATGGGAGTTAGAATCCAACAACATCTGGAGGGCCATATATTTCCTATATTTGAGCTAAGTGCACCAATAGGTTGACATCCAGGGCAAGTCAGCTCCCAATATGGCTTCTAGGATTTGGTTCTGTCATGCCATCAGCCCTATCCTAGCCCCACCATTTTGAAAACTGGATTGCTCCCTGCTTTCTGGGATGCTTTGTACCCAACAAACCCAATCAAGTTAGCATGTTGTTGCTTATTCAAAAATGGTGAAAATAATAATATATGCATTGAATGCAAAAGGAAACACAATAGCTATCTCAATGGGCTCAAGAAGTGGAACCAACTCATCTTCTGACAAAGGCATCCAGTCTCATTTTCTTCTGTTCCTATGCTTACTGATGTTGTTAACGGGCTCTGCAAACAGGTCCTAGATAAGGAATATGAACCTGATCTTTCTGAGATTCACTGTACCTCACATCTCTTCTTCCTTGACTGTGGCAGCTCTAGGGGTTGTATTCAACTTTTAGCTGCACAATGCAATGTCCCACTCTCTTCTCTCCCTGCATGCCCCCCAATAATCTCTAGGGGTTCCACCAACCCTCCAGGGCAGATTTAGAGTGGCATGGGGGCACATAGAGAGAAGAGAGGGCAGGGAAGTTACCTTGTACAATTAAAAGTTGTTGTGCTAGTGTGATTCTTTAGTTGAATCCTGCCCTAGGTGACCCACTGTGGGAGTGGCCAGTGTGGTGAGACTAAGCCATTGGGCTACCCTCCTGACACTACTGCAGGTTACCCGGATGGTACTGGAGTGGGACAGGTCAGTGGCAAGATCAGGGCTTCATGGATGCCCCAATGGGAGCTCCAGGTTGGCTCAGCCAGAGTCTTCGCACAGTTTCAGTTTGCCCCCCTGCCCTGCCCCCCTACTGTCCAGGTGAGCTGCAGCGAAGCTAGTGTCTGGAGGGTGATTCACTGTGACACATTTTAAAATGCTATGATACACGTATCAAGATATGTAACTGATGTTTGCTGATTAGTTAAAAGCCAGTGGACTTTGATAAATCTTTTCATCAGCTGTTTGCTTTCTCAGCAAAAAAAAATCATATTCCTGGATGCAATCCTATAGCTAAGTGGAAAATATTTCATATGTTCAGAGAACTCCCTGTTTTCCCCACAAAAATTAAAAATCTGTTTGCTCTCCTGTGCTTTTCAAGATGAATTTATTTATAGTTTACGCTCACTACAAAAAAGTCACATGCCCCTTGTCCTTGAACTTTGATGACATCATCTTATTTCTGCCTTAAACTCACTTTCCCACTTTGCTGCTGCAATTCCATCTTTTATGGTCTTCCTTTTTCCCTTTTTTTTCTTTTTTAGGGAGAAAGGGTTATAACTCAGCTATAAAAATTTTCTCCAGCTGAATCTTATAAGAGACTCTCAAGCCTAGAAGCAATTTTCAAGAAATATTAAAGAAATTCAGGGGAGGTTTTAAGTGAATAGGCTCTACTGGCTACAGAAGTATTTTGCACTTCGATAACTCAAAAGATGTATTGATTTTTTGGGGGAAAAATGAAATTGCACAGAAGAGCTAGTCCCTTATAGACTTTTAAATAATAAACCAAATATATAATACCTACAAACCTAGCTAACATTTTATGTCTCAAATCAGGAAATCAGGAGAAGTCAATAGATGGCAATGATTTCAATGGATCTGCTCAAAACAGATTCATGTACTATTTCCCCTCCCTGAAGCAACAGATTCTAGTTGCAACTTTTGGAGCGGGGGTTATATGTTAAGATTTGTGACTAAAATGTAGACTCTTCAAAACAAGGTCTCATTATTATGTTAGTACTGTAGTAGTAATTCAAGTCTAATTCAAGAATGCAAATCCTTTGCCTTTTGAAATCTGCATAATAATATTCTTTACAATGGAATACTTTTCCTGTCTGGCTGTAGTATTATTATTATTGTTGTCATTATTTGTAATTATTATCCTCTGTAGGTTTGATTTGGAACTGGAGAACACCCCATGTTTTGTTTTGTTTTGTTTTGTTTTGTTTTGTTTTGTTTTGTTTTGTTTTGTTTTTAAAACCATGTTTTAAAAAACCATGTTAAATCTACAGTATTTGGCTGTGTAATGGCATCACCATAACTAGGATGAAAAAAACATTTTACAAACAAAAATGGGGGCATAGCTATATCCAGTCTTCGCTGTGGACTGACTCCAACTTCACTCCGCCAATTGATGTGCATGTCATATTGATAACTGAGATCACAATTTATTTATTTATTTATTTTCAATTGTATTTTTTCCCCTCTTGGAGAAGCCATTCAGAGCTTCTCTCAGGGGAAGAAAGAGTGTTTCCTTCATACAACAGTGGGAGCAGCATAGGGTGAAAGAAACCGACATACATTTAGATCTATGGCTATAGGCTTTGCCCACAAAAGAGGAAACCCTGGTAATGGTATACACTAGGCATGACCAACTCCCAGCAAACTGTGATCTACTCCCAGTATTTTAAAAAAACTAGCAGTGATCTACCAGGGGCGCCGACTTATAAAAAATATTGGGGGGGCCCATACCGGGGTCCTGCCCCGGGAAGTTTTCTAAATTTTAGATGAAAATTAGTGAGTTTTAAAGTTTTTTAAAAGTATTTTAGAGTCATATGATCAACATTAGAACCCCGAAAACTCGACTCTCTATAACTCCACACTCCGGGAAACTCGACAAGCCTGAAACACTTTTTGGCTTTGAAAAAAGAAACAAAACAAAAACACGCACGGTATTTTCGTAAAAAGCTAATTTAATTTACAGTAACAATTATGCTTATAGACTATTACAGAGCAGTGAATATATAGCTCTGAAAAGACTGAAATGATATTTAAATAAATCCTAAACTATCATTAAAAGAATAAAACATAAAATATTGCTGTCGCACAGTAATAGCACTTTGATTAATAAGTGAAATAGCTAATTTAAGCTTACTTTGAATAAGGCTGAGGGTTCATTAAATAAATATAATATCTCAAAGTTAATGCTTTAATACATTTAATACAGTATGCCTAATACTGTATGTAAATACTGTAATACTGTATGTAAATAGCAGGCTTTAATTGGGTCTTACACCCTAAAAATATTTAAGTATTTGAAAATAACTAATACAGTACTATAGTAATATAGAAATACAGTACTAAACTAGTACTAATATTTCAAAACTGAAAATTTAACATTCTGTATGTATTTAATTCTCTATTTTATGAAGATTTTTAATATCTGACAGTGAGTTTGGAGTAGCCCAATGCAAAAATCCTGAGGATCCATGTGGATCCATGCTTTGTAACCACGTTTTTGCACCACTGTGACCCTAGGCAACAGTGGGTGCGTGATTTTTTTGGCGCAAGATGTAGCCATGGACATGCTATGTGATCTGATGGTGAATTTGGGGTGACCCAATGCAAAAATCCTGAGGATCCATGTGGATCCGTGCTTTGTCACCACGTTTTAAATGGGGAGGGAAGAAAAAACACAGAAGGGACAAGAAGCACAAGAGGGGTGTGCGGAGAAGCAGCTGGCTAAGAATGCAGGGGAGGAGTTTAATGGGGTGGGGGGGAGGAAAGGAAGGCAAAAGTCCCCCCCCCCAAGCCAGCCCTCTCTCTCTCTCTCCCACCTGCATCCCTAGAGCACGGAGAGGAGGAGGTGGTGGGCTGGAGCCTGCACGCAGTGTGACTAGGAAAGAATTAGAAGGAAGGACTCGATCCTTTCCTTAACCCTCTGCTTGCCAGGAGGGCAGGGGATTCCCTGCTCTTTGTTGAGTTTGAGCAAACGCAGCAACAGAAGCAGGTGGGCAGTAAGACCCTGAGGCAGAATGCAGGAAAGCAGCAGCTTCCGCCTTCCCTCCGCCCGCCCACCCGATCTTATTTTTGCCTGATTTTTGCCTATTTTTGCCCCTGCGCTCCGGCGAGTCAGCTCCAGGGACCACACATTCCCTTACTTTTTAGGAGAAAAAAATCTGTGTGTTATAGAGCGAAATTTACGGTAATAATTTTCTTAAATTATTGGGGGGGCTCTGCCCCCCAAACGAATTTTTGAGGGGGCTCAGGCCCCCTCAGGCCCCATGGAGTCGGCGCCTATGTGATCTACCCATTGACATTGGAGGGAGGAGGAGCGTGCGTGGGGTGGGTTGATTACCCAGAGTTGTTGAGCTTTTGGGGGGAAGGATTGCACAAAGTTTTTAACTTTTCCCCTGTAACTTTTTGTACACGATAAAGATCCCGTGATCTACCAGGATCAGCTGGGGATCTACCAGTAGATCGTGATCTACTGGTTGAACATCCCTGGTATACATTATAGAGCCATCAGAATTACAGCCCGTAATTTCAATATTGTGTTTCCACACACAACACTAAAGGAAAATAACAATAAAAGAAACGGAATGAAGAAAAATGGAATAAAATCATTATTTTAGTTGTATAATCATTCTGGTATTATAAAAGATCACCTTAAAAAGCAACAATCTGTTTATTCCTAAAAAGTTTCGTTTGTGTGTGTGTGTATCCATTATATAGCATACCTATGGGCAATATGGTGGGTTTTGTGTGGGTTTATTTCTCATCTATAATATGTTTACAAGCAGTTTATGAATGCTCCAGAATGTGAATGTTAATTTTATAGCCAATCACATTTGTTGTTCTTCTTCATCTTATTTTTTATTTGACAGGTTTAATGCAGGAATTCATCATTCAGTTTTATTCATGGCAAAATTAAACAGGAATGAGCGCCATTATCTTGGTCCATGGCACTCTCTTTGCTTTTCCTCTTTTCGTACGTTGGCACTTTTAATGAACTTTCCAGCAGTGCTGTAAAAGAAAAACAAGCCTGACCGAGAAGTTGTGGAAAGTGTTCTTTGGATGTGTGTGTGTGTGTGCGTAGAGGATCCAAAGGTCCCCCTTCCAATTGGCAGGCCCCTTCTTAAGTTGTCAGAGCTTGCTTTGACCCGTCTGGAAGGAGAGATGGGTGCCTAGAGGGATCTGTAAAGCTGCCTGCGAAACACAACATGAGACAGTTCTTCAAATTACTAGCCTCTCTTCCATGCCCTTCTACAGCTCTCTCAGGGCACTGGGCAACCTTGGGGTGGTAGCTGAAAGGTGGTAACTGAAAGGTGTCCAGAAATTCAGATGACATGTTTGAAAGTGCTGGGGCCTTCAAGATTTGTTGTTTTTGATGCCTCTGATCCGCTTAAGACAAGGTCACCAGGTTTTATGCATGGAGTGGGGAAAGTTGGACAGGGCTTTCTCTCTCTGACGATACAAAAATTGGGTGGCATCCAATGATGCTAGAAGATTCAGGACAAAATAAAATACTTATTGAGAGCCAGTGTGGTTTAGTGGTTAAGAGCGGTAGTCTCATAATCTGGGGAACAGGGTTCGCGTCTCTGCTCCTCCACATACAGCTGCTGGTGACCTTGGGCTAGTCACACTTCTTTGAAGTCTCTCAGCCCCACTCACCTCACAGAGTGTTTGTTGTGGGAGAGGAAGGGAAAGGAGAATGTTAGCCACTTTGAGACTCCTGAAGGGGAGTGAAAGGCGGGATATCAAATCCAAACTCTTCTTCTTATTCGCTCAGTACAAAGTCAAATGATAGCATTCATTCCCAAAAGATATAGCAATTGTCATCAACTTGAATGGCTTTAAAAGGAGATTAGAGAAATTCATAAGGCTGTAACCGGCTACTAGTAATGATGGCTATGTTCATGTTTGGAGTCTGTATGCCTCTGAAAACCAGTGGCCTAGGAAGAGAGCCACCAGGAGAGATTGCACTTGGCTTACAGGTGTGAGGTTCTCCACCTGACTTGGCTGGCTATTCATCCTGCTTCTCCTTCAGCCACTGCCTGCTCTTAAAGGAGTGTCTTATGGATGTGACAATGAGGGTTAGGCATGCATGCTGGCAACTGGAGAGAAACTACCACTGCAATTCTACCCTGTGGCATCAAAAAGTAAGGTGTGAACGGGTGACAGCTTTGTGTGTCAATGTAATATATAGAGATGCCTCAGGAATCTGATTTCTGTGAATGATGATGTGACCTTACCTGACCAAAACAACCCAGCTGAATACAGTGGTCCCTCTGGATACAAATTTAATTCATTCCGGGGGCCATGCGCACCTCAAAAAATCTGTATCCAGAGGTACCACTTCTGCGCATGCACGCAGCGCAATAGAGCACTTCTGCACATGTGCGAGCTGCGAAACCCGAAAAAAGACTCCCAGGTTTGCCACCTTTGCAACCCAAAGTTTACATTACTTGAGAGTAACGTAACCGGCCGACTGGCTGTTTTAATTTCCAAAGTTGACTCAAAAATACCAAAATGCATTAAAAAAATTGTGCTTTAGGTTAAAATGAATGTAGACATGCCTACATTGAAATAAAATATGTATCTAAATACTCTTTGGGGTAAACTATGTGTATTATTATTATTATTATTATTATTATTATTATTATTATTATTTTATACCTCACCTTTTTCCCTGACAGGGTCTCCAGAGTCTGGGAGCAGCCACCAGTTAGACCCTGTCTTTCCTCCCTATCCCTGTGAGGGTGGTGGGACCAAGAGTAGGGCCTCCCCCAAAGGTATCAAAACCTGGGCAGGTTCCAATGAGGGAATACAGTCTTTCAGATAGCTTGGACATAAGCCGTATCATTTTAAATATAAAATTAAACCTAGATTTGTGTTCAACTTTTTTAAAAAAATTACATATTAATGAGGAAACAGAAAGGAATGGATATTATGAATGAATATATGCTAAATTCAAACAATCCAGAAATAGGCTGATCCATCTATGGAGCTAGCAGGGAAAACTGTGGAAAGTGCTCAGTTCAAAATATTTGCATATGTTCATTTTAGCTCTGTTCTTTCCAAACTTTAAAAAGCACTGTGTCTTTCATTGAGACATCAAGATTTAAACCCCGTAGTCATATTGATCTCACTGGGATGAAACTGGCTGTGGTGCAAGAACATCAGCTTTACTGAGCTGCCAATCATCATTACCCTGCTTATCGGGATCTGGGTTCCACTCTGCTCCTTCGCAGAGGTCCTCACAGCAGCATCTTGCAGTTTGTGTCAAGCACCCTGCATTGCTCCTTGGAATTTTCTCCCTGTAGGATAATCACATATTCAAATTATGATACGGCGAATAAAAATAAAGAAGGCAGCAAAACCCTTCAGGAAATTATTGTACATCTCCTGCTGCTCATAATCAAATGATTTTTTAAAAAAATACATAGCCCAGTTTATATAACTTGAAAAGGTTTTAGTTCAAGTATGGTATGCACTATCTAAAGCTCTCCCATCTAACACAAGTCCAAAAATGACCAAACATAATGTTTATCCACTAGTGAGTAGCAGCAGGTAGCAGTTAATTGAAAGCTGGTTTATATCTCACTATAATTAATGATGATTTTGGTGATATTCATAATTGTCACATTGACATTAATACACAAAAACTGCATTTAAGTACAGTTGAGATGGCATGATTCAAATCAGTCAAATGCAAGGATATTCAGAAGTGACTCACATGCCGTTATGACAATTATGTCTAGATAAAACACAGGTTAGGGGTGTCTGGAGCTAATTTGCCTTTTCAAATGTGAGGGTTTGTTCAAGTGGATGGATACCTTACTGGCATGTTTAACCTTTTTGATGTCCACTGGTATATTTAACAGCATGGGAAACATTTCAGCTTTTTTTTATATTGCTAGTCATGATTTGGTTCTGAGCTATTTTGTACTTTACTACTGTTAAAGAGTAGTGAGGATTTAAGCTGCTGGTCTTAGGCTCTGTGTGCGGCTGCTCCACGTGTTGAGCCTAGGTTTGGATGGATCAACCCAGGACTTTGGGGGGGTTTTAAAATGGGTATCAACCCAAAATTCCTGCAGCGGGCAGCAAAAAAGAGGTGATTGTACTCTGTACAAGTTAATAGAATCACACACACACATTAAGGATCAATCAACTTCCCATGACAGTTTCATATCTACCCAAAACTGGCTCTGTTTCTTTGTGGGTGGATTTTTAGGAAAAAAGGAAGGAAGAAATGATAATTTCCAGGGTGGTCCAACTGCTGTCTTTTATTAACATTTTAGAGCTGCTTAGAGCAACTAATATATCAGGCTTCCTCAACCTCGGTCCAGATGTTTTTGGCCTACAACTCCCATGATCCCTAGCTAGCAGAACCAGTGGTCAGGGATGATGGGAATTGTAGTCTCAAAACATCTGGAGGGCCGAGGTTGAGGAAGCCTGCAATATATTGTACAGAAATAAAGAGACACATGGGGAAGTTGGTTTTTTTTTTCAATTCCCCCGGAAGGAGGTACATGCTATGACATACAGTTGCCTCCTGGGAGCATCTTGAAACAATTTTTTTTATAAAAAAAACCTGTGAGGAGGTATTAGCTGGTCTAAAGAACTTTATAATGTTAAGACATTTTAAAGGTTGCTCTTGCTGGAAGTGCAGTAGCAGAGATCATTCAGCTTGTCACTTATGGGTTAATTCTGTAATTAGAAAATCAGCTAACCAAGAATGGTGGTGATGGAGGTATTACTTAGGCACTAAGCAGAATGGTATAATTTTTACTGAGGTAGCACTTGCTCTGATGGGCTATGTAGTTTGCAGGAAGTTTTTTCTAGCTCCCTGGTAAAGGTAAAGGACCCCGACAGTTAAGTCCAGTCGCAAATGACTCTGGGTTGGCAGCGCTCATCTCGCTTTACTAGTTGAGGGAGCCGACATTTGTCTGCAGACAGTTTTTCCAGGTCATGTGGCCAGCATGGCTAAGCAGTTTCTGTCGAAACCAGAGCAGCACATGGAAATGCCTTTTATCTTTCTGCCGGAGCAGTACCTATTTATCTACTTGCATTTTGATGTGCTTTCGAACTGCTAGGTTGGCAGGAGCTGGGACCGAGCAATGGGAGCTCACCACGACAAGGGGATTTGAACCACCAACCTTCCGATCGGCAAGCCCTAGGCTCAGTGGTTTAGACCACAGTGCCACCTGCGTCCTGGTATTAGGGCAATCCTATTGCAAGGTTTCCTCACACAATGAGTACCCTTCTCAAACCCACAGGATACTACAATAATAAAGAAGAGAGAGAGATGGGAAGGGCAGCCAAAGGGAGCACAGGACCTGAACAACAGAGTACTATTCTCATCATATCTGGTAGCTATTGGTGACTATTATAAGAATCAAAACCATTGGCATAGCACAGCATTTTATAGGGATATTTCTAAAGACCTTCCTTACTGAGAAAATGGAAGACAATCCTAAATCCAAGAAAAATGTACAAGGGAAGAAAACATAAAACATCCCAATTTCTCAACAAAGAAACAACCAGAGAAATTCAAGAAAGTGCAATGTGGTGCAAACAGAGTTCTGTCTGCTGAGTTATTTACTTTATTTTCCTGCTAATAAAAAAAGTAATTTGCAGCTGCAAAAGAGAGAGTTTATAAGGAAACCTGGGGCTTTTCTTTTTCACTGCAAAACTGAGGAAAATAGGTATATTCCCACAAAGACCCTTTTGATGTCCTCACTCATTTCCAGGGCAACATGCTCGATTATTCTGCTTCTCTCTTTGATCGAAGCAATGAGGATTCTTATAGTACAAGGTACAATGTAGTACAATGTAGGCAAAAGCAGAAGAATGCAAAAGCTCCTCCACTGAAGAATGCACATTCCCAAAAGGGACCAGTCCCAATTAAATATGGGTGTGCGGCTGTGCGGCTTAAAAAAAAAAAAAAACCCATGAAGATTCATCAGCATTTTAGTGTGAATTTCTGTTAATATACACATTTTGCATGCAGTTGTGCTTTATATACTCATTTTTAAAAAACAAGAACAATTTCCCCAAATGTATTTTTATATGCTTTCTCCACCAATACACACATTGTATGCACTCTTTACCTAGCATATGCATTTTGTGCACATGTTACTTGACTGGAGACCCGCATTGAAAAATTCAGAGAACTGTGAATTTCAAAGGACAGCTGGGTTTTTGTTTGTGTCTTTCAGAAGGTGCACATTAGGTAGGTTCACCTATAAATGCAACCTGCATTAAAATTCTCCCCTACCCATAAGATGAAGACAAGGAACCTACTCTCATCTAGTTCTTTTTTTTTAAGTATTAATTTTTGGTTGCTTTTCCATGGAGGCTCAGGACAATAAAACAACAAAGCAATGAAATAACAGTTTATTAGATAAAGCCATATGTAATAATATATGTAATAATATATAATATAGTATACAGCAGTAAGAATATCTAATAACCAGTCTAAATTTTCAGGGAATTCAAAATACATAGCTAAAGCTCATCACCTCAAATGGAAAGCCTTTGGATTTGAAGGAGCAGCGGGACATATTAACCTGTCCATGAAATAGCACAAAGGCAGGAGCTGAGGAAACAGTTCTGGGAACGGACTTCCACTTTGTAACTATCATTGCTATAAAAGTAATGCACAAAAAGAGGGGTGTGGAAGTAGGCTGAATCCATAGAGCTTAAGGTCTGGGGAGGGGCACAGGAGAGAAGACACTGCCTGAGATCAGTGGTGAACAGGAAAGAGCCGTAGCTCAGAAGAGTTATCTGATCTGCATGCAGAAGGTCCTGGGTTTGATCTCTGGCATACGCAGGTAGGACTGGCAACATCTCCTTTCTGAAACCCTGGAGAGTCACAACCAGTCAGTATAGACCAGAGGGAGCCATGATGGTCCCCTCCAGGTGCTGTTGGACTTCACCTCCTATCAGGCCCATCCAACATGGCAATGGTCAGGTATAATGGAAACTGGAATCCTGTAACATCTGGAAGACACATGTCTCTGGTGTAGATAATATGGAGTTAGCTGAACCAATGGTCTGACAGGGTATAAGCTTTCTATGTACCTAATTAGGCAATTGTAGGCTCTGTACTTAATAAACTTACTGGAGGGGGTGGAATCTTGTGCTTTTTGGAGGCACTCCTGTTCATTCTGCTGACTGGGGCTAGGACTTCTACCACCAAATCCTACCCTGACAGCACCACTGTCTGGGATTCACAGAACCTTGCAAAATAAGATTTTCCTCTCTCAGGAAAACAGTGAAATAAGCTCAAAAACAGGGAAAATAAACTCCTCCACAAAATCACTGTGGGTGGAAATGCCAAGGCTGAAAAGTAAACACGTCCCCTTTGCTAAATATCACACACACACTACAAACTCTGAGGGTGACCTTGAGGTAGAGAAAGAAACCGTGCTGTCCAAAAGAAGCATTCAGCTCACTGCTTTGGAGCCAAATGTTTTTGGGGTTTGTATTCCTTGGACAGCAACTGGCAGACCACTTTTGAAACTATGGGACATTTCAAAATCAGGAAATATGGTATAGGGCCTATAGAAACACCATCTTGGCTGTGAGTGCTAGAAGACCTGCCACCTTTCCTATGGGGCTTTTCCCACCGGCTTGAGAGGGCAGGCCCTGACTGAGTCCACGTACAAAAGTTGAGGCTGCTGAAGAGGCCAGACACCATCATGGCTGTTTCTTAGTGCAGATCCAGGTCATTGGGCCTGAACTTCCATAGTTCCCACCTGCCATGAACCACCATTGATAGAACTGGCAGCAACAGCAGCAGCTAAGTTCTATGCTTATGATCAAATTTTATTCTCTTGTTAATTATGCTGTTTTAAATGTCCGTTTCATATTTGACTTCTCTTCGTAATATCTTCTTTTGAAATGCTGAAGATAAATTGTTTTTGTTAACTTAGCTGTGATAAATGTCATTCTGTGGTTAAACTGCTTTGTAATGTTTTGTTTTGAAATATTTGAAATCATATTTTAGTTTCCTGATCATTATGTTGGTGTGAATGTATACTTTGTGTTTGACTTTCTTCTGCAATGTTTTATTCTTGATTGTTTTATTTGATGCTTTAATGTATGTTGTAAACTGCTTTGTGCTTTTTTTCCTTGACAATATAAAGTGGTACAGAAATGAAATGAAATGAATGATGGTGATGATGATGATGATGATGATGGATGGGTGCAAACCTATAGATATGCCCATATCTTTCTGTTGATTTTTTCAACTGTATCTCTCTTGCAGTGATAGAGATAGGAAGTTATGGTTCAAGGCCAGGGAATATCTACCTCTTCAGATGTTGGGCTTCAGTTCTTATCATTGCTGATCATTGGCCATGCCAGCTAAGTTAGAGTTCCAAAACATCAAGAGCGCCCAAGGTTTCCCATCCCAGAAGTTCCATTTTGCTATTTTGGCCAGAAAGAAATAAACCACATAGCATACATTCATATCTATTTGAGTACTGTAGTTTTAGCTTGAAAAATAATTATTTAGAACCCTCTTTAATGGAGGGGAAATACACCAAAGCATCAGAAAGCCCACTTTCTGCCAACTAACGTATATGTTAGCTATTTGTGGTGCCTTACAAAAATAGTTGAATATAAATCTTTACTTGTCAGGCTGGCAACATTTGAGTAAGAAGTATTATTTACAAACTACTCCAGAGAGCGTCCTTCCTCCTTTTGCTTTCATGGTCAATATAGAACTAACAGGAAAACCAAACAACTGCCAACTGCCAACTGCCACCTCCTTTCCCCAACACACCACCTAGTATTCTTTGCGAAATACATTCTCAATGAAACTACATTACAAATATTAACAATATTTAATAAGAAGAAACTGTGGGAAGTAGACTGAAATAGGAAAACCTGTTGGAAGGAGGGAGGGAGGTCATTGCTCATCAGAGTGCTGGATAAGGAAATGTCTGGCTGATTGTTGAAATTTATTGTATTTTGTTTGTTTAAAGTGGAAAATTAATAAAAAAAGCATTGGGGGGGGAATACTAACAATATTTACCCCCCCCCCTGAGGGCAGAAACCCTGTCGGGAGCATGCAGCTATGCATGCCAGCCCTAACTGCTTCACCTCTAGTCTTGTGGCATTGAATGGGAAGGTTGGATGGTTGGATAAATACATTCAGCTCGGAGACCTCCCAGAGACTTGGAGCCCGACTGAGTTCCAGACCTTTGTGCTCAATGTGGGAAGCTGAGGGAAAAGCAGGTAGGGAAGGGGACATTTACAAGTGGCATCTTCACACGCTATACCTTCACCTGTCTGGCTGAGCAGAGCTTTTTGACTGTACATGGAGCAAATACTCCCACAGAATGCTGAAGCAGCAAGAGTAAAACAAGAAAGCTGTTTTCCCCACATTTAATTTGGAGAGTGTTAAGAATCATCAAAGGGATTATTGGAGCCAAGGATCATTAATAATCTCTCAATCTGTATTCATTTAAAGGGATTCTGTCAAGTGCATTTTTATCATTTTGATTATTTTCTACTAGGAATAATTTGTTAAATGTTATTATCCAGCTTCCACTTAGAACTGGGGAATGGCATTTATTTTATTAGTGATACTCTATTTTTCCAATTGACAGAGATGGATTTTTTTAATATAAAAAATATTATATATATTCAGGAGTCTCCAATGGAGGCACCAGAAAGACATCTCACTCAGCATTCCATTGACTACTCTGTTTACTGCACACCAGCATAATCAATGTGCTCTCTTAATTATTTATATGCCCCATGAAAATGTGTGGTATTTTATAGAGTTTGGGCTTTTTTGTGACTATGAAGTATTTTTTAGTACTGCAGTGCCAATAGTTTCAAGTTTGTTCCATTCTTATAGCAACTTATTACAATAAAAGAAACTGAAAAACATGTCTTCAAACATATGCATGTGTTTGTTTAATGCACTTATAGGCCACCCTTCCATAAGCAGTTCTTGTAAAAAGCGAAGAAACAATCAATAATGATAATAATAATAATAATTTTAGTATTTATACGCTCCTCATCTGGCTGGGTGGCCCCAGCCCCTCTGGGCGTGTCCAACAAAATGGGAGACTACAGCAGGACAAGAACATCTCACTGAGTTAAAAGCTCTCAGTGAACAAGATCCACAGCAGGCATCAGAAAGACATTTGACATAAGCGCCTGGCAAACCTTGTTGGAGAGATAATTAATTCCATAAGCAGAATGCCACAACTGAGAAGGCCCTTTCCACAGCTGCTACATGCCCCAAATCAGACATGCACATGAATGCTTCCAAATATTATCCCATGAAAGGATGAGATGGGTAGGTTGATGTGTGATGTTCGGGCTTTCCATAGGCATCTATTGGCCCCTTTGAGAACAGATTGCTGGACTAGATGGGCCTTTGGCCTGATCCAGCAGGGCTCCACTTATCTGAGGCTGGTGATGTGTAACCCTCCAGATGTTACTGCACTACAACTCCCATCAGCCTTGATCATGTGGGCTGGACCTGATGGGTTGTTGTTTTTTTATTTTTTTTATTATTAAATATTTTCTTGTTTTACAGAAGTAAGTGCAATGTCTCTCATATTTTTTCCATGTAACCTGATTGTTGACGTAGTCAACAGCATCTGGAGGGCCACAGGTTACCTACCCCTGGAATTTGCACCACGCCAGTGTGGTGTAGTGGTTAAGAGCGGTAGACTCGTAATCTGGGGAACCGGGTTCGTGTCTCTGCTCCTCCACATGCAGCTGCTGGGTGACCTTGGGCCAGTCACACTTCTTTGAAGTCTCTCAGCCCCACTCACCTCACAGAGTGTTTGTTGTGGGGGAGGAAGGGAAAGGAGAATGTTAGCCGCTTTGAGACTCCTGAAGGGGAGTGAAAGGCGGGATATCAAATCCAAACTCTTCTTCTTCTTCTTCAACAACACTGAGAGGCACCACAATGGGGAAAGCTGTATTCTCCCAGGCAAAGAGGACCCTGTGAGCTGGTTCCTTTCCTAGATTCTGAGGGCCCCTCCATTTTCTAGGATTCCCCTTTTTCACAGAATCCTCTGAATCACAAGCCAAACCAAGTAGCAAGTTCCCAATGCTTTAGTCATTCTAAAATAACTATTTGCAATGATTCAAAGCATGACACGATTCATCAAGAATAAAATAAGCAGATACAGCTTAGTGTCAAAGCAACCTTAGGGATAAAATAAGCTTCAGAGTAACAATCTACAAAAAAAGAAAGGTTAAACAAGGAATGTCAGGTTGACATATTGGTCTAGTTCAGCTTCTGTTTCTTTCACCTGAAACACCTGGATATTAGCTATGAGCCAGTTTGCCCCTGAACACCAGGTGTGGAGAATCAGAGGTAGGAAGAGAGCCATTGCACTCTTGTCCTGTTTGCAAGCTTCCCGTGGGTAGCTGGTTGGCCATTGTGAGAACAAGATACTACTTTAGATGGGCCTTGGGTCCAAACCAGCAGGGTACTTCTTACGACAAGTATGTGCCCTTAAGTTTAAACATCATATTAGCTCCATAAGTGATTATTTTGTATGGGTTCATCTCATGGCACTAGTAAAACATCAGAAGGCCTGCAACAATGCAGGCAGGGCTGGGCCAATTGTGTCAAACTTTTCCATGGAATTGGCATTGGGAGGTAATTGTTCCACTGGAGAGACCCACACTATCAGTCCCACCCACCTGGCTTTGGGCGCTTAAATGTTACAGGGCGACAATGAGTTGAAGTCACAGAAATGTATCTCCTACAGAGTTCCTGTCAAGTGTAATGGGTGTCTAAATCTAATCCACTTTTTATGTTATTAAACACAGCCATCTTTATTTTACTGTACAGGCAGCATCAATCAGATGCCAGCTTAGATGCAATAATAATTAAAGCTGCAGAATAAAAGCCATTTTGAAAGTCACAAATAAAGAGAAGTCGTGGTCTCCTTGATACAAAGGCACATTGCGATTAATAAACAGCAGGGGGGAGCCTAAGTCAGAACATTAGTATTGTCAAACATGAGAAAGTTTGAGAGACTAAAGGCTTTTCCTTCATATTAATGCACAAACCATGTCATTCTACTCCGCTTTCAATATTTATACACTATTTCTAAAAAAGCAAAAGCTCATCACAATTTGCAAAGCCCTTAAAAACTCAAATGGTGCACAATGGATGATTTTTAAGTCTTTTCCTTTACAGAAAAACATCAATCTAGTCTGAAACAATTTATTCAAAGAATCCCTTGCTTCCCATTTACAATTATATGGAATAATTTTAAACACCTTTACCACATCAATAACCCATGCAGCGTAGGATTCGATAACCTCCTTTCATTTCTCCTGAGACATAAACTAACTTTTATATAGAGCACTCTTAATTAGATCTAAAAAGTCTTCCGTAATGAAGATTCCTTTTGACTTAATTCAAGGTGACAGCTTGCATTCTGTACACTCTGGAAGATCTTCCAAATGTAGCAAAATATTTGTGTTGGAAACATCTGCCTGGGACATGCCTACAAGCATAATTTGTGAGATTCTGCCATGAGCCTAACTTTGTTCCCAGTGAAATCAACGGGGATAAATAAACTTCACTTCACTAAAATCTCTGACTATACTCCCACTCCATGAATGGGACTTTTGCAAGCATTCCATTTCATTTCAAGCTCTATTGCACTTCAGTGGAGTTGTTAAAACTAGGACAGGGAATTTGTGGCCTATGTAGATGTTGTTGGACTCTAACTCCCATCAGCCACAGCCAGCAAAGCTAATGGTCAGGAATGACCAAAGTGGTAGTCCAACAACATCAATGGGAGGAAAAGCTTAGCCATCCCTGTATCAGAGAGTCTTTTGTTATAGATAGACTTCACTGGTCATCTCTTTTAGCTGTCACCATGTTACCACTCTGAGTCATTGCATTGCACTGGAAACACCCATTGTATTATTGAGTGCTTTCGCCCAACGGCTGTGTTAGCCATTTAGGGCATCCCATTGAGAGGATGCAAATTGTGAGATATAAATATTTTTGATAAATAAGTAGAGATTACTTCAGGATCAGAGAGAATGTCATTTGTGTCATGCATTTGTTACAGTCATCTATGGATGTCACACATAGGCCCAGACAACTGACTCCCCATTCTGGCTGGACAAGCCACAATTCATTCACTAATGCAATTCTATTGCAAGACTGTCCTGCAAATTGTGCTAAGCAAATGAGTATTTAGCAATTGCTGGACACTGTCTGTCCTAAACAAAACAAAACAGAAAGAGTTGGTTGCCAGATAAAATATAGTGAGTGAAGTGAAAGATCTGTGTTTTTAAAAGCTTTTTTTAAAAAAATAATATTCTGTGTTAGCTGGCCATAAAACTTGCTTCTGTACTGATGATTTCCTATATGCTTGATGTCAGCCAGTCTTAGTTAGAAGAGCACTGTGAGATGCCATTATAATCAGATTCGGAGTTCTAATAACAATTGCACGGCTGGAAGACATTGATATTAAGAGACACTGGAGCCCATAGCTAACTGCTTTTGCTTCAAGAAATTCTGCCAATTTATCAAGATCACTCAACTTGCAGGGTTTGCAGACTGATGAAAACATTTTATTTATTGGTTCTCTCAAACCCAGGGGCAATGCAACCCAACTTCAATCAGGAAACCACCCTTCCTGCTTTTTAATCTACTCCCAAACTATGAAAAATCATAATAATAAATGACATGTTTATGTCTCCAATTGCAATCCATTACCCAAATCCCCCTCTCCTCCCGCCATTTTGTACTACATCACAATGACAAGCTTCTGTTTTTCATATATCATGATTGTGAAGAAAGCCAAAAGCTTTGGGAAGAAAATAAAATGCATTCTTGGGGAAAGCACTAGCTTTAAAACATGTGTAGAAAAGAGCCCACTGCCCTTATCGGAAGAGCCGGAGTATATTCTCCTGGAGAGAAAAAGAGATAAATATAGCACATATTTTAGATATGAAGTCAATAGACTACAGTCCCTATGCTAGTAAAGAATAAAGTTACAAAAGTGGGGTGGGTTTGTTTAGATGGCTAGAAGAAAAAAGAACATGCTCATGAAACTATGATATGTGCTGCAACCCTTGCTGAGGAATCTTGGCCTTCTCAGAGTCTTATGACATGCTCAGTGCATGAAGTGACTAGTGTGAATAAGAGAGGCTATCCCTGCCCCTTTGCTTGCATTGAAGCCTCCCCATTCAGAATTAGCTGCGGGTGACAATCGCACATCACTGGGGCTGGGGCCGATACATGCTTCATCGTTCATGAGACAGGACTAGTTCCATTTGTTCCCACTGGTTCCTGGCCACATACTTATATATTGCTCAAGTTTCCATAGTTAAACAGTGCTCAAGGTGGCTCACAACATTTAAAAAATGTACAAAATCACAAAAACATAACAAGAATCAAGTAGTCATAAACAATAAATGAAAACATCTCAATGAGTATATGATAAAAAAAATTACAATCTTCACATAATTCACATTAAAGTCTGACAATAAAAAGACAGAAACACAATACCAGTAACAGTGAAAATTAAGCGCCTCCAAAATTAAATCTTGATCCCAACAAAATCCCTGAAACAATAACCCACCCAAGTAGTCTCTAGGGATCCTAAGCAGTAGGTCTTGTAGGATTTGCAGTAAAAGATGGTCTTTGGCCCCAGTGACATCAGCAGCTTTTGTAGCAGGAGTCAGTCAGGGCCCCTTTATCACAGGCCAGGTGGAAATAAGCCAGCAAAGCAGGAAAAAATGGTCTCTCATAGCTTAGTGTTTGGATGAAAATTAACCTGAGGTAGAAATGGAAGCTTTCAAACTCTTCCTCATGGCCACGGGTTGGGGGCAGAACTATCTACGTACCTCCAGCTTTAACTTATTATATTATATATTTATTACATCTATATTCTGCCTTTCCGCCAAAGAACATGAGTGAGCCTCTCTCCTATTTTATCCTCACAACAACCCTCTGAGGTAGCTTAGGCAGAGAGAGGGAGAGGGAGAGAGAGTAAGGTTGGCCCACCAGTGACCTTCATGACGAAGAGGGAGAAGTGAACCACGGTCTCTCCCCTGCCCTATTCCAACCACCACGCCACATTGGCTCTCTTATAAAAGTTGTGCTCTAGGGTGGAGTTGAAGGAGAGTTTGTGTTTCTACCCATAATTCTGCATCACAAGTTGAGATTCATGACTTTATACATTCCTCGGCTATTTAAATTAATAGGCCAATGTGATCCAATTAAGAATGGAAAGAACCGAGAGGGATGAAAAAAGCTCCATGCAGCAGAGATGGCAGTTGTCTTACCCAGCAGTATGTTAATGGGAGTTAAGTGCTACACCACACGGTTTCAGCTCATGAGTGTTTCAACTAGAGCTTTAAGTGTTTTCTTCTACCAGGTCCTTTCATTTGTGCCAACTGCTCCTGCTTTTGTTAAGTGCTGCTAATGGAGACATGGTGATGACACAGAACGATGCCACCTTAATACGGAGCCCAGTGCTCCGCTTATTGCACTCCAGTTACAATTAGGGACAAATGAATGTTTTATATCTAAATACTCCAGCGGCCCTTGCTTTCTCCACTTGACTTTTTCCCATTCTGTTTTCAAATGTTCATTTTGTTGCCTCAATTTAAATATACTCCTCTCTCCCGCAACCTCTTCTCGTAGCCTCCAACATTTCTCTGATGAAAATGGGGACATTCAATTCTATTATTATTATTATTATTATTATTATTATTATTATTATTATTATCATCATCATCATCCTGCTCCAGCCACTCTGGGCAGCTTTTAACATACCGTATTTTTCATCCCATAGGACGCTCCGTCCCATAGGACGCACCTAGTTTTTTTGGGGGGGAATAAAGGGAAAAAAATTTTCCTTTATTTCCCCCCCCCCCAAAAGCAGGTCGGGGAAACCAAACCAGGTCGAGGAAGGGCGCTGCACCTCCCTGAGCTTGTGGGGCTGGCCAATGTCTGCCTCAGGCGGCAGGCTGCTATCCGCAGCGTGGGGAGCCCTGCGGGGAACCCCTGCAGGACTCCCCATGCTGCGGATGTCTGTCCGGCGCGCGGGGCGCTCTGCTTCAGGGCGCCCGATGCTCCAGGAAGCAGGCTGCTATCCACAGCCTAGACATCCCTGCCGGACCTCCTGCAGGGCTGCCCGGGCTGCGGATGCGCTCCCGAAGCGCCGGGCGCTCTGCTTTCAGGGCGCCCGACGCTCCAGGAAGCAGGCTGCTATCCGCAGCCTAGACATCCCTGCCTGACCTCCTGCAGGGCTGCCCAGGCTGCGGATGTCTTCCTGAAGCGTGGAGAGCGAGAGGGGTCGTTGCGCACCCACCCCTCTCGCTCTCCAAGCTTCAGCGAAAGCCTGCATTCGCCCCATAGGACGCACCCAGATTTCCCCTTCATTTTTGGAGGGGAAAAAGTGTGTCTTATGGGGCAAAAAATACGGTATATAAAAACATAATAAAACATTAAACATTCCCTATACAGGGCTGCCATCATGTCTTCTGAACGGTGTATGGTTACTTATCTCCTTGGCTCAGGGTTCACATAACTCCATACCCTCCAACATTTCTCCAATGAAAATAGGGACATCCTAAGGAAAAGTGGGACATTCTGGGATCAAATCAGAAACTGGGACAGCCTTTGTAAATCTGGAACAGTCCCTGGAAAATAGGGACACTTGGAGGGTCTGCCTTCTTCAAACATTCTTCAGGCTGCTAGTCAACTGGTCCTGGAGCCAGTGTAGTGTAGTGGTTAAGAATGGTAGACTTGTAATCTGGGGAACCGGGTTTGCGTCCCCACTCCTCCACATGCAGCTGCTGGGTGACCTTGGGCTAATCACACTTCTCTGAAGTCTCTCAGCTCCACTCACCTCACAATGTGTGTGTTGTGGGGGAGGAAGGGAAAGGAAAATGTTAGCCGCTTTGAGACTCCTTCGGGTAGTGATAAAACAGGATATCAAATCCAAACTCCTCCTCCTCTTCTTCTTCTTCTTCTTCTTCTTCTTCTTCTTCTTCTTCTTCTTCTTCTCAAAGTGGTTCTTCATGCAACACACAGTGGAACTCGCTCACACAAGAAGCAGTGATGGCTATCATCCTGGATGGCTTTACTTAGACAAATTCATGAACTATCGGTGGTTACCAGCAATGATTGGCTATGCTTTGTCACCACAGTTGAAGGCAGCAGTGCTTCTGAATACCAGTTGCTGGGAACCACAAGAGAGAAAAATGCTCTTGTGCCAAACTCCTGCTTGCTCGTTTCCCATAGGCATCTAGTTAGCCACTGTGGGAACAGGATGCTGGGCTAGTGGCCTGATCCAGCAGCCTCTTCTTATGTTCCTATGGTAGCTGGTAGGGGCCACAGCTGTGTGGCAGAGCAGTTGTGTGAGTGAGCGTGTATCTGTGAATCAGTTTTTTGTTTATGGAAATGCATGGAGACTCAGTGACAGCAATACTTGGTGGCTTCCTACCCAGGAAGAGTTACAATTTCCCCATGTGTAAAAAAAATTTTTCCCGATACTTAGCAATCAGATTAGCTGTCAAGCCAAACAAGTTCAATTGTTGCTGCAGAGTCCAGAGAGCAATAAATTGCAGCCAGACCAGAATATGTTGTAGCAATTCACTTTCCTGTTGCACTTTTAGCAATTTCTGGCTACAAAAAAAGAAAAAAGAAAATGTGTTCTACACTGCTATTTATATGTAAATCAAAACTGCCTGGATCCTGCATATAAATGTCTGCAAACACGTCCACAAACTCAGAAAAAAGGGTCAGGCTGGAGCTAGCTCCTTGAGTTCTAATTATTTGCATCTGTAATCTGCATGCTTTCCTAATTTCTGATGCCTACCTTTCATCTTATGTAAAAAGAAAGAAATCAAGATTGTTTTTTTTCCTATCCCCTCACTGCTCTGTGTGTGTGTGTGTGTGTGTGTGTGTGTGTGTGTGTGTGTGTGTTAGGGGATACCCAAAGTATACAAAGTCTAATGGAAAAATCTGGAGTAGGGGCTCTGTATTATCAACAACATACTGCCCAAAGCCCTTACTCTTGTGGCATCTATTTAATCATAGCTTGGCTTTTTCATCTATGCACTGGGAACGTACCTAGGGTTCACACGTCTACTGGATAAATGGTACCTTTGTCACAGGCTTTAGGCATGCAAGGAGTATAGGGTGCTTAGAAAGAAGATAGGATGGTGAACTCTTTTATGAAGGGGCCAAGAACAATGTGAGTGGAATTCAATAATCTAGTAAGAAGGATGGAGAGAAGAAGGGGGAAAGCCTAGAAAAGGGAGTAAACATAGCCCCAGGTGAAGGTGGGGAACCTTCATACTATAAAAGCACAACGTCTACTCAGAGGTAAGTCACAATGAATTTACTGGGGTTTATTCCCAGGTATAGGATTGCAGCATAACAGCTTTTAAGTCCCATTAAATTCAATGGCAGAGTCAAGCATGTATTTAACTGACTCACTGACAACAGTGGGACTTGCAGGGGCTTGACTTTAACCATATTATTCTCAGTGTCTGTTAGGTTTCTGGAAGGATATCCTCAAGTTTCTGAGAAGGGAAATAAACCAAGCAGTTTGTGTTCAGAGACTCGCAATGTGCAACATTTGTTATCTATGTAGCATGATAATATGGCAGGGATGGAGGAACCCACAACTCCCATCATTCCTGGCCATTGACTATGCTTGCTCAGGCTGATGGGAGTTGTAGTTCATTAACATCTGTAGTTCATTAACATCTGCACTACAGCACGGGTATTCCTGTGAGAACTGTTGGACTAGATGGGGCACTGGCCTGATCCATCAGGCTCTTCTCGTGTTTTTATATTTGGTCTGATCTAGCCAGGCAGCTTATTATTTTATGATATTCTAGTGGAATGTGCCTTTTATGCCCATAAAAATGTACTGCGTAGCTACATGACTCACCTACCTGAGGTTAATATTTCTGCTAGACCTACCTCTCTCTCTTTTAGTGGATGAACATAATGAGATGTACTCTTGAGAATCCATGCCATCAGAATAACATGCAATTTGAGGCTGATTAGAAATCCAGGACTACACCTGGAATCTGGATCATTTAAAGTTATAAAGAATAGTGAATGCTGGCATGGAGGCAGAAGCTTCTGAAGCCATTACTTTGCACTCTGTGACTAGAATTTGGGGTCCTTTACATTTGGCTTATTATATGAGTCAGAAGGGGGAGTTCTCTGATCTAAGGATAAAAGCATAACTGGGTGAGGAGAAATGGCAGAATGTCATGCCTCCTACAACAGAAGAGCCTTTATGGATATTTTATACGCTAATAGTCTACTATTCTCTTGATAGCATGAAAAGGGGGATATTTTCTTTTTGAGGCACAGGTGGAATTTCACCCTCTGCCTGACTCACCAAGAGACCTTAAGGAGTTCACTTTATCTCCTATTTCTCCATAGAAAAAAAAACTGGGAGAATCATCCATCTTGACATTATGGAGAGGTTTTGTGATGACTGATTAAAATAATCTTGGTGAGATGTGCTGGCAGTAGTCAAGGGCAGTTTGTTCATACCCATAATAATAATGCAGAACCTGGAGAGAGGTATATTTATTCAGGGGTAACTGCTTTTGATTCAAAGGATGCTAGCTCTTGAACAGTCAGAGGGGGCAGATCTCAAAATAGTTTAGAGAGCAGAGTGTACACAGTGACAAAGAATTGTAGAGTTAGAATGGACCTCAAGGGTCATCTAGACCAACCCCTGCAATGTAGGAAACAAAACTAAAGCATCCATGACAGACAGCCATTCTACCTCTGCTTTAAAACCTCCAGTGAAGGAGCGTCCACCACCTCGCAAGGGAGACCATTCCACTGTTCCAGCTCTTACTGTCAGAATGGTCTTCCTAATGTTTAGTCAGAATCTCCTTTCTTGTAACTTGAATCCATTAGTTCAGGTCCTACCCTCCAGAGCAGGAGGAAACAAGCTAGGTCCATCTTTCATGTGACAGCCCTTTATATACAGTGGTACCTCAGGTTACATACGCTTCAGGTTACAGACTCCTCTAACCCGGAAGTAGTACCTCCGGTTAAGAACTTTACCTCAGGATGAGAACAGAAATCGTGCGGCGGCGGGGGCGGGAGGCCCCATTAGCTAAAGTGGTACCTCAGGTTAAGAACAGTTTCAGGTTAAGAACACACCTCCGGAACGAATTAAGTTCTTAACCCGAGGTACCACTCCACTGGAAAGTCCACTCACCCTTTCAGTGCAGTGTTGTTGCGGGACAGCAGAGGCTCCTCCAAGGCCCCAATGAGGGAATCGTGGCATTGGTGCCCCATCCAGATATGGGGTGGGGTATAAGCCCGCACCACCTATCAGAAGCCAGATCCTAGCCTGCATCCCGGATCTGCAAATGGAGATGCAAGCTAGGACACGGGCTGGGCTGGCGGGGCAGAGCCAACAGAGCAGGAAGGCTTCCCTCGGGTCCACTCCCTGTTCATTTAAACAACCCTCACTAGGGTCCCCACCTGCATTTCCCTCGTCGGGTTCCCCACCCAGCCTCCCTTGGTTCAAGCTGATGGTTAAGGACTTCACTGTGGCTACAGTGGTCACCGTTTTATGGAGCCGGGTAGGAATTTGTCCACCAGGCCAATTGGCTACAACCCAGTGGTTTTGCCTAACTCATAGCAATTGTCACAACTGGGTCGGGCATCAGGGCAATCCTTTGTCTTGGATGGAGGGGAGGTTGTAGTCTCCGCCTGCCCCTCCAAACGCTGGGGTATCCCATTAAAGGGATCTGGGGGGGAGTGGTCATGTTTGCATGCCCATGCAGGGCCAGGGTCAAGAGTGCTCCCCTAGATGACAGTTCCTGCAGGGGTCACCCTATTTGATGTAATTCTTGGGGGGGGGACCCCTGCCCCCACCTGGATTGACCTATGCACCACTTCTGGTGGGTGGGCCGGAAGTATTTTGATTACCCCATGCCCAAGCCAAACATCTTTCATCTGTATTCAGTGGCCTGTTTTGATCCAAACCAGTCTTTGTGGTCCTTTATTTGTCTGCGGGTTGGGGCCTGGACCCACAAGTGACTCTCATATTTCCTCTCAGACTCCTCTTATCCGGGCTAAATGAATTCAACTCCTTCCAATCTATTGTGGTCATCTTGAATCCTCATTCTATCTGCTGCAGTATTAGCTGCCTCTCCCAGTCTGGTGTCACCCACAGATTTGATTAGCATCAATGCCTTCATCCAAGTCATTTATAAAGATGTTGAAAAACAGCAGGCCCAGGACATAACCCTTTTGGTACCCCAAATGTCAACTTTTTTAAGGATGATGAGGAACCATTAGTGAGCACTCTTTGGGTTGGGTAAATCAACCAGAAAGGATTACAGGAATTCATAATGCTCACCTCAAACATAAGGAACCCATTACAATTCCAAATTGTTATCCATTTTGGATTTTAATTTGAGCCAGAGAAGAATCCCTCATGTGTGCCCCAGGCAGTCCATACACCTCTTTCTTCCCACCCAGCTCTGGGACAGATATTTCCTACTCCCTGGCAAGAGATTCATGGATCATTCTGGCAGCAAACAGCAACAAAAGAAAGGCAATAAAATCAAGAGGAGAGATGTTTTTGGAGGTCATTTCACACCAAATTACCCATCCTTCTGATTCTGAAGCAAATCTTCTGTGTGAGACTTTGCCCCCATTTCTACTAGAGTTGTGTGCAAAAGGCCTCTCAACATTTTCCAACTATTTGCAGGCAGAGATGTTGGGGTGCAGCCAATTCAGCACACTGTATTCAGAGGGAGAATAAATTATCCAACATTTTCTTCAGTAGCAATAGTCCAGCTTCTTCTTTTTCTCAAGGCTTCGCCCCATGTTTTGCTGCTGCAAGTGGCAAAAACAGTGCTTGCAACCTGGCCACCATTTTGTATCCTCCACAACACCCAGGAACTCTAGCAACATTTTTGGACATTGGGAATTGTCACCACACACAAAAATGGTGGAGAACATTTTTTAAAAAATTCTTCCTAGTGGCCTTGTTCTAAGGGGGTGACGGGGGGGGGGGCAATGCTCAGAAGTTTTCTCTGTTGAGGAAATGTTTTCCCAGCAATTCTGAATCAGCTTTAATCTCTACTTCAAACGAAAGGTGGCTCTGAATGAAGAAAGAGGGAACTGACGCTACTGAAGTATTGGGGGGCGGCAGGAGTCCCAGGCCCAAGGGGCAACAAAAGAGAAGGTGACTCAGCTAGAGAAGTCAAAGCACACACAACAGAGAATCACAAAGGAAGTTTTAAGGAACCACTTAGGTGAGTCACTTCAGGAAAATTGGAAGGCCAAATTAGTAAACATTCAAAAAAGATATGTGGGCCAAACAAAGTGAACTTTAAAGATCAAACTGCAGCAAACAGCAATCTTCACAAGAGTAACAGCACACCCATTGCCCAAGGCAATGCCCTCATACATCGCACAAGTAAATTATTCATTCGATCAATAGCCTTCCCTCCCCACTGCCAAGTAATTTCACTGTTCAAAGGCTCTTCGTGTCTATTAATGAACTTCTTTAACTTGACTCTTTCCATCTCCCACTTTGGTGAACCGATCATACTAACCGGCAAAGGTAACCAGCAAAGGTTTAACCGTCCAGAAAGGAAGAAACATCCTTGAGGGCACTGAGCTAAGATTCAGGCAAGTTCATGGATTCATTTTCAGCATTTTGCCAAAATACTGTTGCCATTTCTTAACTGTACAGCTTGATCCTCCATGTATCAGCAATGGCCTAATGGTCAGCCAGATCTGATCCAAAAGCAATTCATCTGGCCCCTGGACACCCTACCAAATCAATCAAAGTGCGGTAAAATGTCCTTTTTTTTCACATAAGGAAAAGAAATGTATTTTGCTCCATTGCATCAACACTCAGCCCTTCCTTCCAACACTCCATCCCAACCCAAGGAACAAAAAAGCCCCTTAACTTTCAGAAGCTGTAGGGAAAGGTTCAATAGATATTAGACATATTTTCTTTCTCTCTCTCTCTCTCTCTCTCTTTCTTTCTTTCTTTC
The DNA here is from genome assembly GCF_964106915.1 of Podarcis gaigeae. Classification (NCBI taxonomy): domain Eukaryota; kingdom Metazoa; phylum Chordata; class Lepidosauria; order Squamata; family Lacertidae; genus Podarcis; species Podarcis gaigeae. Next base: position 82,330,279 of record NC_139681.1, on the reverse strand, counting down.
TTTCTTTCTTTCTGGGTTTTCAACAGCTGTTTATTCCAAGCATTCTCCAACATCCAGCCCAGGCCTGTGCCTGCAACTCCCCACATTAACATATCACGTTCACCTACATAGAATTTTGGTACCATAATAACAGATTTTACAGTAAGCTCACATTTTCAAGTTATTGAAGTGCTGCTGCCATGATGAGGGTGGAAGGAGTCATAGGAAGATGGAGTTCCATAGGAGTGCAGAGGGCAATACAGCAGTCCTGCCAGTGAGTTTGCACCATGCCAACCTCTTCACCACTTTCCCGCTCTCCCTCCCTGTAAGCAACAGTGACCCACCTGCCGAGAAGCCAGTAAAGCATCTCCACACAACCCAGGGAGCCACTCTTCAATACAATATCTCTAAAGCTACTGCTCCTCCCAAGGGCTTTTCGCTCAAACATTTTGATGAGTGCAGCAAAGCAAAAATGTCTTCAGAGCAAGAAATAACCAGGGAAGCTTTCAGATGAGCCAGTTAATTTAAATGTTTGGAAAGCATGCTGATTTTTTGAAAAAAGCTTTTCTTCCTTTTAAAATATGCACACAGATTTGGGACAGGATCGGGACTGTTTCACCCATCCCTGGTTCAGAGCAAATATAAAAAGCAGGGTAAGGGGTGTGATTGACCCATTAACATTGACCTATAGAAGCTGTACTTGCAAGGTTTTTTCAAAAAAAGAGAAGAAGAAGCTAATTCAAAATGTATTTCCCAGAATTACAGACTTACAGACATTTGTCAGGAAACTGCTCCTGGCAACTGTGAAAAGTACAGAAACATCCCAAAAGCTTATGCACAGCTTAAGTCATGGAAGAATTCCAAAGGCATTTCAGGATGACGGGTTGTTAAAATGTGTGTCCCCAGGGTACATCAAGCCGGATTCCACAAACAGAAAAGTGACTGGAAAGTTGGATGAAGGTAAACAATTTTATAAAAGCAGATGTTTTGTCATTTTTATTCTTCTCTGCGACAGCCTTCTGAAAATGGAGCTCGGTCACTAGGTGCTGAGGAATGCAGAAGCAGCAAATTGCGTTTCAGGCTCCCAAGCGAGTGCTTTCTCTGGGATCACTGTTCTTTTATCTGATTGAAAAACGAATAAACACAATTATGTATAAGAAAAGGCTTAGCGGCTGGGCTAAGTTTAAGATGCTGGCGCTGGTATGCAAAGGCATCTAAAGCTCAGGACCAGGAGACCTAAAAGATTGCCTCACCTCTTATACACCTAATCAATCACCGTGCTCTACAGGAGAGAGCCTCCTGCCAATACCACCTCACCAGAAGATCTAATTCAGTATGATCATAGCTGGAAGGGATCCTGAGAGTTACCTAGTCCAACCCCTGCAATCATAAGAATCACAACTAAAACAATCATGACCGATGGCCATTCAACCTCTGCTTTAAAACCTTCAGTGTTGATATCCTTTTAAAATTGTGGCACCCAGAACTGGACACAGTACTCCAGGAGTGGTCTGACCAAAGCAGAATAGAATGGTTCTATTACTTCCCTTGATGTGGACACTATACTTCCGCTGATACAGCCTAGAATATAATTGCTCATCTCCTTGGCTCCGGGTCGCATAACTCCATACTCTCCAACATTTCTCTGATGAAAAAAGGGATGTCTTAAGGAAAAGCGGGACATTCTGGGATCAAAGCAGAAACCAGGATAGCTTTTGTAAATCTGGGACTGACCCTGAAAAACAGGGACACTTGGAGGGTCTGCAGAATAAGCTTAGAATAAAACCAGTTTGTAAAAGCTATGGTTTTCCCAGTAGTGATGTGTGGAAGTGAGAGCTGGACCATAAAGAAGGCTGACCGCCGAAGAATGGATGCTTTTGAATTATGATGCTGGAGGAGACTCTTGAGTGTCCCATGGACTGCAAGAAGATCAAACCTCTCCATTCTTAAGGAAATCAGCCCTGAGTGCCCACTGGAAGGACAGATCCTGAAGCTGAGGCTCCAATACTTTGGCCACCTCATGAGAAGAGAAGACTCCCTGGAAAAGACCCTGATGTTGGGAAAGATGGAGGGCACAAGGAGAAGGGGACAACAGAGGACGAGATGGTTGGACAGTGTTCTCGAAGCTACTAACATGAGTTTGACCAAACTGTGGGAAGCAGTGGAAGACAGGAGTGCCTGGCGTGCTCTGGTCCATGGGGTCATGAAGAGTCGGACCCCACTAAACGACTAAACAACAACAACAAGACCAGTTTAGTTTGCAGAATAGCTCCAGTTTGCAGAATAGCTCCAGTTTAATCTACAAAAGTTAACATAGCATCTGATCAGCAGTAATTTTGTGACTAAAAACTTTTTATATTCTGAAATGAGCCTTTCATCGGTGGGCGGATAGGGATTTAGTGCACTCTCACAACACACAGTGTGACTCTTCAACGCCCATTGTGTGGCATTTGGGAGACTGGGAAGGAATAATGGGCACGAATCATTCTTACAGACTTGTTTTGATAAAGCCGTTGATCAGGCCTCATCTCATGAATGCGACACTAATATCTCCCTTTTGTTTAGCTTTCTCCCAATTGCTGCATGGCAGAGGTTGGAAAATGAAGAGAAGAACAGTTAATTGTTTTCGTCATTGTAAATGTTAGTCAGAAACGTTTTGCTTACATTTATTCTCAGAGTAAACAAGGCATTAGGCAGGGACTCAGTTTGGGGGCGCACAGCTGGAGTAGCTCAATACAAAGGCCACTGGTACATCATCCCTCTCCTTCTTCTCCCCTCCAAATCCCACCCTGCCCTGCCACTTTCAGGGTATTAACTTGGTATTGCGACCACTCCTGCATCACCAAAAAAAGAGGAAATGTATTTCCAGAAAAAGAGGACAACAGAAGATGCAGTCTCTACAGTCACAGCAGGTGCTGCAAATTTCCAACAGTTTGACTTCACCTCCAAAGGTGTACTCCTGCATTGTCTCCCAAGGTTGACAAATGGCAACAACAAAATTTATTGAGGCGCTTTGAGATAATCTGAATGAATGGCATAGAAATACAACCAATCAATCAATTAATTACAGGAGGAGATTTCAAAGTACCGTATTTTTCAGTGTATAAGACTAGGTGTTTTTCCTTGAAAATAATGTCAAAAGTTAGGGGGCCTCTTGTACACGGGACCATCTCCCCCCATTTTCTTAAATCTGAGTCTCCAAAAATAGGGGGCATCTTATACATGGGGGCGTCTTACAGACGGAAAAATGCAACATATGCATGTACTCCAGTTTTCAGCCTGTCAATCCTAATTCTGTGAACTGTATATTCCAAAACCTTCATGTGGATATCTTGATATTCTTAGGGCTTGAACAACTAGACCATATTGTGTGTATCGTTACACTTAAGACAAGGGAAACGGGAAAATAAAGTTTTCGTAGGAGAACCTGACAGGTAGCAATTTCTCGCCACAAATCAGCCTGGCATAAAGCGTACCCTTTCTCGTTATGCTGTCTATCGAGGAGCTAACGGTCCACACAGGACAATGTTTTTGACAACCCTGTGGATATATTTTACTATTAAAGGATTAGAGCAGGAGATGGTTTTCCCATAGGACAACCTGTCATTTATTAATTTCTAGCTAACAATCAGTCTGCTAATGAGTTACATTTCTGTTCATGGGCTGACACACCATTCCATGGTCTTGAACATCAGTATTACTTGCCTGAAATTTTGCATGGTCTGGGCCTACTCCCTTTTAGTTTATGAGCCCATCCAGATTTTCAACTTTGTATGAGATCATGCTCTGGATGCCATTCACATCTATGGTTTTGTACACACCAGAGCATTAATGCACACCTGAGTCACACAGATTCTTTTTCTTCCTGCGTGCTTTTGTGCATGTTCCTCTACACACAGGTGCTTTTGTTTCAACTCTGTCTCAAAGCTTCCCATCCACACCAGTGGGCACTACTTGGGGGAATGCATTCATGGTGTCATCTCCTCAATTAGCACCTCCCCACTGGTAAACCTGAGGTCCCTTGTGGAGATGCATGTAAGTAAAAGGTAAAGGACCCCTGGACAGTTAAGTCCAGTCAAAGGTGACTATGGGGTTGTGGCGCTCATCTTACCTTCAGGCTGAGGGAGCCGGCATTTGTCCACAGGCAGCTTTCCGAGTCATGTGGCCAGCAAGACTAAACCGCTTCTGGCAAAACGGAACACCATAGCAGAAACCAGAGCGCATGGAAATGCCATTTACCTTCCCGCCACAGCGGTACCTATTTATCTACTTGCACTGGTGTGCTTTTGAACTGCTAAGCTAGCAGGAGCTGGGACAGAGCAAGGGAGCTCACCCCGTTGTGGAGATTTGAACTACTGACCTTCTGATTGGCAAGCCCAAGAGGCTTGGTGGTTTAGACCACAGTGCCACCCGTGTCTCACATGAATGCTGGTATATGTTTAGCTTCACAGGCAGCCAATTTTTCGTTTTTACTTTTTGAGATAAAAGTGTTCTGATATGCCAGACCTGTACAAAACAGAAAGTGAAACAAAAATGAAATAAAGCATGTGTGTCACACCAGACCACATCAGCAACCCACTGAACACTGCCTTATTAACAGAAGTAGGGGTCAGTGTTGATAGATGGCAGTCAATAGAACATCACCACACAAACACATGAAAAAGCTTTCCCACACAATGCACTTCAGTATTTTCACAGTTGGGTAACATGCCATTTTATGTTGGGGTTTTCCTTGTCACATTATCCTCAGATCAGGAGATTTTGCACTAAATGGGATGGTACTTGGATGATGACTCCACAAGCTATAGGGTGTCCCAGCTGACAAAGTAAGTCTCTCTGTGTGTTTGTGTGTGTGTAATTTTATTAAATTTTCTGTTTTACAATTTAAAGTACTCATTTATACATCCTTAAGATATCAATGCCTTCCCTTCTTCTCTTTCCATGGTTCATTTTACATATCATAAATCCCTGTATATTTTACAGAAACTATACCATTCAGTATTCCATTATTACATCCATCGTAACTTATTTACACTGTTGAATTTATCTTAATGCTGCCAGCGTTTTCAGCTGTACAGTTATTTCCCATATAGTCAATAAATGTTTTCCAATCTTCTCTAAACACATGTTCTTCTTCTCTGATTCTATATGTTAAATCTGCAAGCTGCGCATATTTTGTCAACTTAAGTTGCCACTCTTCTTTAGTTGGGACCTCGCTCGTTTTCCATTTTGGGGCTAACACAACATGGGCCGCAGTAGTGACATACATAAATAATCTTTTTTGACACCTGGGAATTTCAGTCTGAATTGTCCCCAACAGAAAGGACTCTGGGGTGGGGGGTTGGGAGGGAGTACTTTTAAACATTTTTTTCAATTCGGTATGGATCATTTCCCACTATTCTTTTACCCTTTTACAAGTCCACCACATATGAAAAAAATGTTCCCTCAAGCTCTTTGCAACTCCAGCACTTATCTGATTCAGTTTTATACATCTTAGCAAGCCTAAAGGTAAAGGTAAAGGTACCCCTGCCCGTACGGGCCAGTCTTGACAGACTCTAGGGTTGTGTGCTCATCTCACTCTAGAGGCCGGGAGCCAGCGCTGTCCGAAGACACTTCCGGGTCACGTGGCCAGCGTGACGAAGCTGCTCCGGCGAAGCGGCACCAGAGCAGCCCATGGAAACGCCACCCGCATCCCCCTTAGCAAGCCTACTCAGAGTTAAATACCGTCTGTAAATCATTTTCAAGTAGTTCTCCTTCAAAGAATAACAGGCTGTGAACTTCAAAGTATCTGACAGAGTGTCTTTGGCCTCAGCAACAAAACATGCACACAGGGCTCTCTTTTTTTCCAGCCGGAGCTCACTGGAGCTCAGCTCCTGCACCTCTTAGGTGGGTGACATTGCCATTCTAACAGAAGAAGAAGGGAGAAGCTCGTGGTGAGCTCTGGCACCTCTTTTTCTAGAAAAATACCACCAGGTGCCTCCAATCCACTTGAAACCGCTGTGTGTACAAAGCCTAGGGATAAGTAGATAACAATATTTGGCAGGGTCTTTTCAGATTTGATGTTTGACTGTGAAACCACCTGCACATCAACCTTCTGTTGATGGGGGCATATCAATACAGACTTTTATAGATCCTGACTAAAGTTGTGCCTCTCACACCAATCTGCCAAAATCTAGGTATAATGAATGCCTACAGCCATGGGCTCTCTCTCTCCATTAGCCCATTGTGATCTGAGAAGGACAAAATCCAGAAAGACCTGCTTCTTTGATCTTATGTGTCTGGCTTTACAATGGCTCAAATAAGTGCCATTGAAGTCACTGGGGCTTCAGAGCAGATACAAGGCTACTCTGCTAGACTTCTAATGCATTACGCCACCCCCACAACTCCTAGCATGCAGCAGAGAGTTTGGACACACAATTGTGTGCAGTGATCTTTGCTGGGAGAGTGGCACTGAACAGAGGAGCCCCAGAAGGCATCATAAATTTAGAAAGGGAATTTTGAAGTTTGGAGAAGCTCCAGATTATAGGAGCTGCTGCTTTAAGAAAGAGTGAGAACCACAAAGGAAGCAAAACAGCAATTGCATCAAGGGAACATAGAGTCAAAGCCCAATCTTGTGTATTAGATTTACAGAGTAATCCTATGCATGTTTACTCAGAAGCAAGTTTCGCTATGTTCAATGGAACTTGCATCCAAGTAATGTAATAGTCTAATTAGCATAATTAGTTACACTAATTAGGGTTAGATAGTCACAGCTTTGAAATTCAGTGCCAGCTATTTGCTTGCATTTGCATGAAGTTAATCCTGGCCTGACAATGAGTGAATATGCAAACAGTGGCAATTTCTGTGCCCATTTCGGTTTGGATTGGAATTATCCAACTTCCATAATCATGACCTTAGGTATTCCTCCATATGATCATTGGTGAAAAAGATGCAGAAATGGCAACTTTCATTTCTTTGAAAATTATCTAAAGAGACCCTACAAAATTTCAAGGTCCATGCAATGTTTGCCAGAGACTTTGTGTTTGTGTGTGGCATATATGTACTCATGTTATGCATTTTAAGTTAGTGGAAAGAGAGGTGTGGAAGAGAAATTTCTTACTCTCTCATAGCAGAGTTAAGCAATTGCTCCAAACACATTAAAACTTGGTTAGATTTACACCTGCCCTCATCACATTTAAATGACTGTTGCCCACCAAAATACTTAGGCTAGAATAAATCACAGACACTTAGCTTAGCAAATAAGTGAATGTTTTACTCACAAAGTTTCCAGAGGTTGCAGCAAATAAGTCTCCATCCTATGGCAGTAAAGCAAAACTAGGGGAGGGAGTTCCAAATGACATAAAAAGTAAAGTCCTTATAAAAAGGATCATACAATCTTTGGGTTAGCAAAAACACAGGCTATAAAATCCCAGGATCAGCTGGGCTGGGAGCCAAAGCCGCATGGCTCCTTCTTTGCTTGTTCCAGGGAAAGTGGGGAGCAGAGGCTGATGAGGGCCTGCAAAACCCCATCCACTGTCTTATCTTGAGCTCAGGGCTCAGGTTAACCCTTTCATGCATGTGATTTTAAATCAGTAACTGTATATTACAACAAAAACTGCCATTGACTGTAACATTGCTTGATTTCCTCCTCTAGCCCCATTAACCTGCTTAACTCATCTTACATACTGAGATTCAGGCTCAAAGCAGAAACAATTTTCTCCTGAACTTGGAGCTTTCCCTGAGGAGCTCAATAATTTCATTTTTTAAAAAAAAAATATGCATTTCCCTTCTATAATTATTAAGTGATTTGAATTTTGGGAAATTGAAGAGCAGGATGGCCCAAGGATACACTTAAGAACAAAATGAATTGGAAGGAAATGACAGCCAAAGCAGACAAGACACTGTTCATGTAATTAGTAATTAATGGCTTATATTTTTAAAAAAAAATCAGGCACTTGCAGGCGGCGATATATGGATTGGGACCTGGCATGCATTCCTCTGATGCAGTCCAATTAGCTCCAATAGGAACTCCCCCTTCCTTGCTGCAAATTGCACTAGAACAAACTATGGATGTTTTCTTATTGGTGGAATGCCAGAGCTTTTGTACTTCTTTTTTTAAAAAAAATATTATTATTATAAAATTTTATTTACACAAAAAACATAGACATGAAACAAAATTCTTTTCTTGCTAATTATCAATGAAAATAATGATCTGTGGCAAAAACTTTGTTGAACTCATTGGGACGTTCCTCCATTGGACTTATAATATATCTAGGAAACAGGGCAACTGTTTACTAAATGAAAGTAATCTTCTGATTTTAACTATGAGACAGCAATGCTAAGTCATATGGAAACAGAGGCCCTCACATTTTTATCTGGCTGCACAATGTACAGACAGATGCAATTAAGCATTAAGTCATGTTTATCTGACTGCAGGAAAGGGCATTTCTACGTGCCCATTAAGCAATGTGGGTGGCTCACCTAACCATTAACAGGGCAAATCTCTCTCCTTGTGCTTAGATGCTTCATTAAGGCATAGCTAAGTGATGGTGTAGCTTGAATTCCTAAACAACTGTAACAAGCCTAAGGACTTATTTTCACAATCAAAAGCCAAAAGTTATCACTCCAGCCAACCCTTGAAGAGATCTAGCCTTCTATTGTATATAATTAAATATTGGGATGAAAGAGAGATTAAAAGAATCTAATACTGCCTATGTATTGTGCTGTGTTGTTAAACGCCCCTCTTAACTGGTGTTAACTTTTGAACCACCTCTGGTACAGTTGTACCTCAGAAGTCAAACAGAATCCGTTCCGGAAGTCCGTTTGACTTGCAAAACGTTCAGAAATCAAAGCGTGGCTTCTGATTGGCTGCAGGAAACTCAAGTTTTCTTTTGTCTTCCCTATTTCTTCCGACCTTCAGCATCGTGAAATGGCCTGAGTGCTAATATTGTGGGAGAGGGAGAAAGAGTTCTAGCTATGCACTTTGGCCACACCTAATTTTATACATCTTTATCATTCCACCTCTTTCTCTAAATTAAAAAGGCCCAAATGCTGTAGCCCTTCCCTCACAGGAGGATTGCCTCAACCTCTTGATCATTTTGATTGCCTTTTTTTCTGAATCTTTCCCTACTCACTAATATCCTTCCTGAGGTGAGGCAATCAGAACTATACACAGTATCGGAAGCAGCTGCCAATGCCTAACCATAAATAGATAACACCACAGTTGTTGTCTACAAGCAAGTTGCGCCTCTTCCCATAGGAACCTACGCGGTCCCTGAGATCATCTTCCAAGGCCCTTCTTTGTGTGCCTCCTCCTCAAGAGGTAGGGAGGGTGGCAACACGTGACCAGGCCTTCTCTGCAGTGACTCCTTGTCTATGGAATGCTCTCCCTGGGGAAGTTCGCCTGGCGCATTCATTGTACACCTTTAGGCACCAGGCAAAAACGTTCCTTTTTAACCAGGCCTTTGGTTGATCTTATTGACATCCAATTCCTTTTTAGCATGTGGCTTTTCTTTGGGGGGGATTATTGTGTTACTGCTTTTGGTGTTATTTTATATGTTTTGGACTTGTTGTGAACCGCCCTGAGACCTCCGGGTATAGGGTGATGTATAAGTTAATAATAATAATAATAATAATAATAATAATAATAACAATAATAATAATGGTGGTGATGTCCTGTGTGGCCTAAATTCAAAATTTTAAAAAATAACAACACCCACATTTATTTAAGCCCAAAACCTGGGAACACTAAAGAGTGATCCATTCACAGGGGAGTTTCTATCATGCTATCCATTTTCCCCTACTGCTGTGTCTCATTTTCTTAGCAGTTGATTAGAACCCATTTGGTTCCACTGGGATACACCCAATGACACTCCCCTGATAAACAGATATACAGGAGAGATAAAAGAAAATAACATATCACTGGTGGTGCTTAGAAAGTTGTTAAAACCACATATTCAACATCCACTTATCTTTTATGTATACAGATATTTGTTGTGATAAATGGCCCATTATGAAAAGTGATTGTCTGAAGGGCTGAAGCAGACTGTGGACCTGCATACTGAGCAAATCCTTTGACCGCTTACTGCTCATCTTTCCTATTATTCGTTATGCTATTCCATTATTTTATGTGCTTCCAGCTTGTCAGCGAAGAGTGCAGGCATAATGGAAACAAATTCAATGCTAAAGACAATCTGCAGCTGACTGCCATGCAGAACTTTTCATGTTTCAAATTAATGTGCCCCGAATGTCCCTCAGTTAACCACACCTCCAGCAAACAGTAATGGCAGCCGCATGGTGTGTGGTGACCAGAGAAGGCTGCATAAGAACATGAAGAGCCTGCTGGATTAAGTCAATGGTCCATCACGTCCAGCACCCTGTTCTCACAGTGTTAAGTAAGCCTAGAGCCATGGTCCCTCCTTTCTCTGATAAAGAGAGTGATAAAGAGCCTGTAGCCCTACATAATGCAAAATTCAAATCACAAAAACCCAAGCATAAGTGCATTTCAGTTTGCAAATTAGTCTGGAAAGTGCAAATCAGATCTGTTCACTTAAAAATACTCCAGCATCCTTAAGTATTTCTGTCCCTCACTCCTTTTATAAGAACTCAAGAGCCTACTAGATTAGGCCAATGTCATACCCTCCAACATGTTGAGTCCCCAAACTGGGATGTGTGTGTCTTCCTGGCCGTGTCCCTGTGTGATTCACGTGACCCATGCAAGATCACAGAGCCCAAAATGCACTCTTTTTTTTGAATACCACACTCCAAAATGCACGATTTGAGGTGTCACAAAAGATCGTAGCCCTGAGAAAAGCACTTTTGGGGGTATGATTGCAGTGCAAAACTGCTCTTGCACAAAAAACCAAGATGGGACACTTTTAGGGTGTGCAATGTGGCTCATCTAGTTCACTATCCTTTTCTTGCAGTAGCCAGCCAGATACCTACAGGAAGCCCAAAAGCAAGATCTGTGTGGAACAGCACTCTTCACTCCTGCAATTTTGAGCAACCAGGATTCAAAGTATTCTCCCTCCAACAGTAGGGATAGAACTCTGCCTGACAATGGCATTCCAAGGCCTGAGGCTGTGTCTTTCCCCAACCTTGTTACCTGAGATCTTTTCATATGGAGATTCCAGGAACTGGGCCTCTGACTTTGTACATGCAGCATGTGGACTTTGTCACTGAGTGATGGGCCTTCTTATTACCACCATCATTTCATTGGTTTAAAAGCATATGGGTCACATATAAGCACAGTGCAGTAGCTCTCTTAAATCTTCCCATTAAATTAGAATACTTTGTATCTCTGATCAGATAATAGTTCATTTTATATTAATTACCCAATCAGTCATGAATTTCCAGAAAGCTGGTCTTACATACTTGGATTTCTTGTATATGTCACAGCGGGAGCCAAGCTACATAGATTTAGCTCTTCTTTCTTTCCCATCCATCAAATTATTGATCCTCCTTGCTTTATATCATTTTTGTTGCCATTCCTCAAATATTGTCTAATTTGTTGACTAGTGGCACACACTTTAAAACTTTGCATCCGCACTCTCCAGTAATCAAGGATCCATTATTGGCTTCCACTATACAACTCTCGTCAACAGCTATTTTTAACATGGTGAGCCATGCGCATTTACTTTGAATGGAGTCCCATCCCTCCTTAAAAATCAGGTTCACAGGTTTGGTTTCACCTGATATCCAGGTGACCTTAGTGGCCAATAGTGTCTCTTCTGACTTAGGTTCTGAAAAAGACAGTCAACAGTAGCAGGGGCAGATTTAGGGCTATCTGAGTGGACGCCATCTCAAAGCCCAGTAAGCTCCATTAGTACTCTCCCAGCTTTGGGAAGGAGGTGGGAGGGCTCTAGGCTCCCGCCAGAGCCCTCATGTCTCCTTCCCAAAGCAGGATGCCTCCTTAACCCCTTTTCAGAAGGCAGCATAAGAGCAGGGAGGGGAGGCCACCAAGTCCGTGACTGACAGTAATGCTTCTGAAAACCAGTTGGTGAAACTCACCAGAGGGGAGAGTGCTCTGGAGCTTTCGTTTTGCTTGTCCATATCTCACAGGCATCTGGTTAGCCACTGTGTGTCACTGGCTCTTAAAGGGTGCACACACATACACACACTGAACAGGCTCACAAAGTGAAGCAGCTGTCACCACCCATGCAGTGGTCATAACATTTGCCTTACGTTTAAAGTCCTATGAAAGTACTATGATTACTTCCCCCAAAGAATTCTGGGAGCTGTAGTTTAAGGGTGTTGAGAGTTGTTAAGAAGCCCCCTATTCCCTTCATAGAGTTACAATTCTCAACCCATAGGGGACACCTAACAACTCTCAGCACTTTTAACAAACAGCATATCCTATAATTATTTGTGGGAAGTTGTGACTATTTAAAGTGATATCATAGTTATTTAAATGCATGGTTTGGATGTGGCCAAGATCTCCATATGGCAACCATCTTCTGAAACACGGCAACCATCTTCTGAAACATATCTCCATACAGCAACCATCTTCTGAAACATGGTACTTCATTCTTCTTGGGAGAACTGCACACCAGCAAGTTTCTTTTCCTACTTTGTGGGCTTCTGTTTCTTCTGCTTATGAAATATTTGCCAAACAAAGAGCAATTTTCTCCTTATGCAGGAGTCAGCTAATTAGCATGGTACCCTGTCATTCTGTCACACTGGCTTGACAAACAATATAGCAGATTAAAGAGTTGCTAATTGGCTGATACTGTTAGCAGCAATTTCACAGTGCTAATGTACCAAGAAAACATTAAAAAGTTGCTTTGATCAGAATATGTGGCTGGGAGATGGTGGTATTCTGAAAATGAGTCTTGAAAGAATAGTCCGTAAGAGTAATGTTATGTGATGTGGAAAAACATGCATTATGACTCGGAGAGACTGGAAACATGGTGAAAGAAAAGATAAAGTGTGAACACAATGATATAATTTGGGGATGTAACAGAAATAAATCATGTCATTCACACCCACCCTGCAATGAAAACTTTCACAACTTGAAAAGCTATTCCAGTACATATTCCAAATCCCATATGTTGTGTGTGTGTGTGTGTGTGTGTGTGTGTGTGTGTATGATGAAAAAGTTGCTGAGAAGCCCAAGGCAGTTTCTTTTATTATTCTAGAGAACTGGAGAATGGTTGTCAGTTGTCCTCCAATTGGCTAGGAGAATAAAAGAAACTTGAGATCATAGATGTATGAGTATTAATTTTTACTCAGGGCTGTGCTCTCCACCCCATCTTGGAACTGGATTACTTTAGAATAGAGCTCTACCGAAATCTGTCCTCCAGTTTCTTGGATGTTTTCTTCCTCTGTGAGAGAGACTCTTCTATTTTCCCACCTCATTCTCATGTCACTTGAGAGTTTCTTTAGAATTTCAGTCAGCACTGGGTTTTGAGCTTACCTTATCATTGTGAGGTAGCCATGGAAGGGGTGTGTATCTTTCCTTCTAGTAAACATCTCGCTGTTTTTTGGTGCTTCTTGATCTGAAAGAAAAATGTTCCATGGGAGGAGATACCCTATGAAGTCTTCCCCTGGTCTTGGAAATGCAGGCACCAGAGAAGATGCAGAGTGCAGACCAGTGGCAAGAAGATTTGTAAAATGGAAGAAAGGCCATCTCAAAAGTAACTTAAATGCATCAAAGAGCCTGCAACTGCAATCCTGAGAATTTCACCAAAAATTTATCTCCCCTTTGGTAAGTTTTGGATGGATGCAATTTATCTTAGTGATGGATATAGAAGGGTTGGATGGGGGGAAACAAAGGAGATACTTTGGGACATCATTATTTTGGAAATAAGCCAAGCTATTTCGTCCACAAATCGGGAGGGGGAGCGCTGGCTCATATCCAAGCCAATCCTACTACATTCATCTTCAAGCTGCCACTGCATCCTCCTCCTCCTCCTCTCTCATGCACACACACACACACACACACCATAAACTTCCTTCCCCTGATCCATTCAACATTCAAGTTGCTTCCCTTCCCTTGGACCCCAGTTACCTGGAAGTTACCATTGCTCCAGTGGAAGCAAATGGGAGGAAGGAAGGTCTCTCAACTCCTGTGGCTATGCAATTTCTTGGCAACATCTCTAATAATATACATTTAAAAGCACACGGTAGTAATAGTCCAATATAATGGGCTACCACACAAAAATATGCAATATATAAATGCACTGCCTCATTTTGCACAAGTTTGTGAAACAGGGAGCAAGTGTTTGTGGGAGAAAAATAGGACTAGCAATTGAACTAACACTGCAGATGGTGGATGGGCACATGGATTCTGCTGCCAGTCAGTGTGGACAAATACTTAGATGGACCAATGGTCGGTATATGGCAGCTTCCTACGTTCCTGTGTTTGATGCTGTGGATTCCAGGGAAGTCCTCTGTGGGTGCCCACATAGCTGCATCCACAGATGAAGATAAAAACTGAGTCTTTTTTATCCTTTGCTCCAAATTATTCTGTGTCTTGTGATTAGCAAAACGGTTCTCTTTGGGGAAACCATGCATTTCAGCTCAAAAGAAGAGCCTTGCAACATTTCCACAGAATTTGGCAAAATGGGACTTGTGTTCCTGTAGCAGAAGATAGAGCACTTTGGCAATGCAATCTACTGAGATCATTTCCCAATTGTTTATTTGTTTGTTAACAGTGAATGACAAGTATGCATGTATATATGCCATAAGATGTGATTAGCAATTAACTTTTCTTCCCTTCACTGCTCCGTACTAATACTAAATGATTAATCCTAAGCAAACCTTCTAGCATGATGATTGGCTATGCCAAATAAGAGTTCTTGAACCTGCAAAGAGAAATCAGGAGAGTGGAGCACTGCAAATAATGGTGCTGAAGTCCTTGATGGGAAGATACGAGTGTGACCACTTTGCTGATTGGAATGAAGAGATTTCACTTGACGCCAGCCAAGAATCTGCCAATGAAGATAATATTGGTTGCATAATGAGTCCTATCAAGAGGCTGAAACTAAGTGCTGATGTCGATAAGAGTGGAAACCACAGTGAACCAAAGTGTCCCAGTAACACAAAGCATTGGTCATTGATAGAGGATAAGGGACACTAATGGTCTATCTGTCTCCTTGACACTAAAGCCACTTTGGAAGATACTGTGGGCCTCAGACAATTCTGGGGAGGTGGGGAGTTTTTTCAAGCAGTTATTTCTTGGAACTCAACCAGACTGGTAAAGAAAAAGCAATTTATATGTATACCTGCGATATAACATTGTGCCTCCAGATGGCACCGTGGAGTCCCATTTTTTGCTACCTGTTTTCCCTGTTTAAATTTACAATGTGTTTAACTGAAATGCTTGCTTCTTTGATGTGTCTAGATCCAGCAAATGTTGTTTGTTTGTAGAAAAATTATTAGTGTTGGACTGGGAAGGTGTCAAGGGAGCTTAGTGGTTGTATGGAGTGGGAAGGGGTAACTAGGGTGTTAATGTGGAGACAGTGGCAGAGGGGTTGGTGACTGGAATGAGCAGGGATGCAGCCCCTAGTAGGTACATGTTGGGGTTTTTTGACTACGTGCCATTCTGTGCAGCTTCACACAGAGTCAATTAAGGGTTGGCCAACAGCCAAGGATGACTGAGCAGAGAGGAGTTATCTGCCTGGATATATGGGACCCTGGAAACAGCTTTACCATTGGTTGAAGTCTCACACAGGCATGGTGACTTATGACCTTAATGACTGGATAGTTTGTTGGTCAGTGTGGAGTCTGAGAGTCATTTGGAGTTTGTTAAGAGAGAGCTAGTTAAGATCTGTATCTGTTCTGTTCTTGTATATGGTAACTTGAAGTCTGCTGTAAATAATAAACACCTATAAGTAACCAAGTTACTAAAAGCAGCATCTGGTTCCTGCCTTGTCCATTCTGCCTGCAACTGATTGCTTTCTGGAACTCTGCATTTGCTCTGCTAAGATCTGGCTAAGGTCCTGCAAAAGGTCAAAGTTGCAAAACACCAACAGTACATATATTTCTTTCTGCGTTTCTCAGTGTTAACACTGTTAGCCATTCTGGAGTCATGTCTACTGGCAGTAATAATTTCAAAAGAACTTCCCCCCACCCGCATATTAGTGAGTTGTGTATGTATTTTTCCTCTGCAACTTACAGTTGTTGAAGGCAATGCAACTGTGGTGTCCTATCAATCTTACGGATGACAGACATTTTTATTAAGGCAGAGCAAGCCTGCCTTCCATGACAAACAAACCACCCCAGTTTGTGGGATTTCTGCGTGCCAAGCAAATGTCCTTCCTCTGAATGAATCGGCAAAGTCAAACCCACACATCACAACTTAATGTGAGATGAAACATGAACATAATTCTCAACAGGCTCACGAGACGTGACAACGACATAGGTACTACCTGGAGAGAAAGCTTAGCAATGTTCCAAAGAAGAGAGAGGCAGGAAGGGCAGGAACTTTTTTGTCAGCAATGAGAATGCCTGTAATAAATAGTTAAAGTCAAATAATTATTTAAATTTTTTTATTATACATGCTTGGAGAGAAAGAGATAGATGTACAGCAGAAATGCAGACAATAATATATTTAAACAAACAGATTATTCAGCCTGACTTGGATCACATCCACAACAAGCCAAAAATATATTTGTTGCCTGTCGCTGAGCTACAATTCCCAGTAGTACCCTTAACAGACTAGAGTTCCCAGGATTCTTTGGGGGAAGACATGGCTGTTATGAGATGGGATCACCTCGTGGCTTCAGTTTCTGAACTGTTGGCAAAATAGCATGATTATAATCAAAATGGTAATATGCATTAATAATAATTCTTACCATACAATGGTGTTTTGTTTTGTTTTTAAAAAAGAAACCATTGAAAGTGCTTAACTTACATTATCATTGTAATTCTTACAGCAAATCAGTATAGACAGGTCAAGGTCCATTATCATGCTAATACTATTTCAGAGAATGTGAGGCCACCTGCCTGGCCGTGGCTCTTCCTGGCATCTTGCCTGGCAAAGCTGAGTTTTCCCTATCCTTACTCTGTGTGCTGATGTGACTGTCTTAAACCTCACCTCACTTGCCAGAAAGGCTTAAAGTCTGCACCAAGTCAGTAAGATCTGCTGCTTGTTAAAATTCTGTAAATTAGAGATACAGCTTGTAACTGCTGATGAAAAAGTATTCTATGTGTCATGGAAGGCTTAGATTCTGAGCCTGAAAGCAGGAGTAGGAAACATGGGCATCTGCAAGGGGGGTGGGGGTGGGACAGTTGCCCATCCCATGGATGAATATGTTTCTAGCGTTTGTAGAACCTGAGGTATGAGTCAAAATATAATACAAGCATTTTTCTTCTCAAATTGTTTTGTAAGGAAAAACTAACCTGCTCTCCAATTTCAGGGCTTTGCTTTCTTCCTCTGGAAAAGTTTCTGCCCGTGGTGAAGAACTTCTTTCTGCCCAAGGTTCTCATTCCATTCTGGGCAACTTTCCTGTGGCAGATGGGGTCAGAAACAAAAGTTGTTGGAGCAACTCACCTTCATTATACTTTTTTAAGGTAGGCTAATTTCCACCCACCCACACACCCTTCTCTATATGCCATCCAAAAAAGCAAGGAACAGTTTCAGAGTTCACACTGCAGCAAGGCAAAAACAGGGCATTAATGTGGACCAGTGAGGCTGATGGCCTGGGGACATAAGGAGATCATTTCAACCAGATGCATATGGAATGCCCAAAAGGCAGGTCCTGAGGCCACAGCACTCTACCCACTTGTAATTCCCAGAAACTTGCATTCAGAGGCATACTGTCTCTGGAAGGGGAACACAACCATCATGGTTAGTAGCTATTGATAGCCTTATCCTCCATGAATCTGCCCAATCCTCTTTTAAAGCTTTCCAAGTTGGTGGCCATCACTACAACTTGAGGCAAACAAATTCCATGGTTTAACTATGTACTTTCTTCTGTCTGTCCTGAATCTCATTCAGGCATGAGTGTACGCAGCCTGGGGTAGAAACCTATGGGTGAGATAGGAAGGCCTGAAAGTCTACATTTAGCCCCAGGCCTGAGGTTCCCTTCCCCTGCCTTAGAGAATAGACCAGTCAGGAAGCTTGACAAGAACTTTATGTTATCTCTCTTGAAGAAGAAGATCCAGATGATGCAGTGGTGGTCCAGTTGCCACCTTGTGGCTAAACAATATAAATGACATTGTCCACACATTATGTCTCCCAAGACCACTATTGTCTTAGCGGATGAAAATCTAGTCATTGAGAAACTGGGATATTTCCTGTTAGAGACACTAATGGGATGACTTGGGGCTGTGAGCAAAAGACACATCTGAACTGTGCTTTAATCTAAACTTCATTTGGTCAATACAGCACATGTTTGCCTCTCAGATTTAGTACATGCTAATTGTCGAAGCATCTTTGTTAATCATTATTCCTTGAGTATGTTATTTTAATATGTAACCTGAGAGATAACTCATATACTCCAGGATTAAAGCTGATAAACACACACAGAGATGTGTAAAGCTTATTCATGGCTTTTTCCTCTGCAATGAATCATTTTGATTAAAGCTAATCAAGCCTTTTTGTGCCACCCAAAGGTTCTGTTCACCAGACTTTCTCTGAAATTCTCTCTTCCTGCTTCAATGGAGGCTGGAAGAAACTGTCAACGTATTTTGGAATCTGTTCTGTCTTTCATGATGTTTGAATCCTTAAGAGGATGGATACAGGCCTCGCTCGACCCCAGATGTAGAGGAGCTACTTTTTATAAAAAGCACAGGAGCATAACAGGGTTAACTGTAAAGTAGCTTTAAATGTTTATCTGAATTTCAAGCAAAACTCCTGGCCAACATGGTAAAGCATCCATGGCACAGGCTGTATCCTGACCACCTCACTCAAAATGGTCTGAGGGAGGACCTTTTACCTGTTTTCAAAGTGAGGCAAGGTGGAGAAGTGGGGGCGAAGGAGAGGCCCTCTAGAACAGTGGTATTCAATTGGTGATTGGGTCCACGTAACCCACCCAGGAGATCAGTGGCACTATTCACCATAACAAAAACAACCAGAATTTTTGAAAGTAAAGGGTCCATGGCTTGGCTTTTGAAAAACAGGGGGTCTGCAGTAGTTAGCTAATTGGGAAACACCAACTAGTACTTAGGTAATTGGGGAGTCGCCAATTTACTGACCCGCATACCTGCCGCATGAGGCAGCTGTTTCAGTTTACCTCATGCCACAACCCATGACCCGAAAGCTCAAAGTGACCAACTAGCCATGGTCTGGGCTACTTTAGTTTGTCAGTAAATCTTAAATGGTGCTGGAAATAGGAGGTCACAGTACATAGATGAGATCAGTCATCTGTTACAAGTAGAGGTTGATTTTTAAGTCAGGGTTACTGTTGTGTATGGTAATGGGTTAAGTCAATGCGCTAGCTGAGCTTTTCCTTCAGTATAATAAAGTTTATAGTGCCCAAACACTTCCTTGGGCCCCATGCAAAGTTGTACAGTCATACCTCGGGTTGAAGTAGCTTCGGGATGAATATTTTCGGGTTGCGCTCCACGGAGACCCGGAAGTAACAGACGCTCAAAACGATGTCACACGCATGCATGGAAGTGGTAAAACACGACCCACACATGCGCAGACACGCAGTCACGTCTTACGTTTACTTCAGGATGCGAACGGGGCTCCAGAATGGATCTCGTTTGTACTCAGAGGTGCCACTGTATAACAATCCCTTACCACTGCCCCCTCCAACAGAACTGCTTAATCCCTTTTCTATTTTGAAAAAAAAATACTTTAAAGTCCTTGTCTGTTCTGAAAAAGAATGTAGATAATTGATTTGTGTCCTTCAGCTTCTTTTAGAATCCTTTGTTTAAGCGCCTTACATTTCTGGCTGCCTAATTTGTATTTATAGCCAGACAGGGCAGCATGGCATGTATATATTTTAATTATACACAAGTGTGCAGTGCCCTTTGATTCTGACTGGCTCCAGACAACTCACAAAATCTGGACACTGCATATAGATGTGGAGAAATAAGTCTGTCAAAGCATAATCAAGCATGTTCTGCAATTTAGTCTCATAGTTTTTCTTCAAAGTAAATGGCTTGCATCCCAGACTGGTCCCCTGTAGAATTTCAGGCCTCTTTAAAGTGTGGCCATTGCCCTGCATGCTTTGGCCCTACAATGCAATTGCTTCTCCTGCTCCATTGTTGTTTTGGCACCTGTTAGGATGCCATTCCCCATCTTATAAGGATCCCAATGAATCAGGGATTCCATATTGAGTATGCTGAGGTCATAGTTTTATATAGTCGATTGGATTTGGATATGTGGTGACACCACTGGGAGAAAATGAAATCTATTTAGAGTGTATCAATGCCACCTGGACTGATTTAATGGGAACACTTAGTGAATGATGTTAGTCTCAGATCTGGCTCTGTACTGATGTCATGGGGGCAAATGAAGCTTATTCAGAGGGTAATGTGTGAACATTTTCATCCTCTTCCACAACAACAACCAGAAAATTGCTTAAACGTATCAACCATGACAAAAAAAATTCACAAAATGCATGGCCTTACTTCTAATTTTTCAGATTTTGTTTTAAAAGACTTATTTAGCTGACCTTTATCATCAAGAACACTGCTGAGTATTTCCCTCACACTGAGACTGCTCTTTTAAAAAATGCAGTTCTTTGTTTTACCTTGTATCACAGCAGACAGTGAAGGTTTTAAACGAGACAGAAAAATTAAAATAAAACACAGAGTCAATATATAACTAGGTAGGAGGGAATAGAAAAATTATCTCCTGGCTAAAGCTTTGGCTACGAAGCTCTGTGGGCAAAGAAAACTAAGTGGTGAAGGACGATGTCACAAAAAAATATGGTTCTGCATGGAAAGCTTGTGATTGCCAAGCCAATGAGAAATGAAATAATCTCAAAAAAAACCCAATCCAATTGAAATATGATTAATGTTTTCTAAGTCCCTAGAGATCATTTAGTGAAGGGCACAAAATATGTGTCATATGCCTCACTGTTACAATCAATTAAACATGAGAAGACAAGATAATAAGGGCAATTAACAGCATTTGTACCAGGCAAGGGTTATAAAAATTAACAACAGATCATCATTAATTGTGTTACTTTTACGTAATGTTCTCTTGGACAGGTTGTAAATGGATGGTTAGTAAAAAGAAAAGGTCAGGCAGGAACCGCAGCAGATCCATTTGCGTCTAAGCAGAGTATGAGAAACAAAACCAGAAGGTGGCCAAAAAATGCATTAGTACAATATTATGAACAAGTATTAGACTACGCTCTGAGATTATTGGAAATTTAAGTGGATGGTTTTTCAAAGACATAAATGTCGCCAGTTGCACAGGAACGTGTTCTCATTGAATGGTTTAAAAAAACGATCAAGGTGCTTGAGGGCCAAAACAGAAATTACACCACAAGAAAAACCTGTGTGTTTCAATGTGCTCCATGCCAAATTCCTAAATAGGAGGAAGATTTAAACTATAGCACAGCAGAGGGAGGCAGGAAAAGTTGTTGAACCATTCAATTGCTTGAATTCACCTCTCCTTCAAAAGAAAAACAAATCTGCCTCCTCTCAGCTTCTTCTCTTGGCTCTACCAGGAGACAAATATTCAGGGGAATAACTTACAGGGCAGCAGTTAGGGTCAACATCTGTGCTGCACTTTAAATTGCCTACACAGAAAGGAATTCAGCAGCAATCTGATTCTGATACATAGCTGTTCCGCCATCACATCTATGCTGGTGATCCTTTGACCACACTAAAACTGAAAGGATCACTCAAGCAGTGACTTTGAATATTGGGTTATATAATGAGGATGGAACATAGGAAGCTGCCTTATACCAAATCAATCATTGGTCCTAAGCTAGATTGCCATGGCCTACACAATGGCTGGCGCCAGCAATCCATGGTTTCATACAGGACTGGTGACATTATATGTCTGACTCCTGGTTGAGGCCAATTGGGCCTCTGTAGCATGAGGACAACTAACATCACTCCTCTGGATGATCTCTGGAAAGTAAGTGCTCAAGTGGTTCTTAAAGTATCCTGGACCCAAGTTGTTCAGGGCTTTGTATATCAGCACAAGAGACTTGAACATGCAGAGATGCACACCCTGAATGCTGGAGTCACAGGAGAGCTTCTCATCATTACTGCCATGATAGAGCAGGAGACCAGTTGCTGTGGCCACAGGGATGCTCTCTTAGGTTCTGTGGAAAGCTGCTGGTAGCATGCAGAGTTTGCCAGATTTCTTTTAAAACTAGCGCACCATAACTCAGAAGGGCTTGGCTTTGGTGGGAGAACATAGCTTGGAAACTAAGAAGAAGCAACCTACGGGACCGCCTCTCCTGGTATGTCCCACAGAGAAATTTACGGTCTTCAAATAAAAACATCTTGAAGGTCCCAGGCCACAGAGAGGTTAGGCTGGCCTCAACTAGAGCCAGAGCTTTTTCGGCTGTGGCTCCAATTTGGTGGAACACTCTGTCACAAGAGACTAGGGCCTTGCGGGATTTGACATCTTTCCGCAGGGCCTGCAAGACAGAGCTGTTCCACCAGACCTTTGGCCAGGGCACAGCCTGACTCCCTCCTTCAGCAACCTTCGCGGAGCTCTGGCCCAATGGTTGCCATTGGTTTGATTTGAATTAATTTTATAATGAATGATTTTAGAGTGTTGTGTTGTGTTGTACTGTTGTACTGTTTTATTGTTGTTAGCCGCCCTGAGCCCGGCTTCGGTATTATTATTATTATTATTATTATTATTATTATTATTATTATTCCTTCAGCCCTTTTGTGGTAAGAGTCAAGGTGAGAGCAATGAACACCCCAGACCCTGGCATTGTTTGTAGTTGCCCTGCAACAGAGATGGGAAAAGTGTGGCCTCTGATTGTTATTAAATTTCAATTCTAACATCCATGACCATTGGCCATGACAGTTGGGGCTGATGGGATTTGGAGTTCAACTTCTGAAAGAAAACAGGTTTCCTCTTCCTGCCCTACAACCATTTCCTCACAGATGGGAAGGGGTTATGAGATAATAACCCTTTCCTGATTATAAAATGTCTATCTTATTTTAATTCTGTATGACACAGAAGGTGCTGTGTAACTTGAATTTCCAAGCCATTCCTGACCTTGCTAGCTATAAATAACAACTTTTCATACTGTATTGGTAGATAAACTGATGTGGGCTGACACAGGAGTGATACTGAAAGGACATCAAGCTGTCATGTTTTGGTTTTCTTTCCTTAAAATAATAATAAAAAGAAGAGCTTGGGGCACTTTTAAATTGCCTTAAAAAGGGAGCAGATTTTTTGACGTTCTTCCTAATTTGCCACATCACAACGTGAAAAGAGTTTATGGTGAGTTCAAGAATCAGAGGACACAAAGGGACATCTGAGAACATTAATGGTACCGAGATGCACAGAATGATCGGGTGAAGGACCGTTGTATACTGAAA
Organism: Podarcis gaigeae; assembly: GCF_964106915.1. NCBI lineage: Eukaryota > Metazoa > Chordata > Lepidosauria > Squamata > Lacertidae > Podarcis > Podarcis gaigeae. Next base: position 82,306,897 of record NC_139681.1, on the reverse strand, counting down.
AATCAGAACTGGAGTCCACAGGAAGTACTGAACTAGCAACCCGAAAGATATCAGGCAGGAATTCAGCCTGCAAACCACAAACCAGATCTCGTCAACGAAGGGAACCACTGAAGTAAGTCTCTTTGCACCCATAGGCCATAGCGGGTCATGTGATACTCCCTAACCCCTTACAAAGCCTGGGAGGGAGACTCTTTACTTGGTATGGGTAGCTAGGAGATAGGAACAGGAAAATCTGTCAGTTTTGGTTACTCTCCATTGCTAATTTTCCCACTCTTAAGTTCAGTTCTCTTTGTTTCCACATCAGTCTGTGATGATAATGATAAAAAACCCGTATGAAAATTCATCAGATTTTCAGTGCTAATTTCTCCCAATGTACACATTTTTGTGTTTATTTACTTATCTATTATTTCCATTTTATAGGCTGTTTACAATCTGAAGGTCTTGAAGGGTTTTTTTAAAAAATAAAAATGCATAAATATATACAAACATGATAAGTGCAATAAAAATGGTGTCAAATGATTTACATAAAAAACAATACAAATACAGAAGCAATGTTTGAACATTGTACATTAAGAGAGCCAGTGTGGTGTAGTGGTTAAGAGCAGTGGACTCGTAATCTGGTGAACCGGGTTCACGTCCCCGCTCCTCCACATGCAGCTGCTGGGTGACCTTGGGCTAGTCACACTTCTCTGAAGTCTCTCAGCCCCACTCACCTCACAGAGTGTTTGTTGTGGGGGAGGAAGGGAAAGGAGATTGTTAGCCGCTTTGATACTCCTTAGGGTAGTGATAAAGCAGGATATCAAGGCAAACTCTTCATCTTCTTCTACATTAACACAATATCCAGTACAGTGGACCCTCTGGATACGAACTTAATTCGTTCCGGGGGTCTATACATACCCCGAAAAGTCTGCATCTAGAAGCGCCGCTTCTGCACACACACACAGTGCAATGGAGCACCTTCATGCATGTGCACGGAGCACAGAGCACTTCTGAGCATGCATGAAGCACACAGAATGCTTCTGCTCTTCCGGGCTTGCTGCATTCGCAACCCGAATGTTACCGGCACGTTACGTGAAGGAAACGTAACCCGAGGATCCACTGTGTAAATAAAGTTAGAGAGCATCACAAGGCATTCTAATGTAAAATTTTCACCAATTTGACACATCTTACTCATACAGCCACTCACCCAGTCTCACTCACCATCTGTTCCAAGAACCGCTATGGTCATTCACTACCTGAAAACATTATCTCTATCAATCAACCACTCATACTCAACAATATTAAAACCCACATACAAAGGATCACTGCCAAGCACACTGTCCCCATCTCTGAAGCACTAATGGACTCAAGACCCACACCCACTGAAGTACTTAATGCTCCTCTCCCATCTCTCACCTGAGGGGTGCTATGTTCTATACCAGTTTTATGACACTCACTCCCAATGACAAGCAGAAGTTCCTCCCCGTTCGTGGAACATTTGCATACAACAGCTCTAATATGAATGGGCAAGGCCCAGTTCATGAGAGTCCCATGCTTGCACTGGATCCCAAGAGAGCTTTTGTATCACAGTGCTAATCCTTAAAATGTAATCAGAGTTCACACTTCTAAATATAGCAAAGGTTTTGCATTCTCTAGGGCAACCCCTTTACAGTGCTATCTTGAATCCATGCTCATGGATAAGTTTTATGACTGAAAAATCAATATTCTACTATTAGCATTAAAGATAATAACCCAAACTTAATTTTTTGCACTAATACAAAGAATTACGAAGAAGGTACATCTCAGCAAATGTCAAAATCAGAATCTGTTAGACTCCCGACAGCTTTCTGCTACCGAAAAATACTTGCTAATATGCTCACCTGGTGCACAGTGTGACAAGAAAATCCTTACTTTATTTGGTTGTTTCTTTTTTTTCTTTTGCTATGACCTTAGATTACTGTATCTTTATCTACGAAAGCATATATATATATATATATATATATATATATATATATTCTATTTCTGGGTCTGCTTTTGTTACTGAACGTTCTTTTTCTTACTTTAGTTACTGAACGTTTAAAACTTTATGTTTTTTTAAAAAAATAATATTTTAGAATTCCAAGCAATGAAATTTCAGCTTAATAAAATGCTTTAATGAATTCTGGGGGGGAAATTCATCTGGTCTAAGAATACATTTAAAACAAAATATATCTTTTTGATTGTTTTCACAGTCCACTTGTACTGGTGATAGGAGACCTTGCTAATCTCAGCTTGTAATTCTGGTCACTACTCTTGGGTTTTCAGGGTCCAATTTAATGCTTCCTAAAAGTTTGCCTCAAACTGGATGGCTAGGTTTCCTGCTTCACAGTCCTTTATTCTCATCATTCTTTAAGAAATACATATCTTAGGAGGGGAAAAAAACCCAAAATATAATACAGATTAGTATGAAATCCTTTAAATCACAAATAGAAAAGCTTAAATTCCTCTGACCAAACACTGAAAAATCAGGTTTTATTTTGGAGACTGACAGATTACAACAATTAATTAAAAAATAAGAACTATTTGTTATATAGTCCCCTCCATTTGAAGGGGTGTCAGAAAACGGTCCTTTATTTGCTGGGGCCATTTATTCATAGGGCTGCCCAGTCCAAGTCCAGTTTAAATATTTCTTTTAAAAAAAAACTCTAAGGGAGATCATGCAGTTGTCCACCAGCCTAGACAGTAAACCTGACAGGCACACCGGACTCCTATAGTCAGATGTATTGTTTGTATAATTTGATTATAGCAATTTTTTATAAATATGCAACTCCACATATCTATTAGCATACTCAAATCTTATGCAACTCTCTGTGTTCTTTTATCCTCATGGCCATTGTACTTCAAGCATGCTAAAACTACCCAACATACCTATAGAAAGGTCCCCCCTGGACTAGGAATGAGCTAACTGAACAGCCTTACAAAATTAATAATGCAGGGAAGACTTGAGCAGAAATAGAGAGGAAACCTTATAAGCTTCCCTTTATATTTAGGTGGCACTGAATTTACATACTGCACACCCACACCAAAATACTCTTGATAGACAAAATGGGAGAAAAATGCTTAGGCAATGCAACCTCTCTCAGGTGTGTAAGAGGTGCTCTTGTAAAACTATCCTCAGGGGTTGTCTAGTCAACATTTCCGTTCCTCTATCTTGAGCCAGCAAGTAAGAAAACCCTGTCATTGCAATTTGTCACACATTTTGTGAGGATGCATGCTATACAGCTAAAGTACCATCTCCTTGGCCCAGAGCAATACTGGATGCGGGTGATACAAGAAGGGGGAAATCCTTCATATAATGAAAGGCAAGCACCGTTTTTAGGAAAAGGAGAGAGAAAGAGCGCGAGTAAACCCCTACAAATTGACACCCTACCGGTTGTGCTAAGTTTGGCATCATGGTCCCAAAGGTCTACCTGTGAGCTACACAGCCCTTTAAAATGTTGCTACTGGTGTGCTTGCTGCTGTGCCCACTGTGATCGGATGCCACACAGGAAGAAGATCACACAAATAAATGCAACGATTTCCTTGAGATTTACACCCTGCCTTCTCCGAGAGAACAAGCCAGGCCATAGCATAACCAAGAAGGAACTCTACTGCGATGGCATAAACAGTTTGCTGGCAACCTTGCCGCACAATAGATTGTGCAGTCTGCTGCACAATGGTTTTGCAATAGCACAACTGTTGAGCTGGATTCCTCCATTGTGCAACCTTACAACTCACCTGTCCGGGTTGAAGGAGAAAGAACTTGCCCTTGTGAAGACCACCTGGTGGAAACCCTTACACATATGGTTCTTAATTGTAAACTATATGCTGATCTCCGTCAGCAATTTCTAGATCAACTCTGTATCCCCAAATGGAAACCAGAGTTGGAGGTCATACATTTTCTATTACTGGGGAATGATCAGGAGCTCACCAGGTTAGTGGCTAAATATCTCTATTTGGTTTTTTGTCATCGAAATACACTGCAGACGTCTGATCTCCCTGGAGACCTAGAGATGTGACGATAGACTGCTCTGCCTCCTTTTTTTTAGCAAATGTTTTGTGCCACTGGGGAAGTGGTAATTCTGTACTGATTTGTTTTGGATGTTTGTATGTGATGATGAACTCACCTGTTCACCAGTGCAGTACACCTTGCACTAGCAGGTGGAGAACATTGGGTGCAGCCCAAAGTCTTCATTCCCAATTAGTACTGCCTCTGCTGTGCCCCTCTTCTCATGCTGAGGATTACTACCTGTGATGGAGGTTAGACTTCGTGACTGAATCGCTTTTTTGTCCCAGATCTCTCCAGCCTTTGTACAATGCACTTACCGCTGCATCACAATGGTTCTCTCCCATTTTAACTGACATAGCTTCTCCGCAACCCCCTCTACGGGGTTGTGTAGTTGGTTGAGCCCTAGCATTCTTCATAGAACTATATTTCCCATGGTTTCTTGGCATGGGCGTCTTGTTGGATTTTCTTAATATTGATGTGGTCAGTGGCGCTACTCAGAGGTGTGTGTTTGTAATTGTAACCTGCATGGCAGCACATCTGTGAGCTTTTAACAATTCAACACACCTGTGGTATCTTAACAATTTAACTAATTAGCAGGGGGGAGTTTACCTGCTGCACCGAATGCAGCGATGTGATAGAGTAATTGATTATTTTGAAAACTGTGTTTAAGTTGACCAAATGCTTTGTATGGTACTAGCTGGTATAGAGTGGTGAGTTGCAGCTGTTTGATTATTATAAAATAAAAGATAAGCAAAGATTTGTTGGTGTTTAGTCGTTTAGTCGTGTCCGACTCTTCGTGACCCCATGGACCAGAGCACGCCAGGCACTGCTGTCTTCCACTGCCTGCCGCAGTTTGGTCAAACTCATGCTGGTAGCTTCGAGAACACTATCCAGCCATCTCATCCTCTGTCGTCCCCTTCTCCTTGTGCCCTCCATCTTTCCCAACATCAGGGTCTTTTCCAGGTAGTCTTCTCTTCTCATGAGGTGGCCAAAATATTGGAGTCTCAGCTTCAGGATGTGTCCTTCCAGTGAGCACTCAGGGTTGATTTCCTTAAGAATGGATAGGTTTGTTCTTCTTGCAGTCCACGGGACTCTCAAGAGTCTCCTCCAGCACCATAATTCAAAAGCATCCATTCTTTGGCGATCAGCCTTCTTTATGGTCCAGCTCTCACTTCCATACATCACTACTGGGAAAACCATTGCTTTAACTATACAGACCTTTATTGGCAAGGTAAGCAAAGATATTGCAGGCAAGTTTTGATTTCATTGTCCCAGTCGCTACGCAAACTCGGTTGGCGAAGAAAAGTCCAACACGTCAGTCTGTAGTGTGGATGTGTCAACAGAGATTTCTCAGAGCTTATAACTGAGAAGTTGGATCTTCTCAATATTTGGCTTATAATATATGTGGTTCCAGAGGATACATTCAGAAAAATATCTTCTTATTATTTTAGAATAACTTGCATTAATGAAACATCCCTTACAGTCCTTAACAGGCAGATTTAGACTGCAAGTGCCCAGGAGCAAGGATTATGAAGATGCTACAATAGAAAGCCTGAAGCTGTATTTATCATTCAGAGGCTACAGATGTCAAGTAGAGTGGTATTGGGTCTAAAAAGATAAAACTACTGCTTTGTCATTTCTCTATTAGCATTATAATACCTTTGGAAAAAGTAGAAGTTAGTGGATGCATTATGGATTTATGTTAATGACTTGTCTCATGCTTAGTGTCATATAGGCTCCAGAGGAGTAAAACGGGGAGGGGGATCCCAAAATTTCTAAGCAGGTGTATTTGAAATACTTACACTGATGGGTCAAAAATCTATTCTTTGCTAAATTCAGAATAATTATTGCCAAATTTAATGTTCCTCACTAAAGATAGAGACAGGATGTTGCATTATACATAAGGGAATAATCTTAAAATGGCTAACATCTCTGGGAGTTACTAAAGACAAAAATTGTTAGTATTAGAATATTGTCTAAAATGGTTCTGAAACTTACATACTGAACTCTATTCTCAGCATGCCGGTTTTAGATACAGAGTTCATGTTGCGTCATAGAGCTGGGTCAAAAAAATTCAGGTAAAGAGTTTTCCATCTTCTCTTTTTTTAATTTTATCATTTGACACTTATTGACAATAATCAGGAAAACACTGCTGCAGAAAAAATTCCTTCAGATCATAATATTCAGCAAGAAAATAGGAAATAACATAACATTACTGTTAAGTTGTTGGTGAACATATCAGACGACATAGCGATTCTTCAAACAGCTCTTGTTTATTTAGAGGCCAGAACAGAACTGAGCTGAAGGGCTCAGTCAGCCTGCTTATATAGAGCTCCAGTACACATAATTGTAACAACTTTCTAAAACTATCCAATCACTGAACATCACTTTTGATCCCTTATTTGCATAACTATCTACAGTATCCCCCTGCTGGCCCAGGGTGAGAACTTCAGTACATAACAATTACAATATTCCTTCTATAAAAAAAAGTTCAATTGCTTTCACGGGAGCTAACTATTTTCTTGACAATATTGTATAAAGGGCAACTCATTTTCCTAGAATTTATTTCATTTGCATTTCTTCTTAGATAATATGTTATTTTTACCATTATAGCCAATTCCCAAAAGCCATTCTTTCCAAAGAGGGAGTAATTGTCAGGGCCCATGCTGAGGAGGGATGCACTGAGGAAGAATGATGGGAGCCACCCCCTCCTCCTGATCCTGAATTTTCCCAGGAGAAGGAGGACAGTATAGATTTGGAACAGTGGTTTGCAGAGGGGCATAGTTCAGAAGGCAGAAGCTGGGAAATACTGGATGGGGAACAGCTAGCAGAAGAAACACTAGGAGAGAGAGAGTTAACAGATTCACAGTCTCTGGACAGCATTCACACACACCCTTCCCGAAAGACTTGGACAGCTGAGAAAGTGGCAGAACAGAAAACACAGCAGCTCCAAGCTCAGATTACAAGACGTAGGAGTGACGTAGTTGAACAGGGATGGAGTGGGGAGGGAACTAAATTAGGAACACCGCCATTTCTAGGAGGTGTGTTCTTTGTTCTCTCTGTGTGATTATTAAAGTTTCTAATTGGTAAGAAGACTCCTTTTCCTTTGTTCTGGTTACCTACTGCCACGGGGAGAGGAAGCCGATTACCTGAAGCCTGACAGTAATGTAGGGTTGCCATACGCCCAGGAATTTCTGGACATGTCCTCTTTTGGGGGTCCTACATGCCTATCCAGAGGGAATTTTACATTTTAAAGCAAATGTCCTAGATTTGGGGGTTTCGGGGGGAAATTGTGCGTGAGCAGCTCTGGTGTGGGCAACCCAGGTTCAGACTCAGACTCTAGCCTGGGTGACTCAGGCTTGGCAGCAACTATCGGGCTTAAGAGGCTCAACAACTTTTTGTGTCTGGATTTCTACCTCTTGAAATACAGCAACCCTGCAATATATTCATGGCTGTGCAGAGGAAGGAGATGGGGATAGGAGGCAGAGGCTGGTGATATGTCCCTGCTTTCCCTTGTGGAAATCTAATTGCTCATAGTGTCTGACTTTCTGAATTGGGCTGTTATGACTTGGTAATCCAAAGCAGGCAGAGCGGATGTAGAGGCAGTAGGGTTGAGTATGGCTGTGAATTCCACACACTGGCTGCTTAGTTCAAATCAATCATTTGGCTGCAGGCCTCAATTTCATGTTGCCGCAGAGCTAGGCACAACTTTAATCACCAGCAGATGCTTCATCTTATCCCACCTGCACTTGTATGCTGCATGTTGATTTACAGGCAAATTAGCATGTCGATTTACAGGTAGAAGAGACAGTAAGGGACAGAGATGCCAAAGAAGGAAGAAAAATATGGGAGCTACTTAAAGAGATTAACTTTCCCATTATTGTGCCTCCGCACATTGTAATTCAAGCAGCAAGTGGCCTCATTTCTGCAGCTATGGATGATTAAATTGGCAAGAGGTGAGGGTGAGAGACTCCTTTTGTGCCTTGCTGTTGTTTCACAGAATTCATGGTTGAAACAACATTTCATTATGTGTCACCATGATTCTCTTTGCAGGGGCGGGGACCCTACAGAGGTTGTTGGGCTCAGATTCCCATCGGCCTTTGCTCAGATAGCCAATAGTGAGGGATGATGGGAGATGCAGTTCAACCACAGGCTCCCTACTGCTGCCAAAAAGAAAAGATTCTCAATATTAAATTCCCTAAGGGCAACACAATACGTTATTGCAGGGCTTTACACAGCAAGCATACACAGTGTGGAAATAATGCATGCACGTACACACACACCTTTAAATGTTTGTGTTATGTGTCTGAATGGAGCTCCGTGCATCATGATTGCTGGAGGAAGCACCGGAACAGAGATGAGAGAACTCTCCGATCAAATGGGAACTGGATTGCAAAGGACCATCAGTGAATGCTTGAAGAAAAGGCCCGCCTTTCCCCCAAATGCTCTCCATTCCCTCTCAACATTTCTACTTATTCTCACAACTTGAGAATTATAGACAATGTGCTTCCTTTACCAATGCCACAGGCATAAGGGACACAGGTGGCTTCAGAAACCAACCTGCACTAAAGTACAGCAAACAGTCTTGGTTTGGGAATGGTTACCAAAACGTATAGAGGACATCTGAAGGCTGCCCTGTTTAGGGAAGCTTTTAATGTTTAATAGCTTGTTGTATTTTAGTGTTCTGTTGGAAGCCGCCCAGAGTGGCTGGGGAAACCCAGCCAGATGGGCAGGGTATAAATTATTATTATTATTATTATTATTATTATTATTATTATTATTATTATTGGCAGATAGCAAGTAAGACAGTTGGAGACAACATCAGGGCCAGGGACAGTCAGACTGACCTCTGACCTCACCACCACTACATGGCCAATGGACACCAATTACCCTGTGGGAAGACTGGCTTTACATTTTAATATTTAAGTATTTTAGCATTATAAACCATCTTGGGTTCCTTGGTAGGTAGACAGTATCTAAATGCAATGAATGAGTACAACTTGCTGAAACAGATAAAATAATGGATATGATTCGTAGGAAGGATATCATACAACTTAATTTTATTATGTTTTGGAACTCACAGCTTCACAGAATTTCATTTTTGCATCTTTCCTAATTTCCTTTTCTCCTTTCTCCTTAATTTCAGTAACGTGATGGTTTAACTAAAATATTTTAAAAGATTTGTAGCACGCCTAGTTAAAACATCTTTCATTTCAGGTGTTTGATATAATTCTATATCCATTTTGATTAAAATGAGAAACTTGCAGGTGAATAAATCAGGTTTATATTACAGTAATTGAGTTAAAAGCTAGCAATGAAGGGGAGAAGAAATGATGATACTGTTGATGGAGTTGGTTTCGATTCTACAAATAATCCAAGGGGTGAAAAGGAAGATGGGAAATGATGGTTAAGAATCACACTGGATCATTTCTGAAACAGAAACCTCTCCCCAGTGTGAGCCAAAGTTTAGAAAGAGGGTGTTTCTCATCCCCTCCCATGGGTTTGTTTTTTTATCTGAATACCCTGCTTCTAGTGACACGTTCAAATATTTCATAGTTAGTAGTAGTAGTAATTAATTAATTAAATAAATAAATTTGTATACCGCCCTAAACCAGTAGATATTATGTTATATCATTCCTACAACGTCACATAATGATATAACCTAAAAATATTGTGTTATATCATTTCTATAATACAGGGATGAGGAACAATTCTCTAGCCCACCCGATTATATTGAACAATACCTCCTGTCAACCCCCATCACAGCCCTGGTGGCTGGGAGCTGGAGATTAACATCATTTGGAGGCCCACAGCTTCCCTGTCTGGCTATAATATAATCTAAAATTGAATGACTTGCCTCAGTGATTCTATGGTGAGAGGTGGTGCTCAGAATCAGGATTTCCAGATTGAAGCCAGATTTCTTTCCCAGGTGTTCAGTAACACGCATGCTCTGGAAGGCATAACCTGTTCTATGTTGGAAGGGATTATAAATGCTCTCTTTGGCATTCCAATCCTCTTACGGCCCAAGAAAGGCTCACAAAATGAACACTGCAAGTCTCAGGCATAAAAACTGACATCCACCCTACTTTGAAGCCGCCTCTGGGGCAGCAGAAAAGCAGCGCTACATTGCTACTTTAACCTTAGAAGCTGTGAAAGGGAATGTAGAAACCAGCTGAGCAAAGAAGTCAAAACCCTTAGCACACATTAACATGCCTGGGGTATTCCACCCTCTGCTTCTCTTGGAAGGAAGCACCCCTCTCCTGGGGGGGGGGGGATAAAGTGCCAGGAAAAATAATGTATTTTTAAAAATCCTAGGGATAGACACATCTGTCAATTTTCCTTCCTCATTTTCCCAATTTTAAATTAAGTTCTCCACACTCCCAGATCAGTCTGCATATTTTTTAAAAATATTTCTTGGAAAAGTCAGCAGCATTTTAGTGAAAATGTCTCATAATAAACACATTTCTGAATGTTATTTTTTCTTCTACCGTACATACTTCTCAAAAGCTATTTCTCTTAATATAAGCATTCTTTTTCATTATTTTGACTAATATATGCATTTTTATGGACACTTCACCTCAGCATGTGCATTTTTATACACAGTACTTGGCCAGCGAACTGCATTGCAAAATTCAGAGAAGTGCAAATTTCAAAAGATGGCTGTGTTTCAGTTCTCACATTGTTTTGGAAAATGCAAAATAGGCAGGTTCAGTTTTAGATATTCAGTTTCAGTTCCTTACTTGTCCTTTCACTATCTGCCCCCAAAATCTTGTTGTTGTTTAGTCATTTAGTCGTGTCCCACTCTTCGTGACCCCATGGACCAGAGCACGCCAGGCACTCCTGTCTTCCACTGCGTCCCGCAGTTTGGCCAAACTCATGCTGGTAGCTTCAAGAACACTATCCAACCATCTTGCCCTCTGTTGTCCCCTTCTCATTGTGTCCTCCATCTTTCCCAACATCAGGGTCTTTTCCAGGGAGTCTTCTCTTCTCATGAGGTGGCCAAAGTACTGGAGCCTGAGCTTCAGGATGTGTCCTTCCAGTGAGCACTCAGGGCTGATTTCCTTAAGAATGGAGAGGTTTGATCTTCTTGCAGTCCATGGGACTCTCAAGAGTCTCCTCCAGCACTATAATTCAAAAGCATCAATTCTTCAGCGATCAGCCTTCTTTATGGTCCAGCTTTCACTTCTGTACATCACTACTGGGAAAACCATAGCTTTTATTATACGGACCTTTGTTGTTTGTAGCCCCCAAAAATCTACTACAAACCAAAGCACTCGTCATGATGTAAGTCACTTATGAAGTATTTATACAAGCAGACCTGAAATTATTGCTGGTTCCTATTATTCGTCAATAAATATACAACCTCTCCCAACAAACAGACTTTTATACTCTGCAATTTTGGCAGCACATGTTTATAAAGAATTAAACTGTGGATGTCCTGTGGATAACACTAATGTGCTGCCCTCATTTCTGCATTAGCTCAAGAGATTCCTTAAGCTGGCTTCACTTCTTTTTGGTGATGATACCCCTGTGGTGTCTAAGTGGAAGGCAACTGCTTATACATGAGTCAAGGGGGGGTGGGGCAGTGATGAATTGCAGATAAGAGGGAAGGTTCTGTGCTTATAAGAAGCTCTGAACTAAAGGTGTCGGGGGGGGGGAATTGTATGGTTTAATGTATTTCCCCCCTATAGCTTCAAAGTAAAAAAAAAGAAGGGGAAAAGCATTGAATTTTGTCCTCTAGTAAAATCTAAATGCATGCACCATACCTAGCAATTTGACAAGATCTACATTTCAAGTTCAAAAGCCATCTTGAAATAAATATCTGGGGAGTGGAGCAGGCAGAGTGAAAGCAATTGGGTCTCTCGTATTCAAGTACTGAACTTTGCTCTGAATGCATTTTGCTGATGCTCAGGAAGAGTTTGCCATCAGGGAGGTGAGCTTTTATTGTGATTCCCCAAGGGAGCCATGTGCGTCTCAGGTGCCCCTAATGTGTCTCCTTTTCTTCTGCCTGTTTAGCATAGGGATCCCCTTTGCATTGCTCTTTGATATCAAGAGAAGTCCGCTTTTGATCTGATTAGCAGTGAGTATTAAGCACGTTGCTTGAAAGAGGAAATGAGAATTTATCAAATCCCCTTTACTTTTTCATTAAATCTCCTTTACTATATATATTTATTTATTTATTTTAATAAAAAAAACTTGCACACCACAGTTTTATTTTAAATCAAAGTGGTTTACAACAATTATATACTGTATATACAATTAGAACTACATAAAATTTGAAATTTTAGGATGCCTTTGATGTTTATGTTGTTTTGAGTGACTAATAAATGCAGATAACCAGGTAGCTATTACAGAAAACACTTTCTGTAATTGTCTGGCAGCACAGAAATGTTTTCAGTAAACATTTAAAGGTGAATAGAGGAGATATTTTCTGCTGTATTTTCTTTTTTCTAAAGAAACTGCCTGGGCTCACTTCTCTGCCTCTCTCTGCCTCTCATTCCTTATATGTCTTTAAATCTTTCCTCTTCTTTTTCACTAGTTCATCACCTCCCACTCCCTGTTGCTTATTTATTTGAAAAGATGTAACCCACTCTTTCATAAAATATAACAAGGCTGCTTACAACAGTCTATAAAGATCTATGAAAGCTAATTTAAAACACCAGTAGATGCTTCTTGGCTGATGGTTGGTTGATGATGTTTGGCTGTTTAAAGACATGGCTTTCTCTATTTGCTCAGTACTTCTTTCCCACAGGATTTGATTATTTAATTTCTATACCACTTAATATATTAAAAATATCTCTAAGCGCTGTACAAAAAAAACCTGAACCAACAACAGACAGCTTAAACAAAACATGACAAAAACACACAGTTACATCTAATACAAAGTCACCAATATACATCTAAATCAATATAATTTTCCTTCTGACACACAGTCCCTCACAACCTCTGGGTTCTCACCCCTGGTCCAAACAAATTCTCAGCTCACCCCCAAAACTCTCACAGAGAGAATAGATCCTGGAAACAGTGGGCATGACCCTGGTATGGACCTCATCATTGGCTGATTAACATTCTATGGCCTTTAAAATGTATTTGTGGGAGGGGCTTATTGGTTTGTGTTTGTTTTTGTTTTATTATGTATTTTGTGTTCCCAGGGCAAACTGCCCTGGGATCTTTGGATGGGGGTATACAAATTTAATAAATAATAATGATAATGGGAAGGTATGTGGGTGGCGCTGTGGGTTAAACCACAGAGCCTAGGGCTTGCCGATCAGAAGGTCGGCGGTTCAAATTCCCTCGATGGGGTGAGCTCCCGTTTCTCAGTCCCTGCTCCTGCCAACCTAACAGTTCGAAAGCACATCAAAGTGCAAGTAGATAAATAGGTACCGCTTCAGCGGGAAGGTAAATGGTGTTTTCATTCGCTGCTCTGGTTCGCCAGAAGCGACTTAGTCATGCTGGCCACATGACCCAGAAGCTGTAAGCCGGCTTCCTCGGCCAATAAAGCGAGATGAGCACCACAACCCCAGAGTCGTCTGGACTGGACCTAATGGTCAGGGGTCCCTTTACCTTTACCTTAATGATAATGGGAATTACTACTGATAGTGAATAGTAGACTTAGGAAAAGAATGTGGCCAACCAGATTTGGGGGGTGGGCTCTAGTTTCAATCAACCCCATCTGCCTGCCCAATGGTCATTTTATGAAGAGAGCTGTAGTCCAGTTCAGCAACACTGAGAGGATACAAGGTTCCCCAGCCCTGATTCAAGATATACACTTTCCTACTCAAAAGACATCTCACAGCTCTGGAGGCATTCAATTTAGTAGTAGTAGTAGTAGTCATTGGATTTATATACTGGGCTATACCTAGAGGTCTCAGGGCGGTTCACAGAACAAAATAAAAATATAAAACCACAAAATATATAATCAAAATATTAAAAAAAACAATCCAATACCCCTCCGAAAAAACATTTTAAAAGCACATAGAATGTGAGGGAGATTTCAAAGATAATGGCGGTGACTGATAGACGTATGACCCTGTCTATTACACCTGCCCATCTGTTGCAGCTTTTATTCCAGAATGTGTTTTACTTCTGGGTTCTGAATGGATCCCACTGCAGAGTGATGGGGTATCAAGTCAGAGGTATTGGGGAGCGGGGAGCGAATCTGCTCTGAAAGAACCTCAAACCTGAAACTTGATGTGAAAACATTTACAATGTTTAGATATACCGTATTTTTTGCTCTATAAGACTGACTTTTTCCTTCCTAAAAAGTAAGGGGAAATGTGTGTGCATCTTATGGAGCGAATGCAGGCTGTGCAGCTATCCCAGAAGCCAGAACAGCAAGAGGGATTGCTGCTTTCACTGCGCAGCGATCCCTCTTCCTGTTCCGGCTTCTGAGATTCAGAATAATTTTTTTCTTGATTTCCTCCTCCAAAAACTAGGTGCGTCTTGTGGTCTGGTGCGTATTATAGAGCAAAAAATACAGTAGATTATGTAGATACATAGTGCTTGTGGAGAGTATCATTACTGGCATGTCAGCTAGTTCCGCAGCAACTCTACTGTTGTCTAAAACCATGTATAGATTGTAATTTTAACCCTCAGCTGAACAGAGGATTTCTTACATAATACACTACCTGTACGTAGCTGGGGGGGTAAAGATACAGAAACATATATTTTCCCCATCAGGAGTGAAACACAGCGTTATATGTGATTTTCAGCAGGGAAACAGCACTTCAGAAACTGTGTAAAAAGAAGCCCCTCCTCACCCACGAATACCTTCCACTTTATATTCCTGTCTCAGGAACTGTACTGAGGGGGGTAAGTTCCCCCCGAAAAAGAATCACAGAACTTTGCGTAAATGTGTAGTTTCACCTTGCTTCTTCACCGCAACAGGAAAAGTGCTTTAATAATTCAAAAATACAGATATTTGCTTATTCCTTTTGAAGAGAAAAGGCGCATCCTGCGAGGATAATATATTAATATTCTTCTAGAATCTTGCCATCCAAGGAGTCTCTTTTTCCCCCCTCCTAAACAAACACTTTGAGAGGCAGGCGGTGGGAGAGATCCATTTTATGACTCGCTCATTGCATGTCGTAATAATTCATCCCGTTCCATTCTGGCATATGTTGAGGCATTCCCTCTTGTGTCTTTTACAACTGCAAACTGCAAAGTCTTCAAAGCTCAAAGGGCAGCAGCATTATGTGTCATGTCTCATCACTAAAGTCACAGGGAATGCAAATTAATGAAATTATCTCTGTCATTTTCCTGTCTAATTAGGTTCCCCAGTAGGAACTGGCAATATAATCTGTTCCGCTTCTTTGGAGTACTGTGTGACTTTTAAAACCTAAGAACACTATCGCCAAATAATCTTAAACCTGGTGACCTCCAGACATTTTGGACTACAGTTTGCATCATCGCTGACCGTTGGCTGTGCTGGCTGAGACAGGTCGGAGTTGTAGTCCAAAACAGCTGAAGTATCTCAATGTAATAAGATACCTTTTGCATATCAGCAGAAGACTGAGCAGAGCCCTAGGGTGGTCTACACACAGGGGGGGAAACGCTATAAAATAAGCCAAAAATTAAATCGTTATAACAAAAGCTAAAAAAACACTGTGTAAATTCGCATAGACTTTTTTTTGCTCTCCAGTGCCATCTGGTGTTGCATGTTTATAACACATTCAAAACACAATTTTTTGACTAATGTAGCAGTCCATTGTGTTTCATTTGGAGCAGAATAATTTTCTTTTCATTACAGTGCATAATCTATTGCAAAATGCTTTGATCTGGGGAAAGTGGGGTTAAAAAAAAAGAAATCTAAATAAATAAATGGAATAGAATGGAATATTCCATCAAATTATCAAGAAAAGCTGGGGACTTTTCCTTCCCAGGGTGTAATTTCTCCAATTACTGGGTTTGCTCGTAACCAGACATTTTTGAATGGTTTTCCCTTTAAATTACAAATATCCATCTCTACCAGGCTGATCTCTGCAGCCAAAGCCTCCAAATGACTTCTGAGAGCCATATTGAGAGTTCTTTGCATAAATCATGCCAGCTGAAGATGTTTCTGTGCGAATTGAAAAAGTAAAGGGGCTGCAATCAGCAACAGGGAAGACTCATTCAAAAGTTTTCGCATTTCACACACAAGAAAAAAGAGCTGCTATTGAACCCTTCCAAAGTATTCTGCGCCAATCTGCCTAAGCATGTTGAGCAATAATTCATTAGAAGCCTTCCAGTTGAAAGAGCTAAAGGGAAATCTCCCCATTCGTATACGGTGCCATATCATGGGAGCGTAATAGCTCTTTTAGCTCGAAAGAGGGCAGAGGCAAAATTGTCTGTCTGCTCAGTGACATGACAACATGGAATAAATTGAATTTCTTAAAAGGGTGGGGGGATCCTATCCAAGCAGCATTCTAAGCCTTTCATTCATTGGTGAATGGGAAAAGCATATTGCAGGGTCGGAAGATGAGTTTCCATTTCTTAGAATTGCAGAAGCGAGCAAAACTAGAAGGACCTGGTCTTCTTAGCAAAGGGAAATAACAGAAATCTCCATGGTACCTCAAGCTGTGGGTCTGGTTCTGTCATGAACTGGTTGGATGAAGAGGAATGCTGGGAGGAGCCAATTGGGGAACCACCAGGGGAAGAAGACTCAGAGCACAGAGAGTAGTGGTGGAACAACAATGAGTTGTCAGAGAAGGAAAACTGGGAGGAGGAGGTGTCGAAAGCCGAAGAAGTAACAGGGCTCAGTGAGCTGGGAGAGTCTGGGGCAGAGAAGTCTGGAAGCAGAAGCAGAAGCCAAAGCTGGTGAAGAGTCACAGGTGTCTCCCCTTCCTGCTGTGATAAGCTCTACTCCCTACCTTGTCTCCCAGAACCAGAAGAGGCATGAAAAGGGCAGAGGAAAGGATGGCTGCATGCAGACACAGTCTCCAATTACTTTGGGAAAGCCCGGGGGGGGGGGACTTAGATGGCTATGGGGAGATGGGGACTTTCAATCTTGGCAACTGATTTTCATGATGTTAGGCCACCGGGAATGAGCTGCTGTGCTCATTAGGCCTGACACACAACCAAGTCTGTGGAGATCGTGTTTTTGCTAATGAAGAGCTAACTTCAACTTTGAACTGTGGTGATTACTAACTGATACACTCCTGTGACAGGTTCATACAGGTGTGTTTACCATTTAATGACTGCAGCACTGACTGGCATCTTGCATGTGTTTTAATGCTGTTTTATAGTTATGGGGTGGGGTGGAAAAACGCCCCCAGGGAAAGGTGCCAAGCTTCCCAAGCTTCTCTCTGGTGGTCACTCTCTGGCTGGAATTCTCCCTCAGTCCAGAGAGACTGAGAGGATCACACTCACTTTCTCCTGGCATCTCATCACAGAAGAAAGGGACAGTCCGTAGTCTGTGGTGTAGTGGTTAAGAGCAGTGGACTCGTAATCTGGTGAACCGGGTTTGATTCCCTGCTCCTCCACCTGCAGCTGCTGGGTGACCTTGGGCCAATCACACTTCTCGGAAGTCTCTCAGCCCCACTCACCTCACAGAGTGTTTGTTGTGGGGGAGGAAGGGAAAGGAGATTGTGAGCCACTTTGAGACTCCTTCAGGTAGTGATAAAGCGGGATATCAAATCCAAACTCTTCTTCTAACCAGCTACTTTATTAAGACTGTACAATCATGTCTGCTCTCTGAGCAGCATAACACGAGAGTCTCCGACTCGACTCAGCTTCAACACAGAAGCGAAAGAAAACAACACTCAGTAACTCCAACCGGTTATGCTGAGAACTGGCTGAGACTTCCTGTCTCACGCTCAGAGACATCACATGTTGTCAACAATGTAGCTGCCTGCTCGCAGCTGGTGGGAACTGAAATCCCAAGACCAAATGCAGCCCCATGGGCCACTTTATCAGGCCCTTTGATGCTGCTTTGCACCTCATGTGGTTTTGCCTGGCTGGAATGTCTCCTTGAACTCTGATAATGCTTCTGGTTCACCAGGATGGAAGTGCGAGAGAGTATGTGTAGAAACTAGCCCAGTGTACAAAGATGACATTTATATTCATTGCTCCACCCACTTTTGCCTCTGGTTCCACCTACTACTAGCAGAAAAGAATATGGCCCTTGAGCCGAGAATGATTCCCCACCACTTTTATTGTTTCCTGCTATTTCTGTTTTTATCCTCTAAGTTATTTTGAGGCAACTCAGTGTAAAACCTGATATCCAGATCCTTTTAGAAAGGCTTTCAGATCAGGTTTGCTGGGTAGAGTAACCACCATATGCTGTTCCATCTACAGCAGGCATGGCCAAACTTGGCCCCCCAGCTGTTTTGGGACTACAATTCCCACCATCCCTGACCACTGGTCCTGTTAGCTAGAGATGGTGGGAGTTGTAGTCCCAAAACAGATGGAGGGTCAAGTTTGGTCAAGCTTGATCTACCGATTCTATTATCCCTTTGGACCACCCAAACAGCATAGGGCTCTGGTGTGATGCATGCTAGTTGTTTTTATCAAATTCAAAGACAAAATATATCCTGATAACACTGGACTGAGGAAACTGAACAAAAGCAGTGTATAATCTGAGGAGGTTTTGTCTGCCTTACTTTGTACATAGCAGGGAAACATTCAGCCAAACATGCAGAGCAAAAACACCCACAGAACTACACAGCCAATCAGAGTGCTTGCTACCTCAGCAAACATCATGCCATTCTGCCTGATTGTGAGACATCTCCACACATCCCTCATCCTGACTAGTTGACTTTAACACTCAGCTGTTGCTCTTCCAACAGTAGTCAGTAATACAGACAGTCTCATGTGATTTTGGTTGCAGTTGTGATGGTGCCTGGTCATCCACCGTTAATACTAATAAACACCTGCCAGTTTTTCAGCCCAAAGAAAGAAAATACTCCCCTCATGTTCCAGTTTGTTCCTACCATTGTTGAAGTACATCCCAGAAAGGGAAGACTAGGTGAAGAAGAGTTTATTGGAAAAGAAAAGAAAAATACAAGTGAAAAGTCAAACCAGGAATCCGTGAGACCAAAAATGGAAACTTGGCAGATGGAAATAAAATCCACCCTAGAGAAGATCCAGAGAGCGACTTCTTATTTAGTGAAAACGCTGTAACAGCTGCATAATTTAAGCTGCAAATGGAGTCACAAGGGACTCTCTATTCCCTGCGGCTCCATCAGGTGGCTTAGCAAGCATGGCAATGGAGATGTACATTGTACACTAACATTGCAGCTCAGAGAAAGATTGTCTGCTTAATTTGTGAACGAGGTCATGGGTTTTATGCTAGTCTCTGGCTCATGGCTAACTAGGTCTCAGCCCCAGAATAGACTGCATTTCTCTAAATCAAAAACTTGGATCATGCATCTTTCAGGAATGTTTCATTGTTAGAGATAATAGCTAGCAGCCTGCTAATTTCTAATTAGGCCCTTTGAGAGCCAGTGTGGTGTAGTGGTTAAGAGCCGTCGACTCGTAATCTGGTGAACCGGGTTCGCTTCCCCGCTCCTCCAGCTGCTGCGTGACCTTGGGCTAGTCACACTTCTCTGAAGTCTCTCAGCCTCACTCACCTCACAGAGTGTTTGTTGTGGGGGAGGAAGGGAAAGGAGATTGTTAGCCACTTTGAGACTCCTTAAGGGGAGTGAAAGGCGGGATATCAAGTCCAAACTCCTCCTCCTCTTCTTCTTGGATGTCATCTGATCCAAAGTGATTGGCACACTGCTTCCTGATTTCCACTAACTTCCTATTTTCACATTATGTCCAAAGTGAGAAAGTGTTGTAAGTTTTACCTGTGGTTGCTCAGGAATATTTTGCAGCCTGAGGTGAAGGGCAAGATGACAATATGCCCTTCTGTGTACAGAAATTGACTGAATTCTCATTTGAATCTTATTTCAACCCTAGTAACAGAATAGCATCACCACACCTGAGAACGGCAGACTAGCTCAGAGTGGAACACACAGCTCTTTGTCCTCTCAATACTTTACAGCCACTCATGACACCCCTAAGAATCTTCTGCCTGAGGCAGGTGTCTCATCTGCCTAATAGTAGAGATGGCCCTAGGTTTGTCCAAACAAGGCATCTTGTAACTTTGATTTGTAATCTTGGCTTGTACAGGTAAACCTTAGCTTTAAAAGAAGCAAACTTCCTGGTTTGGACATGAAAAAAAATTGTGGTTGCATGGCGAGTTCCCGCCTCCCCCCCTCAGAAATAAAGACACGAGACACAAGAATTTGAGTTAAGGGGTCAAATTAGGCCACAACTTTATTGATTACAGGAATTGAGCGGTATTGGCTTAGGCATTGGTCCTATCAATTAACCGGCTTCAGCCTGCTTGCTTGAAGGGTTAGCCACCAGTAGGGGGAGTCCTGCTGATTCACATCAACTAGGAGCTCCTCCGGGGTCACCGCTCGGGGGCGTGCCGTGGGCCCACACCTCCATAGGCTTAGGACAAGGCCACGCCCCCCAGAATCCTTTACCGGACTACCCTTTGATTTGGGGAAAGGTGATGGCGCTTCCTTCCCCCCCTCCTTCATCTGCATAACAACACCCCTACCAATGCCTAACTGCCACTCGAGCCCAAGCTCGCGAAAAGATTCCCCAGCCGAGCACAGAAACAAGGGAACAAAAACCTGATCAGCTGAGGTGCAGGAAAGAGGGAGATCCTCAGCCACGCCAGCCCTAAATAGGGCCGGCCATGCCTCCAGGGCCAGCCAATTGGCTGGCCAGGGGGATGACACGTCCGAGGATTCCCCTGGTATCGCAGGGGCTGAAAGCCAGCCCCCGCGTATGTGGGAAGGGGTGTGAACCCCGTAACCCCACCTCCTCCCTAGCTTGGAAGTGGCTTTAGTTGAAAATGGAAGGGAAAGCTTCCTGTACCCTCTTTGTGGGTTTGCCGAAAGAAGAGAGGTGGGGGCACAAAACTGAGGTCCACCCATAGCACTGCTTGCAGTGCCATGATTTAACATACACATACACACATTCATGTTCCGCCATCGTCCAACATTCTGCTTCATTGGAAGTCCACAAGTTCTGGTGATATATGAGAGGAAGAAAAAACTTTTTTTCTATCCACTTTGTGCAGACAGTGCATAATTTTACACACTTCTACAAACAGATTTCCATTGTGAAAGTGGGCAGGCATCACTGAATGTCACCCTATGGATTTTTGAAATTTGACAGTAAATCAAAAATTGCAGAACCAGCATCGCAACCAAACGGAAATATAGGGATATACCGAATCTTCACACCTTCATGCAGCCAGCCGTTTTATTACCACATTAGCTATAAGCAGTGGGCTTTAGCTTATGGACTCTGTTTATTTAACCATTAGGAACAACGGAAAAACTTTACAAGCTAATGCATAAATTAATTACATAGAAAGAAGAGCTGAGCAAAAACTACACTGCTGCTAAATTTTCTTATCTAGAAATTTTTAGATTCACCATTTCAGTTTAATTATAGCCAAATTGAATCATCACTAAATTAAAGCAAGAACCAATTAGTCCTCCAATTCTTGCCTTGAGAATAAATACTGTTTTCCTGCCAGGAGCACTAAAGTACAGAAACAACTTGGAATTGCATCTTCTTCTTTTAAAAAAAGTGTTTGTTAACCTACCTCTAATTAAAACCATTTGTCAGTAGAATATATGTAGTTTGGGCTCTTGCTCCAATAATCATTCTAGGGTAGGCTTGAAGCATTGTTGCTCCCAGCACAAAAAAAACCCAAAAAACTAATGCATGTGCTCACATCAGAACCAAAGTAATGTTATTCAGAGCATGTATCCCCAACTTCCCAAAACTGAAAGCGTGTAGAGCCAGCGGTTTAGCTAGCTGCTTGGGTGCCCGGGGCGGCGTGCGCACCCTGAAGCCAGGGGCAGAGTGAGCCACCCATGGGGGTGGTGTGAGCCAAGGTATGGCGCGCTGCATGGAGCCTCTCCGCAGCCTCCCCCTCAGCTGTAGGGCTGCTGAGGCAGTGGGCAGACGCAAGCCCCACACCACTCGAAAAAGCAGCAAGGAGCTTGCAAGCAGTCCGCCTGTCGCCTCCCCCTCAGGAAAGACATGTGGCTCAGGCACGCTGCAGGCCCCACAGTGTGGCACCCAGTGCCCCCCACCTCACCTAGATGTTAGAATTCCTGCTCCATGATTGCAGTCATGGGATTGTTGTCTTTCACATGACGGTATGTTTTGACTCCACAGAGTGGGAAGTGACAGAGACAGGATGTTTGTGTTACTGTGTTCCGTGAAGTCGGACTATTGTCCTTTGTTCTTTCTCTGTGCTCTCTGATGCTAGAGAGAGAGGGAGCCTTGTTGCGGTGCTCTGAGTGTGTTTATATGTAAATAAAGTAGATTAGCCAAAATGCTGAGTTGCTGAGGTCTGTCACGCGAACTGCACAGACTCTGCAGATCCCTAAGTGTGCCGATGTCTGTTGGCATCGGTCGCTGTGATGTTTGAGCTGAAGAAAGCTTTTGTAGCTCCCGAACGATCAACCAGGAGGGAGGGAACATACCAGTCGGGCATGTGTCTCCGCAATGGTCCTACTTGAGTGTAGGACGAGCTCCTGACACTAGCTACAGCTCTGGATTAGGCAGATTCATGGAGGAGAAGGCAGTTGAAGGCTAGTAGCCATAAAGTCTGTGTTCTGCCTGCAAAGTTGGAGGCAGCAATTGCTTCTGGTTTCTGGAAATCACTCGAGGGGAGAGTGTTCCTGCAGTGGCATAGGAAGGGGGATGAGGTGGGTGCGGGAGTTATTTTTTCAAAAACATACTTTTGCCATTTTGTCACACACACACACCCCTCAGTCATGACACCCGGGGTGACCCTCACCCACCGCACCCCCTTCCTACGCCACTGTGTAGAGCAGATCCATGCCACATTTAATGCACATTTAAAGCATATGACTTCCCTCAAAGAATCCTGGGAACTGTAGTTTCACCCTCAAAGAGCTACAATTCCCGGCACCCTTAACCAACTACAGGCCCATGAGCTTTAAATGTGCACTGAAGGTACTTTAAATTGTATGGTAGGGAACTGCCCATAGACTTTCTCTAAGGCAGCTGTGAGGGGGTATCAGAGAACAGGAGAAGCAACGTGACTGCTGAATTACCATTTGTCTTCTCAACCTGGTTCCCCCCACCCTGGCGTGGGTGGAGCTATCACACTCATGCCAGGGTGGCACCACAGTTACCCAGGGCTGGATGATAGTGGGGGAAAGTATAAAAGCAGCAGCGCGATTTATGCCAGGCTCCTGCTTCATGCTGCTGAATACCCACCCACCGTCCCTTTAATTTAGATCCTTTGGCCTTGCTTTGGACTTTGGTTGGTTGCCCGGCTTGAGTCGGGGGCCAGGTAGGAATTTTTCCATTTGGCAAATTGGCACGGGCCACTTGGTTTTTGCCTACCTCTTAGCAATCGTCACAACTTTGTAAGGTTTGGCGGTTAGGCATTGGCTTATTGTAAATGAGGGAAGGGAGGTCAGCCATTGCCTGCCCCTCCAGTTTCAAGAGTATTCTATTAAAGGAAGCCAGGGCCTGGTTCCTGTCTGAAGTCCGCTTGAAGGGTGAGAGCCATGCCAGGCCTCTGGGAACACCAGGGGAGATGCACGCGGGTTTCCCCGAAGCAATTTCCCTTTGGGTGGTTTACCCTTACAGACTTCCTGCAAAGAGGACAGGAGTCAGATAGAGTCTTGCCAATGCCTAAGCCAATACCGCTTACATTCCTGTAATCAATAAAGTTGTGGCCAAATTTTTGCCCAAAAACCTTAAACAAAATATCTGTGTCCGTGTGAATTTATTTACCCTAATGGGGGGTCGGCTTGTGGGTCTTGCCATGCAAATGCTGGCCACTGCCCCATGTGGTAGCCTGCAGAAGTGCAGCCTATTAGGGAAGACCTTTTCCAGTCTGGCCTGGCTCTACCCACCCAGGCCAACCATGGGCTCTTCCAAGTGGAAGGAGTACATAAGGAACTGTTTTTCCAGCTCAGCCTTGCTTGAGTATTGAGATTACCTGAGCATCAGTGTGTTTTATAATGCTTCAGCCCCGACTCCAGTCTCACTGCCTGTTTTGCCCTCTGAGCTTGACTGCTCTCCAGTCTGGACCCCTGACTTCTTCTGTTCCTGCTGGTACCACATTGGACCCTAACACAGGTTCTGTTTGCAGACTTTCCCTGCCTGGCCACTGTGACAGTTGGACTAGGTGGGTGTTTGATCTGACCCAGCAGCGATCTTATATTCTTATTAGGCAGTGGGCACTTTTTGTGCAGGCCGCGAGATGCGAAATTTATGTGATTTCCATAGCCTACGAACTTAAGCAAAGGAGCCTTCTGAGTGATTTACTTGAACCATAAAGACTCCTGTAAATTCCAGACACAATTAAGGCCTTTACTTTCGCTGTTAGACATAAACCTTTTCTCCAAAGTGCTGACAAGGCCTTTAAAGATCTTATAACCACAGTTTATAGATATGTTAAGGCATTTCTGTTTATAAAATTAGATTGAATAAAACTCCACCTAGGAAAGTAAATGTTTGCCTAGGAATCATTGATGTGTCTTGAGGGAAAATATGTATGCATACTGCAGATATAAACATACATGTGTTTGCATGCCACATTTCCTGTCCCCCTTTTTTTTCTTTCGCTTTGGGCTATGGGCAAATCCTTCACAATAACTCATTTTTTTAAAAAAAGGCTGCTGACATATTGATCTTTCAAAGCATGTAGACAGTCCTGCAAGGCTCTAGGAATGATAGCGAGTTTTAGAAAGCGCTACATTAATTACTTTTGTGACTCCGGGTTTTTCAAACAACGGATTGACTGTGCTTACAGATCTTGTGGATTAAATTATTCAGAACATTTGCACTGCATCGTATGTTTGAAGAGAAAACTACACCAAATGGTTTTGAATTCAGAAGCAAATCACTCATTAACATGCAACACTATTAAATATTTATTGCCTTCCTTTGCCACAGTTGGGGCCAAACTCATCTTTACGTAGGAGAGAAATGAACAATCTCCCAAAAGGCTTTTTAAAAATGGAAAGCAGGCATGGGGAGCTGCCAATCTGAGCAGAAGAATGCAATATATGTGATTGCCTCAAAATACCCACACACACTGCTTTTCCCTGAGAGAAGGATACTGGAATCCCAAATATTTTCTCTTGTGGTTATGGAAGCAGTAGAAGGGGGGATTTTGAGCATAGAAAAAGCAGGAAGGAAAAACACCCCCTCCATATAACTTTCCTACTCCTCCAAAGCTACTTTTCCATTAAAGAAAAATGAACCATTACTGTCCTCACATCTTCTATGTAATGCCAATTTTTGATCCTTTAAACTAGGCATGGGGCCATCAAAGATACTTTTTAAATTATTTTTATATTATATGAATGTGTGTCTTCGATATATGAAAGCACATGTACACACACTTTTCTATCCCACCTTTCTTGAAAGGAGCTAAAGGAACTCCCCTCCCCTGTTTTATCTTCGCAACACCCGTGTGTGGTAGGTTTTCCTCCCTCTCTTATACAGTGGTACCTCTGGTTATGAACTTAATTTGTTCTGGGGGTCCGTTTTTAACCTGAAACTGTTCTTAACCTGAGGTATCACTTTAGCTAATGGGGCCTCCCACTGCTTCTCATCCTGAAGCAAAGTTCTTAAACCGAGGTACTATTTTTGGGTTAGTGGAGTCTGTAACCTGAAGCGTCTGTAACCTGAGGTACCACTGTAACACTAAAACCCATGGGCATCCAATGAAGCTGCAGGTTGGAAGATTTAGGAGATCTAAAAGAAAGCACTTCTTTGGTTCAACTCACTTCCTCAAAAGGCAGAGCTGGCCACCAACTTGGATGGCGTTAAAAGAGGATTTGACAAATTCATGGAGGAGAGGGCTATCGATGGCTCCTAGCCATGGTGGCTGCGCTTTGCCTCTGCTATTGGAAGCATCAATGCTTCTGAATACCAGTTTCTGTAAACCATGGGAATGGAGAGTGTTCTTGTGCTCATGTCCTGCTCTCTGGTTTCTCCTAGGATCTGGTTGGCCCCTGTGAGATCAGAGTATTGGACTAGATAGGCCACTGGCCTCCTCCATCAGCCTATTCTTATGTCCATATGTTAGGGTGAAAGACAGCGATGGGCTCAAGACTGCCCAGTGAGCTTTCATGGCCGAGCAGAGATTTGATTTCGCAGCTCCTAGACCAACGCTGAAACTTCTATGCCACACCAGCTTCTGTAAGTTGCAGTGATTTTCTGTTGTACTATTTTTTGAATAATAAATAAATACAGTGGTACCTCGGGTTACATACACTTCAGGTTACATACGCTTCAGGTTACAGACTCCGCTAACCCAGAAATAGTGCTTCAGGTTAAGAACTTTGCTTCAGGATGAGAACAGAAATTGTGCTCTGGCGGCAGCAGGAGGCCCCATTAGCGAAAGTGGTACCTCAGGTTAAGAACAGTTTCAGGTTAAGTACGGACCTCCGGAACGAATTAAGTACTTAACCCGAGGTACAACTGTAATATTCACTCTAGCCAACACACACACACAATGTTGAGTATGTATTTCACTTGCATGTTCCTTATAGAGACATAGGACCTAAATACACTGGTCAATTCTAACGTTAATAATCCATTGTTATTTTTAAAAAGGTAAAAGGTTGAGGACCCCTGGGCAGTTAAGTCCAGTCAAAGATGACTAGGGGGTTACGACGCTCATCTCACTTTCAGGCTGAGGGAGCCAGTGTTTGTCCACAGACAGCTTTCCGGGTCATGTGGCGAGCATGACTAAACCGCTTCTGGCACAACCTAACATCGTGATGGAAACCAGAGTGCACGGAAACGCCAGTTACCTTCCCATCACAACGGTACCTGTTTATCTACTTGCACTGGTGTGCTTTCGAACTGCTAGGTTGGCAGGAGCTGGGACAGAGAAATAGGAGCTCACCCTGTTGTGGGGATTCAAACTGCCAACCTTCTGATTGGCAACCCCAAGAGGCTCAGTGGTTTAGATCACAGCGCTACCAGCATGGTACCTTTTTTACCTTTTATAAAAATGTAACACCAGAGGGTGCTGTTGAGAAGCCATCTGTCGTCAATGGGAAATTGCATTGAGAGTTTTACAGTGGTACCTCAGTTTAAGAACGGCCCTGTTTACAAACTATTCAGTATGCGAACTCCGCAGAACCGGAAGTAGTGTTCCGGTTAGTGAACTTTACCTCGGTCTACAAACGGAAGCCGAGCGGTGGAAGGGCACCAGTGGTAGGAAGCCTCATTAGGAAAAGCCCACCTCAGTTTAAGAATGGCTTTGGTTTAAGAACGGACGTCCGGAACAGATTAAGTTCGTAAACTGAGGTACCAAGTTTTCTATAGCGTTTTTACAGTCAGTGTAGATCCAGCCATAGCAAGCTACTCTGCCCTGTCAAGCAAACAAAAAGGAATCCAATGTCAACATGCAGAGCTCTATGATGTATTATGCCAGAACTATGATCCTCTGCATCCTTCATAAATATTCTAACCCCGGAGATGCATCTTACATAGTACCCGGAGTCTGCCCAAATGTAACTTTCCAATGGAGCCAAAACTCGCATTCTGCCACCAATTGTCATTGGGATGCCCCCATCAGAGACCAGAGATAAACCAATGAGTATGACTTTTCAAGGCAGAATCCTGTGATCCTCTACATACTTAGCTCATCCTTACATGGTACCAAATGGCATCCTATATGTAATACTTTTCCAGGGAGCCAGCTCTGCTGCAGTTGGCATCCCCCACCAGAGATCAAGCCATGAAATGTTCTGGTCACTGATGTGATTCCTGGGTTAGGTAGACTGCCCACACAATTGACTGAACACAAGAACCATGGGGAACAAAGAGAAACATATTATAGCTCTATACACACGGAACATCAAACACGGTAGCAAGATCAGCAATAGAGAGACGCATGGGCAGCGAGCATAATAACCCAACAACTGAGGACAACTACAAATATGAAATATTTAGAGGCTAATATTGTTCTGCAGAAGCTGGCTTTTGAAAGGAGTGAGTCAAAAGTTGGATTTGTGCCAGCCTCGGCAGCGATATTCTAAGGGCTTTCTGAACAAAAAAAAAGAAGCCTTGCAGAACACTCTGCCCTCCTGCTGTCTCCATTTCGTACCGATCTTTACTCTATTTTAAGTCTTCGGTTTTTATTTTTTTGCACAACAGCTCCAGAGAGTACTCTCTGCAAAGAAGTTTCTTGCCTTTGGATGTCTTTTTTTTAAAAAAAAATACTTGTCAAAAGTAATATCTTTCTTTTCCCCAATTCCTCCCCCTACACAGGTTATCGGTTTCAATGGTTCCCTTATATTATTATTTCTTCCCAAGTATTACAAGTGGTTAATGTTCAGAAAATTATTTTGCCAGCACTCTGCCTTGAGTTGTGTTCTTGGTGTTATTTATGTTTTGATTTCAGCAGTGTAGCCTGAACTTTATTAATTGGGCAATTTTGTTGAGTGTATTTCCTGGTTGGTTCAATACATTTGTTCTCTGAATTTGTCTTTTTGATGCTACATAAATGAACCTCCAAGTTCAGCCATCATTAACTCAATCCAATTGCTTTTGGTGTTTGAAAGGCTCAAGACCACACTGAAACTTTAAGAGAAACTATATGAAAATAAGTTTTCAGAGCCTAGCAAGTGTGCTAGTAACTCTATGGGCCAACTCTTACATGAGTTTTTGGGGAGGGGTATTCATTTATGTTAATATATTAAATTTATTTCCCACCTTCGTTCCAAGGAGTTCAGGGTGACATACACAGTTCCATTATTTCCACCACCCCATTTTATCCTCACAATAGTCCTCTGAGGTAGGTTTGAATGAAAACATGTGGCTGCATACACCCTGCACCTTTAAAGCACATTCAAAGCACATTCTTTCCCTCAAAGAATTCTGGGCACTGTAGTTTACCCCTCACAGAGTTCCAGTTCCCAGGAACCCATTACAGACTACAGTGCCCAGAATTCTTTGAGGGTGGGAGTGGACCATGAGTGTGCTTTAAAGGTATAGTGTGTACACAGCCAGTGACTGGCCCAAGGTCACTCAAGCATCTTCATAGTTGAATGGGGATTTGGCTCTGTGTCTCACCAATCCTAATCCAAAACTTTGACCTACTAAACTATGCCAGATCTTGAATATACAAAGCTTCAGCTTATTAAGTGAGGCCACTGGTCCATCCTGCCCCTTTCTATATACTCCAGCTGGGGGGGAAATAAGTCTCACCCAAGGTTTTCCTAGCCTTTCCTTATGGAAGAGAACTTTTAACAAGTAATGTCAAGGACTGAAGTAGAACCCTTATCTGGAGCTCTTTCATAAAACTGGTGAGAAGGGCATGAACCATTTTGCCACAGCGTCTAAGCCCACGAACAGTACCAGCCCAAGACATGTTGGCACATGAGACAACCACAAAATGGCATCCTTGTCCCCCACAGGGAAGAAGATGGGAGTAGAAATTGACAGCAGGAATGAAGGTGGAGTGCTGCCACCTTGTGGGTGGGATATCAAGGCAACTTGCATCAGGAAGCATGAGAGAATCTTAGCTCCTGACAGGCCGTAGCCACAGAAACGTCCCATCGAGAAGTTTGGCTGATAACCCATTTCAATGTCACTTCTGCCCATCTGTGCAGTTATGAGATCACTTCAAATAATCAGTGCAAGACCAGATTAAGAACAGGGGCACGCTTGCACTCTCGCTCAAGAAAAGTGGGAGCAGAAAGCCCCTACAATCTAGAACATTTATGGTATAAAGAGTTATAGGATTTCAGCAAGAGGTTGCAGAATCTGCGATGACTGGAAAGGAAACAGCATGTGTGTCCTGAAACTTTTGCAGTATTGAAAGTGGGATCACTTACAACGACCTTGGTATCATGGGCACAGAACGTCATAAATGCACAATAAAAGGGGCATTTGTTTGTTACTGTGGCGTTTGCCCATTTGTTTGAAAATGTCTGTACAGGGGGAGAGAAAGGGTTAATAGGTAGCCCAATAGAAAAGCCAGGGCGGAGCCTATCTGTTTATAAAAGGGCTTAGCCCAAGGTTTGAGTTAGGGTTGGTTTTGGTTGGTTGGTTGGTTGCTTGGTTAGGAAAGCAGTTGGCAGACAGTTGGGAATAGAGAGACAGTTAGTGCAGTTGGTTCTTGTGTGAGGGGAGGTAGAAGAGTTAGAGACAGGATAAAATAAGACTAAGAAGGTAAAGAGTAACAACATTTTGAATGCAGTTAAAGTTTATTTGTGTTTGCAATAAACTACACTCTTCTTTGTAATCTTAAGAACCTGACTGAGACTAAGTGATTTACCAGGGAGGACCTGGTTGATGGCAGCAGATTAGTGGTGTACGGGTCAACAGTCTGTGAGATGATCAGGGGCTCCGTATGAATGCCACAGTTACTAACAGAAAGCAACGCATTTAAAACATTTTTCTTCTCAATGTGCAGGTAAGCATATATGTAAGATCTTGGAGACCAAACCTTCCTTTCCCTAGTCTTCTTTGTTGACCCTGACCTACCCCCCTCTCTCTATCTGAACTGAAAAGCTCCGCCCATGATCTATCTCCCCAAGCCATCTCTCTGTGACATCAGGGCAGCTCAACCAATCACGGCAAAAGGCTTCTATTTCACCACTATCAAAAAATCTCTTCCTCTCTTGCAATATGGATTACTATCATTAATCATTCACAGCAGACCATCAGGATGGGGCAAAGGGAAACAAATCAATAAAAAACAAATTGTAGCAAGTCTGGGGTTAGAGATGCACATGCTGGAAACATCCAGAAGTGTGCAAGCAATTATTTTTTCGTTCCGTGAATGAATACTCTAGGATGGACAAAGATAGGAGGCAGGAGTTTTCCCTCTGCACTTGGTAATAAGAATTAAAGAGGGGGGTAGGAAAATGCATTGAATAAAGAGTAGGTTTTCAAGGAGCTGACAATCATATAATGAATAATGCATTTGGAAACTGCTCCGGAAAATCCCGTGCCTTAGGGCCAAGGGATTAAGTAGCCTAATCCACATCAGGGTAGCGTAGTGATAAGACGCTCCAGTTTAATAATCGCAGGTAGAAAATGTTTTCCAAGATGTGGCTTGAAAGTTACTTCTTTCCAAAGCAAGGCATCCTGAATGAAGCTGCATATGGTCTACGTATACACACAGCACGCCAGTTATGTGCAATCCGCCTTCAATCGCTCCATGCGGCCGATATCACTACGCTGTGAGCCATTTCCCCACAGCAGCTACCTGTGTGGATTAACTTTTTTGTCCCCCACAAAGGCAGATATAGATGTATCTAATTCCAGGAATCCAGTGGGGCTATTTCCCAGTCCTCACATTCTGAATGTGTTGGACGCTTCATGCTAGACTGGTCTCTCACTAATGCAGGGGTAACCAAACTGGTGCCCCTCTTCCCCAATGTTTTGGACAAGCTCCATGAGCCCCACCAGCATGGTTGATCATCCGAGATGATGGGGGTTATTGCCCAACATTTCTGACGTACTCCATGTTTGCTACCATTCAATGAGGGTACAAGGAAGGGCTGTTGAAGCTCAAATGTGTGTGTGGCCTGGGCTAGATAGAGAGACCCTGGGGGGGGCACATTTACCCAATCTCCGTGCTTAATAATGATGACCCGCCTGCTTTCCATCATTGTTTCCTGACTCATGGGAACTTGCTTGCCTCTGCTTTGCCAGCACTGGCACCATTAGCTATCAGTGTATCATAGCATCTTCCTATAATAAGTGCATTACTCCTTTCTTGCAACAAGGCAACTCTGCATTCCGATCTAATCAGGCTGCATCACACAGCAAACAGCTCGATCAACCTGTTAACATCCACTGGGAGGGGGGGGGGACCCTTCCAAATCTAGGTCATTAATCATTTGGGGTTTCTGCAGGGGGATGAGTCGAGGAAATAAAAGGCATAGGCGGTTTGACAGAATAGAAGCCTCATGCTTGGGAATTAAGTGTGCCTGCTTTGCCTCAATACTTATTTCTGATGAATGCCCTTGTTTCGCTCCAGAGTATATCTGGCTGCAGGGCCATTATCTAGCGACAACATCCTATTCTGAAGACATTATCTTAACGGAGACAGTGTGATCAATTGGAAGAAGCCACAGTATACTCTTGGCTTTGGAGGAAATGCCAAGGAAAATTTCTGCGAGACAAGAATCAATTAGGCAATTTAGCAACTGCTGGTTTATTTAGTTCTTCCCCGAGACAGGAAATTTCTCAAATGCCTCAAAGGAAATGATTTTCGTCTGCAGATTGCAGACAAGTGATTGAGTCCTTTAATATAGGTGTTTGTCATTGTTGGGTTTGGATTATTCTGAATACGAGGGGCGGAAAGAGAGTGGCAAAGAGTTGCGTGCAATATATTTATATATATGCCACTAAAATGCTAATGAATTTTTATAAGGACTTTTTATTTTTTTAAAAAAAAACCCACACAAACTGATGTCAAAATGTAGATGACAGAACTTAAGATTGGGAAAATTGAGAAATGGAGGGAAGCTAATACTGACAGATTCCCCCATCCCCACATCAGCCCCAGCCAGCAACGTCGATGATCAGATCTGGAGGTCTAGAAGTTCCTCATCCCTGATCTAAGAAAATTAATAGCAGCTTTTTATTAGACAGTTTCATACCTTTTGGCTGAAGAAAACAAACCTACTTTCAAAGCTTATTATAAGTGTTAGCAATTCAGTAATTGAACAAACGAACAACACTTAGTCATGTTCCCATATTAGATAATTGTGTCTACATCAATCTTATCTCATAAAAAAAGAACACCCCACAGATACGGAATCTTTTAAAGAGATTCTTTTTCCAGGGACAGAGCTCCCAAATGCGATAATGAATCTCTTGGCTCCAAGCATCTTCATCACTTACCTTCATCACTTTACCACTTACCTGATGGTACATCAGCTGCTAACATTTTATTCCATGGATATTTTGGAGAATTTATAGGGGAAATGCTGCTGAACTTTGAAATGGCATCTTCTCCTTACACAGAAGCCAACTCCTAGGGGCAAAAGTCACTTCACACACACCCATAAAATATTCGAGGGGGCCGGGGGGGGACAATATTGATGGGCGTTGGCATTCAAATAGTGCATGTGCACCGTGTCATGTGATCAGTTATGCAGGGCGGGGGTTACCTGGGCCTCCCCAATATTTTATTCAAGTTGGCACCCCTTTTCAATGCTGAATCTGAAGACTTCATAGCCAGGAAGAGCTTTGGAGTTGGTGAGAGACAGAATTAAATTAATTCTTTAACCACTGAACTTTTGAATTGGAAGTTATGAGGCTGTCTTTTTGTTTCTGCATACAGCTTGTGCAACCTCTATCAGTATCAGTTCATAGCTTGGATCTTTCCATAGCTTGTTTCCCACCCATAACTTAGTGCATTGTTTCAGTGAGAGCAAATTAAATAGGTTGGCATTAAAATGTAAACCAAACTAAAGTTCTCCTCTCACTGTAGTCAGAAGCAGGGGGTTATAATCCCCTCCCCTGACCAAGGTCTGCATCAAGCAGGGTGGGGTGTGGACACCAGCCACTCTCTCACACAAAATAACTGCTGCTAATTGCATTTTATGCATTGTCTGACTTGTATGATATTAGCCACTCTGAGCCTGGCTTTGGCCGGGGAGGGTGGGATATTAATAATAATAATGGTAATAATAAATCTAAACTGTCTTCCTCTTCCTTCTCCCTGGGTCAGGCTGGAGAGGCAGTCTCCACCATTCCTCCTCTGCCCAGTCCCTGACAACTGTACACTTTGTGAGGTTACCTGTCTTTCTTTTTCTTTGTTTGAAAGCAGTGTCTGGTTCTTTGTAACAAATTGCGCCACAAGAGTCGGCCATACAATCCTTTGCCGAAGAATTTTTTTACTGTTGTCTCCAAACCAACCTAGACATAGGGGCCAACTCCTAGGGGCTGTGGCGGCTTTGGCCCCCACAAATATTTGAGGGGGCTAGGCGTCTGCAAAGTTACTGAGTATTGCCATTCAAATGATGTGCGTACAAGTCTTAAGTTCAATTTTCCACATCAGTTTGCTTTTTAAAATAAAATTAAAAAGTCCTCATGAGAATTCCTACATGTTTTACTGTGAATTTCTCCAACAAATATAATGCATTTTCATGTGGTTTTTTTTTTAAGTACTACGTGCTCTTTTATGAACACTTTACACTGGTATATGCATTTTTGTACGTCTCACTTGGAAAACTCCCTTGAAAAATTCAGAAAAGTGTGGCTTTTGAAAGATGCCTGTGTTTTGGTTCTTGTATTGTTTCGTAAAGTACAAATGAGGTAGGTTTGCCTTTCAATGTGAACTGGGTAAAAAAAACAAAAAAAAATCCCTAATCCACACCTTGAAAATTTTCCTTCACTGGGGGGGGGGGGGCTTTTGCCACTTTAATTTATTTTATCGTTTTTAAGAAAATCTTTATTAATTTTCACATAAACAAATATACATGAGTTACATAACATACAAAACACTACAAATGAATAGAAACAATAAAGTAAGAAAAGATAAAGAAACAGACATAAACAAATACAATATATTACACTTACATGGCAGAATAAAATATATAACTTCCAATAATTCTCATTATACTGCTTATATTATCTGTATATATTATCTGTATTCCTTGCACAGATTCATATTATTTTGTTTTGTGTGTGTGTGTGTGTGTATATATATATATCTACGAAAGCATATATATATATATATATATATATATATATATATATATATATATATATCCAATATTGTATTTTAGGTATTTCTTGCTTAATTTAAAGGGGGGGGGGGATACCACCGAATATACTTTTTAAAAAATGAAGGTGTATTTCATGTTGGGTATGGTCCATCAAATAAGATAGCTGGGGGACATAAAGAAGAAGAAGACATACAATAGATTCCACCATTCCAAACTTCATAAATATGGAATGGTGTGTTGTCAAATAAAATCCATTCGGACTAAAACAAAAGGGACCTCATTATAACTGACTTCATTTGAGTTCCTTCTAATACTGGCATTAGTGGGGCAAAGCAAGAGAGGTCCCTAGTGTTTACTAGAATGGTATGGAGGGTTTCCCCCGTCTTTTCATCAGGACTGAGACTCTCACTGAGAGAAAGCCCTGAATAACCCATCTAGTTCTGCTTGGCAGTTTCAGACTGAAAGTTTTCTCCGACTTCTTTACACAGCATTCCCCCGAGGCGAGATATAGCCAATTTGGTACCTGCTTAGGCTGGACATATTCATAGTCTTAGGGGAAAACTGACAACTCCCGACATCGTTCCCCAGCCTTCTCCAGGACTGTTTGCTGCAAGCAACAGTGCAGGGGTGACTCCTTTGGAGATTTAGCAGATGCAGGGAAGCAGCCAAACATAAAACTGTGACAAAGGAATAAAGAATCAAGGAGACAATAAAGGACTATTTTTGTCGGTCTCAAGCAAAGGTCGTCAAGAGACGTCGTATTAAAATGCACAACACTGGCACAAATCTACCCTAAGATATCTCCTAAAAGGGTGGTTTGTATGGCACATAAAGCGATACGCACCCTTCAGATGATGGGAAGCTAACGGGCACGTCTCCAAAGGCCTTGCCGTATAAAGGGGAATTGTTGCCTTAATGTAAAGACTGACATTAAAGCAGAGTTCTGGGAAACTGTGAAGACCATGACAGGGACAGCCAGTGTGGTTCTCTCCAGATATTGGTGGGCCACAACTTCCATCAGCCTCAATCAGGGATGTGAGGAGTTGTAGATCAAAACCTGGAGGGCACGACATTGGCTATCTGTTAGGGTTGTCGAACGTCCGGAATTTGCCAGACATTGCCGTGATTTGGTAACTGGAAACAGTGTCTGGGCAGGAATTGCTTAAATGTTTGGAAAAATCCAGGCATACGGCAGCCCATGTCAACTTTGGGCAAAACAAAACAAAATGCTCAACAAGTTTTGTGTCTGGATTTTCACTTTTTGAAATATGGAAATCCTAATATCTCTGCTTCAGGTGCAAAAGCCAATAATTCTGCACCAACCCTGTTTCGCAACTCTGCAAGCACAAAGTGGGGCGGGGGGGCAATGTGCCTGTATGCAGATTAAAGAAATGAACCTGAATGTAAGTAAATCATTTTTGGTTTTTTTTATTAATCTAGGCTGTCACGATGGTTCAGTCCCCCTCCCGGTCCGTCCCCCGCCATTTCATTCTGAACTAAATAAATCTTATTTCCGGTGCTGATTTTGCTTTTGTGCTGGTCCCGGGGGGAAGGTTACTGTTACCGTAGTCAAAGTTCAGTCCTGAGTCACTAGCCTGGAATTAGTCCACAAGGTGCGAGGTGAGGTCCGAAGCAGGGAGCCGGGCAGGGACAGGAACACTCGAAGGTCAGAAGCAGGAAGCCAGGCGGGGAACAGGAACACTGGAGGAACAGGACTGGATGCTGGCCGAAACAGCTCTTCAATGTCGACGTTGCTCCCACAACCTGGGACTGGGCTGACTGGCCTTTATCTTCTCTGAGGCCAGGGGCGGTCCCGGCCCCCAGGAGCCCCGCCTCCCCTGGCCTTAAGGCGAGCACTCCTCCTGGGAGAAACCAGTTTCCTTCGCCTCTCTGCCCTAAGCCTCTGCAGTTCAGGAGAGGCTGAAGGGTTACTGGGCCCAGGGGGAGACTCACCTGCAGGCACTGAGTCCTCAACCACCTCCGGAGCCAGAGTGGATTCACCTGGTGCCTGCTCCTGAGGATCCAGCCCAGGTGCAGGCTCCTCAGAATCAAGACCCTGCCCCAGTTCAGCCGGCCCTGGAGGCGGGGACTCCTGTGCCAGCTGGGATTCCTCCGGTTCACTCTCAGAATCGGAATCCCAGGCCATCACAGCTTTCCTTAGTGCGATATTTTCTTTACAAACAGCAGTGAGCTCCTCTTATGAAAAAAGGCCTCACATGGGCTCAATGAACACGTGAGAGGAGTAGTTGAAGCTTACATTCCAGCCAATCCATGTTCCCAGTCATGGGGAATTGATTGTTAAACCTCTCTGAGAACTGTGGGAGGAGAATGGGGTCTCCTAACAACTCTCAGAGCCCTTAGTAAACTACAGCTCCCAGGATTCTTTGGAGGAAGCCAAGACTGTTCAAGTGGTGTAAAAGTGCTTTAAAAAAACATGGTGTGATCCACATTTGTGAGGCCCCCACTTCTTCCTTTTTCGGGTGGGTGGGGATTTTTTTTATAACTTTGGGCCACCATGTTGATTATATCTATAGAGTGCCCAACTCACAAGTGATATTTTCTGCATGGTGCCCAGGTAGAGTGCCCAGCATTAGGCAGGTTGAGAAGCCCAGCAATGGGCCACGATTGCATGACCCAGGCCTCTGATTCAGTGCTTGGAGGCTGTTGACTGGTCTCTTACTTATTCTGTGCTCTCAGATGAGTACATAATTTGTCCTGGCCCATATGACAGTTCCAGAGATGGTCACAAAGTATCAGGACTGCAGCAACATGTCAGCATCATTATATATTTCAGGGAGAAGGAGAGAGGAGAGAGAGGGAGAGGGAGAGGAGTTTCTCTCTCAAACCTATTGTTTTTGTGCGTAATCACAGCACAGAGGTTCAGAAGTTCAGCTCCTATTGACAAGAGAGTAAATTTCATTTTTATGTATGCAACTACATTACATCAGCTGTGATTTAAGTGCACACACTTGTATGGGGAATCGAGCTGTCTCAGCGTTGTAGAAGCTGATTAATTACACTGTTGCTGATTAATTCCACGGCTGGATTTTTGCTTCAGAACACAGTCTCCCGGTGTTGCAAGAGTTCCACCCCCTCTAGTTATATAAAGGCCCTTGTGTTCCCTTTTGAAATATGTGGCATCCGAGGGCCTTGACATCTACCCAAATGAGCTTTTTCTTCTACATTACTTTGGTGGGTGTCTTTTCAAGGAGTTGGTGAAGGGTAGTGGAATTGCAAAGCTGGAGGGAGCCTTCTAAGTTATCAAAGTCTAACATCCCTGCTTGGTGCAAGATATTCAGAGCCGGAGCAACCCCAACAGATAACTGCCCTGCCTCTGCTTAAAGATCTCCAGCTAAGTAACTAACAGACGGGATGTCAGAAAATTCTGATGGAAATGAGAGCAGGAGTTGTCAATGTCCCCTTATTTGTCCCATGACCAAAGCGGAAATCAATCTAGTGAATACTATGGGTATCTGCTGCTGTTGTTGCTTTCCATCCACAACAATACATTGTTGATTCCTCATCTGCATTGTTTTTCCCTTTGGAAAGAATGGGGTAGAATAGCATATTGACATCATAAGTTATGTGTGTTTGCCACAGAGGACACAAAGACAAATAATGCAGGGTTTGGTCAGAAGACAAACTTCAGCTGAACGGAAACAGCACTGCATGTGACAAATACAGTGCAGAATAGAAAATGCCTTCTTATGTATTTGTCACA
This sequence comes from Podarcis gaigeae, assembly GCF_964106915.1. Classification (NCBI taxonomy): domain Eukaryota; kingdom Metazoa; phylum Chordata; class Lepidosauria; order Squamata; family Lacertidae; genus Podarcis; species Podarcis gaigeae. The sequence goes on along the minus strand of NC_139681.1, from coordinate 82,268,466 downwards.
TGCACGCCTCTAGTTAAGAACAGTTTCAGGTTAAGAACAGACCTCCAGAATGAATTAAGTCCGTAACTAGAAGTACCACTGTATTTTTTTTTTTTTTTTTAGGGGGCTCCAATCTTTTTACTTCTGGAAAAACAGGGAGAAATGCACAGTCAAGATTCTACTCAAGAAAAACCAAACTATCTTCCACCTTCCAACACTCTGCCAATGCATGCAAGCTTGCTTTTCATTTCTTTATACTTTTAAGTTGTTTTAACAGGCAAGCGCCTGACCCTAGTTTTCAAATGGTATAACGTCACATTTTATTGTATTAAGTTTGAATGCAATTCTGGTGCAAGCCTACAGGTGTCTATTCAGAAGCGTCCCATTGATGTAGCTACAATCTAGAATTGTAGCCTCAAATAGCTTTAAACATAGTAGGCTCCCATTCTTAAAGTTCTGGCTGTTCTGCAATGATTTCCTGCCCCTTTGGATCCTTCAACACAAATCACGGAAATGGCTAATGACACTGGAGAGTATGCAGTGCTTAGGCAGCCAAACAATTAAGATCAAAACCAGGGTATTGTCTGAAGGCATATTAGACTACCCCTTTGCTGAAGCTATGCAGGTCTGGGTCATGTTAGGATGGGTGACCATCTGAGAGCCATGCTGGGGTCCATGACAGAAGGGAAGATATCAATGTATTAAAATAAATATGAACTGTCTGTGGCTTATGAAAAGGCAAAGACATGGTCCTGAAGGATTGATTTGCAGTCCTTCCCTGCTGATTTTAGGTTTTAAAATGTTTGTTGGTTATGTACTCTGGTTGTGTGATTTTGTGTGGCTGTACTCATCTTCTAGAGGGACGCAGGTGGCGCTGTGGGTAAAAGCCTCAGTGCCTAGGGCTTGCCGATCGAAAGGTCGCGGTTCGAATCCCTGCGGCGGGGTGCGCTCCCGTCGTTCGGTCCCAGCGCCTGCCAACCTAGCAGTTCGAAAGCACCCCTGGGTGCAAGTAGATAAATAGGGACCGCTTACTAGCGGGAAGGTAAACGGCGTTTCCGTGTGCGGCTCTGGCTCTGGCTCTGGCCAGAGCAGCGATGTCACGCTGGCCACGTGACCCGGAAGTGTCTCCGGATAGCGCTGGCCCCTGGCCTCTTGAGTGAGATGGGCGCACCAACCCCAGAGTCTGGCAAGACTGGCCCTTACGGGCAGGGGTACCTTTACCTTTATCTTACTCATCTTCTAGAGGGACGCGGGTGGCGCTGTGGGTTAAACCACAGAGCCTAGGACTTGCCGATCAGAAGGTTGGCAGTTCGAATCCCTGTGATGAGGTGAGCTCCCGTTGCTCGGTCCCTGCTCCTGCCAATCTAGCAGTTCGAAAGCATGTCAAAGTGCAAGTAGATAAATAGGCACTGCTCCGGCGGGAAGGTAAACGCTGTTTCCATGCGCTGCTCTGGTCCGCCAGAAGCGGCTTAGTCATGCTGGCCACATGACCCGGAAGCTGTACGCTGGCTCCCTCGGCCAATAAAGCGAGATAAGTGCCGCAACCCCAGAGTCGGCCACGACTGGACCGAATGGTCAGGGGTCCCTTTACCTTTTACTCATCTTCTAGAGCCATGTTTATGGCAGGGGATGAGGTGTATCTTAAAGGGCTGCCTGGGTGGGGTGAATACCAGAACTCTCTTTTTACAGCCACTTTGTGGGAGCAGCAGAACCAACAAAAGCAATTGAATTATGTTGCAAGGCTGCTTCTGCCACTACTTCCAACCACCATCCCTGAGGGCAGAGCTTGGGAACCCGTAGGCCAAAGGCCAACCTCCAGCTTTTGGGACTATCTTAAAGCCATGCCTCCTCTACAGCCACGTCCTTCTTTCCATACCCAGCTCAACTTCATACTCACCATGCATGTTTTTGCCTGATGGGAATGTGTTCTCAAACTCTTGCTGATGCCTGCTGCTTGTCTGAGAGGACAAGGAGGAGAGACTGAGTCTGAGTTGAAATTAGCCTAGGTAAAAATCTGCATTTCCATTACAGCGGCAACAAGTTGGTTAAAGTGGGCCGACATTATTATTTTGCCATTGATGAGCACTTTAATGTGTCTTCTGTGTGCAATGCGGCAACAGAATCTTCCCACTCCTTTGCTTCTCTCTGAGATAGTTGTTTGGACACTTAGTACCTGTGGGTGGTGTCTAAAACTATGTGTGCTGGAGGTTTCATGATCTTGCATCATTGGCATTCAACTCCATGAGGACTGCATTAAAAAAAGGCAGGGCAATTATTTTAAAAAATCTCCCTTAACTGTGCTACAGAGACAGAAGCAGATCGTAATGGCCTTATTTTTTACGAGAGCCATCTATCTAGCCGGCGCTTTAAGATTGTTTGCAACCAGTGAAATACAAAGATTTCGGTGTTTTCTCTTTTTATGGAAATGCATGGGGTTGTCATAAATCAGGAGTGCAGAGAAGATTGAGCATACATAGAGCCAAGATATACTGACTAGCCATTTCTAATCCTCATGAAGAGCAACAGTGGATTAAAGGGCACAAGAGTGCTATGCTAGCCTGAAATGCTTTCTGGGGTTTGACAGGCCACAAAATTACAAGGCAACTTTATTAAGAGTCGTTCTCAGAAGGAGAATTAGGGTTTAAAACTGGTCATATGTGGATCACTTAGCCCAAGGATGGGGAATCACTTTCAGCCCAAGGTTGCATTCCATTCTGGGCAAATCTTCCCAGGGTAGATCACATGCCAGAAATGGGCCAGGAGCAAAGGTGGGTGGATCAATAAAGAGCATTTTTGTATAGGCATGTACACATATTCCAGACCCTCCAAATGTCCTTATTTTCCAGGGACATTCCCAGAGTTACAGAAGCCATCCCGGTTTCTGGTTTGATCCCAGAATGTCCTTCTTTTCCTTAGGATGTCCCTATTTTCATAGGAGAATGTTGGAGGGTTATGTGACCCCCCGAACCAAGGAGATAAGTAACTATACAGCCTTTAGAAGATATCTGTATATCTTTAGAAGATATACAGAAGGTTTTACAACCGGAGCTACCACTGTATAAATATGTCCCTATTTGAATTGGTGAAATGTTGGAGGATATGATACTCCTCTCAATTCTCCATCCAGGATGGTGAGGCATTATGAGAGTTTCCTTGAAACATTCCATGCAGGCGTGAAAATTCAGGGAATGTGTGAAGTAGGGCCAGTGAGGGGTTCAGCCTGCAGAGAGAGGGGGGATTTGTGGCTGGGGAGGGGTGTGGCCTGGGACAAGTCCCAAGAAGAGGTGAAGTAGCCTGGGCTTGTGGTAGAGAGAGTCAAAGACCTTTCACTATTTCTGCAGCAGGGTCCCTGTCTCAGAAGTGCCCCATCAGCATGAAAGGGGAGCTTTCTAGCCACTGAGAAGTCTTCTCACCCTTTGTGCTGATTGGACTCAATTAAGAGTGAATGACCACTGAGGATGGACTCCTAGGGTCATTCTGCAGAAGGTGCATGGGAAAAACACTGAGGAGTTGTTCTGTATGCTCCAAAGCAAAGCATTTAGCAACATCAAAACCACAAGGTGTTCCAAGTGTTTCAAGAGAACTGTGTGTAATTCTGTTACAATGGAACTTCAAGAAAAGCTTAAGCCACTCCTAATGAAGATACTGGAGCACTCCAAATCATTCCTCATGTATATGCACAGAAAATAGTAAAACTAGCTGGAAGGTAACACAAGGAGATAGGCAATGATCATTGCAATAAATTCTTAATTTCTATGATTGTATAATTGTAAGATATTAAAAGGGGGTGTCAAAATAAAAAATTAAAAAATAGTCCAGTAGCACCTTAGAGACCAACTAAGTTTGTTCTAGGTACAGTATAAGCTTTCATGTGCATGCACACTTCTGCAGATACCTGCATGCACACAAAAGCTTATACAGTCGTACCTCAGGTTATGAACTTAATTCGTTCCGGAGGTCCGTACTTAACCTAAAACTGTTCTTAATCTGAAGCACTACTTTAGCTAATGGGGCCTCCCCCTGCCACCGCGCCGCCGGAGCACGATTTCTGTTATCACCCTGAAGCAAAGTTCTTAACCTGAAGCACTATTTCAGGGTTAGCGGAGTCTGTAACCTGAAGCGTATGTAACCTGAGGTACCACTGTACCTAGAACAAACTTAGTTGGTCTCTAAGGTGCTACTGGACTATTTTTTAATTTTTTATTTCTACTGCATCAGACTAATATGGCTACCTACCTGAATCTAGAAAAGGGTGTGTGACTGTGAGGGGGCTATCATGAAGGGCACCTGCACTTCTGAAATTGTAACTACACTACTGGTCCCAAGGGCTAGCTCGAGAGGCCTGGAGGTCCACATGTGACTCCTGGATCTGAGGTTCCCCACCTCTGATTTAGTCACTTCCAATCAACAACGGAACTTTGCTTTGTGAAACATGCACTTATCAGTAAGGTACAATACAAGGGCAATATTCACAGCTGTTAGGCTTGACCGATGCTTTAACATGCACAAGCAGGCTTTACATGACAGGGATTTTCACGACCTGTATGAGCCGTAGATAGGCCTTAGCACCAGCCAGGAAATTTTCAAAATATGGTAACCTGGCCCTGCTCTTCATTCTGCTAAGTGAAGCTCTGGGCTTCTGTCCCAAATTCTTCCCCTGACGGCCCCCACTGTATGCACACAATTGGTGATTAACTGAAGTTTCCACATCTCTGTTATTGTTAACAAAAAAAAATTGTCTCCAAAAATCACTCAGAAGCTGTCTGTCTGTAACAGCCAATTTTCTATGAATCGTTCACATGGGGCCCCCCAGTTTGCTGGAACCCCTTGCCTTCACTTATGCCATCTTTAGGATTTAATTAATATGGCATATTAATCCAGATCTGCGTATTACACCCTAGACCTTCATGACTGCGATAAGTCATTTAAATCTGCTTTTTTTTTTTTAAATGGATGAGGATTAAAGTCCATCACCACCTTCTGGACATAATGTTTGAGCCATAAATAGAGCCATAATTCCAAATGCTAAAATTGAGCTTGGAACTATGAAGCTACTGTAGTTCTTCTGTCAGCTATTATCCGATCTGACATCCATATTTCCCTCTTTTTTTGAAAAAAACAACTGACTGTGTGGGTGCGGAATTAAATATTTAGCGGCAGATAGGCCTTAGCACCAGCCAGGAAATTTTCAAAATATGGTAACCTGGCCCAGCTGTTCATTCTGCACTCCACATCGGAAAATACACAGCCCAACTGCAGCTTTGTATCTGCTTAACGTTATAGTGTCTCATCACAATGATGGGTATCAATGGAGTGCCTAAAACTTGCCCTCCCTGTCCTGTTCTCATAATTTTGCTACTTTACTGAAAGTTTACCATTCGGAGAGATGTGTGAGGTACTTTATTTACTTCCTCGTTACATCTGTAAGCTACATTTCTTCCACCCCTTTTTTATTCCCACAACAACCCTGGGAGGCTGAGTGGTACTGACTGGGCCAAAGTTACCTAGTAAGGCTCAAACTTGAACCCTGATCTCCGCAGTCCTAGTCCAAAACTCAAACCACTACACCACAAACAAAAACACATAAAGAGTCCCTGCAAGCACCTCCATCCTCAGATGCAGTGGCCTCTGAATACCAGTTGCTGGCAATCGGAGGTGGGCAGAGTTTTGTTGCACTTGTGCTTGTGGGTTTCCCACAGGCAGCTGGTTGTCCACTGTGAGAACAGATGCTGGTCTAGATGGACCACTAGCTTGATCCAAGAGGCTCTTCTTATGTTCTTAGTTTAAGGTTACGAGACGTTCCCGTTTCCCGGGGACAGTCCCCGGATTTACAAATCAATCCCCATACAAAATCCATTGAAGTTGAAAAGTGTCCCCAGATTCATTGAAAAAAATCTGGTAACCTTATCTTAGTTATCTCCCGCTTGGACTATTGCAATGCGCTCTACGTGGGGCTACCTTTGAAGGTGACCCAGAAACTACAACTAATCCAGAATGCAGCAGCTAGACTGGTGACTGGGAGCGGCCAACGAGACCATATTACACCTACATTGGCCCCCAGTATGTTTCCAAGCACAAGTCAAAGTGTTGGTGCTGACCTTTAAAGCCCTAAACTGCCTCGCTTCAGTATAGCTGAAGGAGCATCTCCACCCTCACTGAGGTCCAGCTCCAAGAAGTGAGGCTACAGGGAACCAGGCAGAGGGCCTTCTCGGTAGTGGCACCCGCCCTGTGGGACGCCCTCTCATCAGATGTCAAGGAAATAAACAACTATGTGACTTTTAGAAGACATCTGAAGGCAGCCCTATTTAGGGAAGTTTTTAATGTTTGACCTTTTATTGTGTTTTTAATGTTGAGACCCACACAGGGTGGCTGGGGAAACCCAGAGTAGGGTATACATAAATAATTATTATTATTATTATTATTACATGTTTTGGACTGCTCATTTTGGTACTGCATGCCCTCCAATATTTCTCTGATGAAAATAGGGACGTCCTATTCCATTATTATTATTATTATTATTATTATTATTATTATTATTATTCCACCCATGTGACTGGATTGCGCCAGCCACTCTGGGCAGCTTCCAACATATATAAGTACAAAAAACCCCAAAACATTAAACATTAAAAAGCGTCCCTATACAGGGCTGCCTTCAGATGTCTTTTAAAGGTTGTATAGTTACTTATCTCCTTCGCTCGAGGGTCACTTAACTCCATGCCCCTCAACATTTCTCCATTGAAAATAGGGACATCCTAAGGAAAAGCAGGACATTCTGGGATCAAAACAGAAACCGGGATGGTTTCTGTAAATCTGGGACTGTTTCTGGAAAATAGGGATACTTGGAGTGTCTGAGAGTGGTCATTGTCATCTCAAGTGATTTTGGCTTGGTTTGGCATGATAGCTGTGCCTGGTATTATGCAAAGAATATATGGGAGATATGAAAATAAAACAAAGAGTTTTCCTTCAGGAAAGCAGTGGGGGGACCCTTTTATGTCATGCATTCTGTGCTTGCCACATGAAAGGTAAGAAAGCTGGATTAGCAACACTATTTTTTAAAGTGTGTAAGCATGAGTTGTCGTAACCTGACGCCTACAAAGGGCAGATACCATTATTACTGCTGTACAGAACTCAACAAGAGAAAAGAAAATTGTTGCTAATGCATTTCAGAGGCCTACAGAAATTACCACCAATACTTCCTCTGCACAACAACAACAAAGTTCACACTTTGTAAAATAGCTTTGTTACCTTGGGATGATGGTTGTCCAGAAGCAAACATGTGGGAGGCGTTCGGGTTATAAAAAAGAATTATTCTGATGAAGCAGCTTCCTGCAAGGTTTCTTGTGCAACTGACTTGCTGTTAGTGGGTGGCTTAGGAGACCCAGAACACAGGACTTTGCTGGTGGGCTTGATTCTCCTGCTCCTTCCATCTTTTTAATTTGTCTGTTTAATTTATTTCTTATACCCCGCCTATCTGACTGTGTTGCCCCAGCCACACTGGGCGGCTTCCAACAAAATATAAAGGGACAAAACAAAACATCAAACATTAAAAGCTTCCTGAAACAGGGCTGCCTTCAGATGTCTACAAAAAGTTGTATAATTGTTTAACTTTGACATCTGATAGGAAGGCATTCTACAGGGTGGGTGCCCTTTGCCTGGTTCCCTGTAGCTTCACTTCTCACAACAGTGGCAGTGGAGCCACTCCTAAAGTTATACAAGGCCAAAGCCCCAAGGAAGTCAGACTATCCTCCACCAGGGCCAGGGTCTTTTCAGTGATGGCTCCAACCTGGTGGAATGCTCTGTCCCATGAGACTAGGGCCCTTCAGGATTTAACCTCCTTCTGTCAGGCCTGTAAGACAGAGTTATTCTGCCTGGCCTTTAATTTGAATTCAGGCTGATCTTTTATTTCCCTTCACTTCCCTCCCCCTCCGCTTTTATGAAGATCACCCACTCTGAGACCCCACAGCTAATTCTCCCCTGGCCTCCTCGCTGGCCCAAGTAGGACCAATTCAGCCAGCTAGCCCTGGGGATTATCTAATTGATTTTTGAATTTTGAGTTCTATTGTTATTCATGTTTTTATACTGTATTTTATGTTGCTTTTATAATTAAGTGTTTTAAATTTGTTGTTAGCCACCATTTGCCCAGTTTTTGAACCAGGAAGGATGGGGTATAAATAAAAAATTATTTTTAATTATTTTACTTTGCTTATAGGATGGCTGGTACACTGCAATGCTAGTCAAAACAAAAAAAAATTCCTTCCAGTAGCACCTTAAAGACCAGCTAAGTCAGTTCTTGGTATGAGCTTTCGTGTGCATGCACACTTCTTCAGATACACACATCTGAAGAAGTATCTGAAGAAGTGTGCATGCACACGAAAGCTCATACCAAGAACTGACTTAGTTGGTCTTTAAGGTGCTACTGGAAGGAATTTTTTTTGTTTTGACTATGGCAGACCAACACGGCTACCTATCTGTAACTGCAATGCTAGTGAGAGCCCAGCCAGTCATCACCTAAATTTTCCAGAGGTGTTTTGAGCCCATGCCCTGAGTCATCAGAGCGCCTAGGAATGATGGTTGTGCTTATGTCCATTGAAATCGGTGGGTTTAAGATGAAGAATGTAAGATGGGTCTTCTGGATCAAGCCAGATGCTCATCAAGTCCAGCATCCTGTTCTCACAGTGACCAAACAGATGTCTGTGGAGAAACCATGGTCAGGATACCAGCACTCTCATACCCTCCAACATTTCTACGATTAAAATAGAGATGTCCCATTCCATAATGAAGAGACATCACCTTGCCAACAAAGGTCCGCATAGTTAAAGCTATGGTTTTCCCAGTAGTGATGTATGGAAGTGAGAGCTGGACCATAAAGAAGGCTGATCGCCGAAGAATTGATGCTTTTGAATTATGGTGCTGGAGGAGACTCTTGAGAGTCCCATGGACTTCAAGAAGACCAAACCTCTCCATTCTTAAGGAAATCAGCCCTGAGTGCTCACTGGAAGGACAGATTCTGAAGCTGAGGCTCATGGCCACCTCATGAGAAGAGAAGACTTCCTGGAAAAGACCCTGATGTTGGGAAAGATGGAGGGCACAAGGAGAAGGGGACGACAGAGGACGAGATGGTTGGATAGTGTTCTCGAAGCTACCAGCATGAGTTTGGCCAAACTGCGGGAGTCAGTGGAAGACAGGAGTGCCTGGCGTGCTCTAGTCCATGGGATCATGAAGAGTCGGACACGACTAAATGACTAAACAACAACAACATTCTATAATGATAATTATACTATTTATATACCACACAACTTATTGGGTTGCCCCAGCACTCTGGGCAGCCAAAATATATAAAAACATTAAACATTTTTTTTTAAAAAAAAACCTTTCCTATACAGGATTGCCTTCAGAGAGCTCAGGGGTTGGATACCTCCATCCCCTCCAACATTTCTCCAACGAAAATACGGACATAATCAGAAACTGGGGTAGCTTCTCTAAATCAGGGACATGCCTGGGACACTTGGAGGGTCTGCACTCTCCTGATACTAAGAACGCTTAGCTCTGTGTCCAATGAAAGTCTAAACTGGAAGATTTTGTCCAGAAAAAGGGAAGAATCCTAAATCTCATTGGTGGCTGTCAAACAGCAGACTTGAGCTGGCCAGTGCTTTTGTGGGACTGATGTTGTTTAGGGACTGGGGCTGCCAGCCTGTTTGGCCTGTGTATGTGAAGAGGCAATGTCACAAGAGGCAGTGTGAGCCTCTCTAGCAATCTCTCCTCATATGGAAACTAGAGGAAGACAAACCATAGCTTAGTGCTAGAGCAGGTATTTTGCATGCAGAACAGGAGCAGCTCACCTGGTGGGATGGAGCCACAACAACCACCTCCTGGCGGCAGCAGATGTGCCAGTGGAGTCAACCTGGTGCTTCTGCTGGTGTGAATGCAAAGCCTACCAGTTGTTGTTCCCATTAAGTGAGCCGCTCCTGACAAAGAAGGTTCAATTTTTGATATGTTCAGTTAAAAGGAGCACATTGAACATGATGCAAAAAGTCTTGCCTGAGACCTTAGAGAGCTGCAGGCATCCAGAGTAGACACTACTGGTTTAGAACAAAGTGTCTAGCCTGTCTGAAACTGATCCTATAAAGGCCTTCAGTGTGGTGTAGTGGTTAAGAGTGGTAGATTCATAATCTGGGGAACCGGGTTCGCGTTAGCCACTTTGAGATTCCTTTGGGTACTGATAAAGCAGGATATCAAATCCAAACTACTACTACTACTACTACTACTACTCTTCTTCTTCTTCTTCTTCTTCTTCTTCTTCTTCTTCTTCTATGAAACCATTCTTTAAAAAATAGGAATTCAGAACAGCTTTTATTCATTTAGATTTTTCTACTGAAACCTCCTCAGGTCTACAACATATTCAGATCATTTCAGGAATTGCTTCAGCTGATCACCATCAAGGGTAGCGCAGTCCCTCCCTAGGTCTGAACCACCTCATTTCCCATGTAGTTTGTCAAAAGGCATTTATCTGCCCTGAAAAGGTGCACTGTATATAGAACTATGCCACTTACCTGAGGAAGTGCAGTACAGTGGAATCAGTCCTTAGTAGTTGCAAAGTGCAGGATGCCTCAGTTCATCTCACCGGCTAATGAGTTAAATGCTAATTTTTCCTAATGTCATTTTATAAACAAAAGTGTCTTAGGATGATGAGTTATGCCTTAGGTTTGCTGAAAAATATCCAAACTATGAAATGTTTTTTGGAGGGGTTACTAAGTGGATTAGCGAAAGTTATATTTCAGGGCTAACAGAATTATATCATATCAATGACAAATATGGCTAAAGCCTTCAGGAAGAAATGGATTCACAGGTCAGCAGAACTGGCTGCAAAGACAAAGTACAAAATATATTCCTATTTGGGATGGTTCTTCTGTACAAATTGCTATTTTTACAAAATTCACTGCCACAGCTAGACAGGCGCAAAGGATCTTACCACAAATACAATTTCATGCCACGGGGAACCAAGGACAGGAGAGTCTTACAAAATGAAACAAGGGGAGGGATTTTAAGCTAGGGCTTGTCAGCATTTAGTCTTGCAACCTTCTAGCAATTCCTGAGCAAAACCCTTGAAGATATGATGCAAGAACTATGATGAATATAGGTAGCCGTGTTGGTCTGCCATAGTCAAAACAAAAAAAATTCCTTCCAGTAGCACCTTAAAGACCAACTAAGTTAGTTCTTGGTATGAGCTTTCGTGTGCATGCACACTTCTTCAGATACACCTGTGTATCTGAAGAAGTGTGCAAGCACACGAAAGCTCATACCAAGAACTAACTTAGTTGGCTTTTCAGGTGCCACTGGAAGGAATTTTTTTTGTTTTGACTATGATGAATATGATGATGATCTGTGGAGTTATGAACGAGTTTATATATATGTCTCAATGGCGTTCTATGGTCACATTGTAAAAATAAGTAAAAGGGATAAGGCTATCTGTAAAGACTGTGACAAGTCAACTGTTTTCAGTTCCATTCAGAACTGATTCACAGTCCTGAAATTTGGACCCCCATCACGCTTCAGCAACATAGCAACATCCCAGGCACAAAAAGAATTGTGTTCCAAACTTCCTCACTTCCATACAATGGCTGCACTCAGATGTGGGATTTCTTGCATTAGTTTTCCTGCTGATAATGCTGCCACTTCCATCCCAATTTCTAATGTTCTTTTTACACTGCGGTACTTGTTGTTTTATGGAAAGGTGTGCTTTTTTATTGATTTGCCACCATGTTGTGCTAAACAGCAGGAAAGTACTACCCAAAAATTAATCACATAAGTGGCGGTGGTATGATCACCAAATCCATGGGAAAATTATAATGCAAAATTCCTGTAAGTTTCCAAGTTAACGGGTTGCAAATGGAAATCATATGGAAATGAGAACTAAACTCCCACTAGGTTCCACTAGATTTCTAGAAGCGGTTTTTAACATTGTGTGAAAGATCACATAAAACGTGGAAATCAAAAGGTAAGGAAAATTCAGGAAAGTGGAATAAAGTGCTGTCTGAATGCAGCCTAAGAATTCAGTTATCTTGGGGAAATTGTATTTCCCAAGGTCACAAGGGAATGCAGCTATTACAGCACTCATGGCATCATTACTGACTGGTATTGAAAGGCATACTGTCTGTGATACTGGATGATGTATGGATGCATACACACACACATACATACATACATACACACATACATACATACATACATACACAAATACACAGATATGCCTAGGCCAGGGATCCCCAGTGCAAATGGACACCATTGTTCCCATCTGTACCTCCTATGGCATCTGCAAGAAGTCTCAATGAATATGCCCTTGAAAATTCACGACACATGAGAGACTGTTGCAAAGAGCTTCTCTTTGTGACTAGGGCAGTGGCTGATGTAAGTGCCCTTCCTCCCGCCGGAGGGTGGGTGTAAGGTTGGTGCGGCATGCCTGCATCATTTTGGTTTTTTTGATGTAGCAGCCATTTAAAAGAAGCTGAAATGTAAATAGAGAGAGAGAGAGAGAGAGAGAGTGTGTGTGTGTTTGTGTGTGTGTGTGTGTTTCCACATAGGGATTGTGCTTCAAATCCTTTTTGCTCATGAACTGCACCAGCTCCAAAGTGGACAATACCATTGGATGAATTCAGTGTTTATGTCATCCTCATGTTTTAAACAAGCTAACTGTAGAGGTAATGAACAGTGAGGTGCTTCCGCTTAATTGCATTTAGGATTCATTCGCTTTTTTGAAAAGAAGTTGCCGAGCTCGAACCAAGTCAGCACAAACATTCTGAAGGTGTTAAATAAGACTTGGGAGATTTGTTGACAGAAAAAGATCTTTGAATTCAGTTCGCAAATCAAATAAATTAGGTTGCAACGAAGTCACTGCAAGATTCCAAGGTCTGTAACCACTTTTGCAAAAACTGAGAGCGGGTAATAAAACCATTCTCTTTGGCAGTAAAAAACTTCGTAACTGACAACCCAGCAAAGCCGCCTGCTGGGTTTTAAGCTGTCACAACTTCAGCAAAATAGGGCATTTAAAAGCAAACTAGCATTTGAAGGAAAGAAAGAGATCCGAGGCTTGTGGGGGGGGTGTTGCTTTTCTCCTTCCCCTCCCTCCAGTTGAGAATTTGACTTTGAAGGAGTAAAAGCTCCTTTATTTTTGAATAATGACTTGATAAAAGCCCATTTCTGTCTAAGTTCCATCCGTTTCACCGGCAGCAGGGCTGAGCTACCCAGCATGTCAGTTGCAGAGGCTCTGTAGGCAGAACAAAATCTCCTTCACTTCAAGATGATGCTTCTAAGCAGCTACAGAAGAGGCTGCTGGCTCCAGCGATCGGATGCTAAAGAAGAATCTGCACACTCACACATCAGGGGAAGAAAGCTAGCCAAGATCCACACTTTAGCCTCTGCAATTCCTGCTGTTGCTCTCTGGGGAATGTGAGCACTAGACAGGGCTGGTCCAAGACTTTTTGCTGGCTAAGGCACAGGACAAGAGAACAGAAAAACAGCTGTGCTACATCAGGCTAAAGGCCAATCTAGTCCAACATCCTGATCTCACAGTGGCCAACCAGGTGACCATGGGAAGCCCCAAACCAGGCCATTAGAGCAACAGGTCTTCCCAGTGGTAATTCTCAGCAACTGGTGCCTCCAACAGTGGTGCTAGGACATAGCCACTGTGGCTGGTAAGCCATTGATAGTCTTGCCCATGACTTTATCTCATCATCTTTTAAAGCCATCCAAGTTGGAGGCCATCACTACCTCTTGTAGGAGTGACAGGACATTATGGTGCTGAGTATTCAGCTAGCCCACTTGTTTGCAGATACAGAAGAACCTGAGCTTGTTTTAACATGCCATGTTTGCTTGTTTATAGGAGACATGGGTCCCTAGTGACCACACTTCTAAGGCAATGTGCAGTTCAGGTGCCAAAACCAAGAAGACCCCGCTTCCAATCCATCAAAGTCTGAAGGAGAAGGTAGCCAGAACAGGACTTCCATTGATGATCTTAACACATGAGCAGATTCATATAATAAAAGGCGATTCCCCAGAAAGCCTTTGATCCCCATTGTGAGAAGTTCTAATGCTTAATAAAGCAGGGAGCAATAAATAATTTGCATCCATCAAAGTCATACTCAGAATAAACTCATTGAGATCAATATCCATTAATTTCAAAAGGTCTGGGGTCCTTTTGGCACAGATCCCAATATGTCCATCAGTATTTCCTATGGTGCTAGTGAAAGGTTGCACTAAATATTCCCTCAAAAACCCACGGTGTGAATTTTTACACTTCCTGCTCAGTTCCTGTTTCCACTGGCTTAGCCATTCCTACACTGAATACACACTCTTTAATATGCCCACATTTCACTTCCAGGACTGCAAACCCGCCATTCTTAACAGAAATGAGCTGCAAAAAGCTTCCCTCTTTGTACGCAGCAGCAGCTGATATAGATGTAGCTTGAATGCCCAACACCTGTATTTTGGGTTCCTGTTTCTTTCCATACTCTTTTAGATGCAGCAGCCATTTTGTGTTCTACCACAGACATCCCCTCAGCAGACATTTTGTGACACAAGGCACTTTCCCAAAACTCCAAATGTGTTGACTTTCCCCCAAAGGGCGTAGGCCCAGGCAAAAGGTCTGCTCTGAGAATGACTTAAGTTGGATTCATCCCAAGGACAACATACTCAAAATTCTCTTCGGAGGACGTATTTAAATGGCAAAGGGATGGTGAAAAAAACCTCAACAATTTTTTTTTAGCTCAAACACATCCAATATACCTAAATCTCTAACATGCTCAAAAAGGTTTATCCTGGGGGCTATTTCAGTAGCAGTTCATCGTTGGCATTAAATCTTTCTCAAGATTAATTTCACTGTGCATTCCATTAGGATTTTGAGTGAACTATTAATCATAAGACTAAGAGACTCTTAACCAATTGATAGTTTTATGGTTATGGTTATTATTAATCATCAAGTTTTATTTTCCTTTATTCTTTATAATAAAACACCTCATTTTTCTCTACAAATGCTTCCCACCTAGTTCATCATACTTTCAGTTCAATTGCTTCCATTTTTAATGCAAAACTTACAAAGAATCTCATATGCAAACAATTAAGAACTTCTTCAATTTAAGCGCTAAAAAGCAAGGAATGTGCTCAGAGGAAAGCTGATACAAACTGATAGGAAGAAGAAATGAGAAACAAAATTGCATTCAGGATACAGAGCCCTTCTGTGACACCAGCTCATTGTAATTAAATCTAGAATTTCCATAGAATTGGTTACTTGCCCTGAATTCCCACTGTAGAAGCAGCATCAAAGGAAAACTCCCGTCCCTTCAGGTAAGGTAGCACAATGGTTTTTGCAGGGAAATATCACTGCAAGGTGAACAAATTATTTTAATGATTCTTGCTTAAGAGGCAACCACACATTCTCTGTATGAATCCTAAACCAGGAAAGGAGTTCCATACTCAGAACCCATGTGTGCAATCCCATCTGGAACTGGGGACAACATGAACATCAGGAGATTTGCGTTCAGATCCTCTGGCTAGAGGTCCACAAAAGGCACCCCAAACAGGTGATAGATATGTTCAAGCAGCACAGACCAGCCTTTGGGCAAGCAGGTACACACCAATCTGTGAATGCAACAACATCCATGCAGCCTACAGTTGAGATCTCAGGATCAGGAAGGTGTCCTGTGGTGGTGCTTTGATCTCACTTAATTATTATTTAATTAATTAATTAATTTATGTATCACCCTTCATCCATAGATCTCAGGGCAGTTCGTGCATGTAGAGTGACCACAGAAGAATTGCAGGGAATTCCCTGATAGGGATGTAAGAAGGCAACGATTTCTGACCCATACTGTGTTCAATGTAATCCATGCTATTTGCATTCCACTGCAACTAGGGCTCTGCTAAAACCTACGTTATTCCTGTACATGAGTCTGACCAAACTGCGGGAGGCAGTGGAAGACAGGAGTGCCTGGCGTTCTCTGGTCCATGGGGTCACGAAGAGTCGGACACGACTAAACGACTAAACAACAACAACAACAACATCCACTCACTACAGCCCAAACTAAATCAATTAGGGTAATTAATTTTGATGCATTTCAGTGGGAGGGAAACATTTTTAAAAATGCAAAAGATAACATCATTGTTTCCGTAACAGTTGCAGATTCAAAAAACGATGACAAACACTGCTCATCTTGCATGATTTCCATTCCTGAGCTCAGATGAAGGTGTGAATTGCGACAGTTTCCTCTCTCTCTCTCCTGTTTCCAATTCCAATGGAATTCTCCAACATGAGGTGCCACCATAACTGTGTACTTCTCATCCTCACCACCAACTAGTTACATCCTTCAGTAATTTCTTCTCCTGCCAAAGAGTCTTCTTTTTCTGCTGCATTCTCAGCATACTTGAGACTTTTTTGAGCATTTCAATCAGTGCTAACCTTAGCTTTGCAAGGTGGCCAAGGGTAGTGGGTATGATATTCTCTTTCCTGTAAACACTTCTCCAGCACTCGGCAGCCTCCCTTGGTGCCTTCGCTTCCAGTTTGGGGGGTGGGGAGCAAAAACCCCATAGGAGGAGTTGCTTCATGGTGTCTTCTTCCACTGTGCTCTAAGCAAAGCATGGGAACCTGGGAGAGCGCAGGCCAATGATTCAGTATTTCTGCGGTAGTCTGCGAGGAATTTCCACATGGCATGTAAATACTGCCAGCCTCCATGTCACGTTTGCAGACATCTTTGTGACGCAGAGTTATGATTAGGTTTATTGTATTTCTATTCAAGTTCTATTCATTGTTTCCAAATTGGCACATGAATGAGCATAGGCACATTTATTGCACATCTTCATCCTCTTATGACCTCTCTTTTTTCCAAACTACAGTAAATGATGATGATGATGATGATGATGATGACAGAAGCTCCGGGGGGGGAGACCAAGGATTTTGGTGGGCTTTACTGCTGTGAAATGGGGAAGGGCTGCCTGGCAGCAGCTGCTTCTGCTCCCCCAGCTGCCTGCCATGGGGCTGATCCTGACGCAGAGCCTTATTTCAGCCTCTCTCTCAGGGATCAGCTCACAGCTTGGGCAGTGGTGGCAGGGGGAATGTATGGGCAGGGAGAGAGAGGGGGGGGGAGGGACTCCTCCCCATTGCACGAAGTATCTGCTCTACCATGTTCAAACTCTTTTTTTATTATTATTTCATTAGGTAACAGTTACACACTACTTGATTTTAAGCCTTTCTCAAGGCACTGCTTTCCTGCACTGCTCCCGTGTGATGCTGGGTTGAGGGCATTGTAGGAAATTAAAAGGCTGTCTATATCCAGCTCAGAGTCTGGAGGGTTTTTGTTTTGAATGAGGAGGACACTCAGGGCAGGCATGAGCAGATGCCCTGGCAAAACACCGGAGCCTTGGAAACTGCCCA
This sequence comes from Podarcis gaigeae, assembly GCF_964106915.1. Classification (NCBI taxonomy): domain Eukaryota; kingdom Metazoa; phylum Chordata; class Lepidosauria; order Squamata; family Lacertidae; genus Podarcis; species Podarcis gaigeae. The sequence goes on along the minus strand of NC_139681.1, from coordinate 82,251,068 downwards.
AGAATGCCGAGTGCTTGCATTGGCCAAGAGACTTGACAGGATGCCATTTATTTGTATTTATTTGACAAAGTATATGTACCGCTTGATTGTAAATGAAACCTCCTCTTTGCAGTTTAGAAAAACATATTAAAGAAACATTTAAATTGACAATGAAAGATTAAGTTAAGAACAAGTTAAGAACAAGACTCCTGTCTTCCACTGCCTCCCGCAGTTTGGTCAAACTCATGTTAGTAGCTTTGAGAAAACTGTCCAACCATCTCGTCCTCTGTCGTCCCCTTCTCCTTGTGCCCTCCATCTTTCCCAACACCAGGGTCTTTTCCAGGGAGTCTTCTCTTCTCATGAGGTCACCAAGTATTGGAGCCTCAGCTTCAGGATCTGTCCTTCCAGTGAGCGGCCTCTGCCTATACCTACATAAGACAATGGACCATTATGGAGGGTGGGGATAAAACAGGCATAGGCAAACCTGGCCCTCCAGATGTTTTGGGACTACAACTCTCATCATCCCTAGTTAACAGGACCAGTGGTCAGGGTTGATGGGAGTTGTAGTCCCAAAACATCTGGAGGGCCGAGTTTGCCTATGCCTGGGATAAAATATCATTTTGTTATGTTCCCTGAAAGAGTGCAGAGGACAAACAGCCGACATACATTTGGGTTGTATTTTTGTAATAAAGAAAAGCCTGAAGGTTTTGGGGCATGTTTGTTTTCTTGCCATTCTACAAAACAAAAATGGCTTAATATTCTGATCAACAGGATTCCGTCCCCCAATAGCACAAATTAGGGTTTTTTTCCATTTTAAAAAAGGCCTTCATTGTTTCAGGTTGTTAACCACGATGTCTTAGAAAATGAAGCATGGTTACTGTCATTGGGTGGCAGCAGAGGGAGGGGGGTTACAGAGAGAGGGATTGGCAGAGGGAGTCATTTTGTCCTTTATGAATTTGGCAATGAAGAATTTAAAAGATACCAGTGTGGGGTTGTTATCATGCACAAGCCTAAGCTGTCAGGCCTCATTACTTCCGAGACAAAAATTACAGAAGAATGTATTAAATGCTTCAGCAGAAACAACACAGTGCACCATCTCCCTACCGTGGTAATGGGATGACACCATCAGCTCGTTCACTGAACTGCACGGGGGTTTCCCTCCCCTTGCAAACTGCAGTAAACAAGGATTCGGGAAAAGCTAAACATTCAAATGGCACCGTTTATTGCCGAAGCCAGTGTTGTTGCTGAAAGTTTCATCTAGCCAACAGGGTATCCCCCTTTTCTTCCTGCAAAAGGAAGAGGCAAGAGGGAAAAGCTTTGAAATTATTAGGGCTCTATGGATGCAAGGCAGCTGCTCTTACATTTACCTTGCCTGTTACTGAAGCAGGCCCATCCTCACTAGGCGTAGGGGTGAAATGCTTATTCAGTTCACATCTAAAGTCAAGTCTAGCTCATTCACATGTTCTGAATACGTGAATCAAAACACAGCCAACCCTCAAAATTCACTCTTGTCTGAATTTTGCAATGCAGTTCACCAGCCAAGTAACGGGTGCAAAAATACATATACCAGGGTCAAGTGTGCATGGAAAAAATAAAAGAAACTGAAATGGGCACATTCACCCATTGCTAACTTCACATTCTGTCGCTTTCCACAGGACCATACATGCTCTCCTTGATCTTTTTTGGCTCACCTGGAGATATCTGAGGAGCATAGCATGCTATCACTTAGCAACCACAACCTAGCTAACTTTTACTCCTGGCAAAAGTGTCATTTGTGGTTAGGGCAAGGTTAAACCCAAGTAAATCTAGCCAGGGGTGAACACAGAGCATAGGGAGACCAAGATGACTTCATCAAGCTGCTCATAATTATTTGTGTGTGTTTTAGCTTAAAGAGCTTTTTTAAAAATCACACTTCCAGCAGACATTTTTGCAGTATGACACACCCACATTCTGCATTTCTTCCAGCTAACATTATTTGTCAACTTCTCCACCAAACCAGTATTCTTCTGTAGCTACTCCTAAATTATCCCCCAAAATGGACAACCATTAGTTTTGCTGCTATTAAAAGATGACGCTAAAAATTCCAAATGTGGCTACTGCCTTTAAAAGGTTGCCAACCCCTGCCCCACCCAAGGAACCAGTCCCATGACTTTAGGAAATACTCTGAAGACACACCAAGTCCTTGGAACATCTACAACACTTTTTTTTACCTATAAAGCCTTAAACAGCTTGAGAGCAGAATACCAAAAGGACCGCCTCTCTCCATTTGAACTGACCCAGTCTGTGAAATCATCATCTGAGCCCTTCATCATGCGCCTCCTCTGCAAGAGGTCCAGAGGGGAGCAACACAACAATGGTCCTTTTCTGCAGTGGCTCTCCCTTTGTGGAATGCTCTCTCTGAGGAGACTCACCTGCCGCCATTATTATATATCTTTAGGCACTAGGCAAAAGCTTTCCTTTATAACCAGGTCTTTGGCCTTTAACTATCTGTAGGGGTGGGATGTTTTGGGGTTACCCTGGGCAAGATAAAGCAAAGAAAGAAAGAAAGAAAGAAAGAAAGAAAGAAAGAAAGAAAGAAAGAAAGAAAGAAAGAACTACAACAGATTAACAACTGATTGCTGAATATGTGCCTCCAAATCTACCTTGGGCTTTCTTATTGTTGTTTAGTCGTTTAGTCGTGTCAAACTCTTTGTGACCCCATAGACCAGAGCACGCCAGGCACTCCTGTCTTCCACTGCCTCCCGCAGTTTGGTCAAACTCATGCTGGTAGCTTCAAGAACATTGTCCAACCATCTCATCCTCTGTTGTCCCCTTTGCCTTGTCCCCTCAATCTTTCCCAACATCAGGGTCTTTTTCAGGGAGTCTTCTCTTCTCATGAGGTGGCCAAAGTATTGGAGCCTCAGTTTCAGGATCTGTCCTTCCAGTGAGCACTCAGGGCTGATTTCCTTAAGAATGGATAGGTTTGATCTTCTTGCAGTCCATGGGACTCTCAAGAGTCTCCTCCAGCACCATAATTCAAAAGCATCCATTCTTTGGCGATCAGCCTTCTTTATGGTCCAGCTTTCACTTCCATACATCACTACTGGGAAAACCATAGCTTTAACTATACAGACCTTTGTCGGCAAGGTAATGTCTCTGCTTTTTAAGATGTTGTCTAGGTTTGTCATTGTTTTCTCTCAAGAAACAGGCGTCTTTTAATTTTGTGACTACTGTCACCATCTGCAGTGATCATGCAGCCCAAGAAAGTAAAATCTCTCACTGCCTCCATTTCTTCCCCTTCTATTTGGCAGGAGGTGATGGGCCCAGTGGCCATTATCTTAGGGGGGGGTTATGTTGAGCTTCAGACCATATTTTGTGCTCTCCTCTTGCACCTTGGGCTTTACAGCTCCACAAATGAAAGAGAACTCTCCTGAGAGATTAACTTGTTCTTCTGAGGATATTCCTCTCCCTCATGTGAGTCACAGTGATTGGAGCCAAGCAGTTGACTTCCAGCAATATCTTTATTTTTCTGATCCCTAGTTAGACCCCAGACCTCTGACAACACAACAAAATTAATTTCTGTCTCTACCCAGAGTTGTGAATGATACCCTACGGGGATTTCTGCTAATTTGCCATTCCAGCTGTGCATTGGCATCTATTTCTTATTTTAATGCAGCACGCTTTACTTGTTATCGGAATGGCAGAAGAACGTCAAATGATAAAGGAATATATATGAGCAACTCCTGCATTTATAAAGCCTCTATTTCTAACCATTACGAAAAGCTGGGCAACACATTGTGAGCCATACCAAATGCTGGCTTTCTAGAACAGTGGCTACAGGCAACTAAAAGTGGGGTCAAATAGTAGTTTGAGGTGAATTTAATTGCTTTCTTACTTTTTTACAGCACCCAAAAAAGTCTTGACCTTACCAAGCAAGCTGGCAGGGGAACATGTCTCTTTAAAGCTATCTGACCTTCAGAACTCCTGCTTGCAGCAACTTTCTCCAGTCTTGAGTCATATACATTTATCAATCATTGTTGGCGAAAAGAAATAAAATTTGTCACACACAAAGTAAGCGCCGTGGCTGGAATTATAGCCAGAGGAGTTGTTCGTTCATTTGTCTGATGCCTCTCATTTTAGTTTCGAGAGGACTTAACCAGTGAACATTTGATCCAGGGGGTTTAGCCCTTGACCCTAATGTGTGGTGCTCACTATTTCCTGCCAGTGAAGGATTTTCTGGCTAGAGTTGAGGCCTAAGGGATTGAAATTCAGAGTTTTCGCCTCAGCCGATCCGATTATGTGGATCACGCGGAGAGTATTCATTCAGCCTCCCTTTACCCTTCAGTGAAAGGAGCAAGCTAAATTTCCCTATTAAGTGTTATAGCAAAATGGCTTACAGCGTAATCTACTCTGAAACCCCGTTTAGTTTGTGAGGCCTCACTCCATGGGTAGTTTCTGAAAATACAGTTGCCACAGGTGAGGCACACTGCTTGGCACTGGTGGGGAATCTTTTTCAGTCTGAGGGCCGTATTTCCTTCTGGGCAAGCTCTCAGGGGCCACATGCCAATGATGAGTGAAGCAACACATGTGGATTTTACATGTGTGCAGTAGGTTAGTTTCTACACAAACCTCTCTCTATTATGTCAGGCAAAAACACTCCACTGAGATGCAAACAAGGGCTGGAGAGGGGTGTGGGCTGGGGAGAGCCCTGAGGGCCAGAAAGAGAGTCCTGGAGGGCCACATTTGACCTTAGCCTCTTGCTCATCGAAATATAAAAATTCACAAAAACAGCCTGGTGCAATGGAGAGTGAACGGATTATAAAGGATATAATGTACATACACTCTCTTCAAGGGAAATTAATGAAGCAGGTAGAATGAGGTGCTCCTCAGGGAAGATTTGGATCAAAAGATGCTGCTACTGCAAATATTGCCCCCTAGACTAAGGATAGTCAACTTGGTGCCCTCCATATGTTGTGTGCTTCAACCCCCAAGAATATTTGCCCTGCTGGCAAAAGATGGTGGCCGTTGTCATACACAATTTTTGGAGAGCACCACATTGGCTTGCTTCCCCTGACGTAGAGCATTCAAAGGATTCTCTCACACTACCCCTATCAAGCTTGCTACTCCCAACGGCAAGATGAAATACCTCCCCAGGAGCAAATTTACTTATGAGCAGGCTCCACAGTGAGTCATTTTAAGAATGCAAGGCCAAGCTGTTATCCCCCATTGAAGTAAATGGGAAAGCTGTTATAGGTAGAAGCAGTTGGAAACCCCAGAGCACACGAAATAGCTTGAATGAGGCAAGCTAATAGCACTTTGAAGTATTATAGCGGTTTGCTAATAAGCATTTGCATTCAGTAAATAGAGAACCTTAATTTGATATCACTGCAGTTCTGTATTCATGCAAGGCTCTAGTATTATATTTTGGAGCAATTTTAAAGGAAGTACACTACCCGTGCCATGTTTTCATACGTCTCCACCCCCACCCCAAGTACACATTTGATCTATACTTTGAGGATTTAATCTCATCAGTTGGAAGCCCAAATGGAACATTAATAAAACACACCAGAATTCAATATTGATGGCAAGTTTCACTGTTGAGAGAATTTATGGCATTGAAGATTAGGAAAGAGCAATGGGATAATCTGTGTTTGCTCTGATTTTTAAACAATTACACTCAAAAATCTGTTATGAGTCCTTTTAGCTGTTGGCCATTTAGGACAGCTGTGTCACTTTAAATCTTAGCATGAATAATGATGATAATAATTTAGAAACTGTCCAATTACTTCCATCCAGCATGATCGCTTATTGGCAGCTACTGAAAATCCAAAGGGATTGTGAGATCTTATTCCAAAATTGCAGCTGAATGCAGACACCCACTAAGTGGTGTGCATGTTGTGAACCAACCATTTCTGTTGTCCTACAAGGAGTGAAGAAACTTTACGAGTTTCCTGCCTCCTTGGAGCTCTGATATCCTGCAGGAGGGTGATGAAATTCTGCAACCCATCATCATTACTGGTCTTGAACAGGCGGGGTTCTGTTGTGAACTTACTGTCCATAACAGCAATTTATGAGACAATGCCTTACTCCAGCACTGTTAAATTCAAGAAATTTTGCTTCAGTTTGAGCACACAGATGCTGCATATATGTGTGTGCTGTTTTCAGGCAAGAGGTAGGCCTCATCCACATTTCCACTTGTCCTGTGGCTAGAAAACCCAGGTCCAAGCAGTTTTCCACTTGCCCTGTGCTTTCTAGGCAAGGGTCTGACCAGTTTTGCCTTTGCCTTGCTGCTTTCCCCTGGGAAACCTGCTCTTCAGTGCTAAATCAGAACAAAGAGCAATCCGCAGAAAACCCAATTGCCATTTGTTCCGACTCAGCATTAAAACGCAAGTTTTCCCAGGGGAAAGCGGCGGGGCAAAAGGATGAGCCCCTAGTCGCTACATCAAATTCTCCTGCAGGAGTCTGGGTCATAGCACAAATTAAGAGAAATACAATGCAAGACAGTTTTCCCAAAGCTGGGGCTTGCAGGTGTTTTGGATTCCTGACAATTAGTCGTGCTGGTTGGGACTAATCCAGAACATATTGTGGACAACTGTTTGCTTAGATTCCACCAGGATATGCGTTCGCCTTGGATCCTTCTAGAGAGTTTTGTAACTGATAAACAGTCCCTGATTTACCTCAGCTTGGAGCACCTCCAGTATTTAGCTGTAGATTCTGCCAGTCGCCATAACTGCAGATCCCCAGGGAGGGCATTATTTTTCCGTTGCCTCTCTACTTGACTGGATATTCTCTGTCGCATTTATTGAAAATGCCTTTGTGCATAGAGTTCCTGGTGTCTTTCCCAAGAGCTTTGCTTTCTGCATAAAACATGCCATTGTCGAGCTACAGAGGCCTGCACAGTTCACTGCAGCCAGCAGGGGCCATTGATTCCTGCATTTATTTCCTCTGTATGCAAAAACCTATTTCTCATGCAGCTTGTCATGGAGAGATGGCATGTGTCACGGAGACGCTGTGCTAAGACTGTGGCAATGCATAACCATTGTACAGCCTTCTAAACAGGAGCGATATATTCAAAACACTCCTCGGACGACTTGTTTGTTTTATTTGATGCATCCTTATAATTGCCGAGAGTCGGCGGTCACGGAAACAACGCATCAGAGGATACAAAATTGCTCTTCTATCAAAGCAAAGATAAAAATGAAACTGATAAAACCTACACAGTGGAAATGATAAATTCCCTTTTTTCACTTTGACACAGAAGTCGTTTTAACATACTTCCCTACCCTCAACCCACCCCGCTAGTTTACTGGCATTTATGAGAGGAGATGGAAAACAACTGAGAGAACCAATCATTAATATGGTGGCACGTCCAGATTAGACTACTGTGATGTGTTCTGCATGGAAACCCCTAGTCCCCTCACAGAAACTCTCAGTGGGACTGTTGAACCACTCTGGGAACTATAGCTGTGTAAGCCCCTAACAACTCTCAGCTTAACAAACTACACTTCCCAGAATTCTTTGGGGGAAGTTATGACTGCCTCACTAATTCTAGAGTCTTCTCTTCAGGTACGCACATCTGTTCATCTGTCCCAATGCATTCTACTGCCACCCTTAGGTTATTGGTTCCATTGATGAACTGCACTTGCTGTCAAGTAGTACATGATATTTCCTTTCTTAAGCAAAGGAAATAATTCATTTCAAAATCCTTGAAAAGAAATAAACATAGAGGATGTTTTAAAAAAAACCCAACAACACTAGTGTGGCTTAGAGAATATATGTGTTCTTTGATGGAGAGCTATCACAATATTTGTGATAATTACATTATTATTATTATTATTATTATTATTATTATTATTATTATTATTATTATTAGCTTGCTTGTGTTCAACAGCATTAGGTGAAGCAGGCCTCAGTCCTGTGAGAGGGTTGCATTTCCAGCTTTTCGGTTCTGTGTGACAGTTACAATTTCCCTCTGTTGGCCTCCCCTGTAACCCTGACAAGTAAGAAGACCTCTTTCTCCTTGACGCTTCAAAGCATTCAGTGGTAATGTAAAGATCAAGAGCGACTTTGACAAAGGGAGTATAACATATTTTAAAGCCAAACGGTTCCTCTAAGAAATATTAGCAGCAGGTGACTTCAGTAGGTGCCGCAATTCTCAGTTCTCTTCTCAAAGAACTTAGGAAGGCAGGAAGGTGGTTTATAATAAGACAGACCACCAGTCCAACTAGCTCAGAATTGCCCCAGGGGAAACCAATGTGGTACCCTCCAGACATTTATGAACTACAGCTTCCATCAACCCCTGCCAGCACAGACAATGTTCAGGGATCATGGGAGTTGTAGTCCAGCAGTAACTAGAGGGGACCATGCTGACTACCCATGTTGGCTTGCAGATCTCCAGGGTTTCAGTCTTTAAGAGACTAACCTTGTGATGCTGATGATTGTTCATAGTAGATTGATCTACTATGGAGCTATGGGTCTTAATTCAGAAAAAATCTCAATTGTATAGCACTTTGAATATGCAAAGACTTCCTTCAGACAGGTGGGTATATAGAGTACCATTTTTCTTTGCTTTTCACTCTGGTCATGGCACGTTATAATCAGGATGGGCAGTCCTTTTCACTGGGTTGAGAAATATTCCTTACCTTGGGGAGCTGTTGGTGGTCAACAGCTGTAGAGCTTAATCATAGCCTGGATTCCCTAGTGATCATCTCTGCGTCAATGCTAAGCTCTCAAATGCAAGACCCGCACATCCTACATGCACTTGGGCCATTTGATCTACATCTGCTGAGACGGTGGGCATAGGCAGGGTGCCCTTCCTCTGCCTGCTCCAGGACTGTGTCACATGTGATGTGTTAAGCCAAACACAGTTCCAGTGATGTAGGATGGATCAGCAGAGCCAGAAAAACACTGTAGCTTTTGCCGCCATTCTGGGATAGCTCAGTTGGTAGAGCATGAGACTTTCAATATCAGGGTTGTGGGTTCCCACCCCATGTTGGGCAAAATATTCCTGCATTGACTAGATGATCCTTGTGGTCCCTTCTAACTCAGCAATTCTATGATTTTAGGGTGGGGTGAAAACATTGCATGAAAAGAGCTGTACACCAAGCCTTTCAGATCCCAGCTATTGAGCAGTAGCTGGGGATTGGGAAATCAGGGAAACAAGGGTGCAATGGAGCTAAGATGGCAATGGTGATGCCACATTTCATGGAGAACAAGAATATCAATAGCTATTAGCCATGATGGATATTCTCCACCTCCAATGTTGGAGGCAGTATTGCTTCTGAATACCAATAGTTTGAAAGCACAGAATGGGAGATTGCTCTTGTGCTCAAGTTCTATGTGAAAAACAGAAAGCGAACCATTTGTTTTCTCATGGCAACCAGCACAGAAAACAAACTTATTCTAAATCCAATCTGCCACGAGAATTGGAAGGTTTAATTTAAAAGCTCCGGTGTTATGATACCAAAATGAAATCCTGTAAAAATTAAAATCATTCTGACAATGAATTCCCCTTTGTGGTCTGGCTGGCAAGTTTCTAATATAAAGGAGAGCAGAATATTTACTTGAAAGGATCTATGATGTGCTTTCTATAACAAAACCTACCATATACTAAGAAAACAAAGGGAATCGGTTTCATTTTCTTTTGCTGCAACTTCCGCAGTCAAACGAAACAATTAATTATAGCCACCTTTAAGATGCATATGTCCAATTTCAACAGAATACTTTCACTCTGCATGTTTGCATGTGACTGAACTATCAGTACCCAAAGAGTAACCTGGCAAAGGAAATCTTGATTCCATTTTCTATATGTCCCATAAATTCATTTTCTGCCATCTGATAAACTAGCCAAAGAGCTGGACCATACAATGATATTCAGAAATACTGTGGTGAAGAAGAAGAAGAAGAAGAAGAAGAAGAAGAAGAAGAAGAAGAAGAAGAAGAAGAAGAAGAAGAGGAGTTTGGATTTGATATCCCTCTTTATCACTACCCGAAGGAGTCTGTGAGGAGAGTGGGGCTGAGAGACTTCAAAGAAGTGTGACTGGCCCAAGGTCACCCAGCAGCTGCATGTGGAGGAGCGGAGACGCAAACCCAGTTCCCCAGATTACGAGTCTATCGCTCTTAACCACTACACCACACTGGCACTACACCACACTGGTTCCATAAGAGGAACTGGAATTCTCCAGATGTTGTTGGACACCAACTCCCATCAGCCCCAGCCAGCATGACCAAAGGGTCAGGGATGATGGGAGTTGTAGTCCAGCAACATCCAGATATAAATATAGGTGAACTGGAAGTGGTGCAGTATGGTGGTAACTTGTCATGTGGGATGTTTCTGCCTCCCTGCTGACAGGGAAAGGAGAGAATCTGTCAGGGAAGAGTGACTGGGCAGTGGGCACAGCAGTTACATACTTAAGAATCAAGCCAATACTTAACTTTATCACAGTGAGGGAGTAATGATACAGGAGCCCTCAAGACTACCAGCAGGAACCTTATTTCCCAGTTAAACAACCCAGTGATGAAGCAGAAAAGTAAACCTGGAACTAAAGGAAGCAAGAGGGAGGGAATACAAGGAAGCCCAAGCAGGTGAATGGTGTTCAGAACTGAGTCCCCTCAAGGATCAACAGAGTCACCATTCTCCTACAATAGAGGGCTCTGAAAGTACTCTTAGGTTTGGGGCCAATGAGGAGAGAGGTCTTTATAACCAACTTAACTGACAAGCACATAAATGGAAAGGCAGGTGTGTTGGTCCGCACAAGAGACAAAACTCCAAAATCCACAGTTGTGCCTTTGCTTTTCTTAGGTCAGCCAAAATGTCATAAAACAATAAGCACGCTTTTGAACTCCCCAGAGCTTTTCATTGGGCAAGATGGCACACAAAGCAGGGTTTGGTGTAGAGGCATGAGAGTGAGCAGAAACAAAGAAAGTACAAAGATGAGGCTGGATGTTGAACTCATGGGGTCTGCATTTACAACTCTGTTCCCAGATGTAGACTGCAGACTGAATTAGGTGCTGTAAGTATTAGGATTCTGGATTCTGGAGGAAGGAAGGAATGGCTAATCCCCGTTTTTGAAAACATAAAGCTATTTTTCAATGATATGTTTCATTTGACCCTGCATATGTTCAGGACCTACTTTGAGTCCAAACACACATTTGGAGACCCATTTCTTTTTATATAAAAAATCACAGTATATTTATATGGTGGTAGCGATCCACCATAGGTCAGCCTGCAACCCAGAAATAGGGCTTTGTCCAGCAGCTGAAGACCAATGTGTACTCACAGGCAACCCTGTGCTAGAAGAGAAGACGTTAGATTCTGGTTAATGAGAATGAACTGGTTAATTTTCACGATTAAAAAAACTTAATAGCATTGTAAGACTGGGAATTGGTCAGTGTTAATGCTTAAAGGGCTGCTTAACAGTTGCTCAAACCTGGTCTGGTGAGGCACATCCTTTTGTGAGGTAAATTGCAGGCGACATGTTGCCACGGGAACCAAACTCTTTAACAATTGCTTCTTGATACAGAAACGTTTGGGGAACGTTGTGCATAGGAAATAGTGATCAGAGACTGCAGTTAAGAGACTGAGACCCTCCCAGTTAATAAAGCAAGCCAGATCTATGTTTGTGAGGAGAGACTGCAGTTTGAGCTAGAGGTAACGAAAGGCATCGGGTACCAAGTTTTAGACTAGTAGTGTTTGGGGAGGGGGAGGGAGCCATCTACAGGGACATGGGTGGTGCTGTGGTCTAAACCACTGAACCTCTTGGACTTGCCAATCAGAAGGTTGGCAGTTCAAATCCCTGTGATGGATGAAACGGTCAAATCAGCTATGATAAAATGGGCACAGGACATAGGGCACAACATTATGTTCGCGGACTGGGAAAAGTTATGGACCACAGGTTTGAGATTTACGGCATGTAATGCCTTGAAAGAAAACATTATGAAAATGATATATAGGTGGTACATAACTCCAGTCAAGCTTGCAAAGATATATCATGTGTCTGACAATAAATGTTGGAAGTGTAAAGAAGCTGAAGGAACATTCTTTCACCTCTGGTGGACTTGCCCTAGAGTGAAGGCTTTCTGGGAAATGATATATAATGAGATGAAAAAGGTATTTAAGTATACCTTCCATAAGAAACCAGAGGCCTTTCTTTTAGGCATTGTCGGCCAGAGTGTGCAAAAGAAGGATCGAACCTTTTTTATGTATGCTACAACAGCAGCAAGGATACTCAAGATTTGCCCACACTGGAAGAATGGCAATTGCAACTGATGGACTATATGGAACTGGCGGAGATGACTAGCAGAATCCGAGATCTGGGAGAAGAACTGGTGGAGGAGGAATGGAAGAAATTTAAGGACTATATACAAAAATATTGTAAATTGTATGAATGTTAAGAAAGATGTAAGATTAGCAATAGAATGGCTCCAACAAATTAGCTACAAGGAATACAAATCTAATTGTAATTGAAAGAAAAGACAAATTTTGGATAAATTGTTATAACTAAGTCTTCAAAAGAGTGATTTAAATTCTAAAATCTGAGATTTAATATTGGAAAAATATATTATATGAATTGAAACAAGTTAATAATTTGCTAGTAAAATTTATGAGTTTAGGATGCAGGAACAAGAGATGTGAGGAAGTCCAAAGATGAGAATGAAATGTGGATATTGGAAAATACTATGTTATTATGTATGTTTTTTATTGTGTAAACAAAAACTTAATAAATATTATTATATATAAAAAAACAAATCCCTGTGACGGGGTGAGCTCCCATTGCTTGGTCCCAGCTCCTGCCAACCTTGCTGTTTGAAAGCACGCCCAAAAGTGCAAGTAGATAAATAGGTACCACTCTGGAGGGAAGGTAAATGGTATTTCTGTGCACTGCTCTGGTTTCGGTGTTCCGTTGTGCCAGAAGCGGCTTAGTCATGCTGGACACATGACCCAGAAATGATCTGCGGACAATCACTGGCTCCCTCGGCCTGTAAAGCGAGATGAGTGCCGCAAACCCAGAGTCGTCCGTGACTGGACTTAACTGTCAGGGGTCCTTTACCTTTACTTTTTAGGGTGCCAGCTAGTTCCCTGTGGCAGAAGCCATGAACTTTGTCTATCTGTTGTATTGCCTCCACCTGTTGCCAAACTGTATATTTGTAAATGTACACAAATACAGTGGTACCTTGGGTTACAGACGCTTCAGGTTACAGACTCCACTAACCCAGAAATAATACCTCGGGTTAAGAACTTTGCTTCAGGATGAGAACAGAAATTGTGCTCCAGTGGCATGGTGGCAGCAGGAGGCCCCATTAGCTAAAGTGGTGCTTCAGGTTAAGAACAGTTTCAGGTTAAGAACGGACCTCCAGAACGAATTAAGTTCTTAACCTGAGGTTCCACTGTATGGTAAAATACCAAGAAGTCTCCAGTGACCTCCTTCTGAAGAAGACCAAAGTTGGGTGAGTGCTGCAGCCCTGGAACTCCTTGAGGCTCAGAGATTTGGGGTGAGCCTAAGAACGTTTTTAGCTCTGGGCAACAGAAAACAGTGGTGCTGTTGATTGATGTCATTTTATAAGATTTGCTTGTTGAGCAACCAAAGACCAATTGCTTTTTAGCAAGCCAGGGGATGTGATGTATTCCCCTCCCCTTTGCAGGGTAGCGGCCGTCATTTCTCAACATAGAAAAGAGCAGCTTATTGTGCAAGGGGGTGGGGGGGGGAGCTTCCATACCAAACTCTGTCAGACTGTCACTGACTTGTTTCTGTCCCATGAACACATCCAGGATGAATTCTTTTAAAATTAAAATAAAAAATGCAAGAAAGGAAGGGGAAAATGTTAAACAGAAAGGAAGCGGTGTTGACCTAGAATTTTCAATAGGCTATTGTCAAGTGAAAACACCACCAGCAAAATGTACCATTCTACTTCTTGTAGCAGCATTATAGATGTGGACTATTTCTTCCCTTTTATGGCTGCTTTACTCATGCGGCTAAATGACAGATTTGGCGCACAGAGTAGAATTGCCTCCAGTTTTATTGCTTTGATGTGTATTTATTTCAGCAAACGCTACTAGAATGACCTTGCAAAAACAGCCAGTGACAACTAGCCTGTTTACCTGATAATAAAACTCAGGGACTCTACTGAAAATCAGTGGAGACTGCCCACCCTAAACCTGCCCCCCTCCCCCACAAACTAACCAGTAGTGTGCTAACCAGTGCTTTTTTTCTGGGCGGACCCCTCAACATTTTGTGAATCCAATGGGAGAAGAACCTAAAAAAAAAAATATTTTAAAAAATAGTTTCTTCTCTAGCACAGTGAATCATCAGTTCCATTGAATAGCACAGTGAATTATCAGTTTTGTTGCTACCCCCGATGGCAGCCTTTTGTCCATTTACAGTGGACGCTCGGGTTGCGAACATGATCCATGTGGGAGGCATGTTCACAACCCGCAGCATTCGCAACCCACAGCGCCACGTCTGCGCACGCGTGGGTCACTATTCGGTTCTTCTGCGCATGCGCAAAATGCGATTTAGCACTTCTGAGCATGCGTGACCGCCGAAACCTGGAAGTAACCCGTTCCAGTACTTCTGGGTTTTGGCACATCCGTAACCCAAAAAAAGGCAACCTGAAGCATCTGTAACCCAAGGTATGACTGTACTGTATTTATTTTTCCCAATTTGAACTATAAAATTGTGATTTTCTTGAGTCAGAATGAGAGTACCCCTAAACTTTTTTTTAGAAAAAAAGCACTGGTGCTAACAGGTGTCCAAGAGCTACACTCACAGAGCAGACTGAGTGGCAAAACCCAGACTTGCATCTGCAGAACGTGTGAGATAGTTCACTGTACTATTCATTGCATCATCATCATCACAATAATAATTTATTAATTATACCCCACCCATCTGGCTGAGTTGCCCCAGCCACTCTGGGGGGCACAAAGAGCAGGATTTTACTCTTTCAGAACCATGCACATCTTTCTAGATATTTTGCTTTCTGTTCACCAGAGGAAAGCCGCAGGAGTCAACATGCAGTTTGGCACTATTCACTGGGCAGTTTATCAGAGAATCAAGTCCCCGTATTTATCATCACCATGCTCCGCAGCAGAACCAGCTGTCCCGAAAGGGTGAGTCACGCACGAGTTAAGAGGTGGTTTTCCATCGGCATGCCGACAAGGAAAGGGAGCTACCAGATTCCTCACAGCAGTGAATCGCAAGGCAAGGATGCCATCTGCAGGCAGCATGTCCCAAGTCTAGCAATGGCATGCCTGGAAGGCAGAGCAAACAGAGCACTGGGGCGACATGTGATGGTGTGTTACATAGGCTTGTGGAGAGTTTATTAAAAATAAACAAATACAAAAGGGGAGGAACTCAGAATGACTTGCGAGAAGAATCAAAGACTAGAGCCCCTAATATACTAGAACTTTGGAAGGAGCAACCAAGAGTGGATTGTTGTAATTATGGCGCTGTGTTCTGCATGTATCTTTTATGAGGGAACTTGTGTGTGTGCTTGCGTGCAGACTTCAGAGGCTGGCAATGCATTCCATTTCCTCTGCCGCTTGATTTAACAGAATGCAATGCCCAATGGCATTTATTAAAAGCAGAAAAGCGGGGAAGCGATTAGGAGTAACCCCCAGCTGGAATGTATATTCAGCCTTGCCCGCAACGGGGCTGGCTCTACATATCAGGCATAAATGAGAAACATCGTTCGTATGGATTTTGCATACCAGCAGGCAATACAGACACCACACAATTTCAGAGCGCAGGAGTGCAAAGCGAAGGTGAGAAAGAGATTGATTTGCTCTGTCTCGTCTTGGAAACAACCCGCAGGACTTCTGTGGTCAAGCCGTCTTTGGCACGAATTAAAAAGTAATGAGTCTTCTCGGATAGCTCAGTTGGTTAGAGTGTTGTGCTGACAATGCCAAGGTTGCAGGTTTGACTGCCATATGGGACAACTGCATTGCGGGGAGTTGGACTAGATCAGTGGTTTGGGGGGGTCATGCCCCACCGTGAGAGTCAGCAGCGTGGTGTAGTGGTTAAGAGCGGTGGACTCGTCTCTGCTCCTCCACATGCAGCTGCTGGGTGACCTTGGGCTAGTCACACTTCTTTGAAGTCTCTCAGCCCCACTCACCTCACAGAGTGTTTGTTGTGGGGAGGAGGGGAAAGGAGAATGTTAGCCACTTTGAGACTCCTTCGGGTAGTGATAAAGCGGGATATCAAATCCAAACTCTTCTTCCAAACTCTAAGCACCTCTAAAATCCTGATGCCCCCTCCTGTGACATATAATCCTTATTATTCTTATTATTCAAAAAGTGAAAGATTCACATGGAGGAAGCCTCAAAGGCCAATCACTGTTAATAACTCATTCTCGAATTGCCCACCTTAAAAATCAAATTGCCCCCCAGTGGGGCGTGTGCCCCATATTAGGAACCACAGGACAAGGTGATTATCTGGGTCCCTTCCAACTCTATGATTTTATGAGATATCCTGTTCTATGAGGGGTGGGGGGCAACTGCTCAGGAGTTTTCAAAGAACTTAAAATGCAGTTTTCCAGCCAAGTAATGTGTAGAAAGCTGCACACACTGGGGTAAAGTCAGTGCTATTAATCTAGAAAAGAGGTGCCAGAACTCACCATGAATGCCTCCCTTGTTCTCTTATAATGGCTATGGCGCCCACCTGAGAGGTGCCGGAACTGAGTTTTGGCTGAGCCCTATAAAATGCTTAACCTACAAAATGCATTATATTAGGAAAAATTTGTTTGCAAAAAGTATATACTATAGAAAACTGGGTACAAAAATGTGTAAATTAGGAGAAAACTGCACTAATATGCTGGTGTGTGTGCAGAGGGAGGAATATTCATTCCATTTCAGAGTTCTTATGAGCAATGGAATGGATGGCTGGAACATATATTTTTTTTTAATGGTAGCATTTTGATTATGTGAGTGTAGCTCTTTACAGTTACTTCCCCTCTCTTCTCTGAAGACATTTACCACAAATTTAACTCCTTGTACCACATGGTACCATTTTGACCTCCAATTTATCCCTACAGCCTTTTTCGCCTGGTGGTTGTAACAAGCCAAGTTGGTATTTCATTATCTGTTAAATTATCCCCACCAGAATGATTAAAGCAAACTTGCTGCTTCACCTTCATCTGTTTCCTCATTTTATTATTTTGATTACGGAGTTCCATTTCTTTGGTTTTTCTGCGGTGTGGGGGGGGGGGAATCAAATTCCTTCAATTGTGCATTGTTTAATTGCTGCGAATAACTTTCCTGTGTGTCTGTGACTGTTCAATTAACAAACAGAACAGAGTGGCACAGTGGCATCACGGGAATATAAAACTCAGGAGTCCTTAAGGACTTCGTTCTGGCTTACAATATTGATGGGTGGTTTTGTCTGCTGGGCATGTTTGCTATAATTTTGTTTCTTTTGAGTTTTCTTCTGCTGAAACTTGCTGCGTCTAGGAAGAGGAGGGTTTTTTTGGGGGGGGCTGCACCACTGATTACTTTGATTATAATATTGAAGCCCAAAATGCACACATTGGGGAGGTTATTTTGTCCAATTTTCTCTAGAGGAGGATTGAAGTTCTCCAAGTTCAGGAGGAGGGTTAAAAAGAACCATTCAAAAAATATACTTTCCTGAGAAATTTCAGCTCAGACCTACCTCGCCGTTGCTGTTTTTCTGTGTTTTGCTGATTTTTCTTGTGGTTTATTGGCAGACTTTGACTGAGCCTGCTTAAGAACAAAGATAGCCCTATAATGTTAAGAGCAGTCTTTTCAGAGGGACGCGAGTGGCGCTGTGGGTTAAACCACAGAGCCTAGGGCTTGCCGATCTGCAGGTCGGCAGTTCAAATCCCCGTGACAGGGTGAGCTCCCATTGCTTGGTCTCTGCTCCTGCCAACCTAGCAGTTCGAAAACACGTCAAAGTGCAAGTAGATAAAGAGGTACCGCTCCAGCGGGAAGGTAAATGGCATTTCCGTGTGCTGCTCTGGTTCGCCAGAAGCGGCTTAGTCATGCTGGCCACATGACCCAGAAACTGTACACCAGATCCCTCAGCCAATAAAGCGAGATGAGCACTGCGAGATGAACAGTTGTTGGGCCTCAAACCCGGTGAGCTTCCCAGAGCATTGCTATGAAGGATTGGAAGCACCGAAGTTCAACGCCCAGGGAACACAGCAAGAAAAGTTTTATGTGGCTTTTAATGAGATGAGACATTTGTTTGTGGTTTTAGTACCTGCTGTCAGTTGTGGAATGGGTTTTTTTAGCTGGCACATGAAGAAAGATAATAAACCTCACAGATCCTCATTAACCCTTCCTTTTGGAATTGGGCATAAAACTGCATACTTGGGACTTTGAAAGGGGTTTGCTTCCTATACACAGGCACCCTGATCTAGCAAGGGAGAGAGATACAGATATATGAATGCAGTCGCTTTTGCATGCCCCACTAAAGTGGATACCAATTAGGATGCTCATTCCCATCCATGCCTAACCCTTACTGAACTGTCTGAGTGGCACGAAGGAAGATGTGCATCTGTCAGGAGTGAGCCAGCAGTAAACCACACCAAGCACATTTGAGTTAACTCTTCACTAGCAAAAAAAAGGATCTGAACAGGAATGCCAGGCCTAATGAGCAGAGCAACTCATTTCCAGCAGGTCTTGCCGCCGTGAAGCAGTTTCTGAGACTGAAGGTCCCCACCTCCCCACAGATGCCTAAGTCCCCTCCTCTTCAAGGGTTTTCCCCCAAGCGATCAGAGACTGCGCCTGCTTCTCCTCTGCCCTCTTCATGCCTCTCCTGGTCCTGTGAGACTGAGGAGGAGGGAGCTTACCTGGGAGATACCTGTGCCTCTTCACTAGTCGGACTAATCTCTGCTTCTTGGCCATGTTTAAGGGTGTGCACTCAATATAGGGGAGGCTGAACAATTGCAAACATATATTTACTGAACATCACCTTACCAACAAAGGCCCTTATAGTTAAAGCTATGGTTTTCCCAGTAGTGGTGTATGGAAGTGAGAGCTGGACCATAAAGAAGGCTGATTGCCAAAGAATGGATGCATTTGAATTATGGTGCTGGAGGAGACTCTTGAGAGTCCCATGTACTGCAAGAAGATCAAACCTATCCATTCTTAAGGAAATCAGCCCTGAGTGCTCACTGGAAGGACAGATCCTGAAGCTGAGGCTCCAATACTTTGGCCACACTCATGAGAAGAGAAGACTCCCTGGAAAAGACCTTGATGTTGGGAAAGATGGAGGGCACAAGGAGAAGGGGATGACAGAGGATGAGATGGTTGGACAGTGTTCTTGAAGCTACCATCAAGAGTTTGACCAAACTGCGGGAGGCAGTGGAAGACAGGAGTGCCTGGCGTGCTCTGGTCCATGGGGTCACGAAGAGTCTGACACTACTAAATGACTAAACAACAACAACAACATTTACTGAAACCTTCTGTGGACACCATAGGAGGTACAGACAGGCACATGGGTTACCGCTGAGCTAAGGCATCATACGACTCAATAGAAGAGTTTGCTGGAAAAAAATTAACACACCCCATTCCAAAAAGTGATGTAGCTGTAGAGAAACAGCAAATCCCCTAATTAATATGGAGCTCCAAACACTTAAAAAGCTGTATTATCGTATGAGCTTTTAATGACATCATCCTGACATGAAAATTAATATAACATGAAGTATCATCTCAGGATAATGTTCCCACTGAAAAAGCAGCCTGTAAAACGAGACACAGAGATGGCTCTTGAACCAAGCTTGGCCTGCATCTCAAGTAGATATTTCCTTTCACTTAACTTTGGGAAGGTAGCCTAGAACCAATGACAGATGGGCATCCGAAGTACTGGGCTTGGCCTGAGTGGATAGTGAAAGACACAGAAACCTTCTGCTGTCCAAAGGAGGAAAGAGATTTAAACACCTGTTTCAAATTACCCAGATATTATAAACATTTTTGGTAATTGCAAAGCCCTACAGTTTGAGAAAGGGAAAGCTGCAGCTGCCAGCTCAGGAAAATTGGATAGGCAGGAGAGAGAACGCTATTCTTTGCCACTGCAAACCACTGATAAGAAGACCAAAGAGTTCAAAGTTAATGCCCCCACCCCAGACTGTGTGGTTTTTTAGCAGGTATATTCTGCAACATGTCACTGATGCAATAATAATATATTTGTGTTTTTAATTTATATTGGACCATCCACACTCTGCAACGCTTCCCTAATAGCACCAAATTACTGCCACCTAGCGAGGCACTCTTGAACTACAGTGCAACAAAAATGGAGCCAAAAACCCCACTTCCAAGAATATTTCAAATATTATATTTGCCGCATTTCAAAAGGTGAATATCGAGACACAAACGTTGTTGGCAGAGTTGTTCAGTTTTTTGCCATACTTTCAGATTTTCCCAGACATTCCAGCCCATTTCCTCCTGGACACTTCTTCTGACTGCCACATTCCGGCTATGCCCGGAAAATTCCAGACATATGACAACCCTAGCTAAAAGTTACAGGAGTTCAGCAGGAAATTATGGGAAATGCACTGGCTGGAAGCAAAGCTGTATGTCTGCCCCAAAACTTTTGCGGGGAAGGGGGGAACAATATGAAAAGCAGAATCACATATTATCCAACCACCCCAGTAATATCATGAGCGCAATTCATCATGAATGCAAAATAAAAAGGTCTAAAGTAAAGGAAACACCTTGTGTGATGAAGTACGGTAAGTGCATAAATCAGAGCTGCACATTTCTTAAACAGTCACAATACTTTCGTATCAGAGGGTGTTGTTTACCCGTTCAGTTGCTTGACCTAGGAAAGCGAGAAAGTGGAGCTATTCAAGCATTGTGAGCAAGAGTAACATAAGATGCATTTGGCAGACAGCTTTTGGCTTCCATTTATCACAAAACAATGATCAGTGACCAGGCCTCCCATGCCCAATGGAACCAGCCACTCATCATGTGCACAGGTGTGCACTATTGACATCAGTCTGAAGGCAGAAGCCATGTTCACAGCTGGTGCTCCAGATCATCAAGGCATTAAGCATGCAGGAGACTTGGACTCCACCTCCCATTGGATGACAATGTAACAGATATTTCAGGAAAATTTACTAGTGAGACTTAAGGATCATAGTATCCACCTGTTGCTTGTACCTCCCACCTGTACCCTTTAAACACAATGTACAGCTGCATATTCCTGGACTAGATGATTCTCAGGGTCCCTTCTGCTTCGATGATTCTATAGTTCTATCCCTGTTTGAGTCACATAGAACTGAAGGGCACTCATTCAGTTTAGTAGAAAGGGGTAGGTGCAAACCCTGATCCAAGCCACTGAAATGACAATTCCCAGAGTGGTTTAACAATAATCCCTCTTCCCATGGACCTCTGGGAACTGATGAGGGGACTAGAGGTCTCCTAACAATTCTCAGCACCCATGACAAACTACACTTCCCAGGATTCACTGTGGGAAGCTGTGACTGTTTAAAGAGGTATGATGATGCTTTCGGTGCCGATGAGGCCATCAGCGCTCTCGCCCAACTCCTCAGTTGAACATCTGCTTCCTTCAAATGAAATGCTGACAGATTATCAAGGAGGGCTAGAGGCTCCATAATATCCAGTAATTAACCTGAAAGGATCACTTGCCCCTGGAAATGTGCCAAGTACGTATTTGCATATCTCAGGTCGAAGAGCCTAGAAAGAATTAAGCAAGGATGCATTTTGCTGTGCTGCCGAATTCAGAGGCAGCGGCTGCACATCTGTGAGGCTTTTAGGGGTGTTTAAGAGTAATGATTTAGGCTAATGCAGGACAGCAAAGGGGGAGGCAGCAGCTCTCAGTGTTTTCCTTTAGCAACAAACTCACATTGCAAGAGGAGTGTTGAAAACAGCTTGTCTGAATGTTTTGATAATGTCTTTTTATGAGCCATCAGTGTTGTTTTCATTTCATAGCAAGCCACCCACCAAACACAGCAGAGAGAAGAGAAGACTTGATTTTTATTATTGGTTTTTATTATTTGGTTTTTATTATTATTATTATTATCATTCTGTTAGTTTTGCATACACAAATCTATGATGATAGCTTTGAAACTCAAGTGAGATTTTCTTCTTGTCTTTAAATACGATGCATCTCCAAGAGAAAGGTAAAGGTAAAGGTACCCCTGCCCGTACGGGCCAGTCTTGACAGACTCTGGGGTTGTGCGCCCATCTCACTTAAGAGGCCAGGGGCCAGCGCTGTCCGGAGACACTTCCGGGTCACGTGGCCAGCGTGACAAAGCTGCATCTGGCGAGCCAGAGCCGCACACGGAAACGCCGTTTACCTTCCCGCTGGTAAGCGGTCCCTATTTATCTACTTGCACCCGGAGGTGCTTTCGAACTGCTAGGTTGGCAGGCGCTGGGACCGAGTAGCGGGAGCGCACCCCACCGCAGGGATTCGAACCGCCGACCTTTCGATCGGCAAGTCCTAGGCACTGAGGCTTTAACCCACAGCGCCACCTGCGTCCCTTCTCCAAGAGAAAAACCCCTCACAAATTTACATCTGATATCAAATTCTAATGACCTGGCGAAAGTTACGTTTTGTGCTGTTCAACTCGGACTAATGCACAACCATCTTAGCAGGGGGTGGGGGCTATGAAAACTAAGACATACTTTTGCACAAGATAATTTGGTGACGCGCCAGTGGGATTTGGCTCTTTGAAAAGCCTCAAACTTTGTCATGACTGATTCACTGTCCTGTTGTTTTTAATGAGTATTATAATCCATTACTGCAATGACCTTTAATTAATTGAAAAATAAATGGCGATTGGGGAGAGATACAGCATTATCCATCTTGGGAGGAAGCCAGGATTTATCCACCTCCCGTCATGCCCACTGCTCCCTCTAGACCCAAACCCTTTCTGCTAGATTATTTCCCACATCCTTCTAGCCCAGGCACAAGGAACTTCCAGCCCAGGGTTCAAATATTGCCCTCTAACCCTCCCTATTGGCCCTTGGGACTCTCCCCAGACCACACCCCCATGCTGCCAAGCTCCTCCCCTCACCAGACCTGTTTTGCATTCTCCTCCAGTGTTTTAGCCTGGCCAAAATGTGTTTTTGAACTCCTGTTAAGTACATGATAGGGAAACCTTGGTCACAGCCACATCATACATTTTAGAACCCTCTGATGACAGTTTAAAAGCCATGGCTACCCCCAAAGGAATCCTGGGAACTGTGGTTTTACTTTGTGCAAGTAGGCTAGTTTCTATGCACACTTCTTTATAAGGCTCAGTCTAAGTTTGACTGAAGCAAACATCAGAACGCTGCTCTGTTTTAGCAGTGTGCCTGAGCACTGCCTTGCCTCAGGGTCTTGCAGGACTTATAGCTAGTTGTTCTCTGATACCTCTGACGTCCAGCTATCTGTGGATGGAGCAAAATGACGAGGGATGCATCCTCACCACTCTAAAAGTCATTCACACACCCAAACACGGGAACTGCAAGTATCTGAAGGCAATATGTAATCCCTGGTGTGGTTCAAAACTAAGGCTGAACAAAATTGTGACTTCTTTCACTTCTGTGTTTGTTTGTTTGTTTGTTTGTTTGTTTGTTTGTTTGTTTGTTTTGGCTCAAACAAATTCTGTCTTTTTTCCAGCATGTTTTAAATTCTCTCCTCTCTTTTGATTTGAATCATGCTGACGTTTACTGAAGCACATTGCCATCATCTTCTAACATTTATATGTTTGCCTAACAGTATGTCTGTATCTTATGTGATTGGCTGTGTTATACCCATTCACATAAGTATTCACTTATGGTTCTCCCCCCCCCCCCCCGCAATTGCCCTTCCTTCCTTCCTTCCTTCCTTCCTTCCTTCCTTCCTTCCTTCCTTCCTTCCTTCCTTCTTGGTTTTACTAGGGTGTGATATTCTTTACAAAACTAATAGCTGAAAGTCATCAGCATGGAACAGCTCTTCAGCAGCAGCAGATCTGCTGGTGAAAAGAAGCTGTTTTTAAAAAAGGACAACCTCCTAAGATATTACAAGTACAACCTCATAAGATATTAAAGTACAGTGGTACCTCGGGTTACATATGCTTCAGGTTACATACGCTTCAGATTACACACTCCGCTAACCCAGAAATATTGCTTCAGGTTAAGAACTTTACTTCAGAATGAGAACAGAAATGGTGGTGCTCTGGCGGCACGGCAGCAGCAGGAGGCCCCATTAGCTAAAGTGGTGCTTCAGGTTAAGAACAGTTTCAGGTTAAGTACGGACCTTCGGAATGAATTAAGTACTTAACCCGAGGTACCACTGTACAAGCTTTAGATACTACAAGTAGGGCCTACAACAACTTTCTGCAGGATGCAGTGTCCTTGTCCCTGGATTGGAACCGAAATTGATTCCTTCTTGCATCACTACGTGCAACTTCAAGCACGGTGCCTCAGTTTGCTTCTTTTCCTCTTCCCTCCTTGTCCATTTTCCCTTTGTGTTATGTATTTTGAATTGTAAACCAGTAGTCTTGTTTTTTTATTATTATTGATCTAATGTTAGCCACTCTGGGAACTTTTTCAGTTGAAGGGTGTGTGGGTGTGGGTGGGTGGGTGGGTGGGTGTGAGAGAGAGAGAGAGAGAGAGAGAGAGAGAGAGAGAGAGAGAGAGAGACTGTGACTTCTTCCAATATATTTTGCATCATGGGGCAGTTAAAAATGAACCAATAAAATCACAAAGTCAATATATATTATCAGGTCTGTAGCCACATAATAACATTTGTATTACATGTAAGCCAAATATATTTTGCTTTGAGAACTTTTCCCTCTTTGAAAAGCATATGATGGACATTTTCAGATAGAATAAGAAAAGATAGCAAAGTGATATAAACTGAAAACAGTTGAAGGCCTAGTTTATTATGAGAAATGCTGAACTCTATGGAGCCAAACAAAATATTTCTGCACAAAAGCACCCTTTCACCATCCTGCCATTTCTAAAGAGCAATGTTCAGGTGAAAACTGAGCACTGAGAAAGTTCAGCCAAGTCCCATTAAAAACCTCTCAACGTTCAATCTCTGGTTATCCCACTTATATGCATTATTGCTCCTCTTGAGCCCAGAGGTTTGACCTCAGTAAGGGCTGGAATTTAACAGAGACTTGCAAAGAAAGACAACAAGCAACTAGTTTTGTGTTCCACGTAACCCTGCAGAAACTGGGACATACCTTTGTGTAAAGCAACTTGATGTACTGCCAAGGTGACAAGTCTTTTTCAAAGCTTCACATATTGTTGTTCTTTTGTTTTTATTGGTTATGGTGTAAATCACAGCATTGTAAGGACCTTTTACAATAGCTAATGGGATGACCTTTATTTGAACAACAGATTATGATAAAAAAAATGATAAATGACATAAAGTGTCAAGCTAGGTTCTTAACGAATGTGATACAAGAGGGTCTAGATTGACAATACACTGACCACAGGTAGGTTATGGCTACAGACAGAGATGAAATCTGATGTTTTTGTTTGCATGTTAATGAGAAACTATCAGTGTGGTGTAGTGGTTAAGAGCAGTAGTCACGTAATCTGGGGAACCAGGTTCGCGTCTCCGCTCCTCCACATGCAGCTGCTGGGTGATCTGGGGCTAGTCACACTTCTTTGAAGTCTCTCAGCCTCACTCACCTCACAGAGTGTTTGTTGTGGGGGAGGAAGGGAAAGGAGAATGTTAGCCGCTTTGAGACTCCTGAAGGGGAGTGAAAGGCGGGATATCAAATCCAAACTCTTCTTCTTCTTCTTCAATTCACACTTCTTGAATCAATACACAAACTGAAACACAGATATCCTTTGAAATTCACAGTTTGCTGAATTTTGCAATGGAGTTGTCTGAGCAAACAATAGGTACAAAACTAATATGCTTTCAGGGAAAGTTGGCATAAAGACACATACATCAGTGAAAATATATACAAAATGCTTTATATTATGGGGAAACTGCCTGCAAAAATTTGTACGGTAGTTAAAACTGTATACAAAACTATGTTTATTAGGAGAGGAAAACATGAAAATATGAACTAAATCGGGGAAAAAATTCCAACCCTAGGTCAGAGATACCATCTTGAGCATTCTTTCAAACATCAGATCACATGCTTTCAAGGAGTTTCAAAGCTCTCCAGAAATGCTTGAGAGGATCATTTTCAGGCCTTTGCTTCATCTATCCCTTGTAACAAAATTATCAAAAGCACAAAATCCCTCTGCTTCATTAAGTGTGATTGTTAGAGAACATTTCCATTCTCTTCCAGAGTGCTGTAGAGAACTGAAAGTATTCATAACAAAGGCTCTATTATAAATAATACTAATTTAACAGTCTCTAGTTAACTAGCAGCTTTGTACTCAGTGTTATTCAGTCTGCCAGTCGTCATACCCAGGTTTATTCTGCCATCAAGATTCAAAATGGTGTCCAGTTGTAGGACAACATGGACCAAAACCTGCTCCTCAGTCTCAGGAACCATCATGTAATATTTTGACACAGCATCTTAAGAGGTGTCTGAATTCTTGGAGAACAAACAGCTTCCCATAATCTTGTATCCATCCATCCATCCATTAATCCATGAGCTAGCTTTTCATCCTTCTTGAATCTCTTCAGCAGAAGTTTCATCACCACTAAAACCTTCCTACCAGCATTGACATCTAAATTATCATACCTAACTGTGAAACAACCCTGTCCAGGATGCTTCTGATCTTTCCCCAAGGGGCATATACAGTAGAGACTGCTATGAGCTAGAAGCTTATAAAACAAGAGAAAGAAACCCATCACATATAGCTCTCTAGATATGGAGACACACATCATGAAGCAAAATTTTCACACTTCTTGTTATGTAAGGCATTGTACAGAGCAACTAAAAACATTGCCAAGTACCTAAAACCACCATTCTCTCATATACACACACACACACACACACACACACACACACACACACATATCTACCAATAAATTGCAAACATCAAGTACACAATTCAGTCCTATTCCATGCTACAATTGTCAGCTGTAAGGAATGCCATCTCAAGGAAAAATGTACTCCTGAGAGTGCTCGGCCTACTCATAATTACAAAGACCACTCAACTACAGCACAAGGAAAGATAGATGATGAAGAGCAACTCTTAGGTTAAGATTAATGAGTGGACATATTGAAACAGAGCCCTGCCAAAGGCATTCGTGAAAACAGAACATTCCCTTCGCACTGTATATTTCACTGCCAGAAATACCAGAGGCTTTTCTCAGTTTGACCTTCGACAATCTCAGAAACTCAAATGGGCACAGCATTTGCTAATCATCTGCCACCCATACAAGAACTGCAGCAACAGCCCAAAATCAAGATGGATGATGGGAGAACAAAAAATCAGTAGTTCACTTGAGAGGGGTAAACTTTACTCCTTCGATGATGGATGGAAGCTATTTTTGTTTTGTTGTCCGTGATCTTCCTTTATTGGCATGCAATGTAGGTAGGAAACAACAGCGATATTTCCAAGACCCTGCCTTGCTTAAATGCAAAAAAATCATACTGGTTGCACTTTAAAACAGAGTGGGTTGGGTTTTCTTGACCCGTGTGTGATGTTGTCCAATATTTAAGCCCCAGAAAAACATCTGGCGCTGCAGAGCATGGCAACAATGAAACCTGGAAGTAACTAGGAGGGGAGGGGGTGCTTTTCAGCCTGAGGGACACATTTCATTCTGCAAAACCTTTTCCAGGGGCCAAAAGTAGAGGTTACCATTGTACAGTAGGCCACATTCTACACTAACAAACTCACAGACCCTCTCCATCCAGGCAAGCTAAGAAGCGTTTTCTGAATTTAAGAACACATTTCAGCCAGGCAAAAATACTCAAGGAGGGTGTGGACTGGGGAGAGTCATGAGGGCCCGTTAGATAGGCCTGGAGGACTGCATGTGACCCTCAAGTTTGATGTTCCCCAATCTTGTGCCAGGGCATTGATTATTGAGGCCAACTCTGTGTTCTCCAGCAAAGCGCACAGCTGACAATCTACCCCAAGCTGCTAAAAGCAAACAACACTCCTCACCACTGACTATCAAGGGAAGCCATGGGTTAAAGAGCAACCCCAACTACATATGTCTTACTCTTTAAGGGGAATGCAAGCTCATCAAGAACAGGTTGAATTGAAATAATAAATGGAATCAAATAGATAGACAGAAACGAAGAATTATGTAGTGTCCGAGAGGCATGCTTGTGAGACAGACTAAGTGACCATTCTCAGAGAGCTACAACTTAACTGCATGTTTTGATAGGAAATGTCTCCAACCTCGTTCTCACTGAGGTGGTTAATGTTGAAAACAGCTGGAGGCTAGCTATCCATCAGGACTATGAAGCATTTCTTTATTCCATAGACATAGCAGTTTGTTAGTTCATAATGGGACACACAGGCCCAGTGCTCACTGAGCTAATAAGCCTGTGTCTAGGCTGTACCATTTCAGGGTGCTGATGAGAGTTTATATGATCAAATACTCATCTATACAAAAAAAAAAAAAATTCCCTCCACATAGAAAGCCAGATATCCTTGGTCTGATCTCATTTTGTAAGTGCAGCAATTTGTTTTTCTTAAATTGCATGGAGGAGTATTTCCAGGGATCCAACCACTTACCCAGGGTTTGTGTTTCCTTTGGAAATGAGGCACAGAGGAGACTGTGGTGTCTTTATGATAGATTGCATATTTATACATATATACAACCTGAACCTAGGATGGAGGGGCTCACAGCATTAACACTCCAAAAGAGTCTTGCTTCTCTCAAGCCTGGATTCAAACTGACCCCAGCTATGGCTCTGACCTCTCCAGCTTAGAATCATAGAATCATAGAGTTGGAAGAGACCACAAGGGCCATCGAGTCCAACCCCCTGCCAAGCAGGAAACACCATCAGAGCACTCCTGACATATGGTTGTCAAGCCTCTGCTTAAAGACCTCCAAAGAAGGAGACTCCACCACACTCCTTGGCAGCAAATTCCACTGTCGAACAGCTCTTACTGTCAGGAAGTTCTTCCTAATGTTTAGGTGGAATCTTCTTTCTTGTAGTTTGGATCCATTGCTCCGTGTCCGCTTCTCTGGAGCAGCAGAAAACAACCTTTCTCCCTCCTCTATGTGACATCCTTTTATATATTTGAACATGGCTATCATATCACCCCTTAACCTCCTCTTCTCCAGGCTAAACATGCCCAGCTCCCTTAGCCATTCCTCATAAGGCATCGTTTCCAGGCCTTTGACCATTTTGGTTGCCCTCCTCTGGACACGTTCCAGTTTGTCAGTATCCTTCTTGAACTGTGGTGCCCAGAACTGGACACAGTACTCCAGGTGAGGTCTGACCAGAGCAGAATACAGTGGCACTATTACTTCCCTTGATCTAGATGCTATACTCCTATTGATGCAGCCCAGAATTGCATTGGCTTTTTTAGCTGCCGTGTCACACTGTTGGCTCATGTCAAGTTTGTGGTCAACCAAGACTCCTAGATCCTTTTCACATGTACTGCTCTCAAGCCAGGTGTCACCCACCTTGTATTTGTGCCTCTCATTTTTTTTTTTGCCCAAGTGCAATACTTTACATTTCTCCCTGTTAAAATTCATCTTGTTTGTTTTGGCCCAGTTCTCTAATCTGTCTAGGTCATTTTGAAGTGTGATCCTGTCCTCTGGGGTGTTAGCCACCCCTCCCAGTTTGGTGTCATCTGCAAATTTGATCAGGATGCCCTTGAGTCCATCATCCAAGTCAATGATAAAGATGTTGAATAAGACCGGGCCCAAGACAGAACCCTGTGGCACCCCACTAGTCACTCTTCTCCAGGATGAAGAGGAACCATTGATGAGCACCCTTTGGGTTCGGTCAGTCCGCCAGTTACAAATCCACTGAGTGGTAGCATAGTCAAGACTGCATTTTACCAGCTTCTTTACAAGAATATCATGGGGCACCTTGTCAAATGCCTTGCTGCATTTTACAGACTCCATCCTTTACCAGACTGCAACTTTTACAGTGGTGCCTCGCAAGAGGAAAATAATCCGTTCCGCGAGTCTCTTCGTCTTGCGGTTTTTTCGTCTTGTGAAGCAAGCCCAATAGCGGCTTAGCGGATTAGCACTATTAGCGGCTTAGCGATCTTAGCGGATCAGCTGATAAGCGGCTTAGCGGATCAGCGGATCAGCTGATAAGCGGCTTAGTGGATCAGCTGTTAAGCGGCTTAGCGGATCAGCTGTTAAGCAGCTTAGCGGCTTAGCAGATCAGCTGTTAAGCGGCTTAGCGGCTTAGCAGATCAGCTGATAAGCGGCTTAGCGGCTTGGGAAAAAGGGGGTGAGGGAAAAAACCCCGCAGGAACTCGCAAGACATTTTCGTCTTGCAAAGCAAGCCCATAGGAAATTCGTTTCGTCTAGCGGGTTTTCGTCTTGTGAGGCATTCGTCTTGCGGGGCACCAATGTATTTCCCAGCTCACATCACGCAAAAACACCAACTCTAAACTCAATTCTCAACCTCTACTTCAAAACTCTTTGCCTTCCAAACTAACTCTGAGTTCACGGAGGAGGCTCTCACATCTTAATGGACCATTGTCTTTCTTAATGGCTCGTCTCCCAGGTGATTACCAGGCTGGCCTGGCTCTTCCAGCAACTGAATCTGTGCTGGATCCAGGAATTAGAAGCATGGTCCAGGCAATTCATAACAAAACTCATAACAATAAATGTAAGCTGAAACTCATCATTTGTTCCTTTTGATAAAGATGTTCATTGTATTCCAGCAGTAGGGATATCATTTGTTATTTGTAAGATAAATTATACATATGAATAGGTTACAAATAAGGTACATTGAACTCTTCGGGAAAAAATTCTTCTTATTACTGCTCACCATAATGCAATCCCAAAATGCCCTCCAAAATATAAACAAAACTAATTTCTTTTCTAACCAACTCAGTTATGTTTGGCACAATCTATTCTGTGAAAAAGCCTATTCATCTTGGCAATGGCACAGAACACTAATTATAGCTGGCATAGTCATCCAAAATAACACCTCTCTAATAGTCCCAGGAACAAAACATTCTACATGTACGTAACTTATTTCAGGATCTATAATTTTTGATGACTACCTAGCTGCCTCCTCCTTATAACCTCCAACTCTATTTGGGTCACAAAGATACA
Source organism: Podarcis gaigeae (assembly GCF_964106915.1). Lineage (NCBI taxonomy): Eukaryota > Metazoa > Chordata > Lepidosauria > Squamata > Lacertidae > Podarcis > Podarcis gaigeae. The sequence goes on along the minus strand of NC_139681.1, from coordinate 82,220,034 downwards.
GTTTCAGCTGCATCTTCTCCTGAAATTCATTTTTAGATTAGCTCCAAGTGAGCTGCTTTTTATTTTCTCTCCTCCCACCACTCCTTATCCACGAAAGTAATTTTAAAACTGATTTGCTAAGGATGAGGTAGACTCTAACCATGGATTCTGAGAATATGAACATAGCAACATAGAAAGCACCCTGCAGGATCAGACCAAAGATTCATGAAGTTCACCATCCCATCTCCTACAGTGACCAGCCAGATACTTCTCAGAAGTGCACGATAGAAGCTGGAGCAAAAATTCATTTTAAGATTGCCCTTTCGCAATTGCCTTTTACTGATTCTGGATATTCCATGTAGATGTAATGGCTAACTGCCATTGGTCTTCCTATCCTCCATCAAAGTCAATGGTCCTCACCATATCTTTTGGCAATGAATTCCATAAGTTAAATATTCCCTACGTCTTTGCATATGGATAGCTAGCACTGAAATGTTTATTGTCTAAGATTTCCCTAACAAACTCATACACTGTGTGCAGGAGTTGTTTTTTAAATAGGTGGCATTAAAACATGCAATCCCTCACAGGGCACAGTCTCAGGAAGGGCATGCCATGTGATCTATTTGAATAGGCAGATTTACTTTAACTCTCTTAATTGAGTGTGCTTAGGGTGGCAGCTTAAGAATGGTTGCGTAGTTAAAGTTGTCCCTTTGCCAGAGAACATGAAAAACAATGGGAAATCCAGTAATTTCAGTGGCTGGCGTAGATCAGGGTGAGAAACCCTAGCCTTGGGGGCTCAGTGCTACCCACTGGTCTTCACTATCTGGCTCTTAAAGCTCTCCCCAAGCCACATACCCCAAAGCCCTCATTGCATCATAAATGCATTTGCCTGGCTCAAATTCTGCATGCTTGAACCCTGATAATGCCTCATGCATTGTGGTGGAGAGTCTGTGTGGTGTAGTGGTTAAGAGCGGTAGACTCATAATCTGGTGAACCGGGTTCGCGTCCCCGCTCCTCCACATGCCTACTGTACAAAGGTAACATTTTCATTCATTGCTCTACCAGCTCTTCCACAAGTGGTGGAAATTGTGGCTGTAGGTTGGAAAACGGATCATACCAATGGGAGCATGTTTCACCAGTACTTAGAGCGCTATGCTGGCTGCTAGTGAGCTACTGGGCCCAAATCAATGAATCAATACTAGCATATGAGGTCCTAAATGACCTTCTCCATGATCAACCATCTCGGGGCCTGTGATCAGCAGAGGAAGCCCTCTGGTGGTGCAGCTATTGGAGGTTGCCTGGCTGGCAGTGATCTACAGAATATAACATGGCCTTCTCAGTGGCAGCCCCCTGTCTGTGGAATGCCCTCCCCAGTTAGGTGTGTCAGTATCCCTCACTATTAACTTTTTAGGAGAAATTTAAAAGCATTCCTGCTTACCCAAGCATTTGATGACTGAAGGTTGTCTCCCTGGAATCCTGAAATTATTGGATAGTAGGCAGTTGCTTTTAGGAGTTTTAGAAGTCTTAATTGTATTAGCATTAATAAGTTTGCCTTTTGGGCACTACTTTTTATTATTTAGATGCACATCCTGCACCTGCCAGAATGGCAATGAGGTCCCTTCTCTCCTCCGCCCCCCGGCCCAGGTTTAAGTTATGTCTGATATTCTCTAACCTTCAGGCAGTTCGCTCTGCTATATTAAAAAGCCAAACCTCATTGTCATGAAAAATAAAGCTGTGCAGGAGTCATTCTGGGTTATAAAGTTTTGAAAAGAAAGTATTAAGTAGTTTTTCTTTCACGGTGGGTACTGCCAGAACTAAAGCATTTAGAACGAAGTCACAGAACATCTTTTTGAATTTCTTGCCCTATTGATTGTGCCACTAGGCTTCATTATCATTATCTATCTTTTTGTCAGATTTAAGCACCCTCCTATTGTGAATTGAACCTCTCTGTATTCAATACCTGTCAGGGGGGGAAACTCCGCTGGAAAACAGAAAGTCTGTTGGATCTGGTGCCATAGATTGATCCCCAAAGAGTTCGTATCATCTTCCAGTTATCCCATGAAAAAGAATGTCTCCACCTTTTTCAACCAAATCCCAGGGAAGTTATTAGTGAAAAGGGCATGTTAAAATGTCAGAACCCTATATATATATATATATATGTACCTACAGAGGAAAAGTTATTATTAGCCCCTTTTAACCTCTCACCGAATGCATCAAGATCAGGATATTAAGTAGTATTACATTTATCATTTATAATAAATTAGGAGTCCAGGGGAACATGGACAGTGCCAGGGGGCAGGGAAGCAAACCCCTCCGCCCCCCCAAAAAAACAAAGAGTTTCTCCCACTTGTTGTTTAGTCGTTTAGTCATGTCCGACTCTTTGTGACCCCATGGACCAGAGCACGCCAGGCACTCCTGTCTTCCACTGCCTCCTGCAGTTTGGTCAAACTCATGCTGGTAGCTTCGAGAACACTATCCAACCATCTCGTCCTCTGTCGTCCCCTTCTCCTTGTGCCCTCCATCTTTCCCAACATCAGGGTCTTTTCCAGGGAGTCTTCTCTTCTCATGAGGTGGCCAAAGTACTGGAGTCTCAGCTTCACGATCTGTCCTTCCAGTGAGCACTCAAGGCTGATTTCCTTAAGAATGGATAGGTTTGATCTTCTTGCAGTCCATGGGACTCTCAAGAGTCTCCTCTAGCACCATAATTCAAAAGCATCAATTCTCCCACTTACACATACCCTTTGCTGGATTAATCTCATTAACATATACTGCTATTTTTCTTTCAGAGATCTTATTGTGTGGGGTTCAACTCACCCACCTAGAAATAGACTTTGTTCCTTCTGCGCCCCACCCCCAAATTTCTTTCTGCTGCTGCCAGTGATAGAGATAGATGAGAAACATGAGTCAGGGGCCCACCTCTGGCTAAGCAGCCATTGGCCCTGTTCACACAACAAATGCATATAAAGCAAACATGTGGAATGGGAAAGGTGGGTCACTTAGAAGCTTTTGTTAGAATTCCTGCTCCGTGATTGCAGTCATGGGATTGTTATCTATCGTATGATGGTGTGTGTTTTGACTCCACAGAGTGGGAAGTGACGGAGACAGGATGTTTGTGTTACTGTGTTCCGTGAAGTGGGACTATTGTCCTTTGTTTTTTCTCTTTGCTGTCTGATGCTAGAGAGAGAGGGAGCCATGTTGCAGTGCTCTGTGTGTGTTTATATGTAAATAAAGTAGATTAGCCAAAATGTTGCATTGCTGAGCAAACTGCGAAGACTCTGCGGATCCCTAAGTGTCCCGGTGTCTGTTGGCATTGGTCGCTGTGATGTTCGGGCAGAAGAAAGCTTTTGAAGGTCCCGAATGAACGACCAGGAGGGAGAGAACATGCCAGTCGGGCATGTATCTCTGCCAGGGTCCTACTCGAGTGCAGGACGAGCTCCTGACAGCTTTGTCCCACAATCTCTGGACTAGGTTGCTGACATCCAGCAGCAATCCAGAAGCATAGCTGGAAGCTGCAGAGCCACTAGATAAGGAGCTTGGTCAGGTTCAGGGCTCTTGAGCTGAAGGCTGGACATAAGGCTATCAGAGAGCAGCCTCCCAGAATAACCTCTCAAACCACCAGGGCCTGTAGGATCAGAGGCTGGACCCTCATGGACACCTTCCCCTGGGTTGTCAGATATCTCTCAGTGCATGTCACTGGTCCAGCAGTCCAGAGAACATACAAGGAAGGAGAATGGAGGAAAAGCGCTTATCTTTAGGCAAGAGGGCTGGTGGCCCTTTAAGGCTCTGAAGTCTGGAGGAGGGAGTCTAGAGACAGAAGCTTCAAAGGCTGCCAGCCTTTGTTGGAGCAAGTTGCTCATTCTGAGCTATCTGTGGGTTTTTTCCAGCCTTTGATGCTTATGTGTGATATCAGGCATCAGACCAGAATACAACAGTCTAGCAAGAATATATGCCATGTTGCCATTGTCATCTATCCGTGGCTATGTTTCTTTTCAAACATTCTTTAACAACGACAAAAATGAGATTGTGATCATTTTGGGAGTGAGCAAAAATACGCTGGGATCCCTTCCCCATATAGGCCTGGTTCACACAAACAGCAGAAGAGGTGGGAAATGTTCCTGGAGTGTACCACTTCAGATAGGGGAAGTACATGGTTGGCCGGCCTTTCCATATGCAGAAGTCTCTATAGATGGAGAGTGGGAAAGACACTGGTGTTTTGGAGAAGAGTGTTTCTTTTCTGTGTGGTATTTCTGCATGTGTAGCAGTGGGGAGGATGCTTATGGGAATTCCCTCTTTAGTCTCCAGTCTAAAGTGGTCCACTCTTGGAACAAATTTCCCACTTAAAACCACTGTTTGCATAAAGTTGGCCAAAACCAGAACCTCATATTGAAAGTGTATCAAACACTGTCTTATGTGCTGTTACTTCAAAGGAAAAAGGTCTCCAAATTTGAATTCTTACCTTTACTTATGGTTTGCAGAGGAATGTTGTATACATGCAGAAGTTCTCGTTAAGACTAAAGAACATGCCTGCACTGTTGGGTTATGCAAATTAACTATTAAATGCTAGAGAAGTCAATGTTATGTTGCCTGCTTGATGGATAGAAATGTGTTTAGGGTTGACAGGTAATCTGAACATTACTATTAAATCTCATTTCCTCCTCAGAGAGTTTTTGCTCTTGCAGAATGAGGCGATCTTTAATATCCTGATCAAACAACAGAAATTGGCTGCCATCTTCTGACACTCTAGAGATAATGTAGTGTAATTTTCCTAAAGTAATTGTCCCGATTCCATTGTAGAGAAACCCTTTTGCCATTTTTACTATAAAAAAAATGAGACATTATTCAGGAGATGGAATATGACTGGTAATGGCCTCAGAAAATTACAGTGCAGAATCATTTAGCACCTGCTAAACTATCTAAAGTTTTTTGTACCAAAGTCCCACCAAAGGCTGGATCTGTCATGCAGGACGGATTGTGACATTGAAATTTCAAGACAGCAAGGGTAAATTGATTCATTCCATGCCATATTTTCATTTCATTACATTTGTACAGTGAAAATGCCCAAAGTATCTCATAATAAATTGGCATGTTATGCTGCTCTGGCTCTTGTTAGGAATGTATGAAAACCCTTGAAAATAATCTTAGTTCTTCTCACACATAAAACACCTGCATACCCACAAGGATATGATGCCGAATCCTGGTTGCTGCTCTTCAGTTCAGTTTGATTGACTTTTTAACACAGGGGTGTAAGAACTGTGACTCTTCCAGTCTTGTTGACTACAGCTGCCACCATCCCTGATCATTGGTCAAGTTGGCTGAGGCTGCGGAGAGTTGGAATCCAACATCTGGAGGGTCACAGATTCCTGAAGGAGCATCTCCACCCCCATTGTTCAGCTCGGACACTGAGGCCCAGCTCCGAGGACCTTCTTGTGGTTCCCTCCCTGAGAAAAGTGAGGTTACAGGAGACTAGACAGAGGGCCTTCTTGGTAGTGATGCCCACCCTGTGGAATGCCCTCCCATCAGATGTCAAGGAAATAAACAACTATCTGACTTTCAGAAGGCATCTGAAGGCAGCTCTGTTTAGGGAAGTTTGTAATGTTTGATGTTTTATCGTGTTTTTCATATTCTGTTGGGAGCCGCCCAGAGTGGCTGGGGAAACCCAGCCAGATAGGTGGGGTATAAATATATTATTAGTAGTATTAGTAGTATTTTTATTATTAATAATTATTATTATTATTCCCCAGCCTTGTTTTAATAAGTTACAAACACATTACAAATGAGACTTCCAAAGCATGATGTCATCCTTCATTGGCCTTATACAAATCAAGGAAGTCACCGACTTCTTGGGAGCATGAAAACTCTCTTCAGATGTTTGTCTTGCACACCATTCTCCCCCTAACTGGTGATCTCTAGACATTTTAAACTACATCCATCATCCCTGATCACTGGCAATGCAGGCTGGGGTTCATGGAAGTTGTAGTCAAAAACCTTGGGAGAGCAGCAACTTGGGGAAGGCTGACCCACACAAAGTTTGTGCACCCCACAAAATCTGCTCCAGAGATGCCCGCATCTCAGCCCTCTGGAGCTGATTTTGTGGAACAGGAGAGGAAGAGAAAGTTCTGTTGAATGCATGGAAGATGCTTGCACCAGTGCAGCTGCAGCATTGTAGACAACTTTCAAATTTTAACTATGTGTCCTGCCATCTTTGAAGTCCTTCTGGTATCCCCAGGTTTCTAGACCCACTTGGACACCTCATTTAAAGCCCTCTGATAAGTTTTAAGCACCGCAATGCATGAAGGAGATTGATGAGCTAGCAAGGATTGAATAGAGCTATAAAGATGATATAGACTATGGGGGGCAAAGCTAAGGAGATAAGGCTGCACCCAGGGACTCTTAATACTTAGCCTTGATCAGGGGTCGGCAACCTAAGGCCTATGGGCCACAAGCGATCCCAAGGGAATACATTTTTTTGCATACCTCCAGTTGTACATAGATGTACATGTCATTTTCAATGCTATATATGTCATGTTCAATTCTATATAAGTCACATTTATACTCATATTGCACCACTTTGGCTATGTGTTTAATAAAATATTGAATTCTTACATTGTGAAAAACAAAGATTATGGTGAAAAGTGGAAAACTTGAATTGCAAAAAAAATTAGAGCTTACAGAACAAAACCAACTTCAGATGTGAAATCAGCACGTTGAAATTAGGTTAGAACAACTACAGGTGTCAATGCAACAAAAATTTTGTTCCCCAGTGAGTAATCATTTTACCATGGGGATAGGGCAAGAAGTGATGGCCCTGAACTTCAAGGAAGTAGCATCTTAGATGAAGCATTTGAAATAATGTCCTGATTTGGATGGCATTTGAACAGACCTAAAGATACGGGCATCACAAGAATAGGGGAACAGAGATGCTCTGCTTGTTTCGTGCCCTGGGAATCTACTAAACATAGTATGAGAAAAAGCAAGCCTATTTTAGTGCAACCTGATGCATTTCCACTTAAAACTAAGCCATACAGAGCTCAACAGGACACTCCTGGATAAATGGATATAGAATTGTAGCTGTGTAGATTTCAAACCTGCAAGAAAAGGAGGAGACTTTGTCCATTTTCTCAGTGGTTCTGGTTCCTCCTGCTGACTTCTGTCATTGTTTCTCTCTTCGAAAAACCCTGTACAAGTCATACATGCTCTCCATCCAAGATGCCTGGGTGGAAATGATCCCCAGAATTCTCAAATGGGTGGCCTGCAGTCAGAAAATTTGGGGAGGGGGGTCACAAAAGAGGCAAAATACCTTTCTAGCTGGACAAGTTGTGTCCCATTTTTTAGGACCTCTGAAAGAAAAAACATCAGTAGTGGTCCAGCAATGGCAGGGGACAAGTGGGGACAGACTCCTTGTTTGGAGGGACATTTGCCCCCCTGCCCCTCCCCCTGGCACCACCCACACATATAATCCTGTGGCATTCATTATAGACTCCTCACTGGCCTATCCATGCAGCCACTATCTGCCCTTGCAAGAACTGTAATACCACATAAGACGCGCCCAAAGAGAGTTATGTTGAAAATATTCTGCCTCCAGTATCCAGTTTGCTTCTGAATGCCAGTTGCTAGGAATCACAGATGAAAAAAGCACGGCTGTACACAGGTCCTGCTTGCAGGCTTCCCATAGTGGTCTAGTTAGCTACTTTGGGAACCCACTGTAAGAGTAGATGGGCCTCTGGTTTGAAATGCAAGCTCCCTTGATTTATGGTTCTTCATACTGGTGCACTGGAGGGCTTTTTGCGAACAAGGGTCCTCTCCATCTTCGAAGTCACTGTCGTTTGCAGTTGCATGCATTGTATTTTGGGTATATTTTAATCTTCAACAATGATTCCCAAGATGATGATGATGATGATGATGATGATGATGATGATGATAATAATAATAATAATAATAATAATAATAATAATAATAATAATATATTTATATCCCACCCTCCCCAGCTGAAGCCAGGCTCAGAGCAGCTAACAACAGTAAAATAATACAGCATTAAGAAAATAATACAGTCTTATTTCTGAGTGCATCTTCATTCCCTCATATATGATCTCCTTGAATGCAAATCCTCCTTCTTAAGTAGAGGACCGCTGATGAAGTTGCCTCCCTCTCTTGATCCCTCTCGTGTTTTCCTGGTGTTATTTATTCCCTTATAGACTTATGAATCACACTACCTTTAAACCAGCTCATTAGTCATTCCAAAAGGTGACCCTGACGTACTTGAATATAATAAGGGAAATTAATGGAAAGATCTCAGCAGCTCTCAGTGAAGATAAGAGACATAAAAAAAATATTCTCAGTGATTATTGTAAAAAAAAAAGAAAGGAAAAGATGGAGGAGATATAGGAAAGATGGAGGAGAGGTGTATAGGAAGAAGCAATGACAACAGAAAAGAGGGAATGAGATTCTCAAATTATGAGATTCTCAAATTATTCCATTTACACGGTATTATATTAAGACAATGGGACACTGAATGGGTCAACATGTTGATCAGCAACCTATCAAAATAGGCTCCACCTGAAATGGGGGGCAGGCGGTGTTGTCATAGATTGCAAAATTTGTGTTTATTTATCTTACTACCTATTACCTATTACTCTAAACAAAAAATTCACAGAGAAGAAGGCTATCAACAGCTATTCATCCATATGGCTAAGTAGTATCACCAGCATCAATGTTCCTCTACCACAGATGCGCCACCTTCTGAAAAAGATTGTGGGGGACCGACACAACCAGCTGACATCACATGTGTGACGTCGCAAGGAGCCAGAGGTCAAAGTCAAGCACGATGGCAGCACAGCTCCAGAGGCTCTTTCCCCCATCCCTTCCCCACCCAGCAGGAAGGGGAGAAGATGCTGGTCACCAAAGATGCATCTGGTTCTGTGTTTGCCCTTCTCTGCCCTTTGAACATTGGGGAGGGCAGTCCATTGAGGGGGCCCCAAGTGCCTCAGCCCTTAGGAGTTGATGCCTATGCATAATACTAGCTTCTGGAGACCACAAGCAACAGAGTATTATTGGAGCAATGCCCCATAAACATCTGGTTGGCCACCATGAGAACAGAATGCTGGACACACACACATCTCTGCCCCGGACCTTAAGGGCTTGTTTGTAAATAGGGATGGTTGAATCTGTCAATTTTGGTTTGCGTGTCGAGGTCCCCAAGCCATCCCCCAAATAACTTACAACACACAATTAATTTTTGTTTAAGGTTTTTGGCATAATTTTGGCCACAACTTTATTTAAATACAAAACCATGAGTGGTTGTTTAGGCATTGGTTAAGACTATCTGTCCCCCCGCCTGGGGACAGAACTGACTTCCGGGCACCACCGAAAGACAGTGCGGGGGAAAGCAAGTCGGGGAGAAATGGAGCTGAGTCACAGACCCTCAATTCTCATCCGCAGGCTTGCCGGCCCTAGTCCCATTCCAGGGATTGGACGAAAAGATGGCAAGCCCCAGGATTCCTTTAACGGAATTCCCTTTCTGCAGCAACCATGGAGGGGCAGGCCCAGCCTATCCTAACCCCTCCTCCACCAATTTATAACCAATGCCTAACCACAACCTTACAAGTTGTGACAATTTGCTGCGCAGTAGGCAAAAACCAAATGGCCCAGCAAATCAGCCAGATGGACAAAATTCCTACCAGGCCCCTGCCCCAACAGCAGACAACCCCATGAACAGGCATAGCAAGGTCAATGCAACAACCCCTTACTCAAGGGCGCGTGGGCGGGTGATCTGTTGCACACAGCAAAGAGAAAGCTCCAGGCTGCATGCAGAGTATTTAAACATTTTACCCCTCCCACCAAAATTGCAACATAACTTTTACCCCAACAACCCAGTGAACCAATCACTGCCCCAGACCATCTTTAGAGATCCTGCCTGGTAACAGAGGGGTGGCTCGGCAGACCCCACCGCAACACGTGCTCTCCATGAAGGAGAACACGCTTTCTCTCAGTTTCTCATTTTTCCAATATTAAGTTCAGTTCTCCATTTCCACATGAGATTATTGGGGGGGGGGGTTATTCTTCAGCGTTTTAGTGTGAGTCTCTCCTAATAAAGTATACACATTTTTCTTTGCAATTTTGCTTAATATCCAGAATTGTGCAAATACGTGGTCCCTAATAACAATTGTATGTTATGTTCACATATGTATAGTTTTTCAAATTTTTGGCAAACTTTAGAAAATACATTTTTGTACATGTGACTTAGCTGGAAAACTGCATTGCAAAATTTGGTGAAGTGTGAATTTTAAATGATGGCTGTGTCGCAGTTCTCCTGTTGCTTCCGAAAATAGTTTCATATTGTTTCAAAAGATAGCTTCACCTTTAAATGCAAAATGAATCAAATTTCTCCCCCATCACGACTTGTAAACCCCACCCCCTCAGTCCCTTACAAGACTGCACCCAGCAGACTCCTTTAGTCCAAGGAACATAACCCAGACCCTGCATTGCAGGGGGCTGGACTAGATTACCCTCAGGGTCCCCTTCCAAATTTACAATTCTATGCTTTTTTAACTCCCTTGCTTCCCTGTGGAGGTGATGCTCCGCTTGTGCTGAGGCAAACCTCACACCAGGCATGCAACAGTGTGCCAAGGAGTGTTGTGCCCACGCTCCCTGACCTTTTGCCTTCTGGGCTAGCAAACAGGGTTTTTCCCCTGACCGTTTGTCCTCTCACAGATTTGGTTACTAGGCATAACACTTGGCTGGAGCATGACCGGGGACGCAGGTGCAATCAAGTATCGGGGGAAATATTTTAGGGAAACACCTGCTGACACGTGTATTTGCTAATGCTGGAAATGTGCTTAGATGGAAATACGTCATGTTCAGGGTGGTTTCACTGTTGTTGTTTTTGTTGTTGTTGTTTAGTCGTTTAGTCATGTCCGACTCTTCGTGACCCCATGGACCAGAGCACGCCAGGCAATCCTGTCTTCCATTGCCTCCTGCAGTTTGGTCAAACTCATGCTGGTAGCAATAATAAATGCTGGAAATGTAATGAGATTGAAGGTACCTTCTTTCACCTTTGGTGGACCTGCCCGAAGATTAAAGCCTTCTGGGAAATGATTTACAATGAAATTAAGAAAGTACTTAAATGTACTTTTCATAAGAAACCAGAGGCATTTCTTTTGGGTATGGTGGGCCAATTGGTGCCAAGGAGGGATAAGATCTTTTTTATGTACGCCACAACAGCAGCAAGGATTCTACTAGCAAAGTATTGGAAGACACAAGAGCTACCCACGCTGGAAGAATGGCAGGCGAAAGTGATCGACTTTATGGGACTGGCAGAAATGACCGGCAGAATCCGTGACCAGGAGAAAGAAACTGTGGAGGAAGATTGGAAGAAGTTTAAAGTGTATCTTAAAAATCGCTACAAAATTGAGGAGTGTTAAAGTGTGAAGGGAAAGGAAGATGTATAATTACAGCTATATTTATTTTCTTTTTTTTGGATTAATGTGATATTGAAAAGGAGAATAAGTTTAAATTTTAATTGGCTAAAAGAGTTGCTGAAAAACTGCAAAACTAGGATGCAAAAAGGGGAAGGTATGGGGAAGTCCGAGAAAAGAGGCTTATGAAAAGGAAGTTAAGAAAGTAAAATTTGTGTTTTTGTGTGTGTTTGTTGTTGTATGTATTGTTTTGTCGTTGTGTTGATAAAATTGGAAAACCAATAAAAAAATATTATAAAAAAACAAAAAAAACAAACTCATGCTGGTAGCTTTGAGAACACTGTCCAACCATCTCGTCCTCTGTCGTCCCCTTCTCCTTGTGCCCTCCATCTTTCCCAACATCAGGGTCTTTTCCAGTGAGTCTTCTCTTCTCATGAGGTGGCCAAAGTATTGGAGCCCCAGCTTCATGATCTGTCCTTCCAGTGAGCGCTCAGGGCTGATTTCCTTCAGAATGGATAGGTTTGATCTTCTTGCAGTCCATGGGACTCTCAAGAGTCTCCTCCAGCACCATAATTCAAAAGCATCAATTCTTTGGCGATCAGCCTTCTTTCACTACTGTTTCCAATTGTTGACTTCTGCTAATAAAAGGAGCCTCTACAGAACCAGCCGGCAGCCTGCTTGGAGTATGCTTGCCAGCGTGCTTCTGCACACCTCACCTGCATTCAACCTCCCGTCGTCCTCGTTATTCCTACACTTCCCCATCTCCTGTAAGATTTATACCTGAAAAATCCTTCAGATCTGTCCAAAGGCTTCTAGGAACCTTCAAGAGCAATCCTAGGAACATTATTATTTCCATGAACTATTTTCTAATTAGGATATTCTCCCAAATGCTTTGTCTATCTTTCTCTAGTTTAATGCCATCATTTCTTGCCCTTTCCTCAAAGTCAAGGGTGAATAATTGTTGCCCCTGTCCTTTCTGGGATCCTTTTAAATGCTTGAAAGTGCCAAAATATTGGGAAATACTAGAAAAAGATGGAGACAACTGGAAATTGCAGAGTTTGGAGAAAATGAAGGATAAAGTGTGAGACTGGTTACACTACGCTCAGATTAAAGAAGTCTTTAAAAATGACAAAAAGTTAGGGTTCCAGGTGGAGAAATCGAAATTGGAAACAGAACTGTTAGAACCTAAGACTAAGGTACTTTCAAGAATGTATAACTTGCTGTTAAAATGGAACACACAAGATGAAATGGTTAAATCGTCTATGATAAAGTGGGCACAGGATATCGGGTATAATATCATGTTTGAGGACTGGGAAAGGTTGTGGACCACTGGGTTGAACTTCACTGCATGTAATGCTTTGAAGGAAAATGTAATGAAAATGATATATAGATGGTACATGACCCCAGTTAAACTTGCCAAAATATACCATTTGTCTGATAAAAAATGCTGGAAATGTAAAGGAAATGAAGGAACTTTCTTTCACCTCTGGTGGACGTGCCCTAGAGTGCAGGCTTTCTGGGAAATGATATATAATGAGTTGAAAAAGGTATTTAAGTATACCTTCCCTAAGAAACCAGAGGCCTTCCTTCTGGGTATTGTCGGCCAGAGGGTGATAAAGAAGGACAGAACTTTTTTCCTGTATGCAACAACGGCAGCAAGGATACTCATCGCTAAGTATTGGAAAACTCAAGATCTACCCACACTGGAAGAATGGCAGATGCAACTGATAGACTATATGGAACTGGCTGAGATGACTGGCAGAATCCGAGACCTGGGAGAGGAGAAGGTTGAAGAAGACTGGAAGAAATTTAAGATTTATTTACAAAAATATTGTAATTTGGTTGAATGTTAAGAAGGATGCTAGATCATAAATAATTGAGCACCACTAAATTAGATGGAATTAGGATGATAAGTGAGATTGAGGAAAATATAAACCTTTTGGAGATTTATTATATTATATTTAAAAGAGCGGGACATAAGAACGCAAACAAGATGATAAATTGCTGGTAAAAATCTATACTGATGTAAGTGGGAGCGGGAGACGTGAGGGAGTCCAAAGAAGCTACGAAACTATGTTATGATATATGTTATATTGTTTATTATTTTTGCATTTGTATTTAAAAACTTCAATAAATATTTTATTTAAAAAAATGCTTGAAAGTTTTTGGTACATTAGCTCTTCTTTCTCTCTAGGCTAAAACATTCAGAGTCTTATCTCCATAAGGTTTGACTCACATAGCTCTTCCCATCATTGGGTGTCAGCATAAGGCACTAAATAAATTGCAACCAATAAGAAGTCCGCTGCCCACAGTCTTAGGATTACACGCAAAAAACAGGAGATACACGTGAAACGCACAGAGAGGTAGAATTGGGGGGGGGGGTGTTAAATAGTAACATCCGAAATAAATTCTGAAGAGGGATGGAATTAAAAATGAGAGACACTGAGAAAAAAGAGGACATAAAAGCTATAGGAAAGAGCTTAGACATTTAAAGAAAGTAGCTGAGATAATGTCCAAAAGGAGAGAATTTTAGTTGTAGGGTACGGAAGAGGCTGAATCCACCTTCCCCATCCAAGTGCTCTCCAGATATTTTGCCAGGAATTGGGGAGAAATCCGATTCAGTTTGCATTCAAAGGTGGGCACACCTGATTTGCACTTTCGAACTGAAACATGGCCATCCTTCACAAAGTGCAGTTTATTTCTATATTTCCCACCGTTCCCTTCATGCTAAGGTCCCAGGATGGGTTACAGCATCAAAACGCGGTATTACCTGAAGGAGCGTCTCCACCCCCATCGTTCTGCCCGGATGCTGAGGTCCAGCGCCTAGGCTTCTGGCGGTTCCCTCATTGCGAGAAGCAAAGCTATAGGGAACCAGGCAGAGGGCCTTCTCGGTAGTGGCACCCACCCTGTGGAACGCCTTCCCATCAGATGTCAAAGCGATAAACAACTACCTGACATTCAGAAGACATCTTAAGGCAGCCCTGTTCAGGGAAGTTTTTAATGTGTGACATTTTAGTGTATTTTTGGTCTCTGTGGAAGCCGCCCAGAGTGGCTGGGGAAACCCAGCCAGATGGGCGGGGTACAAATAAATTATTATTATTATTATTATTATTATTATTATTATTATTATTATTATTATTATAGCAGTTTAAAACAACTTACAGTCATAAGAATAAGGTGAGTCCTGAAAAAATACACCTCAAGCATCAAAAGCCAGGATAAAGAGGTGTGTCTTCAGTGTTCTCCAGATGCACCTCTGTGGGGAGGGAGTTTCACAAATGATGAGCTGTCACCGATGATGCCCTCTCCTTAACTACCACCCCAAGTCTTTAAGGGCAGAAAAACTACCAAGAGGATCCCCTTTGCTAACCTCAGCACCAAAAGGGTCTGAAGGGTAAGAGGAGGTTTTTCAGGTATTTGGGACTCAAGTCATTTAGGGCTTTAGGTGAGCTCCTTAAAACTGGGTCCAGAAACAAAGTGCCAAGCCAGTGCAGCTGTTTTAAAGCAGGAGTTATACGAGATCTAAATGCAACTACCACCAGTTATCAGGCTGCTGCATTTTGGGCCAACTGAAGTTCCCAAGCCATCTTCAAGGGCAGCCCCATGTGGAGCGCATTGCAGTAATCCAGTCTGGAAGTTACCAGAGCAATGAAGTACAGTGGCCAAGCCATCTCTGTCCGAAAGGGGATTGTGGCTGACAAACCAGCCAACAGGTTCACCTTAAAATGTGAGGCATCAAAATGTGAATGAAACGGGGGGGGGGGACTGAATCGTGGCATGGGAGAATGTGGGGTCTTTAAGCCTTGTCCCTACCCATGGCCTGATCAAAATCATCTCCCTCATGCACCTACAATTTTCAGGGGAAGCTCTCAGCACTAAAGGTAAGTCTGTCAGGGCTGGACTTGAATAATAGCACCTCTGGTGAGATAATTCCTGATCTGAAACTTTTCGAGTGTGGGTTGACGCCAGACAAAGGTCTCCTTCAGTTTGTAACTTTTATGCTTTGTTTGTCTTTACTTGACCTCCTCCTCCTTATGGGTTAATCATATAAGTCTCTTCATTTCACTTCACTGAAGTCTTTTCATTTCACACATCCTTGGAGCTGGGTTAATATCCCATAAAGGTGTCTGTCATCCTTTTGTGTGTTTTGACCTCCTGCTCTTTATGAAGCATTAAAAGTCCTCAGGTTTAATTTAATTTATTGCAAGAATGTTGGATCTCACTCCAGCGTGTATCCGCACAAGGGTGCATTAAACGTGCATCTCAAAATATTTTTTCCCTATCATAAAGGGTAGTAAACATACTTAATAATACTGTAAATCCAGCTGGAGATATGAATGCCTGCAAAGTTCTGCTAATATATATAGCCAGGCTTCTTTTCATAGTTTGTCAGGAATCTTTTTTATAGGTATTTGCTCTTGAATATTTGAACACTACTGAGTATTGAAAGCAGAGTGATTTATTATTAAAATCTGTCCACTTCTATGGCGTTTGTCAATTAGACCAGTGTTTCCCAACCTTTTTTGGGCAAAGGCACACTTGTTTCATGAAAAAAATCTCGAGGCACACCACCATTAGAAAATGTTTAAAAAATTAACTCTGTGCCTATATTGACTATATATAAAGTAACTCTCTTTAATAGGAATCAAATAAACACAAATAAAGTATTTTATAATTACTTTATTATGAAATAGTAAGTAAACAGAAATATGAAAAATTATAAAATACTTTATTCAGTGAACCTGTGAGGGCCCGCCCTTTGCGGCAGCCGATTGGCTGCCGCCGTGGGCAGTGAATATTAATGATGTATCATTTTTGTGCTTCATGCTGTGGCCACAGACATGTGATCTGATGGTGAATTTGGGGTGACCCAATGCAAAAATCCTGAGAATCCCTGTGGATCCATGTTTTGTAACCACGTTTTTGCACCATTGCAGCCCCAGGCAACAGTGGGTGTGTGATTTTGGGGGGGCAGGCTGTAGCCATGGACATGCTATGTGATCTGATGGTGAATTTGGGGTGACCCAATGCAAAGATCCTGAGGATCCATGTGGATCCATGTTTTGTAACCACATTTTTGCACCACTGCAGCCCCAGGCAACAGTGGGTGCGTGATTTTTGGAGGGCAGGCTGTAGCCATGGACATGCTATGTGATCTGCTGGTGAATTTGGGGTGACCCAATGCAAAGATCCTGAGGATCCATGTGGATCCATGCTTTTAAACCACATTTTAAGTGGGGAGGGAAGGAAAAACACAGAACGGACAAGGAGCACGAGAGGGGTGTGCAGAGAAGCAGCTGGCTAAGAATGCAGGAGAGGGGTATAACGGGGAGGGAGGAAAGGAAGGCAAAAGTTTTCCCTCACCTACTCACCCAAGCCAGCCAGCTCGCACGCTCTCTCTCTCTCTCCCCCTCCTGCCTGCTTGCCTGGAGGGGAGGGGCTTTCCCTGCTCTTTGTTCCGTTTGAGCAAGCACAGCAAGGAAACAGAGGCGGGTGGGCAGTAAGACCCTGAGGCAAGTGCGGCTTGTGCTTGCTCAGCAGCTTCTTCATGGTGCTCCGCGGAACGGTGTTCTTCATCCCGCCGGCGGCGGCTCCCTCTCTTTCCTCTCAAGCAGAGCGGCCTTCCTGCTCCAGCCGCGCCTGCGCCTGAGGAGTTTCGAATCTGCCGCCGCGCGCAGGGTGACGTCACGGCCGCCGCCGGGCCAATCCGCCTGCTCGGCCCCGCCTCCCTTCTTCTCGCCTCTCTCACGAGAGGAAGCGCCTCCCTCGCGCACGGCGGATGCAGCCTGAGCAGAGTCCCCTCTCGCTTAGAGCAGTGTTTCCCAAGCGGCACACGAGGCAACGTCTCGCGGCACACTAGTGTGCCGCGGAACACCGGTTGGGAAACACTGAATTAGACGATGCTGTTATACAAATCTATGGCACAGCCGCATTTGGGATATTGTGACGGTTGTGGTCACCTTGCCTCCAAAGGATATTGTAGAGTTGGAAAAGGTTCAGAAAAGGAAAACCAGAATGATCAAGCAGGTGGTTCAATTCCCCTACAGGGAAAGGTTACAGCATTTGGCTCTTTTTAGTTTACTGTGCCAGTCCAGAAAATCTTAAAGTAAAAAATCCACTAATTAATCATTAGACAAGAACATTCTGAAATAGAGACAGACACAAAACCAAGTGAGACCTGCAAAAAATAGAGACAGACACAAAACCTGCACCACCCAGGCACACCCTATTCCAGGATACTCCACCCCATTCTATCTTCTTATGTTCACTGAGCATGCTCAGTCCCCACTGGGCTGTTCTGGTGGTGTTCACTCACCCCTTAGAGCACCCCGAATTCTGCTGATAACCTCCTTCTTGGGTTTGTGTGTGTGTGATGTCATTGCACTTAGCGCTGCCTTTAGCATATGCGCTGCCGGGGTGCAAAAATCCGCCCAGGGTCCCCAAATTTAGTTTAGCCCCCAAATTAACTTTTATTGCGCTTATGTCAGACACCACACTTACACCTTATCTCTTGTTTTCGAAAGAAGGGAGGAAAAAGAAGCATACTTTTTTTATTTGCTCATTTATTTACAATACACTTAAATATACAACACCACCACACTTAAAGTTGTGAGTATTGTTTAGGCACCTACTTAGGAGAAACATCAGTCGTGTCAAAGGTGCCGCTGAACCCGCTGCCGCATAGCAGCTCAATACAATACGTAACATATTTTGATGTAAGAGTTAATTTCACATGCTCAGGGCCTTTGTGAATGACAAGCGCCACCGCTGGCACATCGCGTCTTTGTTAAATGAGTGCACAAAGTCAAACGTCCTTTAGTGAAACCCCCACACCCAAGTACTTAGCCAGCCGCAGGACGATCAGGGGAGACTTTCTGGACGTCCCAGCAACTCCAATGTAGCTTGGAAGCAAAACACCAACTCAGGGTCCAGTAAAAGGAACAGAGGGCAGAAAGCCGACGCTCAGCTGGAAAGGAAAAAAACGCTTGGCTGGAAAGGGGCAAAGAGGGCGGTCCTCGGGTGTGCCTGGCCTTAAATAGGCTAGGCCACACCTCCCCAGCCCGCTGATTGGCGGGCCGGGTCGCCGACACGCCCGGGGATTCCCTGTTCACGTGGGGGCAAGGGCCAGCCCCCGCGTGTGTGTGGGAGGGATTCTGCCCGCAACCCCCTCTCCTCCCAGGTCGGAAATGGCTTTAGTGAAACAGTAGGTATACATTTCGGTAATACCTTGGTGTATATGTACCGGTATTTTGTTTTTCTAACTTGATCAAAATTATTTATTATTTCATAACAGGTAGAGAGTTAAGAGCTTAGGTGGCTTCAGTGGCAGGCACCTGGCGCCCCCAAGAATTTGGCACTCGGGTGCTCCAGACCCCTTGCACCCCCAGGTAAAGACGGCCCTGATTGCGCTCACATAAGGAACTACACTCAGAGAATCAGTTTGCCTTAGTATATAGGTTAGTTAACATTTTGTCCCAGACACTGACAGTGATTCAGAGAAGCCTGATTTGAGGGGGGGGTATGTGGAGGGAGGAACCAGAGAAGTAATGGGGAAAATGACATCCTCCACCTCTTATTTCACATATTTCAGCAATGCTTTGTTGAAAAATTCATACATGGGGCCATCTCTGGAACTAGAATGGCTTTCAAGACATCTAAAAGGTTAAGGTCTAAAAACCATTAAAAAAATTAAGTCAGAAGCATACCAATCTACTAAATGTCATAATAACTTTCTGAGAATGGTATTAAAACAAAGACTTTATAATTCCATTCATGTACAGAACTTTATTTCCAATAAAGATGTTATAAAGCTAACAGCAAGGGGCTAATTAGCAGGATCGTGTGTTTCCTATAACAAAAAAATTAAGCAAAGGCAAATGGGAAAAGGTTAGACAACCTTCCAGTCCAGCTCTTGGTAGTTTTTTTTTATAAAATTACCATTTCTAAGGTCCATTTCTGTTATTACCAAAAATCAGTTATGCAAGAGGGGGCTCAAATTTAACTAGACCAAGAACAGCAAAGGAGGTGAAGCTTAACCCTTTTCTCTTCCCATCGTTACAGAGAAAATAGTGGCCACCAGACACTACAACTGTTGTTATTAATTTCATTTTTATATTGTTTTATATTTTTAAGAGAAAAAGTCAAAGTGGTTTACAACCTACCCTAAAACATCAAATAAAACAATCGGGGGGGGGGGACATTACAGAAGAAAGTAAAATATAAAGTATACGGTGGTACCTCGGGTTAAGAACTTAATTCATTCTGGAGGTTCGTTCTTAACCTGAAACTGTTCTTAACCTGAAGCACCACTTTAGCTAATGGGGCCTCCAGCTGCCGCTGCGCCGCCAGAGCACGATTTCTGTTCTCATCCTGAAGCAAAGTTCTTAACCTGAGGTACTATTTCTGGATTAGCGGAGTCTGTAACCTGAAGCGTCTGTAACCTGAAGCATATGTAACCCAAGGTACCACTGTATATTCAAAGCAAGTTTTTCATCATCCTGGGAAAAAGTAGCAAGCAGGGTGCTGCAGGGTTCTGTACTGGTCCCATTGTTGTTCAACATCTTTATAAACGACTTGGATGAAAGAATTGAAGAGACGCTCATCCAATTTGCAGATGACACCAAACTGGGAGCAGTAGCTAATACGACAGGAAGGCAGAATCGGGATTCAAGATGACCTTAACAGATTGGAGAACTGGGTCAAAACTAACAAAATGAATTTCAATACGGACAAATGTAAAGTTCTGCACTTAGGCAGGAAGGGCCAGCTACCCAAATATAGTATGGGGGACTCTACAATTCTATGAATTCCATCATCACTTTTACTGTTCATGTTTTCAGTGCAAATACCAGTCTTGGCATTCCTATCTACATGTTCAGAATGTCACTTGTTGCAAACCTGCCTTTCTAAATTAATTCCATTCCTCAATTATGCTGATCAATTTTCTTTTGGCACTACCGGTTTAATATCCTTCCTGCCTACGACAACATCCTCAAAGAATTTTGTATAACAAAAAGCCACACAACAACTAAGTGATTATTCACCAACACTGGGTCACTAGTTAGAAGGGTGGCTAGTGGTGCAAGGCAAAACCATTCCTTTTGAAGATAAAGTTTGTGAAGACCTTTAAAAGTTCAAAGAGCAGCCACTTGGTTTAATAACTATGAGCTCCTTTAATGTCATATATTTTTTACCTGGGGACATGAAGTTACCAAAGTGTGCATGAAACATACGCATAAATGCACCTCAAGTTAAGTAAATCCGAACCTAAGCTGCTTTTACTCAGTTAGGATTCTGAGTTTTTTGAGGGAATGTTTTCCCCGTCAGGGCAAACGAAATAACATGGTTTCTTCTTCCTAATCAGGATACCTTGTTCTTTTCTTGCTTCTACTGGGAATGTTCCTGATTTTCTTTCCTTTTTTGAGAAATGAAATGCTTTCTGATTAAAATGAGGACTGATAATGACACAGAACTCTACGAATATTACATTGTACAGCTCGCCTGACATTTAGACAATGTAATTATTTCCAACATTTCCTTTGAGGGCAAAGTTTGGATTCATCTCTTGATTTCAAATAATCAGAAGGAAGCATTTCACTGATCTAGAGAATACTTTGCATTTAGGGTGTTTTCTTATACCAGATGTGCTTCCCAGTGAAATGATGACAGTTTGGTGCTCCCAGTTATAGTCCTCTGGTGAAATCTTCAGAATAAATAAACATATGTTCCATTTTTTAATTTATTTTTTGTTTTACACATCTTTAGTAACTCACGCTCCAAACCACCCTTAGGAAGTGAGCCGAATCATTCTGAGCTTGACAGAAGAGAGATGACAGACCATAAACAATACAATACATGAAACAAATATATTTTACAAATTTCGTTTAAAGTAAAAGAAGCATGACAAATGCATTGTTGTTGTTCACAATGACCCACAATGGGAATGAGCATAAAGTTGAGCTTTGTTCCTCAGTCTATTCCGTTGCTCTTTTTACTGAGGTGCTGAGAAAGACCCCAAAATGGCCAGAATAGACAATCCTTGTTGTCTCTAAAGGTTTTCAGAGGTGCTAATGCACTAGAGACATTTTTAGGCAGTATGTAATTGACAGTACTCAATAGCACACAGTTGTTGCACACAGTCTGGGCTGAGCTATATTGAAAGCATTCTCAGGGGAGTCAGGAGCCATGGGGGCAACTCAGGTCTGAAGCGCAAACCGTGATTTTGAGGTTGGCTGAGGGAACAAACCAGTAGCCAAGAGCAAAGAGCAAAGAGGGAGATTTGAAGGACAAACCAGGATGCAACACTCAAAAAGATCATAATCCAGCACACACAAGCACACTGGAGAGCTCAAGAAGACCAAAGGTCACATCCACGCCATACATTTCATAGAATTCATAGAGAGCCAGTGTGGTGTAGTGGTTAGGAGCGGTAGTCTCGTAATCTGGGGAACCAGGTTCACGTCTCCGCTCCTCCACATACAGCTGCTGGGTGACCTTGGGCCAGTCACACTTCTCTGAAGTCTCTCAGCCCCACTCACCTCACAGAGTGTTTGTTGTGGGGGAGGAAGGGAAAGGAGAATGTTAGCCGCTTTGAGACTCCTTCGGGTCGTGATAAAGCGGGATATCAAATCCAAACTCTTCTTCTTCTTCTTCTATTTGTGAATTCATGGACCACAAGGGTTATCTAGTCCAACTGCCTTCAAGGCAGGAATATTTTGCCCAACATGGTCCTGAACTCACAACTCTCAGACTGAAAGTCTCTACCAACTGAGCTATCCCAGAGCACTATTTAAACAGCCATGACTTCATCTATAGAACTCTGGGAACTAAAGTTTGTTAAGGGTGCTGAAAATGGTTAGGAGACCCCTCTTCCCCTCCCAGACCTACAATTGCCAGAGTTCCCTGTAACCACTCTGAGAAAAGTAGTTCTGAACAGGAATGAATGTGGTCAGCAGGAAGAAGCCCTTTATACTCCTTTCCTACCAAGAAGGATGTAATGGCCAAGTGGGGTTGGTGGAGTCATTCCAGGGCCTAAAGAAGGGGTAGGGAACCTTTTCCAGCCTGAGGGCTAGTTTCCCTCCTGGGGAGTCTTTTGGGGGCCTTACACAAGTGATAGAAGCCAAAGTGGGTGGAGAAATAAATATAAGTTTCCCTTGTACTGGAGCATGTAGTTTCTACACAAACTGTTCTCCAACCAACAGAGGGTGTGGCAGGGGAGGGAGCGTGGCCTGCAAAGAGTCCCAGGGGCCAGCTAGAGAGGCCATTTGGCCCCTGACTCCCCAGCTACAGTCTGAAGCACACGGGGCAACCGTATCCAGATCTCAACACCCCGTCCATGCGTTGGACTTTCCACGCTACTCACAGACAGCCTCCTCTTGCATGGCTCTTGATGCCATGGTGACATTTTACATGATAAAGCACAAGCACATCAATCAAAGGCTCAAAGATTCGGATATTTTTTCTAAATTTAAACTGAACTCAAGATCCCACTGGAAGTGAATCCTGCCTAGGAGGCTTAATTACACCAACTATTGAGGGGGGGATAGCATGAAGCACGTGGGCGAGTTCCTTTTGAAAATTGTTTTATGGGTTTTTGATAGCTCTGTCAGGATATGCATGATATGTGTGAAGGCTTCTAAATGAAACATTTCCCTCCCTATAATGCTGTATTTCCTGAAGGTGAATTTTTAATAAAGAACTGCTACATTTTTTTACTTATAAAGCTACAGTAATATGAGAAATCTTTCCAAGTACAAATCAGATTTGCTGAATTACTTGTCAGCGAGATATGTCTTTCTTTCTTTCTTTCTTTCTTTCTTTCTTTCTTTCTTTCTTTCTTTCTTTCTTTTTATAGAAGTATATAGGTCACATCCACACCAAGGAAAAGTGGAAGGACACATTCCAGTGAGGCAAAAACACTTGTGAGGCAGGGGCAGTGAGGGCTGTGATGCAAACATAGTCCTAAGGGCAAGATGGAGATGCCTGGAGTACCATATTTGGTTGTGGGCTTGAGGTTCCCCACCCTTATTTCACACCATCACAAGTATCACATAAGTGCCAATGTGTCCAGGCCAAAAACCAGGCCATGCTTCTTCTAGGCTACACTCCCAAGCAAGATTACAGTCTTGAAAAAGGTGCTTTTCTGGGGTGAGATTGTGATGCCCAAAATGGCCACTCTTGCGTGAAAAAAATTGGATGTCCCATTTTTCCCAGGACAGCTGAAGGGTATGCTAGCAGCATCCTTTTCAATTCAGGCTGATGGTAGCATATTTCACAGGCACTCTCTTGGGTCAGTTTGCAGTCCTGCACATTGATATGTGAAGAGGTTCCTCAGAGGTATTATAGTACATCATGATTAGATTTCGTGGTGTGTTTTTTGTTTCAGTCTTCCTAAATCCTTCAGTGGCTTCTAGACCGGGTACATTAATCTCTTATTACATTGGTCTGAAATTGTGATTGCTTATGAGTAATCATAAAGTGTCAGCTCTGAAAAGCTACCATTCGTTAACTTCGCAAGAATGAAAAACGGTGATAAGTGAGGTTGTAAAAAGTCAAATTAAATGTTAATTGATTCAGGGGCACAAAGCTGTGAGCCACTTAGTTTAGACACAAGCACTACATTCATCAGTTTTGACAAATTGTCCAGGTTGGCTTCCTAGATACTCACATCCCTGTTTTCTTTGTTGTCATTTTGTTCGAAGGCTTCCTAGCTTAAATAAGCAGAGCATCACCTTATCACCAAATGTTTACCAAATAGGTCTTGAAATTTTACATAGGGATGGAAGCTAATTTGAATATTAACCATGATAGTTTGAAAGAAGTGATGGTTGGAAGAGGATTCCTTTTCTTTTGTTATATGCATGATGAAAAGGAACAAGGGACAGACTCAGGGGAATTAGATAGAAAAAGCCTTTCTTCATCATCATGCAACATTTCAGTTGCCCATATTTGCATAAATACTAAAGCATGAATCATTCCCTTCTCCCTCTTGCTCAAATCAATTACTGGCTCATTGTAATTAACTTTTATTTGTCTCTCGTAGGACAAAAATAAGATGATAATAAGCAATCGAGAAATTTGGATTGCACCCAATAAGTGGAAATGCATCCTGAGAAACTTGGGTGTGCTTGACCTCCGTTGAAATTGAGTGGATGTGAATGCTTAGCTATGTACTTATCACTGATGCCGCCCATCCGCCCTGTGGCACTTGCTTGGGAAGTGCTGGAGCTCATCAGCAGAGCATCTGCTTCCCGCGCAAAAAAATTCTAGATTCAGTCCCTGACATCTGCAGGTAGAGCTGGAAATGTCTCCAGTCTGAAACCCTGGAGAGCTGCTGCCAATCAGAGTAAAAGGTAAAGGGACCCCTGACCATTAAGTCCAGTCATGACCTGGGGTTGTGGCGCTCATCTCCCTTTATTGGCCAAGGGAGCTGGCATACAACTTCCGGGTCATGTGGCCAGCATGACTAAGCCGCTTCTGGCGAACAAGAGCACCCACCAGAGTGGTACCTATTTATCTACTTGCACTTTCATGTGCTTTCAAACTGCTAAGTTGGCAGGAGCAGGGACCGAGCAATGGGAGCTCACCCCGTCGTGGGGATTCAAACCGCAGACCTTCTGATTGGAAAGTCCTAGGCTCTGTGGTTTAACCCACAGCGCCACCCGCATCCCACCAATCAGAGTAGATAGTACTAAACCAAATGAACCAATGACCTGATTCAGTGTAAGGCAACTTCCTATATTGTGTACAGTGGTACCTCAGGTTAATTACTTAATTCATTCCAGAGGTCTGTTCTTAACCTGAAACTGTTCTTAACCTGAAGCACCACTTTAGCTAATGGGGCTTTCTGCTGCCACCGCGCCGCCGGAACACGATTTCTGTTCTCATCCTGAAGCAAAGTTCTTAACCTGAGGTAATATTTCTGGGTTAGTGGAGTCTATAAGCTGAAGCGTATGTAACCTAAAGCATATGTAACCTGAGGTACCACTGTACTTTAATTACTCTGGATTGTACCTATGAGGTTTATAGCATTGTAATAGCTACCTGCTTGCTACAGTTACCTGGTGTCAGAAATGAAGCACAGGTACTTTCTAGCTCTCTCACTGTAGCATCGCAACCATGAACTTTGGAGTTGGTTAAAACAAGCACCGATCTTTGGTCTCCAGGTCAGAATGTATTGCATAGCCTGTGGGTGACCAATGTCCAACCTGTAGCTTTACAGAAGGCAGTCTTTTATTTGAAAGGGCTGTCTGATCCCAGTGCAGTTTAAAGATTAAAGAATCCTAACATGGGAGATCAGTAAAAGCCTTGATGTTACTCTTTGGCAGTCCGCACCTGGGCAGGCACCCAGGTCACCTACTCACACCATGATGAGATGTCTTGCATATCTCTTTAATTCAGCCCTTCTCAACCTTGTGTCTCATCATCCGTAGCCAGCAGGACTAGTGGTTGGGGTGATGGGAGTTGTAACATCTGTGGAGCCAAGGTCGAAAAAGGCTGGCTTAATTTATAGGCATTGTTTCTATATTTACATTCAAAGATATAAATTGCCACATGCAGTTGTTATGAGAACCTCGCCACTCCTCTTTGCTGGCAATGCATATATTTTATTATTTTATTTATTTTATTTTATTTTATTTTATTTTATTTTATTTTATTTTATTTTATTTTATTTATTTTTATTTATTTTTATTTATTTTTATTTTTATTTATTTTTATTTTTATTTTATTTTTTTATTTTATTATTTTATTTTATTTTAATTTCAGCAACCCACCAGTAGTCATCCTAATTTTTGTGCAGGGGTGAGTGCACAAAATGACACAGACAAAAGTAGTCTGTGGCACAATCGGGTAAGTACAAAAAGGCCGGTAGGCCCAGCTATTGCTAATATTAAGCCTGAAGTTCGGCTTTTTTCTCTGGTGCTGTAAGACCACTCCTTGCTTCACTGCTCCGCAGACTAGAGACAAGCCTACCCTGAGGCATTTGGGGCAGCATATGTACTGTAGAGCTTACTGCAAGACAGCTGTCTAATTCAGTGCTCAGTACACTAGACAAAGCAGGGAAAGATTCCGCTTGACAAATAGGCAAGGATTCAGCTTGCAGTGCACTTGACAAATAGGCTGACCAGCACATGAACACAATTGCAATTTTGAATCTCACCACTCAAGCCTTGTTAGAGCAGGCTAAGGTCCAGCTAGTCCAGCACACTTCTGGCAACAGCAGCCATCAAAATGTCTCTTAAAGCTCACAGACAGTGCTAAGAGTAGTTGTTGTTGTTGTTTACTCGTTTAGTCGTGTCCGACTCTTCCTGACCCCCTGGACCAGAGCACGCCAGGCACTCCTGTCTTCCACTGCCTCCCGCAGTTTGGTCAAACTCATGCTGGTGGCTTCGAGAACACTGTCCAACCATCTCGTCCTCTGTTGTCCCCTTCTCTTTGTACCCTCCATCTTTCCCAACATCAGGGTCTTTTCCAGGGAGTCTTCTCTTCTCATGAGGTGGCCAAAGTATTGGAGCCTCAGCTTCAGGATCTGTCCTTCCAGTGAGCACTCAGGGCTGATTTCCTTCAGAATGGATAGGTTTGATCTTCTTGCAGTCCATGGGACTCTCAAGAGTCTCCTCCAGCACCATAATTCAAAAGCATCAATTCTTCGGTGATCAGCCTTCTTTATGGTGCAGCACTCAGGAGACCCTAACTACTGCAATTCCCTGTGTTCCCTAGGAAGAAGAGTTGATTGTTAAACTGTAGCTCTTTGAGGGGAATAAGGGTCTCCTAATAACATGGCAAGCATGGCAAATATATGCCAAGGAACAATATTTCAAACACTTTGCATAAACCCAGCATTCATGTTATCTATTTGTATTACCCATCCATTGTTATACCTTTATATCTCATAATATTTAAAGCCAAGCTTTTGCAGAAGTATTTATTTATTTATTTATTTATTTATTTATTTATTTATTTATTTATACCCTGCCCATTTGGAAGGGTTTCCCCAGCCACTCTGGGTGGCTCCCAACAGAATATTAAAAACACGGTAAAACATCAAACATTAAAAACTTCCCTAAACAGGGCTGCCTTCAGATGTCTTCTAAAAGTCAGATAGTTTATTTCCTTGACATTTGATGGGAGGACATTCCACAGGGCAGGCGCCACCACCAAGAAGGCCCTCTGTATGGTCCCCCGTAACCTTACTTCTTGCAGTGAAGGAACTGCCAGAAGGCCCTCAGAGATGGACCTCATTGTCTGAGCTGAACGATGGGGGTGGAGACCAGTACCATAATCATTTCCCAGCAAATAGCAATTACACACCAACTTAAGGCGAGCAGGCAAACACCAGTAGCAGTCACAGCAGTGGCACCATTCAGCCACAGCTGTTGTGTGGGGATAGAGCCACCTTCCTGACCCTGGTGTTGCTGCGGCTTCCTTGGATATAGCATGGCACGGTGTCAGTGAGCTCAGAGCATACCCTTCAAGGTGGCATGGCCCCAATCCAGGACACCATCTTCAGGGTTCGAAATACCCTGTGAATCACGTGACCTGTGTGAGATCACAGATCATGGGGAAAGCACTTTTGGGGGGCACAGCACCCAAAAATGTACAGTTTGGGGGCACTGCATGAGATTACGGACCTGAAAAAGGTTGTGTTTTCGGTGTGAGATCTCAGCCCGAAATCATGTGAGAGTAAGGTGCCCAAAATGGCTGCCATCCTCTCATGCAGAAAAACAGGGTGTTTCAGTTTTTCTGGGTCAGTTCACAGGTAGGGCAGAGCTATGTGGGTGCACCAGTGGAGTCAATCTGACATTTCCATCAATGCATCTGCACAGCCCCAACCTTGCCCCTGCCCAGTCCCAGCCAGGTAAGCTTTAGTGTCCCCAGTATTGTAAAGGCCCAACATTGGCAGCTTCCATCATTTCTGCCCTTCTGTTGGCAGTGGCAGCTCAGTAAGCCTGATACTGCTCTGATCCCAAGTACTTCTCTGGTAGCATAGCAGCTCTGAAAACCAGCCCATTCATGGCTTTCTGCATTTCCAGTGCTCCCCTTTAGGTAATGTGAGTTAGGTTAATGTGAGTTCTGAGTTGTTTCTAACAGATTACTATTGTTTATGGCCCCAACCCTGGAGAACTCTATAAACATAAAAGAGATGAATCTTTGCCCTGAAGGGCATCCGATCTCATTTAGACAAAGGGACGGCAGAGACAGGGAAGGAAGAACAATGAACAAGGCGTTTTGTGAGGGGTTTTTGTTTCGCTTTTTAGAAATAAATGCGTAATACGAACTCTGTAGTGCCATGTCTATGCATTGCAGTTTCCATGGGGATTGTTTCTTTGGGAGTGAGTCCCCAAGCCGCATTAAATTTGAAAGAGGAAAACAGCTTGTCCAAAAGGTAGTTTGGGAGGAAGAATGTAAAGATTTGGTTGGGGTAGGTTGGGGTGGGGGGTGGGAATGAGGCCATTAATACATAACAGAAATAAAGAAATTCCAAATTAAATGGGAGCAAGGTATGTAGCATGGCATTAGAACAGTTCTGAGCAGTTCTAATGTGCTATAGGAACATAGGAAGCTTCCTTTAAAGTCCTAAACAGCCTCGGTCCAGTATACCTGAAGGAGCTTCTCCACCCCCATTGTTCTGCCCGGACACTGAGGTCCAGCGCTGAGGGCCTTCTGGTGGTTCCCTCACTGCGAGAAGCCAAGTTACAGGAAACCAGGCAGAGGGCCTTTTCGGTAGTGGCACCTGCCCTGTGGAATGCCCTCCCACCAGATGTCAAAGAGAAAAACAACTACCAAACTTTCAGAAGACATCTGAAGGCAGTCCTGTTTAGGGAAGCTTTTAATGTTTAATAGGTTGTTGTATTTTAATATTCTGTTGGAAGTGGGGTATAAATAAATTATTATTATTATTATTATTATTATTATTATTATTATTATTCCTTATACTGAGTCAGTATAATTCTCACTGCAATCTATTGACAAGACCTGCTGCTTATGTTTTTATTTTATTTTATTTTATTTTATTTTTATTTTATTTTATCTAAATAAACAATAATAATAAAATGACAAGCCAAGGGACAAGGGACAGTGAGGAAAGAGCAAAATCAAAGCTTGGGCACCAATTTCCCCCACCAGATGTTTCTGAGGTGACCAGCCAGCACAGTTAGGGGGATGAGGTACCGGATGGAGTTGGGCCTCCAGCAAAGCTGGTGAGAGTTGCTCACTCTCTCTCCCATTAAGGCAACTGGAATGGCTTCCCCCAGATGACAGTTGAGGGGAGAGGTGGCCTGATGGTAACCTAGCCTACCACAAAGGACAGCTCCAAATGTTTAAAAAAAAAACAGAAAGAAGAAAAACATACACAATCTTGACCTCCAGAATAGAAAGTCAAGATACAAATATACAGTCGCACCTTGGTTTCCAAACAGCTTAGTTGCTGAACGCTTTGGTTCCCGAACATCGCAAACCCGGAAGTGACTATTCTGGTTTGTGAACTATTTTTTGGAAGCCGAACGTCCGACGGGGCTTCCGTGGCTTCCAATTGGCTGCAGGAGCTTCCCGCAACCAATCAGAAGCCACAATATGGTTTCTGAACATTTTGAGGGTTGAACGG
Source organism: Podarcis gaigeae (assembly GCF_964106915.1). NCBI lineage: Eukaryota > Metazoa > Chordata > Lepidosauria > Squamata > Lacertidae > Podarcis > Podarcis gaigeae. The sequence goes on along the minus strand of NC_139681.1, from coordinate 82,190,040 downwards.
ACTTCTAGAACGTATTCCGTCCAACTTCTGAGGTACGACTGTATGTCACACCACACATAATTAAATTAGGGAATACACTCCCATGAGAAACAGTGATGGCCCCCTACTTGGGTGGCTTTACACAAGTTAGACCGATTTATGGAAAATAAGGCTATCCCTGGTTACTAGCCACAAGAGCTACTAGCCACAAGAGCTACAACTGCAGTGACTCTCCAGGGTTTCAGACAGGGAACATTCCCAGCTTTCCCTGGAGATGGCAGGGACTGAACCTTGGAACTTCTGCGTGAAAGGCAAATGCACTGCCCTTAAGATACAGTTTATGTAGCATTAGTCTACTGAGAGCCCAAGGGTGAATCCATGTCAGTTTAGACGTATTCTAAGTAACCTTTTGTTCAATGCAAAACAAAGCAAACTAGAGCATTACATAGGTACCTTCATTTGTTTGCCACTTTTTCAACGGCTTGTTTTATTTCCTTAAAAAAAAAAAATGTACTCTGTTAGCAACAACGTTGGGCGCATTATTTTCTATTTTGTCAGAGATAATTTGCTACTCTCCGCACACAAAGGCCAAATGCACAGGGGAATGTCAGAAGTTTCTCATTTCTCCTTAACTAAGAAAACCCACGCTGAGCAAAAGAGCTGAGAGGCAATACCTTTTTAAAGATGCAGTTCTCTGTTCTGTCCCAGTAATTCCTCTTATAAGCAATACATTATCTGTCAAACACAACACAGGGTCCTCGCAGCAACTCTAGTTAACTGGTAAAATCAAACATTAAGCAGATTTGTTTCGAGTTCTTTATGCTTTTTTTATATAAGGTTCACATTGCTTCGCTGTGTTGGCCCATGCAAACAATTGATCAACGAAGAGAGAAATACCTCATTAGGGAGTCTCTCTTTCACACATACGTACGCAGGGAGGCAGACAAGAGGCAGCTGAAATTATGCCCTACAGTGACAAACTAAAAGAAGTTCTGTACTGTGTCAGAGTAGACAGTGTTACAAGGGGAGGGGGATGTCATGAATCCATGGTTAGCTGTCATATAAATAATGAATACACCATTCTTCAGAGTTCCTGTATATTGTAAAATATTATCTTAGCTAGAGGTCTATTCAGAATAACAGTTCCTGCAACTGCAGCTTCATTATGTATGAATTTATCATTTTCACCAAAGGCAAGCAGAGAAGACATGAAACTTTCCAGGACTCTGAGATCTTTAATATGGCACCTGCTAACATAGTCTTCTTCTGGTTCCTTCTTATGGCTGGAGAAGCAGAACATCAACAAATCTCTTTGGGGTGGGGACAGGGGATGGAGTTGTACACTAACGGCGACCCAAGAAGAAATGCTAATTCCCTCTCCTGCATTAACTCACTGGTAGAGTATCTCTCTTGCATGCAAGAGGTCCCAGGTTTAAACCCTGGCAGCTCCAGGAAGGGCCAGGAATGTGGTGTTGGGGGATGAGTGTTCAGACCCTTGGGCTCTCACTTGTGGGGTGCCTCAGGGTTCCGTCCTCTCCCACATGCTTTTTAATATATATATGAAGCCACTGGGAGCAATCATCAGGGGGTCTGTGCTGGGTGTTCATCAGTATGCGGATGATATCCAGCTCTACCTCTCTTTTAAATCAGAACTAGCGAAGGTGGTGAACGTCCTGTGTGAGTGTCTGGAGGCGGCTAGAGGATGGATGGTGGCTAATGGATTGAGGTTGAATACTGACAAGACAGAAGTACTGTCTTGGGGGTACGGGGGTGGGTATGGGGGACTCCCTGGTCCTGAACGGGGCAACTGTGCAGCCTGGGAGTCATTTTGGACTCACAGATGTGCATAGAGGTGCAGGTCAATTCTGTGTCCAGGGCAGCTGTCTACCAGCTCCATCTGGTAGGACATTACAACCAACATTGTCTCAAAATTAAGTTTTATTTGACATGCAACCACTGAAATTAATGGACATCCATTAATTTCAGTGAGTCTACTCTGAGCAGGATTGATGTTGGCTACAGCCCTGTGTGCTTTGCTCACAACCCTACCAATTTCAACTCTGTAATATCTGCTCATCATCAGGAGTGGGTAAAGAACATGAAATTCTGCTAACACAAACCTCCCATGTAACTCTTTGAGATTTTACCAAGCAGGTCCCATACATTTTCATGTTTGTCTTTGAAGTCTTAAGGACTAGAATCTTGCATTTTGGCTGGGGGAAATGAAAGCTGAGATTTTCAGCTGTCCCCAATTCCTTGCTTAAAATATGTGATCCTGGAAGGTGGCACACCAATAATCTAGATATATGAGGTCCGCCAAAATATTGAAGACTTTTGATCTGTCTTAAAGATGAAGTCGTAAGAAGCCTTTCCTTCCGAAGATAATTTCTGCATATAACTTTCCTTTCTTTTCCCCTTGGGAGATGCTGTCTTTCTTTCCATATTGTCAGCAGCTCATTCAAAATGAAGTGATTGGAGCTGAGTTCCTGAATAAATAAAGCCACTGATAACAGAGTCACAGACACTCCGAGGCAAATATCAATCATTCCTTTGAAAGAAATGCCCAGAATTGTGGTTATCATACCTATCCAGAGACTACAGTCTGAGCCAAAACATTTCACATGCAACAAACGAAAGATAGCAGGGAAAGAGCTGCATGGCTGTCAAGCTTAAGAGTGACTTGTGTGTGCAGATCGGCTTGGGAATTTGCATCTTTGCAAATAAAAACGGTTAAAAACTTGCCTTCTGGCAGAGCTGTTTCAGACATCTAGGCTGTACATGACTGTTCCTCAGGAGCAGTTACAGCTGAAAGTGAGGTCCTTAATTTGTAATCAGACAACTATAAATAACCACTGTTTATTATAAACGATTTTTAAAAGGATGGGTTTGGTTAGGCCAAATGACAGGGGTTGGCATTGGCAGGGACATGCAGAGCATCATGACCAGCAGCAATTGATGCCTTCTCTTCCATTAATTTGTCTAAGCCCCTTCGCAAGCTATCTGAGTTGGGGGCCATCACTACATCTTGCAATAGTGAACTCAATAAATTAACTGTGCTCTGTGTTCAGCAGCGCTACCTAATCTGCACGATATGGACCTAGTTAGCTACCACTGTGGAGTATTTTCTACTGTAGATGGATATCTGCCTTTTCCTGTGGAGCAACAGTGTGGGAGCCCATTGTCAGGTGGCAGAGAACCAACCCCCACGGCAGGTTGCCAGGAACGGATAAGACAAGGGAAAGTTCTTACCATCAGGGCTCTCTTAAGCATATGCGGTGCCGGGGTGCAAAGATCCACCTGGCACTCCACCCCCCAGGTTGCCCAGTCCCAGGCCGGCTGCCTCAGCGTCTCAGCGTCTCGCTGGCTCAGTTGCCCCCGAACTCATGGCGCAGAGCCACTAGCAGCAGAAGAGCCCGCCACAGCACTCTCACCGACAGGCAGGCTTTTGCCCAGACTCAACTCTCAGGCCCCGGACTCTCAGCCTGGTGCCCCTGAGAGCCCAACGCACCCCTAGCGCCTATGGGTAAGACAGCCCTGCTTACCATTTGCTTTATATTCAATATTTACAGAGAGAGGCTTGAGAATGCAGCCTCGTGGAATAATGGCGTTGCCGCGAGTGACTCTCCACCCCCTTTCCTCCCACTTTGGAGAAGTTTGGATTTTTCTGCCAAATTCTTGTACCAGAATTCACAACTGGGAAGTAAAACACCTTTTGCAGTCTTAATCAAGCTTTGCTTCCAGATTTGAATTCTCTAACATGGAATCAATGAAGCTTTTCCTTTTTAAAGTCTCCTAAATCTGGAGAAGATTTTGTTTTTCAACTTTGTCACTTTTAAATCTCTGAAAAATGTGAACAACCATAAATTTCTGTGCACCCGGCAAGCACATTGATAAAAAATATCTTTACCATTTTGTTTCTGATTGGGTTCATATCTGCTGTAGGCTTATGACGAGGAGCTGGACTTGAGAGCTGGCACAAAGTGTTCTTGAAGCATTACGAAAGCAAAAGGGTGAGGGGTTCATAATTTTCTGGAGATCTAGTTTCCATGCCGCCCTGCCAAACTTTTAAATGTTTTCGGTAGGGTCAATTTATTGGGATTGCTTTGGAAGATAGATAGCCAAGCTTCTTCCCTCATAAAGTCACAAACTATCCATTGTGAAAGATTTTTCCATTACAATGAAGGGGTTCAGAGATTTTCCATGTAATGTGAAGTAATAACTCCCTGGGGACCCTGAGTCTGCCTCCATGGAAATGTGTGTCTGCAGAGAACTGAAGCATTCCCTAATTCTGCTGGGCAAGAATGGATGAATAAAGTTTTGTTTTGTTTTGACATTTGTACAATTCCTTTTTTCAGGTTTTTAAAGGACAGCGAATTGTACAGCTGCCAATGGGGTGTACAGGCTATCTCACAATGGACTTATTCATCCATCCATTCATTCATTCTAAGTACATGTGGACTACCTTTCAGAGCTCCCAAGGAAGCTTAAAAATGGAATTCATTTCACATACATAGCAGAATAATTTAGTTTTGTAGGTGTGTGGCAGGGGCTCTCGGCTGCAGCTGTTTTGAGGCACGATGGATAAGTGATGCAAATGCTCAAGATCAGCTGGTATAGATTGGATAACCCTAGTTACCCTCCAACATTCCTCAGATGAAAATAGGGATATTTCTCATTCTCCCCAATTCCACTCAGCTTTTCCCATTGGGGCTGCCTCCTCCCTGCATCACGCAGGCCGTGTTATTGTTGCTGGGGTTCTGCCCTTGTGGGACAGCCCCAGCCAATCAGCTCTCAGTGTGGGTGTAGCCGTGGGTGACTTAACCACGCTGTGGCCAGCCAAAACCCTCTCTTTGATGTAAATCATAGGGTGCCCCTATCGGTGGATTACCGTTAAGTGGACTCCCTGCAGATGGGCAGGAGTGAAGATCTACCCTGGCTTTTTACAATTTTATAACATGCAGACAGAAATATGTGTTGAGAAACCAGAGAAAGGAGCTGAGGGGTGGGGTGGGAGGGAGGGTGGTCTATTGGGGGGAGGGATGAGGGTGGGAACAATGTGGCTGATGTATTTTAGTTAAACTATTGCATTGAAATCTTTAATTAAAAAATTCCACACACAAAAAAAAGAAGAGCTACCCTGGCTTCACTCCAATGCCTAAGCCAAACTGCTCACATTTGTAACTAATAAAGTTGTGGCCAATTTGAACCCATAAACCAAAATACTTCGTGTCCATGTGTTTTACTGTTTTACTGGGAACTTTGTGGCCTTGGCAAGCAAATGACCTTCCTTGACCCCTGTTTTTGTCCGTCCCCGTCCCCCGCCTATGCAGAGCATTTTCTATCAGAACAAGGGCATGTGCTACCACCACTATGCCAACAGGCCACAGCGCACATGGTCTCCACTGTTCTGAGAAAACCTGTTAATCTCCATTTTATTTTATTTTATTTTATTGTAGATTTACAAAAAGAAAAACACACACCAATAAATATTTTTTAGAAAGGGGCAAGACGCAGATGCACAAAGCATTTTTTTTTTACAAAAATCTAAACTCCTTTGCACTCCACTCCTCCCCCCCCCCCCCGCCCCGGACATCAGAACCTGTCACAGCCTATGGAGTGCAAGAAACTCTGATAGAAACATCACCAGATTTGCATTTTATTTTTTTGTAGAAGCAAAGAATTTGCACATTGTTTTCCAGGATATTGTTCTGCATTACACAGACATTTTGCTCACACAAAGATGACATTAATATGTGTTTTTTTCATATTTAGATGGGTGCTTTTGATGCTTTCTCAAGTATTCATCTGCCTTGGAAGGAAAAAAAAAAGCTCTGATTGAAAATGTTTTAATATTAATCCAGATTTGCTATCACACCCCCACCTTCCTCATAAGTTTATAGCCACGGGAGAGCCGTACATTTGGAATGTAATAAAGAAATAATGGCAGAGGGTTGATCATCACCCGCAGGATAATATAAGCCTTCAAAGCAGATTAAAGACAAGTTTTCATTTCAGCACTCTCCTCTTTTTTTGAAACATTTCTTTTAAAGAAATAGTTACCAGCACATCACCTGAAATTAAATGAACTGTGAATTTATTCCATCAACCTGCAGGATTTAGTGGGAGCCTGTACATTGCAAACTATTGAATCAGACTTAACCACATTTCTCCCCAAACAAATATCTTGCCCCACCTCCCAAAATACCCTGTAGTTTTCATCTCAAAACTTGAATTTAAGGTTGCTGACTTTGTTCTCATCACAAATTAAACAGAATTGAGAGTCTTGGATCTGGTACTTCAACCTCTAGAAAGCACTAAATAGCTTGGAACATACAAGACTGGAGCCCCTTCTATGTCCTGTTGTAGTTCTCAGATTATGTAAGGCTGCGTTCACATGACTGTTTATTCCGTTTCCCCATGACATAAAAGTCATTTCCGGAAATCTTCCAGAATATAGTAGAAATTTAGCCCTCGTTTCCATGTTAATTGCTTCCAGGGGAAAATAAACCTGTTTGTAACCCTATTAACCTAGGAAATTATGGTGAAATTAACATAGTATTTCTAATGTCTGAATGCACCCTGAAAATACCCTCTTGGAACCATCCATTTGCCATTTTAGGGGCTGGTGGTGCCTAACGCTGCAGCCCTAAGGCACAAAAATAGGTTTGCATTGCACCAGTGGTTACTCTACAGTCCTTGCTGAAACTTTGCCTATGGAAGAGAGTCCATTCACACTTGCAGAAAGAGAACGTGGCAGACTCCTCCTTGTCTGTCTCACTGCAGGATACAAAGGAAAGACTGTATGTTCCACCACTTCCATACAAATTCCCTGCATCTAGAAAGATAACATTTATTCCCAACATGCTTGCTTTCCACATGGGGGGGGGGGTTGGCTGGAAACTATCAATCTTGCGATTCCCATAAGTGGTATACTTTTCTGAATGCCAAGAGTAGCCGTGAGCTTTGGAGAGGTGCTTAAAATTATTTTAGCTGCGCCCATAGAGGAAAGAGATATGTTGACTGTTGGGCATCACACTACATCTTAACACCAAAAGCTAAGCTTGTTATTCCCACTGCTCAGCAGGTTTAAAAAAAAAGTATACACGACTATGGAAATTATACTTAATAGGTTTGTCTGATTTCACACAAGTCGCTTTTGAAAAAGAATACACATGCTAATTTATTCTGACCCTTTCAAACTCTTCTGAGCTGGGCTCGCTTTCCTACCCCATAATTGTGCTAACTTTCTTTTCTCTTTCGCTCTCTGTCAAGGATTTATTCTCTTCCCTCCTCCCCACATGACTTTTCCCTTCCCACTTTTGTCCCAGATATTGCATCTCATTAGCAAATATGTCTAGGTTTACGCCACTTAGTTCAAGTCAACGAAGACTCCCATCCTAACGAGAGAGTCTGTTTCAGAACAAATTTGTGTTTTTCAAGGACACCTTTCATCAGGGGAAAAGTTTAGGCTGCAGGAATTTTCTTCCAGACTTTGAGAACAATACTTTGTAATGATAAATGGACCTGAACAAATACGAGCTTCTTAGTGTAGCTACTGAGATCTCTGCAACGCTTGCCTTCAAGGGTTGCTGTTGGTCTTCAACTAGAAGGTCAGGATCTGCAAACAAGTTATAACTTGGCATTAGGTGAGTCACACCAACGGATGGCACCTTCTCCTCCCAGCAGCTTCTCACACATCAAGTGTCATGAGGATGGCTGGAGAGCAATGTGTCCTAAATTACTTGGAGCCCAAGTACTTGAAGAAGCACCTTTCTCCATATGTCCCAACCCAAAGTTGGGTGATGATGAGGGGAAGAAGTCCTTCTCACAGCTACCGATGGCAAGGAGGTTGGGAAAACACAAGAGGGTGTGCTCCCCACCTTCTGGAAGTCTTTCCTAGGGAAGATCATAAATGTTCCCTTCCCTAGCCATGATCAAGAAGAATTTGAAGACATCTTTATTTGGCCATGACTATGGAAGCTGATAGGTATTGTTAAGCACTGGGGTTTTATGACTGCAATTTTAATGAAATTATTGTATAGTAGATATTACTTGATTTGATTTTATATGTGAACCGCCCTGGGCATGCTTGGGGAGGAAGGGTGCAATATAAAGTTAATTAATTAGTTAAATTTTAAACTGGTGTTTATACTGTGTTTTTAATACTGTTGTGACCTTCCCTGGGACCTTGTGGTGAGGGGCAGGTAAGAAATCCTGATGATGATGATTACACTTAGGGACAGGGCCAATAGCATAGCGCTGCTCCCAGTAATAAGATGCTGCTGCTTTCATGCCAAGCCTATGAAATGAGGGCTCAATCTGGAGGAGCCATCCACTGAGCCTCTTGGGCTTGCCGATCAGAAGGTCAGCGGTTCGAATCCCTGCGACGGAGTGAGCTCCCGTTGCTCTGTCCCAGCTCCTGCCAACCTAGCTGTTCAAAAGCACACCAGCATGAGTAGATAAATAGGTATCACTGCAGCGGGAAGGTAAACGGCATTTCTCTGTGCTCTGGTTTCCATCATGGTGTCCCATTGAGCCAGAAGTGGTTTAGCCATGCTGGCCACATGACCCAGAAGGCTGTCTATGGACAAATGCCGGCTCCCTCAGCCTGAAGCAAGATGAGCGCCGCAACCCCATAGTCGCCTTTGACTGGACTTTACCTTTTACCTTACATGTTGCTTTGGAAGTGAGCTCTGTTGTTTCTCAAATAAGGTCTGTTGCTGTGAGGCAGGTGTGTTTTTTTCCAGCAACCAACATCAGAACATATAGCAGGTTTCATTTTCTTATACAAAAGAAAAACAAAAATAAAAGCACATGAATAAATCTCATTACAGAGAAAGGTGGGTGGGTGACTGCATCTTCCTGGTGGATTTATTACCCCAGTATATTTAGCTGCCAGGTCAGGTGAGAAGCATTGCTGACATTTCCATTTGTGGTTGTCGTGCCTTGAAGAAAACCTTTCCACATTGACTAATCTGCCAAGAAAGCGCTGCCTTTGTGTCATGGGACCCCATGCAAAGCAGCCATTGGGGAAGGGGTTAAGCAGCACCCAGCTCTCCTGCTGCAGTTCCTTCCCTCAAAATGACACGCTCACAAAGGGGCTTTATATTAAAACAAAGCACATCAGAGCATTGCTACATGCATTCCCACGCCCTGTCTGGCTTGCTCTGGACCACGCCAAAACCAAGACTGCATCTCAACCATCTGGCATTTCCCTTCGTCTGTGGATAGTGGACAAAGATGAGGAACAGGGGGAAGCTTGTTTAGCCAGATTGATATTTCTTTTGTTGTTATTGTTGTTTAGTCGTGTCCGACTCTTCGTGACCCCATGGACCAGAGCACGCCAGGCACTCCTGTCTTCCACTGCCTCCCGCAGTTTGGTCAAACTCATGCTGGTAGCTTCAAGAACACTATCCAACCATCTCGTCCTCTGTCGTGCCCTCCATCTTTCCCAACATCAGGGTCTTTTCCAGAGAGTCTTCTCTTCTTATGAGGTGGCCAAAGTACTGGAGCCTCAGCTTCATGATCTGTCCTTCCAGTGAGCACTCAGGGCTGAATTCCTTAAGAATGGAGAGGTTTGATCTTCTTACAGTCCATGGGACTCTCAAGAGTCTCCTCCAGCACCATAATTCAAAAGCATCAATTCTTTGGCGATCAGCCTTCTTTATAGTCCAGCTTTGATATGGTTGATATTTCCTATCCCCCCCTTTTCTATGAAAATAATAATGGATTGCACCAAACAAAACCATAGCAGGGCTACTTCCATGGTCTGGGTGGGGTATGTGTGTGCGTTTAACCATGGTTTTTCATTAATAAGGACATAAGAGGAACCTACAGGATCAGGCCAACAGCCAATCTAGTCCAGCACCCTCCTCTCACAGTGGCCAACCAGATTTCCATGAGGAAAAAAGGACCTGAGGGCAAAGGAACTCACCCATCCTGTGGTTTCCAGCAGCTGGTATTAAGAAGCACTGCTGCCTCTGATCCTTTTGTTGCTTCCAATGAATAACCATTTCCTTGCATGTTTTCCCTTCCCCTTCTTTCAAAATGGCCCCCTCCCCATAGAGTGTGGGAAGGAACCTTAAGATATTTAGGAAAGTTGCCTGGGCTAAATTGCTAACGTCCTTTGAAACACGAACAAAGTTTCTGTTCTTAACTGTTTTAGTTTCATATGTGGCTCATCTCAGTAATTCTCCCTATTTAACTCAGTTGACATTTTAAAACCAGTGATTTAAGTACAGTAAAACCACAACCCAAGGGATGAAGAGAATCCTCCGCCCGAAGAAGTGGTCTTCTGCTAAAGGTCAAGCTAAGCACATCCGCAGATATTTTAAAAGGTTGCTGATTGAAAGTGACCCTCTGATCAGATTTCACTGCAGCCCTTCTCAGACATTCAGAAAAAGTATGAAATTGGATGTGGAAGAGGGAACTATGACTGTTGTCCACACTCCCAACCTCTGCACATCATTCCCTCTCTTTCTGATGTTCTGAAGTGAGTGCACTTGCTTATTAAAGGTAAAGGGACCCCTGACCATTAGGTCCAGTCATGACCGACTCTGGGGTTGCAGCGCTCATCTTGCTTTATTGGCCAAGGGAGCCGACGTACATTTTCCGGGTCATGTGGCCAGCATGACTAAGCCGCTTCTGGCGAACAAGTGCACCCACCAGAGCGGTACCTATTTATCTACTTGCACTTTCATGTGCTTTCGAACTGCTAGGTTGGCAGGAGCAGGGACCGAGCAACAGGAGCTCACCCCATCGTGGGGATTTGAACCGCCAACCTTCTGATCGGCAAGTCCTAGGCTCTGTGGTTTAACCCACAGCACCACCTGCATCCCCTGCAGTTGCTTATTACAGATCTGTCAGTTTTTGTTTCTCTCTGTTTCTCATTTTTTCAAGTTTGGTTCTCCACATTTCCACATCAAAAAGCCCCCATGAAAATCCATCAGGACTTTAGTGCAAATTTCTCCTAATGGATACGTTTTTCTACACAATCTTGCTTGATCTATACATTCTGCAAGCAGTTTTCCCTAATATAACGCAATTTTATATTTTTCTCCAATATGTGTGTTTTTCTGCACACTTCCACCCAGTATATGCATTTTTCTCCACAATACTTGGCTGCATAACTGCACTGCAAAATTCAGAGAAGTGTGAATCTTGCAGGTTGCCTGGGCTTCAGCTCACAGATTGTCTCAGGAAAGCACAAATTAGGTAGGTTTGCCTTTAAATTGATAATGTAGCCATATGGTGAAACTTACCAGAAGAATAAGCGATCAAGATAACAAACTTTTTATAGAAGCATGGAAATGGTTTATTGAATATTTACAGATAAATTGTAAGCAGATAAGAACACTGGCAGGATTATTGTAATAACCTGCAGTTTCACAAGAGAATATATTTAAAGTAGATGAATAAATGAGCAAATTAAGTTAATCTGGATATGCAGAAGATATTAAAAATAAATTTAAGGATCTGCAGAAAGTGGGGAAAGGAAGTCAAGTTTTGAAATGTTAAAATGATTGTAAAATTAGTGAAATGTATAAACCTGAAAATCATTTTTTTAAAAAAAAATTGATATCATTTGTGACCAAGAGGATGGCATCAGAGGCTCAGAGCAGCCAAAAGGTTTGCAGAGGTAGAGATAGATAGATGATAGATAGATGATAGATAGATAGCTAGATAGATGATAGATAGATAGATAGATAGATAGATAGATAGATAGATAGATAGATAGATGATAGATAGATAGATGATGATAGATAGATAGATAGATAGATAGATAGATAGATAGATAGATAGATAGATGATAGATAGATAGATAGATGATAGATAGATAGATAGATAGATAGATAGATAGATAGATAGATAGATATAGATAGATGATAGATAGATGATAGATGATGATGATAGATAGATAGATAGATAGATAGATAGATAGATGATAGATAGATAGATAGATAGATAGATAGATAGATAGATGATAGATAGATGATAGATAGATGATAGATAGATAGATAGATAGATAGATAGATAGATAGATAGATAGATAGATAGATAGATGATTGATAGATAGATAGATATAGATAGATAGATAGATGATGATGATGATAGATAGATAGATAGATAGATAGATAGATAGATAGATAGATAGATAGATAGATAGATATATGATAGATAGATAGATGATAGATGATAGATAGATAGATAGATGATAGATAGATGATTGATAGATGATAGACAGATATAGATAGATAGATAGATAGATAGATAGATAGATAGATAGATAGATAGATAGATAGATAGATAGATATAGATGATAGATAGATAGATAGATGATAGATAGATAGATAGATAGATAGATGATAGATGATAGATAGATAGATAGATAGACAGATAGATAGATGATAGATAGATAGATAGATAGATAGATAGATAGATAGATAGATAGATAGATAGATAGATAGATATAGATAGATAATAGATAGATATGCAACCATCTGGACCCCTTGTGGAGGTGGCACATTAGGAAGGGCCTCAGATGAGTCCAGGGTGGTTCCTATGGGGAGGGGCGGTCCCCCCAAAAAACTTTAGGGAAAGAAGACTGAAATAAAGATATCCTCTTCTCCCCCTACTCCCAGACACAAAATAAAACCCCTAATGAAGGCATACCGGCTGAGGAATGCTGACAGACTGTGGTTGAGGGGAGGAAACTGGAGGAGGTGTAATGGAATAGCCTTGAAATGGGCATGGCTTGTTAGCTGGCTAGAATCCCAAGCCAGAGCAACATTTTTCCTCAGTCCCCACTTGTTCACCTGATTCTTTGTACGGAGGTCTACATGCATGGAGCCTGTGTGAGCACTGGCTCTGTCCACACAGTCTAGAACCCATGCACAGATAGGGCCTCCATGCATGCAAGTTTTACAGGCATAGGTCCTATTTAAAATAAAACACACACACCTTTCTGACATTCACATAAGTGTGCATGGAGGAGCAAGCCTCAGTATATGTGGAGAGGGGAGAAGCCGAGCAGGCAAGCCTGCGCATGGTTGCAGCACATGTGCATGAAGTTGCAGCACATGCATGGTGCCCACCCATGCATGGTGCGTCACCAATTTGCAAAGGTTCCCATGGGACCCAAAAGGTTGGCAAACTCCTGGGAACTGATTCTTTTTTAATTTTTTGCCCCTGGAACCAATGAAAATTCAAACCACATTTTCTGCTTCTGCCAATAAAGTATAGTTCCTAAAATAGGTTGTATGCTAATAGACACATTTTTGTCTATTTTTGTTTCTATCGGCTAATTACGTGCCAGCAATTTGATACCAGAAAAAAATCAATTCAGTCACAGCAGTGGATTACAGCTTTTGGATTCCTGATTAACAAAGCAATTATAATACTTAGCCAGATTCTATTATTTGCAACTCACCTTTGGGTATACTTTTAATTTGTGTGTTTTTGTTTACTTCTTCTAAGTTTCTTTTTTTTTTTTTAGCCTGAAGATTCGTATAAGAATTCTACTTACTGCACTCAATACCTCGCTATGTTTGAACACAGTTACCATGTCTGTGGAAGAGAACCAGTGTCACTTCCTGGCATCTTCAGCTAAAAGGGTCGTGCAGCAGGTGAATTAAAAGTCGTCTACAGGAGATAATGGAGAGCTACTGCCAGCCAGGGTGGACGACACAAGACTAGAAGTATAAAAATACCTGACCTGGTATAAGACATATTCCTTTGTTTGTAACAGTGCAGTCATCAAATTTGGGAGGGGTAGCCAAATTGGGATGGGTAGCTAATGTTGCAGAAGACAGAATCAGGATTCAATATGACCTTAGCAGATTGGAGAACTGAGCTCAAACTAAGAAAACGAATTTCAGAAGGGATCAATGTAAGGTTCTGCACTTAGGCAGGAAGAACCAGATGCACAAATATAGGATGGGGAACACCTGGCTTACTAGTAGTACATGTGAAAAGGACCTAGGGGTCTTGGTGGACAACAAGCTTAACATGAGGCAACAGTGTGATGCAGCAGCAAAAAAAGCTAATGGTATTCAAGGCTGCATTAATAGAAATATAGTGTCCCAAAAAAGGGAAGTAATAGTCCCACTCTGTTCTGCCTTGGTCAGACCATACCTGTGTCCAGTTCTGGGTGCCACAATTTAAGAATGATATATACAAGGTGGAATGTGTGCAGAAGAGGGGACCCAAGATTATCAAGGGCCTGGAAACCAAGTCTTATGAGGAATGGTTGAGGGAGTTGGGGATGTTTAGCCTGGAAAAGAGGAGACTAAGAGGAGATATGATAGCCATCTTCAAAAAACTAAAGGTCACATGGAAGATGGAGCATACATGTTTTCTCCTGATCCAAAGAGTAAGACTAGAATCCATGGACTCAAGTTGCAAGGAAGGATGAAGGAATGATTGCCAGGCATGGAGCACACCTGCCCACCGGGCATGGAGCACACTTCCACCCGCAGACAAACTACAGCTGTCTGAACATTATGCCCTCTATCTAACCTTTTGCTCTCTTAGTAGTCTGACATGCCCTGTCTGTGACTTTGTCTCTGGGACCTATGTCTCTTTCGATTAAAACATTGTGCAAGGGAAAAGTGACGCAGTGGAAACAGGTGCCAAAATAACTTTGTACCACCCCTCAGGAATGGAAGATATGTAAAGGTCACAGTCCAAAATGTATCTGACTGGTTTTGCATATTGTGCTAATAAAAAGAGCCTCGACAGAGCTAGCTGGCAGCTTGCTTATGCACAGCTCTCCTGATGACCAACACCTGACTCATGCCTTCACTTCAGAAGGAGATTCCGACTAAACATCAGGAATAACTTTATGACAGTAAGAGTTGTTCTACAATGGAACAGGCTCCCGCAGGAGATAGTGGACTCTCCTTCCTTGGAGGTTTTTAAACAGAGGTTGGGTGACTATCTGTCATTTGATGGCTTTTGTTGAGATTCCTGCACAGCAAGGTGTTGGACTAGATGATCCTTGGGAGAGTCCACATGCAGAAGTGTATTATATTAAGGACAATTGCTTGCCAAAGTGTATATATTATGAGAAATGCTGGGAAATTTTCGTGAGGATTTTTTAATATAAAAAGATACCAGGCTGATGCAGAAATGTAAAGAAGTTAACACTGGGGAAACAAGAAATTTAGAGAAACCAGAAACGACAGATTTGCCCATCCCTAGGTAACAAATATAAGCTACGCATTCAATAACCACCTGCTCAGAGCCTGAGTTATCAAGAGAAATGAGATAAGAACTGCAAAGCATTTTATACGCTGAAGTGCACTGTGGAAGTGATTAATAATCATCTTGTGTTGGTGTTTCAATGTCTTGGTGGAATGGAGTTTAGGGGATGCGGTGGGCAATAATTTGAAGCTCTTCTTCCGATTCTTCCTGTTGTGTTTTTGAAGAGAGGAGGGAAGTGCAATCCTTCTGAAGCTGTCGTTAGAGGGGAAGGTAGATCTTATAAAGAATGATTCGCATGGAATGCACATCGTAAGAATGTAAGAAGGACCCTGCTGGGTGGGGCCTGTGGCCAATCTCATCCAGTATCCTATTCTCACAGCCCCCAATCAGATGCCTATGGGATCCGACTGCCAGCACTGCCCTTGAGCCAGTGCCACCAACTGGACTCATCCACTCAGCCCCGACTGGGCTAGGCGAGCTGGGTAGCACTTCCAGAGACCACCTTCTGCACAGGAACAGGTCAAAGTGCTGTGGACTCACAGCTTAGAGTTGTGAGCACCGGATTCACTCCAACAAGAAGACAGTCGTCGCACAGCAGAGTATAGCAGAGCATAAACAACTCAGAGAGCAGCTCTGTAGAATATCTTCTTTATTCTAACTACAACTATAATACACAACTATATAGAGAGCTAGGTGAGGTCTAAACGAAAATGCTGAACTGCACTGAGTGTCTGCAGCTGCTCTTAGCAGCAACCTTATCTATACACACAATCTCTCTCTAACACTCAGTCTCTCTCTCTCTCCCACACTTTGATGTGAGGCTGGAGCGGAATAAGTAGAGAGCAGAAAACTGCCCCTCCTCTCTGGAGAATCAGCAGAGAACATCAGCAGATTCTTGGATATGGGAGGGGTGAAATCTCCTCACCGACTGCGGGACCTGACTGCAGAAAATGTGATTTAGAGGCATCTTGCCTCTGACAGTGGAGGTAGAACTCTGCCATCAGGTATGTATGTAATATGACGTGGCTTAACAAAACAGGATATTTTAGGAGAGTTTGCAAACATCCATGAGAGGATGCAGCCCATTTAGTTGCACTGGACATGAAGGTGCTGCAATTGTGATATATAATGGAAGGTAAGAGGCAGGGGCACCAAATTTTGCCCTTGCACAAGGCCCAGCTTTGAGGTCCCAAGGTCCACCACTGGCCTCAGTCTTGGTGTAGATTGCAGAATTCGGGATTCCAGGGTGCTGGTAGTGCCTGTGGGGTTAAAAGCGCTTGCTTGCTTGCTTGCTTGCTTGCTTGCTTGCTTGCTTGCTTGCTTCGGCGTCCCTGTTAATGCTTGCTTTTACCTTTTCTCCTGGGAATAAGCTGCTTATTTCAAAGATGCTGCAGCCCAGCAACCTGCACAAATGCATTTGCAGATGCAACAAATCGGCAGTCAGCATTGCACTATCTATCAGTGCTGGTCCCCTGTTAAGAAAGATGTGGGACCTGAAGCAAGGCTTCCTTTGCCCCTCTGCAGCCAGTCAAGGGAGGAAAGCAGGTGGCCTGTACTCAGCCTTCCATGCAACCTCCAAAAATGAGGCTGGCGCTGTAAATGCTCGCTGCACTTTTGTAACCCAAGAATGTGTAAGAAATAGCTCCAGAGATCTCCAGGCCCTTATTGTCTCCAGCGGCACCATATTTCTTCCCTGAGCTTTAGATATATTAAGCTCCAAGTCAAGGCAAAGGACATTTTGATGCTAGGAGTCCCCTCTTTCCTGCCCCCCCCCTCCACAACTGATTTCAGAAGCCTAAGCGACCAATGTTTCATCTTATTTTATTGCCTTTTCGTCTGATGTGGAGCAACAGTGCCCTCTGCTGGTGATTTCTATGTGTTTAGTGTCACCTAAGAACAATAAAACACAAAGTGACACAGCTAGACTATTCTACAAGATGTTAGTGTGCATTTTAACATTCCCATTTATGTGTGTTTCACATAAGAAAAAGAAGTATGATTTGGGCCGAAACTGGAGGATTTTGTGCATCAACACAAATTGCAGAGTTGGAAGGGACCCCAAGTTTCATCTAGTCCAACCCTCTGCAATGCAGGAATCTCAGCTAAAGCGTCCATGACACGAACATTATCTTTTTTTAGCTGCAGCTGTGACTATGTGGTGGGCAGGGGTAGAAATTCAGAACAATTTAATTTAAAGAGGCTATCTTCTAAGTGACAGTAAACATTGCATTTTTCAACATGCTGAGCATTAGACCATGGGTAGGCAAACTAAGGCCTGAGGGCCAAATCCGGCCCAATCGCCTTCTAAATCCAGCCCACGGACAGTCTGGGAATCAGCGTGTTTTTGCATGAGTAGAATGTGTCCTTTTATTTAAAATGCATCTCTGCTGAAAAAGTTTGCTGACCCTTGCATTAGATAATAAAAACTGAACATGATTGTGTAGAATTTGGCGGCTGAGATGTACAAATATTAAGCATGTTCTAGGTTTGATGAGTGCCTGGACAAAGAACCACCTGGGAATTCTATGGCAACCTTTGTGCCTCCAGACATTTTTCAGATTCCAATTCCCACCAGCCCCAGCTAGCATAACCAGTGATCATGGTTGATGGGAGTTGTAGTCCAGCAACCTCTGGGGGCCTTTATGGACACTGACTGGAAGAAAGATGGAATATAAAGTAAACTTGAACACCACAGAAATAAGTTAAATGAGACAAAATGAATACACTAGTGTTATCCCCTCCACCACCCCTTTTCTTCATTATTTTCCCACCCATTTCCATTAATTAATAAAATTCAGTGGCCTAGGAGAGGCCATCTTTATTTACGTTTGGACTGAGACGTTGTGTATTGAACTGTGGACTTAAGAGTACATTCTTCCAACATCCAAGAGAAGCTCAACTAATCAGTCTCCAACAGCTATGAGTCTTCTGGGGGAGCACTGGGAGGGGGGGAATTAAGTGAGAAGCCACCAGCCTGCAAACATTTTCTCCACCAATTTACATGTTAATGGAAAAATGCAGAACTTGTTAGTGTGAAGTGCCAGGGACCAACAGAACCAGAGAGTCAATGTCACTTGAACTGATAAATACACCCCACTTTTTACGGGACAGCAAGGGGAATTGCTGGGAAGAGTTAGCTGGCAGCTCTGTTTGTTACACTTTTTACAGAGGTGGGTGACATCCTTGCATGTCACTAAGTGATTGGCAGCTGGTCTGCAAGGACCGTTTTGTCTTGTGTTTTGAGCAGATAATTGGATACCAGAAGGGTCCTAAGAGCTTATGGTGATGGATGAAACATGTTTAGTCGTTTTGTCATGTCCAACTCTTCGTGACCCCATAGACCAGAGGACGTCAGGCACTCCTGTCTTCCACTGCCTCCCTCAGTTTGGTCAAACTCTTGTTCGTAGCTTCGAGAACACTGTCCAACCATCTCGTCCTCTGTTGTCCCCTTCTCCTTGTGCCCTCCATCTTTCGCAACATCAGGGTCTTTTCCAGGGAGTCTTCTCTTCTCATGAGGTGACCAAAGTATTGGAGCCTCAGCTTCAGGATCTGTCCTTCCAGTGAGCACTCAGGGCTGATTTCCTTCAGAATGGATAGATTTGATCTTCTTGCAGTCTCAAGAGTCTCCTCCAGCACCATAATTCAAAAGCATCAATTCTTCGGTGATCAGCCTTCTTTATGGTCCAGCTCTCACTTCCATACATCACTACTGGGAAAACCATAGCTTTAACACTCACACACATATATAGCCAGATTCCTTGACCTGCCTGGGCTCCCTTGAAAGACAGGTGCTGCATATCACGGCAATGGGGAAAGCATATTTTATCTTGGGGACTTCAGGACAAGTAGGAAGAGCCCTGTTGCACTCATGCCCTTTAGGGGGCTTCCCAGAAACATCTACTGTGACCAGAGGCCCCCTGGACCAGCTCTTCCTCTTCACAGTTGCAACCTACACCTCTCTCTGTGTCCAATGTGGAGATCAGCAAGCAAAGAAGAGCATTGGTGAGAAGGAGGAGCTGTCACTATCTACTTGCTCACTGGTTCTGTCCTGGTAGCAGTGGTGAGGGAGAGGAGCAGCTGTCAAGAATGGCACCGAAGGGGTAGACTCAAGGAGAAAGAGAGCACATTAAGGGTGTCTTGCTCAAGGGCCCCCCAAAATGCCAAAGTGTTGCTTCCTGTCATACCTTCACCTTTCTTCAAAGGAGTTCAGAGCAGCCATCCTTGGGTCCATTCCCTCCAGCTGTTATCCTCCCAGCAGTCCTGTAAATAAACTGCAGGAACTCATACTCACATATCCAGATAGGACCTGCCAGCCTGACAGGTCTGCTCCCCAGCCAGATCACTTTCTTTGTCTTCTCTTGCCCAGTTCACAATCCTTCATGGGACCACGTTCATCTTGATCTGGCAACATCTACTGCATGCTGCTCTGCACGATACTGTATTGGTCCGCTGTCAGGATATGAAAGGTTAAATCCCAACAAAAGCACACATGCCTGGCAATATACAGTATCCCATGGAAACCCTGGGCATTTATTTCTAAGTTAATGTGATGGTGATGAAGTATAAAATTGCTATGGCTCTATTTATAATAACGATCCAACCCAATTCTTCATTTCCTGGTATGAATTTTTAACCTGACAATATAAAACACAGGCACTTTATGTGCCAACCATTGCTCTCTCCAGTCATAATCATTACATTTGAGTTTATAAATTTTCTATAACCACCACTTCCCCTCCAGCTAAGGCAGCAATCCTAAACACACCTACTAGGCATTAAGTTCTGTTGAACTCGGTGGGACTTAGTTCTGAGTGAACATGCTGGTGAGTTGGTTCCCCACTACTCAGCAATAGCACATAGCTATGTACCCAGTAAGATGAAGTCCCAGAGTGTCCATGTGAGCAAATTCTCTTAAACAAGTGGTGTAACCCTGTTATTCTAACATTTTATTAACTCGTTTAAATGAAATAAAATAAACTTAGAGCGCACGAGCTCCATAGGCAAGACATTTTTATTGACTAAATCGGTACTCTTTCAATACCAAATTGATGAACAATCATGGCCGATGATCTTATTAAAGCTATTTTGCATATTTATGAAGACCCTGTAGCTTAATATAGTGTTATAGGACCATGAAAGTTTATGTAGGCCTCTAGAAATGTCAGCCTAGTACTCCAAGGGTCCCATAAAATGGAGTATTACTTGCTTAAATCACATCCCAACTAAAATAAAAACCAGTAGTTGTTTTATTAGTTTGTCCTCATTGAAACAAAATCCAATTTTCCTATGTAGTGGTTCTAATAACTGGAGGCCCAGAATGGAGGACCGTTAAGGCTAACAATGTAGACATAAATTCAAGACTTAAATTTCACTTAATAGAAAATGATTTCTCAGTGGAGAGCTGTAAGTTGGAGTTTAAGGAAGCAAAACTCTTAAAGAAAGAAAAACAAAATGACATGTGTGGGTGTTATGGCTCTTTGATGGGTGCTGAGGGTCTAGCTATGTGTTATGTTCACCACACAGAAGCAACCAGATTCTGAAGGCTCCTCCAGAGATCTGAGGACAGCTGGAAGAATAGTATTGGTAACAGTAGTATTAGTCGTGGTGCTTTATTATATTTATTTGTCGCTTACTACAAAAAGTGTCAAAGCGACTTACAATTATAAAAGCAATTATAAAATAATAAAAGTGATCCCCTTGCAATAACATAGAAAGGACAAATCCTGCCCCACCCTACTCAATATGAACACCAGTTACTATGATCATACTCTATGACCCAATTAAGACTCAAATGCTTGGGTGAATGGGAACACCTAAACATTGGTCTTGAAGGCACCAGGCATCCCACAGTCAGGGGGTCACCACTGAAAAGACATATACTTAAGCTGCCAACCTCTCTTGGAGGGAAGGCACATGAGAAATGACAGATGTTTGATTCAGGGTGCCAGGGTTCATATGTGGAGAGGTGGTTCCTGAGCTGCAAGATTTTATATGTTGAAACCAGTACTTTGAATTGAGCCCTGACTTAACGAGAGACTTGGCTTAAGTCAAGCCCAAATGGAAGGAGATGTGACAATTCACCTCTACTGTCTTTTAGCTCTTCCTTCCTTTTATCGGAAGAAGAGAATAAAGAAAGAAGCTTCACTTCCTTCTTCACGAGAGGTGAGGAGGTGTGACCTCATTGAGTCTAGGAATACAGCTCTGTGGTCTTAACCCCTTCACGCATTAACTAGCCCTCAGCTTGAAGTTATTTTGAACTGCAGTTTTCAAGGGCAGTTGAAGGACATCTTCCAGCCAGTTACTTGCTGCGGAATTAAGCTGCTGCAAAGGGGACAATGACATGACAATGGCAGTCAACAGCTTCTTTATAATACTGTTCATCTGTGGAGCCATTAGGATAAGCAAGCAACTGGAGACCATAACCTAGATGACAAGTCTACACATGGTTTCCTGAAGGATATACATTACAATGGATTTTCTCTGTCAGGAAGCATGGATCCTTTCTTAGCTGCAGTAGTGCAAACTAACAAACCCAAACCCATTGCAACTACAGAAATTTTACTAACTGAGGTACGTGAAACCTTTACATGATTTGGTAGCCCCTGTTCCTCAGTAACATATTGCTCCTCTTGGCCCTCAGGTTGTTCAAAAGAATTGCTTCTCTCTGTTCTTCAGACGCAATTATCCATTTGAAGTTCTAATACCAGCTGGATCCCCCACAAACCTCTTTTCAAAAAACAGGAGAGGGAAATAGAAAACACATTGTTAATGTGATATTTGAAGCGTAGCCCCTCAAACTGGGATTTCCCAGTAGGGTCGGAACGTTACACTGCTTTGCCTATTTAATAGTATAATAAATCAAGGGGGGTCACTATTTTAACTCTTATAACAGGAGAATAAGAAGAGGCCCTTTTAAAGCGAACAGAAATTTTGTGGTGTTTTTCCTTGCATCTAGGAATTCACAGCTGCTACATGCAAATAAGTTTTTTAATAATAATAAAAAACAGGAAGCATGTTGCTATAATTTATTCTAAACTAATCCACAAAAAATGAAAGTTTACAAGCCCAGATGAATGCAATTTGAGTGTATTCTTCGGAGCCTGAGGCACCTTGACCAGACACCATATATTAGGAGGGTTACCCATCAAAGCGCTAAAAGCATTATCTTAATCTTAAGGGTTATATTTTATAGCTCTCCTTGTTCCATTTGACAGCCTTATCTCCACAAGTGACTGCTGGAGGCAAGGATTCTGTAGTTGTTTCTGCCTCTGAAGCACCAGCATCCATTTGTACAGAATAATAAAAATGCTAGCGAGCAATTAATTTATCCATCCTCCCGCCTTGTCCTGATACTATATAAGTTCAAATATCAAGGAAGTCAGGAGCATTAATCTTCTGAGATTCCAGCCGCAGGGGATTTCACAAAGAGTTTGGTATCTGGCATGCAATCTGGACCTCAGCTTGCATTTAAACACACAAACACACACACAATACATTTTGTCAGGGTTGTTTTCAGGGGTACCTTTGAAATTACACAGCCCATAGACTGTCCCTGCCTTTAACCATCCATGGGGACAAGGATTCTAAGACACACTGAGACCTGACCCATCCACAAGGACTTCTGCTTTCATCCCAGGGAAAGTGACAGTCATCTTTTGGCACTTTCTCCTGAATCTCATTTATGGTGGCATACACAGGGAATTTGGCGGCCTGCGTGCCTCTCTTTTATGATATATCTTAGAAACTGCTTTGGACAGCTACAGAGAGAGTTGATGTCCACCCCCTGCAGCTGGAGTCAATGCCCCCATACAGCTGAAAGATGTGTGATCTTTTGCAGGGGTAGTGAATGTTACGTATTCAGTGGTCTGTGTTTGCCTGAGCTTGAGTCTGGACTAAGGATTCTGAGCCCCTGTGTTCTGATTCGATAGATGATATCCAATCACAGAACATTTCAGGATTTGGGCCTCTGCCATTGGTTCTTAAACTCTGAGTCATGATTCGCAGCTTGGAAGTTTAGACAGCCAATCACGTTGGGTGTGGGAGTGGCCCAGGCCTTCAGAAATGTATATAAGTAGTTGCTTTGCCCCTGTTGTCCAGTTCTGTTAGTTCAATAAAGGGTCTTGCTGTTATCACTGTGTCTTGCCTCGTGGGAACATGGTGCCATCCAGATGTTATTAGATGACAGCTTCTGCCATCCTTTTGGCCAATGGTGTTTTATGGAAAGCAGTATAGAAATATTTAAGTAAAAAAAAAAAGGCAACAGGAAAATGCATCCATCAGTTCCCCACACAAGAGTTGACTTTAAACTCTCCCCACACAAACACCTGTGCAACATTTATTCAGCAATATTTTGAAATGTTCAGTCATATGTCCCTGCACATTCAACAGATCATCAGATAATGAGGTAATGATGCAACGACACACCAGCTTAAGCACACAATGCTATTGGGTGTTTTGGCCAATGTCATGTATTGCCACTCAAAATCAGGCCATTTCCAATGCCTTGCCTTATTGCCTTGCATAGACCCACATGGCTCCATTAATGGGAATGAACCCACAAATCAATGGGAGAAGGATTAACAAAAATAGATTTGTAAAGCTGGGAAGATGTAATATCGGTGAAACAGGTAGAAAGCTTGGTGAATTATGGGGAACGCGACAATAAAAAGGCCACAAGTATGTTTCAATTTTTAAAGTTCTCCACCAAGGGGGACAGCATATTTGATGAGAAGTTCCATTTCAAAGCACCCCTTCTGGAGCATAAAACTGACAACCACATTAATCTGGTTCGGCCTGGTATGAACAATCCTCGTGGCTCTCTCTGAAACAAATAATACGATGTCTCTTTCAGAGGAACTCCTTGTTTCAAGGTTGCTACATTTTGAATTCATCTTCATGAAGCCCCCCTGCTTACAGTGAAGCACCTTCATTTTTCACCACAACAGCTCTATAGTGCACAATACACCTGCTTCCCTGGCATCTTAACTCTGCACTTGGCGCTTGCAAGTGCTCCCTTTGATGCTCCTGAGAGAGGAGATGAAAGAAAAATCCACTGAGCCAAGGCGCCTTACTCAGCTGCTGCAGAGGCAGAGGCCCTTTCAGGCCCATAGGCCACATTTCCTTGTTGCCAGCTTCTTGAGGGTGAGCAGGGTCAAAATGTGGACCAGGCCAAAGCTGTCAATGGACACAGCCGCTCCACAGTTTCTCACCCACATACAAATACATGCAACATACAAACATACCAGTGAGGGTGAGGGAAATTTGGCCTTCAAGAAGTTGCTGAACTACAACTCCCACCAGCCCTAGGAAGCATGACCAATGTTCAGGGATGATGGGAGTTGCAGTTCAGCAGTATCTGGATGGCCAAATGTTCCCCACACCTGCTGTACAACAAACGCACACACATCCCTACATCTTCACATCCTTCTATCATATAGATGATAGATAGATAGATGATAGATGATAGATAGATAGATAGATAGATAGATAGATAGATAGATAGATAGATGATAGATAGAGATAGATAGATAGATAGATAGATAGATAGATAGATAGATAGATAGAGATAGATAGATAGATAGATAGATAGAGAGATAGATAGATAGATAGATAGATGATAGATAGATAGATAGATAGATGATAGATAGATAGATGATAGATAGATAGATAGATAGATAGATAGATAGATAGATAGATAGATAGATGATAGATATATAGATGATAGATAGATAGATAGATAGATAGATATAGATAGATAGATAGATAGATAGATAGATGATAGATAGATAGATAGATAGATAGATGATAGATAGATAGATAGATAGATAGATAAATAGATAGATGATAGATGATAGATAGATAGATAGATAGATAGATAGATAGATAGATAGATAGATAGATGATAGATAGATAGATGATAGATAGATAGATAGATAGATGATAGATCGATCTATCTCACACAGAGAAATAGATGATAGATAGATAGATAGATGATAGATAGATAGATAGATAGATAGATAGATAGATAGATAGATAGATAGATATAGATGATAGATCGATCTATCTCACACAGAGAAATCTTTCCTGCAACCCAGCTAGGCAAAATCATTAACTTTCCTTCTTTTGCTATCAGTGTACAACCACTTTCACCCCCTGCTTCCCACAGGTTAATGACAGTGACAAATGGCACATCCTACAAAGAGAGCACACTGCTGTTAGATGATTACATCAAGCAGCTTATTAAGGCGACTGTGGCAGTTGCAATCTCCATCTGGGTAAATCGCCGTGTTTCCAGTGTAGTTTCAAGCTACCAGGAACACTTGTCTGAAAACAAACTGTATTAGCCCCCGAACGTGATGCTCCTGGAGAGAGGGCTAATAACACAGGTGGAGCCTTTTCATTCAGTCCTCTGTGTCATCTCAGCCCCCGCTGTGAACAGAAAGAACAGCGCTGCCTCCATCTGATATATTTTGGGAGGCTTGTTTGGAAAGACCTTGTGAGGTAGTAGTCTGCTTCCCAGTGCCAGGGTGAGGGTAAATAGCAGAGTAAAAGACACAAGTGTGGGTTAAGGAGACGTTATGAAGCTAAAGAGAGGCAGGAGGAGGTTTTCAGACAAGGGCTCAAGAAATGTAGTTTGGTAGTCCAATAGCAGAGGATCTAGGCTTGGAAGGAAAAAGCTGCTTTAAGAGCTGCTTCTTTTACACTGAGCAGATGATCAACTTGAGGTAATATTTACCTCCTGTTTTCAGCATGCAGTGCTGCATAAATGTTAGCAAAACAGCAGAAGCATAGCTTTTATACTTTGCTTATGGTGGAGAATTTGATGCAGGGGGAGTTGGCTGGTGGTAGGCAGAAGAAAGAGAGAGGGCTACATCTCGACAGCTGCTCTTGGCAAGCAATTATGGAGGCGCACAAAAACAAGCCACAGTTAAGCCAGGAAGCTGGGTTCTGATGTAATGACAAACCACAGTTAAGCCATGATTCATAGGCCAACAACAAACCATGGCTTCAAATCGCACTGCAAGTTTGGACAGTCAAACAAGATGCACTTATGCTAGACGACCCATCACTTAGTCTTATATGTAAACACGGCCAATGCCACTGGTTAGCCATTGCCAAACTTTGCCATAATGCATCTTCTGTGAGGAAAATGACTGTTCATGCCTCCCAAACCATACGGAGGATTGGTTCGCACATTTGCATTCTTCATGTGCTTTCTCACCACTTGATTACCACAATTTGTGTCCCATTTTGTTTCACATCTATATATTATGCAGAAGAAACACTTGCAATCAAACAGTCATATTACTTTATTATAGAACACTCCAAGGAATGCAATTTACTTAAGTACAAAAGCAATTTGATGAGCGAATAGACTTATTTTAATACATTGATTATATGATACAATTTCTACATCAAACTTTCATTGCACTTGATGATATTGGATTGAGAAACAAACTTTCTTAAAACGATTAATGTGACTGGAAGAAATGAGCACAAGATATTTTTAGCTATTCAATGCAGATACCTTTAGGTAAAATCCTGCAAGCCTTTTTCAGATTCTACAATAGCCATGCCCACTCCAAGGAAGGTCATGACTGCAGAAGGAATGCAGAGCTTGACCATGTCTGAATTAATCTAAAACTAAGTTGAGATCACAGAATAATTTTAATTAGCTAAAAATTAAAACATGAACTCCTTTTGGAGGTTTGATCCAGCACCACTTCTCACAACCTGGTGTTTTCTGGATATTGTTGGACTACAACTCCTGTTGTCCCTGACTGTTGGGTGTGCCCAAACTTTTTTCAAAGAGGGCCAGATTTGATGAAGTGAACATGCATGAGGGCCGACCAAAGTTGTTGAGCTTTCTTTAGGATTGAAGCTGTTGAGCTTTTTTTTAGGATTTTACCCCAGGACATATACTGCCTTGGGGACCAGATTGAATTGACCAGCAGGCCAGACTTTGGACCTGCCTGGCTTAAGGGAACTGCAGGCCCAAACATCTGGAGAACATCAGGGAAACTAGCTGAACCAGACCACTGCCAAAAATAAAACCTTTATTACATTTTATTATGCAACAATAAAAATTTACTCTGAAATAGATTCTACGTGCTTTAGTGCAATACAATTAATAAACATGCCTTTTTAAAGAAATATTATAAATATATGGATTGCGGACTATCATATGGATTATAAAATATGCTTCTTTAAAATAAACAAGAGAGAAAGGGGGGGAATTATTGGTGATGCATTCAAATCCAGATACCATACTTATAGTAAGGTGTCGAGCATTTCATCAGGATATAAGAGGAAACCAGAAAATATGCTGTCATCTTCAGCACTAACATAAACCCCGTTCCAGTCTCGTGTGACCTCCAGCCAAACTTGATCCCCTATGTTTAATTTCAGAATGGTTAGGAAGGAAGCCTGGTCTATCTCTTGCCCATACAAGGTCTCCCGAGACCTGACCATCTTCCTGTTTTGGCACACAATGCTGATGCGGGCAGGCCGCCCTCGGATGGTCATGTGGTAGGAGAAGACATAAGCCCCAGCGATGGTGCAATTAAATTTCCCCGTCGAGGGATTGTAATCTTCCTGGTCATTGTACAGAATCTTGTCAAACTTAATAGGCATGTTGGGAGGTGGGAAAGGCTTGGACAGGCCAACACTGAAAGCTGATCTGGGGGGGCTTGAGATCTCACCCTTTGACCCCTTGGGACCTTTTGCTCCTTTCTTCCCAGGGGGTCCCCTGATTCCTTTGAAGCCGGTTGCTCCTTTCACCCCAGGGGGTCCCATTATCCCAATTGGCCCTGGGTCACCTTTGTCCCCCCTAAAACCTTGGTCTCCTTTTTCTCCCTTCTGCCCATCCATCCCATGGATCCCCTCGACCCCCATGTCTCCTTTGACACCTTTGTCTCCTTTGGCCCCAATCTCCCCCCGTTCTCCCCGATCACCCTTATCGCCAGGATCTCCACAGTAGCCCTTTTCCCCAAGCTCCCCCTTTTCTCCCTTCTCCCCATTTTCCCCATCGATCCCTGGCAATCCCAGCTCCCCTTTGTCTCCCTTCTCTCCTTTGGTGCCGTTCTCACACGTTTCACCCTTGTTGCCCTTCTGCCCCTTGGCGCCCGGCAGACCATAGTTTCCTTTGTCTCCTTTGAATCCCATTTCACCTAGAAATAGTAAAGACACAAATATAGGGCCATGGGGTCAAGTAAACCACAAGGGACATTGCAGCCTAGTTCATGAATTAACCCACAAGCTAATTTCTTGCAGGCCTCCTCCCTGCTCAGCACAGCTGGTTAGCCTAAATAAATGCTGAAGAGCAATCCCAATGGGAAAGCTCTTTGAATAGCTCAGTGGCAGAGCATCTGATTTGCATGCAGGAGGTCCCAGATTTAATCCCTGGCGTCTCCAGGTAGGCCTGGGAATGTCCTCTATCTACTACTGACCCTGGAGAGCCATTGTCACTCACTGTGGACAATAGTGAGCTTGAAGAAGAAGAGTTTGGATTTGATATCCTGCTTTATCAATAACAGAAGGAGCGCTTTATCACTACCAGAAGGAGCGGCTAACATTCTCCTTTCCCTTCCTCCCCCACAACAAATACTCTGTGAGGTGAGTGAAGCTGAGAGACTTCAGAGAAGTGTGGCTGGCCCAAGGTCACCCAGCAGCTGCATGTGGAGGAGCGGAGACACAAACCCGGCTCCCCAGATTATGAGTCTATTGCTCTTAACCACTACACCACACTGGCTAGATGGACCAATCGTCTGACTCGGTATATGGCAGCTTTCCAACACTTATCAGCAGGTTGGTGACGGAGAGAAACGTGTAGTGACATTGGGTCTGGGAACATCTGATGACCACTATAGTTCTCAGCTGTTCCAAGGAGAAGTCGGCTTGCAGCACCCCCTCCAAATACCTCACACATCTCCCAGAACATGATGCAGGGATTCACAGGTATGTGATTACCTGGTTTCCCTGGCCCCTCCTATCACAAAAGAGGATACTATTCTTTGCAAAGGTCCATTTGCCATAGAACTGTACATGTGAAGCAGGGGCACCAACTTGCCCTCCCACACACACACATACACGCATGGGGGGTGTCACATGACATGTCCCACCCCCCACCCGGTGCACCAACAATCTCCTATTAGCAGCAGGGGATGGCAGCCCCCTCAATATTGGGGGGGCCGCCCACAAATATTGAGGGGGCCGAAGCCCCTTTCACCCCCTATTGTTGGTGCCCCTGATGTGAAATCATAACGTCTCATGGGGGTCCAAGAGCCCCTCCACCAGGGAAGGAACTTTGAGACGATGTAATTATATCGACTAGAAGGGTTGTGTAGCCTGGTGTGATTAAAAAGAAAAAGGGGGGAAAACTTGAAGAGAAGCACAAGACTACAAGAAATGGCAATTTGAGCATGTCATTCCCAACCAGGTGTCATAGCAAAATGGTAGCAACCCATCTACTGGTGTTTCATTTAAATACCTGGAAGGTTTCAAGGGTGAAGTTAGCATAATTTGACACCAAGGAGGCATGGAGGGGGGGCTGTTGGTTGCTTCTCTAGCAAAATGATCTAGTATGTGTTGGGAGTAAACAGCGATACTTGCAATTTGCTACCTGGATCAGGGGAGGGCAATAAACTGAAAGACAACCTGTTCTTACTCCTCAAATAGTCCTTCTCGTCTAGTAGCCGCTTGTTGATGAAGAAGACCACTTCTTTTCGGACTTTTCTTCCTTCCTGCTTCTTCTCTAAGTTCTAGCCAGTTGCAGTATGAGCTACTGCCTCCATTTTGGCCACATGTAAGCCACATGACCCGGAAACTGTACGCCGGCTCCCTCAGCCAATAAAGCGAGATGAGCGCCGCAACCCCAGAGTCGGTCACGACTGGACCTAATGGTCAGGGGTCCCTTTACCTTTACCTTAAAGCCAGAATGGCTTCGTTTGCCATGTCTTTATTTTTATGTTTCTTTTATTTTTTCAGTCAGCATTCTTATTAGATTATTTCTTTCTACACATGTACAAACATACTTTACCAAACTATAACAGTATGCTCTCTCTCTCTATATATATATATATATATATTTATATATATATGTATATATTCCACTCCTGTAACTTCGTATCCTGCTCCATCTCCCATCTGCCCACTTTTCACATGGTTTTGTGATTTTCTGGGCCTCTTTTCACTTGTCACCAGGCCTCACTCATTCATCCACCTCCCACCCCAGAACTAGGCACTGATCCACTACAAGCAGTATACAATCTGTGCTTAGCATTGACATGTGACAGCTGGGCATATGGTGACAACTTGTGGCCAATGGAAGAAATTGGGTTCAACGAGAGTGTCAAATTCTTATGCTTATGAACAGCCCCATCTCCCTAACTCTCATCAAATTTAATGTGGCATACCTTGTTCTCCTGTCTTGCCTGGAAATCCCGGGATTCCATTTGCTCCTTGGGCTCCATGTTCTCCTTTATCTCCTGTGACATTTTTACAATAGAATGCTCTGTTATTGGTGTTCTTTGCGATGTCCCTACATGTCCAATGACTTATACATCACATTTCATCTCTTGCCTTTCACTTAAAATGAGGGCACATCTCGTTCCAA
This sequence comes from Podarcis gaigeae, assembly GCF_964106915.1. Taxonomy (NCBI): domain Eukaryota; kingdom Metazoa; phylum Chordata; class Lepidosauria; order Squamata; family Lacertidae; genus Podarcis; species Podarcis gaigeae. The sequence goes on along the minus strand of NC_139681.1, from coordinate 82,159,244 downwards.
ACAAACATATAGTAAGTGCAAATAAACATTTTAGGTTGCATTCCATGAATTCAATTGTTTGTCAGGTAATTGTGACCTGTGAAAGAAGATTTCCTGATACAAAGATGGTCAGACAAATAGAATAAATTCTGCTGGAATCATAGAATTGTAAAGTTTGATCCAAGGTCATCTGGTCCAACCCCCTTAAATGCAGGAATCACAGGTAGTCCAATCCCTGAGAGTTGGACATCCAACCTTGGTTGGTTGGTTGGTTAATTGCTTGGCTGGCTGGCCTCATCTGACTCAAAGACAACCAACGCCGCCTCCTCCTCCTCCTCAGTAGGCTGCTTCAGCCTCATCTAAAGATCTGGGGGCAAGGCGCCCACGAAACTGCTGCTACTGCCAGCAACAGCAGCAGGGTGCGCAACGAAGAGTATTCCCTGCCTCTTGAGAGAGGCACAGGCTGAGGGAGAGGGTGTGCTTTTTTTTTCTTCTTCTGAAATTTTGCACCCCAATAGTTTTGCACCCAAGGCATCTGACCCTTTGGACCCCTCCCCCCCCAATGCTACACCACTGTCTGTGATTGTAAGTTGTTTTAGACTTTTCTTAACATTGAGGGTTGTAACCCAGTCTGGAACCTGAGGGTGAAGGGCAAGATGATGCTGATGATGCTAACCCTATTGGAGCTCAGAAGCTGAAAAAAGAGTTTCAAGCCTGAAAATGTGAAATAAGTTGTGGTTTCCTTCATTTTGTGCTCTGAAGACATTACTGTGCAAAACTCATCACCATTCATTTTTCAAACAGTTCACTTCATCAGTGTCCATACCTTTGTCTCCTTTGAATCCTCTCACACCTTGTAGTCCAGGACTTCCTGGTAGACCCTGAAGTCCTTTTTCTCCCGCCTCTCCTTTCAGACCTATTTACAGAGTGGACATATGAAAAATCTGCTGCAAGCAAAATAAAAAGTCTTGTAGCATCTTGAGGGCTAACCACTTCAATATCTCATGAGACTTACGCCGTGACAGATTGCTGTTGGTCTCGAAAGCTTCACAAGATGTTGTGTTGCTTTTGCTGCAACAGAGCAACAAGCCTGTCCCCCTGGAAGCAAGTTGCATGACCACACAAGTTTGCCAACAAGGCATTGATATATTCTCCTTTACACTGCATCTAGTTTCACAGACACTAAATAAGAATGAAGATTACTCACTGATGTTGTTGTTATCAAACTAGCAGACTTCTGAAATCCTAAAAGAGATGCATACTGTAGGTCATTAGCCATGGAAGCTAAATACAGGAATGCTCAAAAGTTACAGAGGGGCCTGAAGAAGGGGCCTTTTGTTCTAGTCACCTTAGTTACTTAGGTACTGTTTTAGGGAGACAACTTAACTCTGCTGCATCTTTAACCCTGCCACACGCAGCAGCCAGGGTGAAAGGGAGGGCAAGTACATCACTGAACTGGCATGGAGCTGGTGCAGTGATCAGGCCTGGATCAGGCCTCTTGCCATCATGTGATGGCAGCCAGATTGGTTCAGGATCCAATAGATCCCAAGTTGGCTCAACACCCACCTCCATGCCCCAGAATGCCCACATGCAGTGAGCAAAAGGAGTAGCCAGATATATAGGAATGGTGGAAGGCACCAGCGAAAGATGGCTCAGAGCCTGGGATTGGCAGTGTTCAGAGGGAGAGGACTGGGAAGAGGAGGTGTTGGAAGCTGAAGAGCTAACAGGGTTCAGTGAGCAGGAAGAGCCTCTGGCAGAGAGAAGTCCAGAAGCAGAAGCAGGAGAGGAAGGAGGCCAAGAGGCAAAGATGAGTTATGTTGGTGAAGAAGCCAGGGTATCTCCCCCTCCTGCTGTGACAAGTTCTCCTCCCCTCTCAGATTGCTTGGAAAACCTTGGAGAGGAGGAGACTTAGGCAGCTGGGGGAAGGCAGGGACTTTCAGTCTCCACCTCATGGGGGCAAGATCAGCCAAGAAGAGTTGCTGTACCCATTAGACCTGGTACTCCTGAGCAGACCTTGCTTCTTCTAATAAAGAGTTAACTTCAGTTATTCCATGTGATTTATTGCTGGCTGGCTGCTGACACTCTGCTCCAGTGACACTGGCATCAGCCTGCAGGTGGCCAATGGAGGACAGCGGAGCAGGAATGAAGGGCAACTCTTCTCAATCCAAACCACCACCCCAAAGCTGGTTTGGACTGCTCTCCCAGAAAGTTACAGGGGTGGTTTGGTTAAAATTGAGGTGCAGGGCTTAAGGATTTCAGCAAGCTGCTCTTTTTCACTCACCAGCCCCTAAATAATCAACAGCAGCATACTTCCACCAGATGCTTGAGACAAACAGATCCTGTGTTGCCTTTTTAAAATCTATATTTTCATATATTCTAGCTTTACCTTGATCATGACACGGCATCTCTGTTCCCCAATGCTTGACTCGTGATGAATTAAAATGTTTGCACCTATTTCTCTCCCTCCCTCCCTCCCTCCCTCCTCACTCTCTCTCTCTCTCTCTCTCTCTCTCTCTCTCTCTCTCACACACACACACACACACACACACCCTGTTTATTTCAGTCTGGAAATATGAATGACAAAAGGCCATCGTAAATTACCCAATCATGCATTTGCCTTTCCATACCTGGCAATCCCCGCTCTCCAGGTTCGCCTTTCTCCCCTGGGGTGGCAGCACAGCAATCGCAGCAGTTAAAGAAGAAGTCAGATGAGTCGAGGGTGAAGTTTTCAAAAGGGAAGAGAGTGGTGGCTGTTCGGAAGGCGTAGTTTGGAGTGGAGAGCTCCAAGGTGGAGTCACTTGTCTCTGCTGGTTCAGTGAAATGGTTTTCTTCAGTGGGTGAAGCATCGGATGCACCAAGGCCATCACCGTCTTCCATGCCAGCCACTTTTATCTTTGTGAACTTGGGCGATGGAGTACTTTTGCCCTCTGTGCTCAGTTTAGCAACAGTGATTACCACTGCCAAGACGGAACACCACCAGTGTATGCTCCCCATTTCTGCAGCTGCTGGAAAAGATTGATGCAACAGTCACACCTTCAGAGTATTCCTACTATTTCTACCATATATATATGTGTGTGTGTGTGTGTGTGTGTGTGTGTGTGTGTGTGTGTGTATTCCCTTCCCTTCACCAGCAGGTTCCATGGAGGGTTACAACAATTCAGAATTAAACACAGTTACAACAGATTACAGTCGCAGGAGTAGGATGGGTCCTGGAAAGACATGTCTCAGGTGCCAAAGGCTTGTGTCTTCAGCATCTGCTGAAAGCTGCATAGCAAAGAAGCCAGGACCATCTTTCCGAGAAGGCAATTCCACAATGTAGGGGCTATCACAGATAATGCCCTCTCCTTGGCCACTGCCATCCCCATTTCTGAGAAAGACAGAAGCACCAAGAAGAGGACAGTTCTGCTGACCTTAACATCTAGGAAGATCCAGAGGAATTTGGGCGACACAGTCTCGAATATTTGGGGCCTAAGTCATTTAGATCTTCAAACGCTAATGTGTTTTGCTGAAATAGCAAGGGCTTCTACCTTGTATTTTGCTGAAATAGCAAGCTAGTGCACAGTTAACATTGCCTCTAGGTTCGCCACCTTGCACCAAAAGATAGCAAGGCCTGACTCTTAAAGCACTGTAGGTCTATCTCAACTAATTAAACATTTCTTTACCCTATATGCTTCCTTATGCATAGCCTTTCTTTATCTCTAATAACATTGGCCCACACCAAAGCGGCTGCCTGGGGACCATTAAAAAAAAAAAAATTCACACTCCACTCAGTTACCCAGTCCCTGCTCTTTCCTACACAAGATAAGAAAACTCTTCCAAGAACTAATTAATCGCATGAGTACAAACTATAAAATACGCAAGACTGTTGGCTTCAGGAGCGGTGCCGGTTTCAGCATTATTTTCATTACAGAGCCCCAATTATGTTCTCCATAATAACTACGTCCTTTTATCAGAACAGCCCAATCTCTGTGGTCAGTTGTATCTCTTAGGTCAGGGCTTGGCCAGCTGTTCATATTTTTTTCCCTTTGACCTATGAACAAGATGGGCAGAACAATCCAAAACTCCAGCTTCTGCTGGACTGGAGGGAATTGGATTGCGTACAAGCATCTCCTCTGCCCAGCTCTGGTATCTGAGTCTGCCTTCCCCTTGCCACGGCCAATGGAGTGAAGCAAGTATTACTTTCCTTGTGAGGAGCTTCCCCTTCCACCCTCCAAATGTAAGGGTGAATAGAGAGGTAGGTGTGTCATGCTGAGATTCCCACTTGTGATAGTCAGAAGGCCCTGAAACGATGTATTACTAAGGGAGAGAGGAGGAGGGACTGAACCGGCCTTGCGTCTATTGGATCCTGAGTTGGTCTGACAGCTCTTGCAAGGCACCATTGGGTCCGATCACTGTGCCAGTCTGAAAAGGAGCACTTGTGTGCATATACTGGTAGGTGCATAGGCTCCGCACATAGTCAAAAGTCGCATGAAGTTCACAATTACACAGAAAGCCTTGCATAGGGAGAAGGAGAAATTCAGATCCCAGTTAAAGACAAATCGATCAAGCTGAACTGAAACGCAGCCATCTGTAGACACCTGCAAATTCTGCAATACAGTTCTCCAACCAGTGTTTACAAAAGTTGATGTAGAAATGTGGTGAACTTAATTTGAGATTGGGAAAATGAGAAATAGAGGGAAGTGAAAATGACAGGTCCTTCCATCTCTAGTGTTTAGTTCAACATTTTCTTCTGAGACAGTCTAAGGGGGGAGGCAATAATTTCAGAACAGCTAGAACAGCTATAGAATCTGGAGAGCACCAGTTTAGAGAATACTGAGCTAGCATCTTGTTTTTCTAATGAAAACTGAGAGTTCAGGAAAGGATCCTGGAATATCCCTGAGTAATGATGGCATTGGCTAGGGCTACAGCCAATCACGGTTTCCTCATAAGTGGAACGTATTTTTGGAAATGCGCAAGCATCTCAGGCTTTCAATTTTTAGGTGTACACTTGAAGCATGTGAAGCGTACACCTACAAAATGTAACATAAAGTGGCTCTCCAGTGCATGCTCAACAGGGAGAAACAGTCAATTCCATCTCCCTGGCTTTTTTTTCAGCCGGAACTCTCCGGAATGGTGTTCCAGCACCTCTCAACTGGGCACCAGACTCGTGGGGAGAGAACTGACCAGCCTCAGCAAAGCCCTACTGCGCCTCTGGCTCACGAGGAGATCCTCTACAGATCCCAAAGGGAACATCCTCTACAGTCTCCAGAGAAGGTCTCTTCACAAGCTGGACGTGCAGCTCAACTTTGCTGAAGCTCGTCAACCTCCCAGCTTATAGCTGGTGTGTGGGGAAACCTGTCTTAGCTGATCAAGCCCCCATGCTGCTCCGGCTCACGGGAGCTAAAGAGGGGGGGGGCTTGTTAAGCTGCTCAGCTGAGGCACAGAAACCTCTCTCCATGCCTGAGCAGAGCAGCCTCAACAAGCCTCAAAGATCCTCTTTAGGGTGGGTCTTCTGAGGAAGGTGTGTTCTGGCACCTTTTTCTCTAGGAAAAAGAAAAGGCACTGATTATACTTGTCTGGTATAAGTACTTCTTTGTCCTATTCAAATAGCTACATTTTTAGCTATTCTCCTTTTAAAAAACTGTGTGAAGAAGCCTTTAATGCCTGCTATCTATTGCCTATTGTATGGCTGATTCATTTATACCAAGAATCAGTGAATTCCATTCATATGTTTAAGGCAGGGGGCCTTCTTGGTAGTGGCACCCGCTCTGTTGAATGCCCTCCCATCAGAAGTCAAGAAAATAAACAACTACTGTATCTGACTTTTAGAGGACATCTGAAGGCAACCCTGTTTAGGGAAGTTTTTAGTGTTTGATGTTTATCGTGTTTTTAATATTTTGTTGGGAGCTGACCAGAGTGTCTGGGGAAACCCAGCCAAATGGGCAGGGTATAAATAATATATTACTACTACTACTACTACTACTACTATTATCCTGAGGGGGGGGGGAGAAGTATCACATGGAGGAGGAGAGGGGAGTCATGTTTAGAGAAAAAACACTCATCTTTCCGGTGAGGAAACTTTGACAATTGCCCATGGGTATGATTTCAAAGAAACCCTTAAAAACATGAGACTGCAAACTCACTATGCGAGGAGATTAGTGCCTTGGGCTGCATTTTCCTGACATTTCCCTAACTGTTTAATTTCTGCATTACGTTTGCGCTTTTGCGTGACAAAATAATGGCCACTTCCAGAAATACAACAAAATATAGCACGTGTTTAGCACTCGTTTCTGGGGCGAGGGAGAGTGGAGTTTGCAAATAACATGGAAATGAGAGATAATTTTGTGTTGCGCTGCAGTATCCCTAGTGAACCAGCCTACACTGGGTGGGTGGAGCCTAGATGTGTGATCTCACTCCACAGTCCACACACAGGCTGCAACCTTCTCCATGGTACTCCAGAATCTGTCACCTGAGAATTCCTCAGGTCTTTGGATCCCTTGCAACAACAGACCACCTTGTTGTGCTGTTTTACATCCAGTCTGCAGCTGTGGAAATCTGCAGCTGTGGAAATTTCAAATTGAAAGAAGATAGAGCATGAGATCCCATTCTTGCAGCAATACACACCCGCTGATACAACATTGACTACTCCAACGTTCTTTTAATATTTCAGGAAGACAGTTGCCTTTGTTAGAAGTCTGTCAGTTCAGAATTTCAGACTTTTTACAAGAGGACAGAAAGAACACGACCGGTATCCAGCTCAATTAACTTTTCTCCACTGCGACATTACTAATACCAACTTTAATAAAACTTGGAAAAAAACATCTGGTGCATAAGGTTGAGTGAGCAAGAACATTCTGAGCAGCCGAATAACATTCAGAGTAGCTCATTCAGAGGACGGGACAGCTGAATCCCTATCAGAGATAATTCCATAATGATGATCAAGTCAAGCATAATTACACACGTTGAAAGGTTTTAATAGGAAGGAATAAATGGAAGCAAAATTAGGCACTTTTTACTCAGTGCATTAGGAAGGTGCAGTCATCTTTGGACCATATCTGATTCTCCATTTTCAAAAAATTTCACATAAATTACTTATTATGGACATCTTTGGTTCAGGAAGGGTGGTGAGAAGCCTAAAAAAGAACTCAGCACATTGTTTCACAGATTTCCTATCTATAAAAAAATTCAGTGGTACCTCGGGTTAAGTACTTAATTCGTTCTGGAGGTCTGTTCTTAACCTGGAACTGTTCTTAACCTGAAGCACCACTTTAGCTAATGGGGCCTCCCGCTGCCACCAGAGCACAATTTCTGTTCTCATCCTGAAGCAAAGTTCTTAACCTGAGGTAATATTTCTGGGTTAGCGGAGTCTGTAACCTGAAGCGTATGTAACCTGAAGCGTATGTAACCCGAGGTACCACTGTATACTTTTTTCAGGGAGTGCGGCTCCCCTCAGTTCAAAAGCATGCAATGCACAATATGTGGTTTCATAAAGTCCATTCAAATATAAGATGGTACATTATGAAGAGGCAGCCCCAACAGCCATGCAGGGGGGGATGTGTGCAGTTTCATGTGTGTCCATCCCCTCCACCCGCAAGCTGTGGGGGGGGGTTGAAATTTTGTGACATAACAGAAAATGACAACCACTATTTAAACAATGACAGCTTGTTTTAAGAACAGGAGAAAATTAATAATAGGATCCTCTTGAAAATTCAGGGCTGCTTGGTGTTGTGAAAAATCTTGAATTTTGTTTTCCTTCAGTGTTTGCGAAGAAAGTTATTGAGATTCTAGAACCTGTAGATAAGGTCTCACAAACCCAAGAAACATGGCAGGTGGACTTTTTTTGTATTGATGTTGTCATGATGCAAATTTCATTTGAATTTTTGAGCTCCACACTATTTTTTAAATTGTTAATCGTAACATAAACTATTTTGCTTGAATTACACCTTCTGGTACCCCCTGGGTCACCTGTATCATAAGCATCCTTTTTTCTTATGAAGCAAAAAAAATATGTGGGTCATTTAATTCCTGGTGTTCATAATAAATTTCTGTGAACTTGACCATTACATAGCCTGTCATGTAAGTTAACTCCCTCTCTCCATGTAGGTAATATTATTATTATTACAGTGGTACCTCGCAAGACGAATGCCTCGGAAGACGAAAAACTCGCAAGACGAAAGAGTTTTTCGTTTTTTGAGTTGCTTCGCAAGACGATTTTCCCTATGGGCTTGCTTCGCAAGACGAAACATCTTGCGAGTTTGTTTCCTTTTTCTTAAAACCGTTAATACCAGGGTGCATCCGTGCTTCGCAAGACGAAAAATCCGCAAGACGAAGAAACTCACAGAATGAATTAATTTTGTCTTGCGAGGTACCACTGTATTCAGGATTGGAAAAATGAGATTATAAACTATCCT